>NC_142110.1:63629261-64833636 GCF_056152115.1 Neolamprologus brichardi
TATAAGGCACTGGAAAGTACAACCAGTAAAGTAAGTGTATAAGCTGATTATGTGTTCTTAAGCATCATGCACTGGCTCTTAAATCAAGTGGCAGCAAGTACAGGAGCAGGTTCAGTGAATCTCTGCAGAAGCATTTAATGCAATTATGACAATGTACATTATGAAATTATCTTCTTATCCTTATTGACTTTTTCTTTAATTAGTTTAGCATTTGGCTACAAAGAAGATAAAGCACAATATATACACACACTCGGACATTCTGTAACCAGAATTATACTACATAAAGTGGGCTTGTTGTTTGCCAGTAATCAAGGTCCGTCATCGTGGGGAGTGATCACTCTGTTTTGTAACCTTTCAGAATGTTTTTAACTAGTACAATCAGCAAAACTAGAAACTTAGTTTGTGCCAGTTGCTAATGGAAGCTCTGTTAACTGAGCCCTCTGTGGCTACACTGCAGTTTCCCCAAAAGCAAATCAATCCCCACAGACTCCATTATTCGAGCATTACAAAAAGACCACAAAAATAGTTTTTATCTGAGTGGATAGTATCCTGCAACATAACTCTGAGTGGAGTATATTTTTTTATATAACTCATCTCCGTGGATACTGGAGTTAGGGGCTGCTTTGTTTGGAAGATATCCCCATATAGGCCATTAGAGCCAATCCACATCTGCAAGGCCCTACCTCTGCTAACTGGAGTCACTAAACTGAAATTATGTAACAATAATATGGCTTGGTGTTTGGTACAGACTATCCAATATGTTTGTGCTTATGAAATTCTAGTTTTTTATTAATCTGTTACTTGGCACCAGTGTTGGTCAAGTTACTTGAAAAAAGTAATCAGTAACTAATTACTGATTACTTCCCCCAAAAAGTAATCCCGTTACTTTACTGATTACTTATTTTCAAAAGTAATTAATTACTTAGTTACTTAGTTACTTAGTTGCTTTTTAAAAACACGATTTACAACCTGAATAGGTGATAAAGCGATAGATCTTTCAGCCCAATTCTACTTTTTCTACATAATCCATCATACAAAATGTAATCAAATGGAAAAGTCCCTTTTTAAAACTTGTTTTATTAGTTTTAATCTTTTAACTTTATGCATCAAGCAAAAATTTAATTATATGCAACATTCTCTGACTGGAAGAAATTTGTTTAATATTTAAACCTATTTTCTGCACATTCCAGCACATAAAATAAAATATTTTTTGTGTTTACACTCACTCTTTCAAATAGATGCAAGTAAAACACAGCAGAAAATAAATAAAGTCAAAGACTCAGCGGTCCTTTTGCTCTATTTTCACCTGTAAAGCAGGTGGGCGGAGGTTTACCTTGGTGCAGGTGTGCCGCAGCGGTCAGTGGAAGAATCCGCGAGTTTCTCTGTGAGTTTCCCATTACGTCATAGCGCACTCGGCGTTTGCACAGAAGTTTAGGGGTTTTTTTCGCTGTAAAAAGAAGTTTTCTTCCCATGCACAGCGGACACTAATTTTTATGTCACTTTTTATGGAATCAAACTCAAAGTAAGGTCAGTACTTCCACGCTTTAAACGCTGCACGCTCATACTCTCTCCCCACTCGATATGTTATCCATTGTTGATCTGCACACAGCTGTTTTCATGAACGTCGCACTTGCTTACGTCACTGTCATGAGACATTCTCGCAAAAAATCATGGTTTTAGTAACACAGTAACGCAGCGTTCCTACGGGAAAGTAACGGTAATCCAATTACCGTTTTTGCAATAGTAATCCCTTACTTTACTCGTTACTTGAAAAAAGTAATCGGATTACAGTAACGCGTTACAAGTACCGCGTTACTGCCCATCTCTGCTTGGCACAATCTTAAAGAAGTTGAGATGCTTTTCTTTCCAAGCTCTTTAGACTTGGCACAAAGTAGCAGGTATCTGCATTTTCCCCATATCATTTATATATGCAGCTAGTTAATGATAGCTATCTCTATCACTTCATCCAAATATTGTAACTTCTGGGTCAAAAAAGGGGGGAAAAAACACTGATACGGACACTAAAGCATCAAAATGGGTGAGATCACAATCGTTATGTCCATTTTTTCTGTTGTTCGTTTACATGACCACAATCAAGCACTGAAGCAATTGACGTGAATCCTCCCTACTCAGGATTTGTAGACACTAATCATATCTTAATTATCTTAATAAGATCCCAGTTACACAGGCAGCCACTGGTCATAAGGACAAATATAGCTGGTTTGCACTAATCTTCTTTGGTTGCCCAAAGTTTACATGGTACACACCTACCAGCTGCTCTAACAGAAGAAGTAAAACAATGGAAACTGAATGTTGCATGATGAATGCAGTGCTGAGGTCCAACATTTACTTTAAAGGTGATCATTGTGCAGTTACAGTTTGCACAACACCTTTCTCAAGTTTTTTCAAGTGAGTCTTGGCAGACAAGTTGGTGTCATTCATGCAAATGACAGGCAATCGTGATCTACTAGTGACCAAAGAAATCACAAAAAGTTCTGTTCATCTGGATGAAGCGTTTTCAGTGGGAGAAACATTTCATCACGTATCCCAGTGACTTCTTCAGTCTCAGCTGACTGCTAGTTTCCCCAAATCTTTAAACAGTGCATTTGCATAATGACTGAAACTAGCACCAAAATCAAAAATCAAATCAAATCAATTTATTTATATTGCACTTTTCACAGGATAAAAACCACAAAGTGCTTCACAGTAATATAAAACAGAAATACATAAAATACATTAATAATAAAACACAGCACAAATCTAATTAAAAGCCAATCTAAATAAATGAGTCTTAAGCTGCTTTTTAAAAGAATAAATACAATCAAGGCAACGTAATGATGGAGGGAGAGACTTCCACAACCTGGGGGTCACCGCTCTAAAAGATCTATCTCCTCTGGTCTTAAAACGAGTTCGTGGGACTACCAACAGCCTTTGATTAGAAGATCTCAGGCTGCGAGAGGGAGCGTGGGGTTCTAAAAGATCAGAAATGTAAGCAGGGGCATCACAATTCAAAGCTTTAAAAGTCAGTACCAAGATTTTAAAATGAATTCTAAAATGTACTGGAAGCCAGTGTAATGAACGTTGCAGTAGCATTCTGGACTAACTGGAGACGGTCAAGATTCCTTTTGCTCAAACAAAGAAAAAGGCTGTTACAATAATCTAAGCGAGAAGAAATAAAAGCATGAATAACCATTTCTAACTCAGACTTAGACAGCAAAGTTCGCAGTTTGGAGATGTTTCTTAGCTGAAAAAGGCAGTTCCTAATTAACTGGCGAGAGTGTTGTTCTAGGGACATGGCAGAATCAAAGATCACACCAAGGTACCTGAGGCTCAGGTGAACAGATGAGCCAAGAGAACCAAGATGCTGTTTGATTAGAGATATCTGGTTGTCAGGGGCAATAATTAATGTTTCTTAATTACTAATATGCATGTTTTGTTTTTTTGTGCATTGGTTTTCTTATGATCAGTTTACCTAGTGACGGAAACCGCTCACCAAACAGTGGGGGAATGCACAGTTTCCCCTCATGTCCACTGATTGTATCACACTTAATGTGCAGAAACCTCTATACTGTATATCATTTTACAGACACGTCCATTCAAAATGTGTTGGAACATGTTTTTTGGTGTTATGTCCTAAAATTTTCCATGTAATCTTTCTGAACTTAAAATGTAGTTTTCAGTCCCTAATAAAACTTACTGGTTCTTAATGATATGATAGGCATGTGTATTTGTGTTTGTTTCCTAGAAGCATTAATCAATCTGGATGAAACTGAATTTAATAAACTGCCTCGGTCATCAGGATTATCAATACCTAAACAGCTTTTGGGAATTATGTTTATAACATCCAAATCCTTACAAAGTATATTATGTATAGTACTGCTGTCAAAACGAATGGCATGATTACATATACCCTGCATGTAGGATTCTTGGAATTATGTGTCGGTGTTGGTGTCTGTAATAGATTACTTTGTGTTATACAATGAACCTGTAGCTTGTAATTGTCATGATCCTGGGTCCTTTTGACCCAGCGTTTTGTGTTTTCTATTATTGTGATTTTGGTTCTGTTCTTCCTCTGTTTAGTGTTTATTCGGTTCTGCCCATGTATTCCTGTGTTAAGTCCGTGTTTTTTAGTCTGTGTCCTTGCATGTGTAAGTTCCTGTTTTATTGTGAAAGTCTGTGTCTTATGTCAGTGTGTTCTGTTTACGTTTCCCCTGCCTCGTCAGCTGTGATGTCTTCCAGGTGTGTTCCCCTCCTGTTTCCCATCCCCTGATTCCTGCCGTGTGTATTTATAGGTCGTGTCCAAATTCATGGGCTGCATCCTCCTGAGGACCCGGCCTTCGCGGTCTACGTGGGCCGGGTCCTCAGGAGGTCGGGTAGGCCGGAAGTAAATGGCTATGGAATTGGACGGTCTAGCCTTCTCGATCTACTCCCGCCCTTAATTCAGAGTATTTCCGGTTGTCAGTGCCACGGCACGAAAATCGAAAATGGACCCCGAAATCTTTCTCCGTTTTTTGTGTTCATTTTTAATTATCAACGAGCTAACCCACATTCTCACCTGAAAATTTGTTTAAAGTTTATTTTGTGGCCCAGAAAGATTAATAAGAGTAATTTTAAAACTTAGTAGCGGCCGCCATTGCCGGAAACTGGAGCTTGGCTGGGCCGCGCTATGAATTCTGGGATATGGTGGGCCAAGAAGAACACACCCGACCCATCCTTCAAATTCGGGGAAAAGGAGGACGCATTTGTCGGCTGCATTTGGAGGAGTCTACGAATTTGGACAGCCTTCGGCGCGTCGCTGTGACGTAATCGGTCTACAAATGCGGCCTCAGGAGGATGCAGCCCATGAATTTGGACACGACCATTGTGTGTGTTACCTCGTCCTCGTTGCTGGTTTGTCTGTATTGTTTCCCCTCGGTCTCCCTGCGTCTCTCCGTATGTATTTCCCCGGACCTCCCTGCATCTTCGTTTCTGGTTTATTTTGTTAGTTTTACCCACTTTAGGTTTTCCAGTTTCATGTTCACCCACCATTGCTGTTTGTACCCACCCCTGTAAATAAATACTCACCTGCACCAGAGCTGCCGCCTTTTTTTTCCTTTCTACAACTCCACACGTCTGCCACACCGGACGTGACAGTAATAAAGAAGAGCAATGAATATATGCATTCATTATTGATTTGTTTGGTTATGAACAGGAGTTTGTTACAGTAATATAAAGAATATATATAAGAATATTAAAAAAAAAAACATGATAAATTATTAAACATGTCTGTGTGTTCATACAAGGTTTTTTTCCAACTCTTGTGTGAAAACAGAGTTTGTTTTTATAGTTTAGTTTTTAGTTGAATTTTTTAAAGTAGATTTTTTTCCTTTTCGTCTTTGTAGGTTCTCTGGTTTCCTTACACTTTGTTATTTGAGTCTCATGTTCATGTATTTGTTAGGTTTTTCTTCATTTGCTGGAATTACTGGCTTTCTCCATTTATCAGCTGATGTTTTTTGTGTGTAAAGTTCACCCACTCTTTTAGCTTTGATTGTAATAATATTGTTTATACCTTTGTCTAGGTTCTATCCCATTTCCACTTTCCTCCATACCTTCTCTTTTTGAAGTCCCCCCACCCAGATCGCTCTTGTGCTCAGTTGTCATCTCTCACTTGTTGCAGGCAATTTTATCATTCTGTAGTTTAAAAAAAATCTTTTACACCTTCCTTAAAAAGCCATCATTCTAGTTACACAACAAAATAATTCCAATGAATGCAAATCAGTACTATGAAAGAATGTGTGTGTCTCGGGGGGGACCCTTTGTGTTCCCAATTAAATGCCACACCACGAAAGCAACCTTTTTTCCTTTGCAAAAGAAGGTAGTTTGTCTTTCCCAATGTGATTTGTGGTTTGCAAAAATCCTGAAAAGGTCGCTCAATAAATCTTCAGATTATGTGTTGCTGTTCATACCCATGGCTGTTTGTGTGTTTGGAGAGGTGTGTTGCAACCTTACCATTACATTCCTTCAGCCATACACCTATACACCTTACTAGTCTCTATGGTAACTAATGTCCTGAACGGAGACAGTGGACTCCATTTTTTTCTGAAGTCTACCTCTCTTTCACATTCCACTTGGTGATTAGGCATCACTTTCTTCAGTACTGCTAGTTCTTTGTGTGCTGCACTGTGTTGAAGGTTTCTAATATTAATAGCCTAATGACATGATCCTGTCCTCCCCTAATGCATGTCTGATGTCTCCTGTGCTTTTAGAGCCTGTTATCCACAGAGCCACAAATTGAGGTGAGAGAGAATAAGGCGTCATAACATCTCTTACAACGGGGCACTGTAAAAAGAAACTACTCACAGACGGAGACATGGTGGGAATCCCCTTGTTTGCAAAACTAATCCAAAGCATAACTTTCCCTTTACACAAGCTAGGCTGCAGAAAAAAAGGAGTGTTAAAAAGGCATGACTAAGCACTGAAATGGGCATGAAAAGTGCCTTAAGCATCACTGTATTTGTAATGCCCCAGAATTTCCTGTGATTTTAGCACCGCAGTGTGAAGATTGGGCCGTAAGCGCAATTCAATTCATTTCAATTTTATTTATGTAGCGCCAAATCACAACAACAGTCGCCTCAAGGTTCAAGGTTATTTATTTGTCATGTGCAAAAATGGGGGGGGGGGGGGGGGGGGGGGGGGGTAGAGGAAGAACATTATATATATATATATATATAGTATATACATTGGGTGAATGTGCAGTAGTAGCAGCAAGCAGGTGAATTCTGTACATTAATAAGAATAGACATCTGACTATTTTACAGAATAGACAATATAAACATATTTAAAATTAAAGGAATTTGGAATGTACATTGTGCTGATGGGTTTAGAGTGTCTGGAACAGAGTCATGTCTCAGTCAATTATAGATGATGTGAGAGGGCGGGTGTGTGTGTGTTTAGGGCCCGGATGGCTTGGGGATAGAAGCTCCTCTTGAGTCTCTCTGTCCTTGCCCGGATGATGCGGAACCTTCTACCAGATTGCAGAAGTTGGAACAGTTTGTTGCCAGGATGGGACGGGTCCTTCAGTATCTGCGCTGCTCTAGTCCGGCATCTCCTGGTGTAGGTGTCCTGAAGCGGGGGGAGAGCAATCCTGCAGCAGCGTTCTGCTGTACGGATCACTCTCTGGAGAGCTTTTTGGTCCTTCACTCAGCTGTTCCCAAACCACGATGTGATGTTCTGTGTGAGGATGCTCTCCACAGCGCCTGTATAGAAAATCCTGAGGATCTTTGGAGAGACCCTGAACTTCCTCAGTTGTCATAGGTGGTACAGGCGCTGCCTAGCGTTTTTGGTCTGGACCTGAGGAGATGTGGACACCAAGATACTTGAAGGACTGCACCCTCTCCACTGGAGCTCCATTGATGATAATGGGCTTGTAGTCTCTGTGCTGACTCCTTCTGAAGTCCACCACCAGCTCCTTGGTCTTGCCAACGTTCAGCTGGAGGTGGTTGTCCTGGCACCATGATGCCAGATTCTTCACTTCGTCCATGTAGGCCGCCTCATCGTTGTTGGAGATGGCACCCAACACCACTGTGTCGTCAGCAAACGTCATAATGGTGTTGGAGCCATGGGTGGCCACACAGTCTGAAGTGTAGAGGGAGTAGAGCAGTGGCGAGAGGACACATCCCTGAGGTGCTCCTGTGTTGATGGTGATGCTGTTAGAGACGCATCTACCCACCCTCACCACCTGAGTTCTGCCAGTGAGGAAGTCCAACACCCATGCACACAGACGGCTGTTAAGTCCCAGATCCCTCAGCTTTGTGAACAGTCTGCAGGGCACTATTGTGTTAAACGCTGAAGTGTAATCAACAAACAGCATTCTCACATAGTTACCCTGTTTCTTGTCCACGTGGCTGAGGGTGGTGTGCAGGACATGGGCGATGGCGTCCTCTGTGGATCTGTTGGGTCGGTAGGCGAACTGCAGCAGATCTGTGGTGTCTGGGATGGAGGAGGAGATGATGTTCTTCAGCAGCCTCTCAAACACCTTCATCACTACCGAGGTCAGTGCAACTGGCCGGTAATCGTTCAGGGATGAGGGTTCGCTGTTCTTGGGCACAGGGATGATGGTGGATCTTTTGAAGCATGTGGGGACCACAGACTTCGCCAGGGACTCGTTGAAGATGTAAGTGAACACACCTGCTAGCTGGTCAGCACAGCAGCGCAGCAGACGGCCGGTGATGCCGTCTGGCCCCGCCGCTTTCCTTGTGTTCACTCTCCTCAATGCCGCTCGGACGTCATGCTCCGCGATGCTGGTCACCGGTCTCTCGCTGATGATGTCACTGTCCTCGGTAGTCAGGCGGTAGATAGCATTAGCCGCCTGGCTAACCTCGAAACGTGCTTTTTATTGTAAGTTAGACCCTACAATAATACATACAGAGAAAAACCCAACAATCAAATGACCCCCTATGAGCAGCACTTTGGTGACAGCGGGAAGGAAAAACTCCCTTTTAACAGGAAGAAACCTCCGGCAGAACCAGGCTCAGGTAAGGCCGGGGCCATCTGCTGCGAGTGGTTGGGGTGAGAGAAGGAAAACAGGATAAAAGACATGCTGTGGAAGAGAGACAGAGATTAATAACAAGTACGATTCAATGCAGAGAGGTCTATTAACACATAGTGAGTGAAAAAGGTGACTGAAAAGGAAAAACTCAATGCATCATGGGAATCCCCCAGCAGCCTACACCTATTGCAGCATAACTAAGGGAGGATTCAGGGTCACCTGGTCCAGCCCTAACTATATGCTTTACCAAAAAGGAAAGTTTGAAGCCTAATCTTAAAAGTAGAGATAGTGTCTGTCCCCCGAATCCAAACTGGAAGCTGGTTCCACAGAAGAGGGGCCTGAAAACTGAAGGCTCTCCCTCCCATTCTACTTATAAATATTCTAGGAGTTAGTGGCAGTTGTGAGCAGTGTTGGTCAAGTTACTTGAAAAAAGTAATCAGTAAGTAATTACTGATTACTTCCCCAAAAAAGTAATCCTGTTACTTTACTGATTGCTTATTTTCAAAAGTAATTAATTACTTAGTTACTTTTTAAAAACACAATTTACAACCTGAATAGGTAATAAAGTGATAGATCTTTCAGCCCAATTCTAGTTTTTCTGCATAATTCATCATACAAAATGTAATCAAATGGAAAAGTGTCTTTTTAAAACTTGTTTTATTAGTTTTAATCTTTTAACTTTATGCATCAAGCAAAAATTTAATTATATGCAACATATACTGACTGGAAGAAATTAGTTTAACATTTAAACCTATTTTCTGCACATTCCAGCACATAAAATAAAATAGTTTTTTGTGTTTACACTCACTCTTTCAAATAAATGCAAGTGAAACACAGCAGAAAATAAATAAAGTCAAAGACTAGCAGTCCTGTTGCTCTATTTTCACCTGTATAGCAGGAGTGTGGTAGGCGGAGGTTTGCCCTGGTGCAGGTGTGCCGCAGCGGTCAGTTGAAGAATCCCCGAGTTTCTCTGTGAATTTCACATTACGTGGTAGCGCACTCGGTGCTTGCTCGGAAGTTAAGGGGTTTTCCTCCCACACAGTGAACAGCGGACGCTAATGTTTTTGTCACTTTTTATAAGAATCAAACTCAAACTAAGGTCAGTTCTTCCACGCTTTAAACGCTGCATGCCCATACTGTCTCCCGCACTCGATATATTATCCATTGTTGATCTGCACACAGCTGTTGCCACGAACGTCACACTCGCTTACGTCATTGTCATGAGACACTCTCGCAAGAAAATCACGCAGCGTGCTTATGGGAAAGTGACAGTAATCTAATTACCGTTTTTGCAATAGTAATCCCTTACTTTACTCGTTACTCGAAAAAAGTAATCAGATTACAGTAACACGTTACTGCCCATCTCTGGTTGTGAGTATGTGCAGATGCTTTACTAAAGTGGGAAAAGGCACAGTTCTTGCAAAGTGGGATTCATGTGAAAATATCAGGATGGTACTGTTGAGTTTATTGACTTGTAAACAATGTAAAATTTTAGTTTCAGCACTTCGGACAGCTGTGGGGGTGACAGTATACTTAATGTGACCATATAGTCAGCTAACAAACAGGTACAACACTCCAACACACATATATGCTAATAAGTGCAAAGTAGCACCTAAGTGCCAAAAAACTGGAACAAACTTCTGGAACACTCCCCCACACAACTGATTATATTATTTGTCAGCAAATGCCATTAAAATGCTCCAAAAGACACAAATGTAAATGAGAGGTTCAGTTCAGTAACGCCAGTAAGCAGACACAGAAGAGCTCTGTGCCTATAATTCCAGCATCCATGTTATAAAAGTGTTATAAAAGAGCAAACTGTCGGTGATGGCCAAAACAGTTTGTATACCAGATGATAAATATGCTTTTAAATGCAGTAAACTGTGTATTTTAAAATGGGAGTCTATGGAAATGCACTCACTTTTGGAGGAAGCCTTAAGTGGCCATTAAAGGAATGATGAGCATTTGTATGGAATGATTTATTCTTTCCACCTTATGAATGTAAGTCCTGCTGTTCTCTTTATTGGCACAGTTGCCCAACTTCGTCTGTCTTGTGGTATTGGACAAAAGGGGTAACAAGGTGTAACACATTATAAATTAGAGCCTTGGTAATCAGATTAATCAGTAGTCAGATTACTTTCTATTCATTGTAATGCTATACTTTTACTTTAGTCAGTTTTTTATTTACACTTTCCAATAAACACTGATAAAAAACATTTTTTATTTGCAATACAAAAGTGGAAAAAAGTCTGACACATTTTATGTGTTTGCCTCCAACTATTTGGTTCACAGCTGCAATAGCTGTATCCAGGAGCATGCCAGGGTCAGCTAGTGTGAGAGGACAGCATTCAATTTTTGGAAGCTACTGAAAGCCATCAATCTGGTGGAAATTAACTTGTTGTTGGTTTTGTGGTTGAGAAAACGGCACAACCCTCTATGCAGTGAGTGAAATTCAGTACATACAAAATCATACTGTTATGTGATCATACAACCAACATGTGTGAGCTCATTTTTGTTAACAAACTCATATTAAACCAGTAGGTCACATTGTGAGTACTTTGTAATGGCAGAAACACTGTAATTTAAGATTTAAAGAGTAACATAACAGTATGCAAAGATTTTATCAAAGCTTTATTTACAGAAAACAGCTGACTAATGATGCTGGGAACAAGGCAAGAACTTCGAGACAGAGCATACACGGTTCGTTTACAAGGTTGAAAGCAAAACAGTGAATTCATTTCATACTTCAGTCTATCAGTATTATTGAAATATTATTGTATGTGCTTATTTATGTGCCAGTGTAAGTATTTAAAGTTAAATTATCTACACAGCAAATGGAATTTTATACTTTATATAAATCTTGCAAGATGTGAAACTTCCTCACATCTCGCAGCAACAGATACCTCGCAGTATCTGTTGTGATTTGGCATTATATGAATTGAACTGAACAAAGCACAAGGGACAGCTGCAACAAATCAGGATAAACTAGACACAGGAAGTAGAGATGGACCGATCTGATATTATGTATCGGTATCGGTCCGATACTGACCCAAATTACTGGATCGGATATCTGCGAGAAATAAAAAATGTAATCCGATCCATTAAATATCAAAAAAGCACCTCACAAAACTTGCTACACAGCGTAACTCGGCTCATAACCGTAGCACGTTGCAGCAGTGTGCCTCACGTGATAGAGCGGCTGTGTGTATTTGTAGCGTTGCTACCAAACCAGCATTTCATCTCCGAGGAAGTTATCCCAGAGAGAAGTAAAGCAAGTGTGTAAGTTCATCTCTGAATGTTTGTAAAGCATTCCCACGTTAAGCTTAACAACAGATATATGGAGCGACTGCCTCTCTCTCTCTCTCCCTCTCCTGTTGCTACTTCAATCGTGAAACTGCTTAATGATCAGCTGATCGTCTCTCTTCTTTGTTTTTGGTCCACTTCTCACCAGAAAGAGGAAACCAGCGGCTGAACAACAGCAGCACTATTAAGCTTGATAAGCTGTTGTTAGAATTTATTTAATATTACTTACAGCAGGATCCTTTTCGTAGCTGACGGCTGGTAACTGTGCAGGGGCGGATCTAGCAAAGTTTAGCCAGGGGGGCCGATAGGGCATGAACAGGGAAAAGGGGGGCACAAAGACATACTTTTCTTTCTTATTCTCATTTAAAATGTCTAGCTTTTAATAAATGATTATCTGAATCTTACACCCAAAGTTTTAATCTGATGTAAAATATATAGAAGTCCATTACTGTATATAGTAACTGTTAAGTCTAATATACCCTAGTAAGCTATAGGACTTTTTCCTTTGGGAAGATACCATCTGTGCAGTCTGCAATTCTGTTGAAGAAAGATGTTGAATCTATTTAATTATTCTTGAAAAATAATTTATTTCTGTGCATTTTTCCCGCTGCATCAAATTAAATTTGATTACATCGATTAAGCATCATGAGGTGGAGGGTGGGGGGTGGTTCCCTATTTTTTATTTTTTTTTGCTGGGAGTTTGCATCCCTATTAGTTAGGTTGCTTAATATTTCTGCTAAGTATTCTTTAAAATACCAGAATAGGAAGGATGGAGTAGGTTTAAGTTTATTAGATTGATCAGTGTTGCTGATCTATGAAATATTTTGGGTGCAGTGTGTTTTTTACATACATGTATAACAGAATAGCTTTAGTGTTGTTATTTATTTAAACTTGAGTATAAACTTATACAAAATGCAGCAAGATATTAAAAAAACGTTTTATTGATTAAAAAACACACTATATCGGATTCATATCGGTATCGGCAGATATCCAAATTTATGATATCATATCGGTATCGGACATAAAAAAGTGGTATCGTGCCATCTCTAACAGGAAGTCAAACTCAGTGTAAAGCACACAAGACATGAGACTATCAAAATAAAAAAGGAACTAAAACACGCGCACGCACACACACACACACGCACACACACAGACCCAAGGAAAAGAATGGCGATATCAAAGGCAAAAGCAGACAATCAGGGAGGCAGAACACAGTGAGACAAGGTAATGAAGTTGCCAGTGAGTGTGAGAAGGGAAAACAAAATAGAAACATCCATTCATCCGCTTATCCTTTTTTTCAGGGTCACAGGGGGCGCTGGAGCCTATCCCAGCTGTGAGTGTGAGAGGCAGGGTACACGCTGGAAAGGTCGCCAGTCTGTCGCAGGGCTAACACAGAGAGACAGATAACCATTTGCGCTCACATTCACTCCCGCATTCACACCTATGGGCAATTTGGATTAATCAATTAACCTATCCCCGCAAACTGCATGTCTTTGGACGGTGGGAGGAAGCCGGAGTACCCGGAGGGAACCCACGCAAACACGGGGAGAACATACAAACTCCACACAGAAAGACCCCGGCCTGATGGTGGAATTGAACTCAGGACCTTCTTGCTGTGCGGCAACAGTGCTAACCACCGTGCCACCGTGCTGCCAAATAGAAACATAAACCTCCTATTTCCATTGTTCTCACAATAACCTGTAATTAATATCTTAGCCTGAGGTTGACACAACATTCACATTGACTCGTGGCAGCAGGTACCATCCTGGTAATGAAATTTTTAGAAGGGGAGCCATGGGAAGTCAGATGACCCACAGAGTGAGAGAGAAACAGATGAGGTGAAAGAGTGCGATAAAACAAAGGTCAGGGACCAATAGTGAAATAATGTTAGGAACAAAAGGAGCTTTGGCACACAGCAGATTATTTCTTTTGCATTCTGAATGATGGCGAGTCATACTGTGAGGAAGAAATAAATGCAAAGGACACTAGGATCTACTGTATTGCTAGCTGTTCTGCAGTAAGGCTGCCTTGAGCTGCCTATGCTGATGTTATGCAGATGTATCCATATGGTACTCACCATTATATTGATAGTAAACAAAACAAAAAGCCAGATTTATTTTCATTTTATTTTTTTAATCTGATACAAACTGTCCAGACACAGTACTAAAAACACACAATCACATTCTCTCTCTCTGTGTATGTATTTAAGTGTTTTGTTACAGGGAGCAGTAATTTCCTGGAGTCTTGTCAACAGATGCACCAATTTGTTGTGACTGCTCTGGCCTGTTTAAACAACTGCTAAACTAAAAGGGCATCAAACAGGAATGTGTGCTTTAAATGGACTCTAAAAAGTAGGAAATAGGAAAAACTGCAACTCTGTGTGCAACTGCAAGGAAGCATAACGCCTTAGAAATACTGACTTGGGTACCTTCTGTGCTAGCTTAGCTGTTTCACCATGTTTCATATTTCATATTTATTTCGGTCTGTGCACACAGTTCAAAAGCTATTCTTTACCATACAGTCATTAACGTAGCATTTGGCAAGAGTAAATAGTGCTATTCTGTGCATATGAATTACTACTAAATGACAAATTGTGACTATCCATAGATGACCAATTTCAAAGCCAAATTCAAGATAACATAACCATCTCAAAATAACATTTAAATGTGATATATTAGAAGGAATATCCTTTCTATGTCGTCAGTCTATAGTTCTACTCTTGTAGTTTAAACAGCAGGCTTATTAGTTTTCATCTTCCACTTTACAACCCAGTTATTGTCTGCCACCCCTTTAAATGGAAATGCAATCAATACACGCTCTCCTCAATACTGTGTTGCTCTCATTCTGTTGCTCATTCTGTACAACTTTCTCATGCTTGATCTCGTCAGATCTTACAACTGAATACAAACTGTGTCTGCTACCTTGACTTTGTCTGCGTTTTTGACACTGATTCAGTCTGATTAAAGTCAGGTGAGTCTCATAGATCCCGAGAACACCGGATGATGTAAAATATATTTAAATATATTTTACATCATTAAATATATTTTCACCTACTGATCAGAAGGTTAGTGGTTCGATCCCTGGCTCCTCCAGTCTGAATGTCAAGGGTGAGAATGTGTGTGGCTGTAGTTAAGAAGCACTCAGTTTAGAGAAAGTGTGTGAATGTGGCATGTTGTATAGAGCACTTTGAGTAATCCGGGAGAGTAGAAAAGCACTATATAAGAATCAGTCCATTCAGTGTCTGAACAGAGTTTCGTCATGTTACTTTTGCACTTTTATGTTCCGGCGCATGTTGTTATTACATGGCTTGATTAAGGTACACATTAGGCTGACATCTGGGGTCAGAGCTGAAACTGTTCTGGGCCAGCACAGGGCCAGCAGTGTGTCTGCAACTGGCCTTGTGCTGGCCCACGTGTGGGCCACCTCTGGCAAACCAGATCTGGGCCACCAAAGGGCCATCGTTCTTTGCGGTATGTGGGCCATGTGTAAGCACATTGTGTGGGCCAGATCCGGGCCATACTAATTTTGCTATGTGGGAATATGATACACTTGACATTAAAGGGTTAATTAAACTGTTCTTTGTATCTCAAGCATGCTGGCAGAACCCTTCATCCTGGCCTATTAGCATTTGCATCCTCTCCTCCAATTTTATTTATTTTGCTGTTATATTTATTTATTAATTTGTTGTTTTAGTGAAAAATCCCATTTAAATAGAAATCTCTCATTTAAGAGAAAATTGGCCGAAAGGGAGGCCAGATTACAGCTCGTTCATCATTGGTGAAATAAATGGACTGGCATTTATTTTGCACTAATATAATTCTCATTCACCTAATCACACTCATACTCACACTTCACATGATGCATCAAGGACAACTAAGGGTGCATTACCTCGCCCTAGGATATTTCAGCATGCAGACCGGTGGAGTCAGGGTTCAATCCACTGACCTTTTGAGGGGGCCAGAGCTGAAACTGTTCTGGGCCAGCACAGGGCCAGCAGTGTGTCTGCAACTGGCCTTGTGCTGGCCCACGTGTGGGCCACCTCTGGCAAACCAGATCTGGGCCACCAAAGGGCCGTCATTCTTTGCGGTATGTGGGCCATGTGTAAGCACATTGTGTGGGCCAGATCCGGGCCATACCAATTTTGCTATGTGGGAATATGATACACTTGACATTAAAGGGTTAATTAAACTGCTCTTTGTATCTCAAGCATGCTGGCAGAACCCTTCATCCTGGCCTATTAGCATTTGCGTCCGCTCCTCCAATTTTATTTATTTTGCTGTTATATTTATTTATTAATTTGTTGTTTCAGTGAAAAATCCCATTTAAATAGAAATCTCTCATTTAAGAGAAAATTGGCCGAAAGGGAGGCCAGATTACAGCTCGTTCATCATTGGTGAAATAAATGGACTGGCATTTATTTTGCACTAATATAATTCTCGTTCACCTAATCACACTCATACTCACACTTCACAAGGGCAACTAAGGGTGCACTACCTCGCCCAAGGATATTTCAGCATGCAGACCGGAGGAGTCAGGGTTCAATCCACTGACCTTTTGATAGGTAGACGACCTGCTCTGCCACCCGAACCACAGCGGCCTCTAATTTCCACTTAGAGCTGATTTCATACATATACTCTGTGTTGTGAAAAACAGGTCAGGTTGAAACCATTTTCTACATAACACACAACACATTAAAATATCAAAATATTATCAAAACACTGTTCTTAAATTAGACAGCGCCTCCATACAGTGTCGCAAGAGGTAGGAGGCAGGACACAGAAAAACCACTTGCAAGCTGTGAATCACATTGCTGCAAATCAGTGCATGCAGACATGAGATGGACTTTTTATAGCAGTAGCAGTATATCAATGAATAATGACAAAAAATATGAAAAAATTGGATAGGTACCTTTAGACACAGTTTGTGTACATTTTTTCAAAAACGAATTAAAGAAGAATTAAAAAGTTCAGCACTCGTCTTGATTAGGTACGGCCCACGAGGGTATTTGTAGTGTTGTTTTCCAGGCAAACACACATATCTTGATTATGAGGGAGTTTTTGTCACCACCCTTCTTAATTCATATGATTCTGTTTTAAATGATTTAATGATGATCATTGATCTGTTTTCCTCATCGAAGTAGCATGTTGCCTTTTAGATACGCAAGCTCAGACTTGAACCATCATCTGTTTGCATTTGCTCAGTCTATTGTTTTATAATTGTCCATTCATTTACATGACTCAATTGAAATCTTAAAAAACGACTATTGTACATTCACAATGAACTTTGCAGAAATTTAATTAGCTTCTTTTTTAACTAAAAGAAAAATCTACTGGATGTTTACTTTAGAAATGAGAACGTCGAAATGTCAATGAAAACTCAATTTTAAAGACTACCAATGACATGATGGACATTTCTTTCCCGCCGTCTGCCTCCTGTGCTGCTCAGTGTAAGCTGTATCCTGATGGAACCTGTCTGCACTGGCTGGCATTAAAATCTCATCATCTGCTAAACACAAAGACTGGTAGGAAAGGTCAAGAGACAGAGGGTGGTGGGAAGCTGGCATCACTCAATCAATCACTCAGACACACATACACACACGTTCAAGAACACACACTAGTGCACACTAGAAGTAACATGCATGGCGGAATACACATAGATGTTGCATATGTGCATGCACACAAATATAACCAGCTTTTGGTATTGTGCGTACATGTATTTAAAGCCACTGTTAAAGTAAATGAATGCATAGCTCATATGCACACATGCATAGAAAGGTATAAACCCATATAGTATAAATGAGCAAACATACTGTAAACATGCTCCTTTCTTACACAAATACAGACTCATACAGAGAAACACGCACACACACACACACACACACACACACACACACACACACACACACACACACAAAGCTCTAGGGATTACTTCTGGCAGCCCTGAATGCAAACTCAGTTAGATGTCTTGCTGTGACTCTATGGATATTTTATAGGACTCCTGCGCAAATTGTAATGAATCTTTCATGAGGTTACATCGCATTGTGTGTTTATGTGTGGTTGGGCTGTGTGGGCCCACACGAATGTGTCGTGCACAACCAGAAGATTATAAAGTCGTGGTTAAGAGAAATGAGATCCACTTAAACAGGGCAAGAACCATTACCTTACTTCACCTCACATACCTAATTTTAAAAAAGATTCAATTCCAGCATTGAACTAAATATGCTATGCCTGTTGTTATTGTCTGTGTCATGTTGTCAGTTTTTTTCTACATTGTTATGTACAATGAGAGCTAAGAAACAGCTGGAGCCCAGTATCATATATGTGTACAAAAAAAGTCAAAAAAAGCTGATTATGATTTAAAAATGTGATAAAAGAATCTTCATATCTGCCTATAATGTGGGTTCAGCAGGGGTAATATTAGGTGAAAGTCCTGAATAATTATTTCACTTTGACTTTATTTCTAAAGCACTTAAGTGCTGCACAGAAATAAAAATAGAAAAATGATAGAACAAGAATAAAAGAATATATCAGTAGAGGTACATACAAAGGGCAAGAAGAAATCGAAAGCAATACATAATCCTTTCAAATAATTAAGAGCTTCACTGTGTTACACTCCAATAAAGTGAATGACAGCGTTTGTCTTTGCTGAAATAAATTACTCACAGGTGATGAAACAGTGAACGATATATAATAGGTAATTTGTCAAATCGTTCATGCGCCGTTAACAGTAAAAAATAATAATAATAATTAGGAAGGAATAAATTGCAAAAAGTTCTTACAATATGAGATTGAGTATTTGATCATAACTTCTGTCTTTGAGATAACGGAGAGTATGCCTCTTAAGGTATTCCAGATGAAACCATCCAAGAAAGAAAAAGCTGTTAAAGTGTTTGTGACCTATAGACATGCAACAATAAACCATGATTTGGAGTCACTAATGGGCAATGTTTTATTTTTTACAGCATGCAAGCCCCCAAAAACCGTGGTAACCACAGCAATGCAGTAGCGGTCATGAGTAGGATCCTCATTATTACCACTGCACCACACAGAGGATTTAGCAGCAGGCTGTAATTACAGACCACAGGTGAGGTGGTGGGGGGAGTGGGTGGTTGCCATGGGGGTGTGGTGTTAAGGGCAGTGCCTACAGTTGGGTTGCACTGTGCTGTAGTATTGTGTGTATTCTTTTTATGATGTGGCGCCATCTCATGGTTAAAACCTGTAATGATGACAGCATGATATAGTGTTGGTGTTTTTTCACAAATAGGTTAGGTAGAAAAAAAACGTGTTAGAAAGCTCTCCTCTATCATCTTTTATTGCTCGCATGTAGTTGATACTCTAACCAGAGCTCTGCGTTCCATACAGCCAAGATCGGGTGTTTGAGAAAGCTGATAGCCAGATGTTGTCTGTCACCACAAAAGCCAAGAAAACAGTTTCACGTGCCTCTGAAAGGCAGCCAATGGAGACTTGTGGAAAAACAGCTAAGCAAGAATTATCTGGCAGCGATAACATTTGGACCTAAATCAGTCAGAATATTACATGGATCAACAGGGATGGGAGCAAGGGCAGAAACCTCGCAGCTGAAATAGTTTAAACTTGGAACCACATAGTAAGATATCTTAAAGGAAGATGTCTTAAAAGCTTATCATTAATAAGTTTTCCTGAAATGAACAAATAAATGAAATGAAATGAAATGAAATATGTCTGCATGATAAGTGGCATTGATTTAAAGTTTTCCAGAGCAGCACTTACATCAGGAAATGTTAATGACATATAATTATAGCGTAATTTTAACAATTGAGGCTAAAGAAAATTGAAGCCAATACAGAAGTGATGCTGGCTACAAAAGTGAGTTAATCCCCAAAACTCCCAACTTACAGCTAATTAGCTTATAGCTAATTTCCACCCTTCGTATTCATCTGTACTGGAGGGATTTTTTATTTTATTTTAAATAACTCACCTGTTTAGGTAGATCTCAACACAGACACTTGTAGCCACTAACTGTGTGCCTCACATTTGCTAATCTCAAACGTGTTTGTGGTGCAAATGAGTTTTACAACATTTTTCATGGAGTTATCTGGCAACCAGTGACCCCTGTTGTACATTCAATTCAATTCAATTCAATTCAATTTTATTTATATAGCGCCAAATCACAACAAAAGTCGCCTCAAGGCGCTTCATAGATACAGAGAAAAACCCAACAATCATATGACCCCCTATGAGCAAGCACTTTGGCGACAGTGGGAAGGAAAAACTCCCTTTTAACAGGAAGAAACCTCCGGCAGAACCAGGCTCAGGGAGGGGCGGGGCCATCTGCTGCGACCGGTTGGGGTGAGAGAAGGAAGACAGGATAAAAGACATGCTGTGGAAGAGAGACAGAGGTTAATAACAGATATGATTCAATGCAGAGAGGTCTGTTAATACATAGTGAGTGAGAAAGGTGACTGGAAAGGAAAAACTCAATGCATCATGGGAATCCCCCGGCAGCCTACGTCTATTGCAGCATAACTAAGGGAGGATTCAGGGTCACCTGATCCAGCCCTAACTATATGCTTTAGCAAAAAGGAAAGTTTTAAGCCTAATCTTAAAAGTAGAGATAGTGATATGGTACTACAAGGTCATTAAGATAAGATGGGGCCTGATTATTTAAGACCTTGTATGTGAGGAGCAGGATTTTGAATTCATCCATCTACGTGCATCGTCCTCGCTTTTGGTGATTTCAGTTACTCAAGTATTCTATTTTTTGTTACTAATTGGAAGCGATCTATAAAAGCATCTTGGTAACAAAGCTTATTGGCTGATAACTTAACACTCCGCCTTCTCGTCCTAATACGGTCATGAGGATAAGATGGCCATGATGCTAAAATGTGATGTAACAGTAGCTACTTCTGTTGTCTGTACAGAATCTGTTGTAATGTGTGAAAGAGTTCAAAGTTTTGTTTTTAACCTAACTTTCCTTCATTTCTTCAGAATGTGGGCAAGGAGCTTGTCTTTATATTTATCATCACCAAGAGACTGCTACAGCCTAGAAATGATCAAAAGCATGACCCACATGGACCTACAGATAAACAGCCAATGTGGGGTGCATCTTGCCTTTTGCTCAGTGGCACCTGGGACACATTCCAGCTTCCCTGTGACTATAAAATGGACAAGCAGTTAAGAGGATAGATGGATGGGTGGATGGCCTATGTGACAGCTGTATCTTTTTCTCCTTCTTCATCTTTCAGCTGCATCTTTAAAGGGTCGCAGTATCATCTGCCTACATCTGGTTGGATTTATTTATTTATGATTTGCATATTTGATTTGACAAAGATTGTACACCCAGTCCTGCAGCAAACCTCCCCTTTTATTGGAGGCTGGGGAAAGTATGAGGCGTACACAGGAATGTGGCCCCTCAGTGGCTGCCTTTGCATGACAATGGATAAGCCTTGTAATTCTGGACCCCTGTAGCGACCAGATCTCCAATCGTTGGCAGATTGTAAAAGGTATGTCATGTGCAGTGCAACCAAGCATGGCACAGGGTCAGCGGTTCAAGCTATGCTAAAACAAAGCAGTTATATGAGACTGGAGGTGATGGTGCTAGTTGGCTTGTGTTTTATCACCACAAGATATCCCTGTAACACAAAACACATTTGTTATTTCGACATATTTTCACATATCTTTGTTTGAGAGCTAAAAATGTTACCGATGTTAAAACCCCGGTTGTTTCCTACCAGCAAGAAGATCCTGAGTTTGATTCCAGCAACTGGCCGGGTACTTTCTGTGTGCAGTTGTTGGGGGATGTTCTCCCCATGTTTGTGTTGGTCCTCTCCAGGTACTCCGACTTCCTCCCACAGTCCAAAGACATGCAGTTAACCCTTTAAAGCCGGTCGGAACACGCTCTGTTTTGTGTAACTATTTTTAAATCCCGGTAGCTCTGCAACCACATAAGCTAGCGCAATAACTTTTTTTGCATATGAAACCGGAGGAGTTGTACTTACATCTTATGCCATCAGCTTGTCCTAGGTCACAGTTTCCTTCCACATAAAGCTTTGCAAAAACTGCATAAAAAGCGCTTGCAGCAACAAAAACATAATATTCCAGAAACACGCTTTGCCGATCCGATCAGCTGTTCATAACACTTCCTACATTGGAATAGATGTCAGCGCGAATTTTTGCATGTCCACCATGACCTGCCCGAAACCGGAAGTGACGTCATTTTCGCGGAAATGTAGTTTTTTTTTACCATCAGGGCCTCATGAGCCTATACTGGTGTTTTTAAAAGTTATCTTTGACTTTATGACTTTCTGTGTCGTTTCTGGGATGCTTAGGACTCATATTGCACTGCTGGAAATAGTTTATTTTGATGCATATGCTGCTTTTTTGCAAATTTGCATTATAATATTTATTTTCATTTTTCCTGCAGTGTATAAAAATTGGTGTATTTCAAAAATAAAACTATGAAGACACTCAAAATAAATTTCCTGTGGTAGGAAACGATTTTGTGCAACTTTTTTGTATTTACAGTTTTGAGGGATAAGCCTCTTAAATTTCTCTAACTAGAAATGTATGTTAAAAAAACAAAAGATTTTCAATCTTTTTGTAGTTTATTGCACTTTTTTGCAATTTATGTAATTACTATGCACTTAATGCAGACATATTATTAAAAATTGGGCTATAATGGTTATATTGATGTATAGCAACTTGAAATGCTCCCAAAAATGGCACTACAGCATGTAAAAATATAATATAAGCTCTGGCGGACTTGGTTCTATGGTAGGTCTTAAAGGGTTAATTGGTAAATCTAAAATTTCCATAGGTGTGAATGGTCGTTTGTCTCTATGTGTTAGACTGGCGACCTGTCCGGGGTGTACCTGCCTCTCCTCTTATGGTAGCTGGCATTATCTCCAGCCCCCCTGACAACAAGATGGAAATTAAAAGACAACTTTGTAATTATTGTTTTGTATCAGTATATTAAAATAAAGCCTGTAAATCCTGCCTGTAAAATACAATTTGTGTGTTTGTGAATGAGTTTAGTATAAATGGCGGTTGTCCTCATACTTCAGAAATATTTCCAGACAGGTTATAGAGCACTGATTTGGTTAATATATCTAACTGGTAACTTTATTGGGTCATGGTTTGCTCTGTGGGAGAACTGAGGACGTGTCAGTGGGCCATCTGGAGAGTATTACAATGGAAAAAATGTTGGATTGACCAATGGGGTATAAACTGTCGGGGTTATTTCTAGCGCTCACTGTCTCTCTTTCTCCCCCTCCTCTGTTGGATGGTTCTCTCATACCTCAAATGCACAAAAAACCAGAGTGTAGAAGGGTGGGCGAGAGAGGTAGACGGAGCAACTAGAAGAGAGGGAGACTGGGAGGGACCGTGGGTGAGGTTCACTTGGATCCAAAACCCAGTGAAGCAACAACTTATTAGAGAAACAAGGCAGAAAGTTCTGGAGCTACAACTTTTCCTGAATAAAGTAGAAGGAGAAGATTTCAGTCACTTAAGGAATCTGGGATTGATTTTAACACAGCAAAACTGTTGTATGCTCTCACTTTGGAGAACTTTTACTGAGCTCTGTGCTTCAGGAGTGCTCCGGAAATACAGGAAGTGGTCTCACTAATACTGGCAAGTTTTTCAGAAACAAAAAGACTAAAGTTTCCCTGCAGCTGCAGAGGCAGTGAAACTTGGGCTGACTACTCTGGCCAGACTTATTGAGTTTTAGTCATGTCGGGCATACTTCCCCTCTTTCTCGTATCTTTGTGTCTGATCGTGGGCTCAGTCCAGAGCCAAAGCTCGTCTCAGGATGCCTTTATAATCCAGTACCTGGAGAGGAGACTGGCTCAGATGGAGGTAAGCTGATGTCGGTTCTTCTGTTTCACGTCAACTACGTGTATGTGCATCTGGCACGAGGTCAGAGACACAAAGAGCATAGACTCAGCCCCCACCTATTAATTGCTGTTTGTAGTGTTACTCATTTGACATTTTGCTGAATGCTGCAGTTCAGTTCAGAATATTTCATCTGTACTGCATAATCTGATCATCTAGAGTTGTGGAAATCTAAATGAGGCAACAAAAAATATCAGTCAGTATGTTTTTCCAATCTATAGAAATACACCATGTCTCATTATTGTGGCTTTACTACATTTTGAAGGACTTTCAGGTACTAGCTTAGTCTGTTATCAAAATCCAGAAGTTTTGTAGAATAGACAAAAGACTGATCAGTGAACTTGTGCAGTTAAAGAGTGTTTGGCTGGAGGCTGTCAAGATACAAATTATGCCAGTTCCATCATTCTTACTGTTTATGCAGCGTGGGATTACAGAACAGCTGGAGCCAGCCCCAGCTGTCATAGAGCGAGAGGGAGAGAATACCCTGTACAAGTAAAAGAAAGAGAAGAAGAAAGAAAGAAAAAAGTAGGGAGGGGAACAAAAACACAACTAAATCAACATATGATGTAAGCCCCAGACATGAACACTAACACTTAACAAAATGTCAGACAAGTGAGCACAGGAGAACCGAGACATAAACACAGGGGCTAGACACAGGAAAGATTAAGGGCAACTGAAAACTACTAATAGAAATCAAGACATGAGCCAAAAGGCAGGGCTGCAAAACTGAAACTCATCTCTGGAATAACTATAAAGCAAAAACTGAACTCAAACACGAAAGGATGTCACGATAAAGTTTCCAGTTTATTAGCAAAGAAAAACCAAACCAGGAATCCAGAAATCCAACAAACACAAAAGTTGCTCTCACAAACAACGGGGGTGAACTGTGCAATCTGTGGAGGAGAGAGAGAGTGTAAGTGAGCAGTAGTGAATGAATCCCAAAGCAGGCAGTCAAAGTCTTCAGCCTTACTTTTGCTGTGATATTTCCATAACCAGGAAGGAAGAGTCCATACTACAATCCAGGGCACTGGGGAGTTTGGCAGAGAGTGGGCAGGTGGTAGCGGTTAGGAGGGCGCGATTTACTGGTTCTGAAAAGCGTTTGGAAATCTCCAGGAAAGAAGGCTGGAGATCACGGAGCGGTTGAGTTGAGTTCAGCTGACGGCTGGTGGGCACCGAAGAGGTGAAGACAATCTGGCGATGATCTGCTGCACACGGCTACATGAAGAGCAGCAGATCAGGTGTGAAGGAAACCAGGAAACCAGAAAACAGGAATGCCCTGATCGTGACTTAAAACAGTGAAACCAAGAATCTGAAACTGGGATCAAGACAATAAAGTGCTTCTATAGATATTCCTCATTTGGTTTTTTGATGGCAGTGGTGGTGAATCCTGTCTAACACTACGTTTTCCAAACAAGGTTGAGATCTGGTGACTGTGTAGGCAATAGCAGAGAATTCACACCATTTTGATTTTCATTAAACCCTTCAGTAAGCCTCCATGCCCTGAGGCTGAGGTCACTGTCATGCTGAAACAGACCACTATGATGTGGTCCACTGTGTTTCATCTTAATAGAGGTGAATGCTAAGAAAAACTTTGCCTCGCAGTGACACCTTCCAAGGGAACAAGTGATCATCAAGCTAGATCCCATCACAGTGGAAGGCTCTGAGCCGTAAAAGGGCCGATGGAGTATTGTCACCCTGCCTGGCAGACGGCCGGGTGGGTGGGTGACATGAACAGTGAGAGGTCAACTTTTCTTGTGAATGCAATAACTTAAAAACAAAGTGTCTGTGAAGGTTCTCAGTCATCCAGGTCATCGTAGTCAAAGGAGCTTGCAAAGAAAAGCGTCTGGACTTCTTTAAGTTACTTGAAGACGTTTCACCTCTCATCCGAGAAGCTTCTTCAGTTCTAAGGTCAAATGGTGGAGAGTCCCAGATATAAACCTAGTGGGAGTTTCCCCCCACAGAGGGACAAAAGGACCCTCTGATGATCCTCTAATCGCCTGAGCCAAGGTGTGGAACTGGGTGTGGGTCCCAATAAGCCAGAGTTTCGGGTGAGCTCATTGTGAAACCTGGCCCCACCTTATCATGCGAATTCCTGAGGTCAGATGGCCCAGGATGTGAGTGGGCGTTAAGGCGTCTGGGAAGGGATCTCAAAACTGGATTATAGATGGCAGAGAGTTGGTGTCGTAAACCACCGCCTCTGTTCAAAGATGGTCTCTCACAGTGGACATAGATGGCTTCTTTCACTCCTCTTTCAAACCATCTGTCCTCTCTGTCCAAAATGTGAACATTGGCATCCTCGAAAGAGTGTCCTTTATCCTTAAGATGCAGATGGACAGCTGAGTCTTGTCCTGTGGAGGTCGCTCTTCTGTGTTGTGCCATGCGCTTGTGAAGTGGCTGTTTGGTCTCTCCAATGTAGAGAAAAACAAAGCAATGCATCAAGTGCTATTAATGTACAGAATGAGTGGAGCAAGACTTTGTGGTATTGTTCATACCTGACCAAGTAAAATTTACGTGAACCTTTTTAGTTGTTAGAGAAAACATCAATTCTCAAACGAAATATTCTCATTTTAACTCCTTTTCTCATGAAACCAGGAGCGCCTGAATCAGTGTGAGCAGAGCACCACAAGTGTCACCCAAAGAACCTTTGACCTTTCCAGTGAAATCAGAGGTTATCTGTCTACACTCAGTGTTCTCAGGTAACATATGTGAAAGATCTCCTTTACAAGTTTCTCTCAGTACACACTATTTAATTGAAAACATGAATGAAATACATGAAATAAGCACTGTTTTGCTGTACAGATCAGAGGTGAAGAGCCAGATGGACGGCATGTCTGTACGTGTAGACCGGATGGAGAGAGAGCTGGAATATTTGGAAAACAAAATTCCCAGCCAGTCTGAAATTGAGATGGAGGAGGCACTGCTGGAACAGCAGATAAAAGCGGCAGAACTCGACCTGCTGAAAAGGAAAGCCAAGATCAAAGTGCAAAACGGTGCTTAAATAAGATGAGATATTTAAAGGTCCACGTAACATAAGTTTGGAAAATAAAAAGAAACAACAAAATGTTCATTCCTGCTTCTGTGCTTTTTCCAGACTGCAGCACGGGTCTGAGTCAAATCAAGTCTCTCAAGATTGTGAAGAAGGCAGGAGACACCTATGGTTGCTGGTTCAAGGACCCCTCGAAAGGATCAGCCAAGGTCTCTTCTTTTTTCCTTCTGAGCTGCACTCTTCTGTTTATCTTTCTCTCACTGTCGCTCTGTTAATGGATACTCACTGATCTGTTCTCTGAATAATCAAAATGAATCGTGCTTTTTGGACTATTTTGTCCTATGTGATTGCATCAGCTGTTATCAGATGACCACCTGTGATGGAAATGGCTGGCTTAAGGTGATAAAACCACAATTATTACCAACTGAGCAGCTTCCCTGTATTCTGCAAAACATTTTAACATCTTTGAGCTCAGCTTCAGATCATTTGGTTTTATAATGTATAATTTTACTCCCTTGGCTCTCACTTTCCTTTCACGTTTGACACTAGCTGTTGTAACATTTGTAACTTTGTATCTGAAGAGCCAGATATTTCCTGATAGGAGTTAGTGACAAAAAATATGGTTCAGCAGAGGGTAAGAAAATTGACCTCTGTTTTTCAGGGAGCCAGAAAAACAGCTCCCAAAGATGCTAATTTTTTGGTATTTGTACTGGCCTCGTAGAACCACTTTCTACTATCCAGGAGTTAAACACCTCCACACAAAAGTCACTAACGCCAGAGTGGGTTTAGACCTTTCTTTATATGGCAGGTGTGAAACTGTAACAACAAAATACAGTGTAGATGAGTAACAAATTAAAATAATTACTTGAGGAGCTGCGTGCCAATGTGCTAATGCTAACACCAAACAACTGTCTACGAACCATAAATTAGCACGCGTAATACAGCATCTAATTAACTGCTCTTAATCAACATAAAGTGCCAAACAATAATGCATACTCACAGGGAATGCCTTTTTATCAGCCTTTCACAGCATAAATCACAGCATAGATCACATTCAGTCGATTGTCTGATTCTTTCTTACACTTCCCCTGTCTGCACACTGGCCCTTTAAGAGAAACTCATGGTCCATGCCTTTCTCTTAAAGGGCCAGTGCACTAACCAAACAAAACAAACATGTACAAATTTGACAACAGTCAGAACAGTATTTCTGTTAAATATGTGTTTTCTTTGCTTGCAATGAGTGAGCAAGTGACTAAATAATAGTTCACAACTTTAATAATTACAAAGCTACATTTAGCCAGTGCTTTAGGAATTCCTCCTGGGACTGAACCAGGAATATTTGGCTTGTTAGGCAAATGTGTAAACTATGGAGCTCCTAATAATTAATAATTCCACCCAGATGTAAATGGCTGGGTGTATTGTAGCTATATAAGATTGGCCAACAGAATAAAACCACCTGCCCAATATTCTGGAGCTGAACTTAAAAGTTGAGGCCAGACTGCAATTTATTGATTGGCCACTTGAGGCTTGTTCCAAAAGTGAGACAATTCCCATGGACTGCTGTGTTAAAGTGGCAAAATTTAGTGCTTTAAATGAACATGTTTACAGCCAAGAAGTCTTTTCAAGCTTTATAAGTGAGTAAAATTCTATGATTTTATTTAAATGTTAGTTAGAATAAAACAGTGTCTGCGGCTGTTCACACATGCACCCTACAGATGTACATTACTAACCACCACTATGTGCAAAAATTGTTTTTCCGGCTCAAAACACTTAAGATGATGCCAACCAAAATGCTAAAAGCTTTTTAAAACAGCCTTTTTTATACAGTTTATCGTAAAGAATAGAATATAAAGCTGAGCTGCAAAATCTCAGCTTGTCCCAATGTGAAATCTTTCAGATTTATCTGCTCAGTGGAATTCGTAACAACACCATGCTGGAGTACGTTTCCCTGCAAAGCTTCACAGAGAGGACTTCATCTCCAGCAAAGGTGGTGCAGCTGCCTTTCCACTGGCAAGGATCGGGTCATGTGGTCTACAATGGATTCCTCTACTACCACAAAGCAGATACAACAAACCAAATAGTGAAGGTTTGTAAGTGATTTAGCAAACATGAAGGCGATGTTGTTCGTGTGTACTTCACATCAAGGCATTCTTGTGTTGATTTGCACTCTGTGTACAAAAGGGGTTGATTAAAGTCGTTCATGTCGCTCGGCAACAGTTCCTGGATACAATTGCAGTTTACCAGTTTGAGACTTCATAACAGGGAGCTTAGTCACCGAGGAGTCGGTCTTGTTTTCTTTCCTTCACTTCTGTGTCAGCTGAGGTCAGTGAGCAGAGAAAACAGTTTTGTTCCAGTAGAGCTAAAGACTTTTGTCAGGATACTTTGGGGAGGGTTTGAAGAATTTCCAGTATTTTATTCCATTAATCGCAAATATAATACATGTCTGTGAGGAATGTCATATTTGCCTCACTTTCTTAATATTAAATAGTAAGCAATGCGGTGACCCTCTCATTGCCATGCAAGTGATTCTGACCTACTCTAGCTGACATGGGAGCGTTGCTAACACAGCTAATTTGTGTAAGGTCGCTCATGTGTGCACTGGTTTTCTTTCTTTTTCTTCTTACAGAAGCCTTTAAGTAGTACATAAAGTAACCACACTTTGATAGACGGTGGCTTGTCTGGGATTTTTAAAGCCTTTGGTTTGTACAAGCCAAGTACTGGTCACCAAAATTAAATAGAGTCTACATTAATATTCAATTCATTTTATTATTATTTATATACCACCAAATCACAAAAACAATCGCCTCAAGGCACTTTATATTGTAAGGTAAAGACCCTACAATAGTACAGAGAAAACCCCAACAATCATATGAGCCCCGATGAGCAAGCAGTTTGGTGACAGTGGGAAGGAAAAACTCCCTTTTAACAGGAAGAAACCTCCAGCAGAACCGGGCTCAGGGAGGGGCGGCCATCTACTGCAACGAGTTGTGGGGTATGTGAGGAGCAAATGACAAAGACATGCTGTGGAAAGGAGCCAGAGATTAATTATAAGTGGTGTATAAATACATAGTAAGAGAAAAGAGGTGAGTGAAGAAGAAACATTCAGTTCATAATGAGAAGCCCCCAGCAGCCTAGACCTATTCCAGCGTAACTAAGAAAGGATTCAGGGTCACCTGATCTAGGCCTAACTATAAGCTTTATCAAAAAGGAAAGGTTTAATCTTAAAAGTAGAGAGAGCTGTCTGTCTCCTGAATCCAAACTGAGATCTGGTTCCACAGAAAAGGGGCCTGAAACCTGATGGCTCTTTTTACCATTGTACTTTTTAACACCCTCAAAAACACAATATTATTAATTATACCTACATTATGCACTACTACAAGCCAAAAATGCTACTCTGAAATGAATCTTTTGTAAGCTTGTTAGCATGCTAACGTTAACTTTTATCTTAGTCCAGTTTCAACATGCAGTACCCTCCAACTCTGTGCTAATAAAGTGACAAAAATAGCACACCACTGTTCACATAATTTCAGTAGTTACTTAATCTAATTATGTGGTTAGATAAAGTGACTCAAACAAAAGGCCCTCTATGCTATAATGATGTGCATTCATATCAATTAAATTCCTAAAGGTAGACCTGCTGAATGGCACAGTGGTGGACAGCATGCTTCTTCCAGGAGCCGGTCACATGCCTGTTTACAGTCTGAACCCCAACACTTACCTGGACATGGCTGTTGATGAACTTGGCCTCTGGGTCATCCATGCAGATGCTGAGTATGGAGGAAACCTGGTCATCACCAAACTGGAAATAGGTAAAGTACTACTCCTGCTACACATACACAGCTCTGTGAAAAAGGTTTTGAGTTTTGAGTCTATATATATATATATATATATATATACATATATGTATATATATATATATATATATATATATATATATATATATATATATATATATATATATATATATATATATATATATTGAGTCTATATATATATATATATATATATATATATATATATATATATATATAATAAAACAAGCATGAGAGTGGTTTCTGGTCCATAGGCTGTATTAAAAAAAACTTTTTTTATGGGCAACAGGAGGCGAAATGTACGGGAAAACTTGTTCACTCATCCTATTTCTTGCTCCTAACAGTTTTCAAAGGAGTGCTTTATTTATTTATTTGGACAAGTGGAGGTCAAAAGAACACGAAAGGCTAAAAAAACAACAGCTATTGCAAGTGATTACTAAAAGAATTGCAAAGAATTCTAGTAAAGACCTGACACAGGACCTGAGAAATGCATTTGGCCCTGCAGCTGACCCATTTACTGTGCAGTTTATCGTTACCATAAATGGTCTCATCAAAGCATAAAAGTAGCACAATTTTGATTCCCCATGCAATAATATCTGTAAAGCATCTGAAAGGAACTGGCTTCATTTTTCAGCATGACAATGATCCCAAACATGCTGCTAATGTAGTAAAAGCATACCTGGATAGGTCTGTGAAGCTTCTCAGTCATCCAGGTCATCGTAGTCAAAGGAGCTTGCAAAGAAAAGCGTCTGGACTTCTACAGTAAAGAAGTCCAGATGCTTTTCTTTGCATACCTGGATAGAAAAACACACAATGCAACACTATCAGTCATGGATTGGCCTTCCCAGAGCCCAGAAACATTATTTAAGCAGTGTGGGATAATCTTGAGAGAGAACATAACAAAAGAAAACATAAACATCAAATGTCCTTCAAGATGCCTGGATAACTATTCCCCTAGACTACTTAAAAAAAATAGCAAGAAGGGTTCCCTAACATAGAGTTCAGGCTGTGTTGTAGTCACATCAAATATTTGCTTTAAAACTATAAGAACTGCATAAACTCTATTTTTGCCTATATACTATGTAAATTTAATAAATGCACCTATATTGCATATTTTTTGGGAAATGATGGGTGACTCAAAACTTTTGCCCAGAGCAGTAAATCCATCTTTTGTACCCTCTATGGTTTGATCTCGCCACTTACATAAAGCAAGAACATATATCCATTCAGTCCAGCTTTGTTTCTTTATATGTTAGGAACCTTGGCAGTGGAGTCTGTGTGGGACACACAGTGTAGAAGCCATGACGCTGAAGGAGCTTTCCTAATATGTGGCACCCTTTATGTGGTCTACAACACACGCTATGGAGGACGTTCCACCATACAGTGTCTCTATGACATCCATGACACCATTCACAGGTTGGCTTGTACACATGCACATGCATGCACAGTATACACCTGCATACATACATACAGTATCTACATGACAAACCACTTTCTTTTCCCTGTGCCATCCCGTTCCCTGTGCAGCAATGAGAGTCCTGTGATGTTCTTCCCGAAACGTTACACCAGCCATAGCAGCATCCACTATCACCCCGGAGACAAGCAGCTGTATGCCTGGGATGATGGCTACCAGACGATATACAAAGTGGAGACACGCAAGAATGACCAAGTCATTGCAGACTAATATTACAACAGTGTTAATATACTGATGTTTGTTGAGGACACAGTTGCTTCGCATTGTAATGTACTGGGTACCCCTTAAGTGTAATTATTCAACATTCCCAAGAAAAATTGCTCTACTGGTGTTGTTGCTGATGAAAGATGTGGTAACCAAAGAAATGTTTTAAAATGTTTTAAAAAGTTTAATTTTAATGTGTAGTTCAAGGAAATATGTATTTCAACCTAAAACAGGATTGTTTTCTGTCTTGGTTTACCACAATATAAGATTTACACTTTATGATTTTTGTGATCAAAAAACCTCACGGTAACGATGTTATCACTATATTTAGGGAAAAGTTTTATGGGGCAAAAAAGCAGAAATTCCAATAGAAAGTTTGCATTTAAACTCAAAACTGCCATTAACTGTGCCAACGTATATAATGCATGCTGTTTTTATGTGAATTTCTGACACTATACTGATATGCTGATATGAACTAGGCACCCCAGTGTTAAAATATGACAAGAAGCAGTTCCAGAACAAGTTTTAGTGTGTGATGAGTCGGGTTTGAGAATGTGTTGGTTAATTCTGCATCCTGTATTAAAATCTCTATTATCCCTTGAAAATCATGCAAAAAAAAGAAAAAAAAAGCACGTCTAGGAAAGCTAATCATAGGGTATTTTATAATCTGCTGTTGTTTAGTGCTCCTTTGCTGGCAATGGATGCTGCCTTTATCACTGTGAAGGGTTATAGACATGAATTCCATGTCTAACTGAAGCCTTTTAACCTCTTAAGCCCCAACGCCCCCTGATACGGGGGCAAAAAGCAGGAGATCAGGTAGGCTTGGGGCTTAAGAGGTTAAGCATTGTACTTTATACTTTGTAGCAACACAATAAAGAGCATTTACATGTAAGGGGTTTTCAGTATGTTTTTCAGAATGATGAATTCCAGCTTAAAAACTGTTTGAAATATGTAACGTCGAATATGTCTCTGTCAGCTGAATAACTGAGTTCTCCCTAAAATGCTGGCATTATTTCATTGCTGAAGTTGGTCAACAGTCTACCCAGCTGTTAAAATCTTCCAATCCCTCATGTATAAGTTGCTAATATAGTAGTATTGTAAAGCTTATTTATTGCACTTGAACACAGTAGAATTACACAAAAAACCCTACTTAAATCAGTATTGAAGACAATGAGGAGTGAAGATTCGCGGAGGCAGAGCAAGGAAAGGACAACCAAATGTCAATATTGTATATTCTGCAAACAGTAACAAAATAGTGCTGGAAACATTTCATTTACACTACACATTCTCATCGACATCAAACATTATGCCAATAAGCAGATTCAGTTCATCTAAGTGTTGAGATGAGTGATGAAACGTGTCTCCCACTGAAAACGCATCGTCCAGCTGAAGAGAATCAGCTTTCTGGAATTTTCTTACATTTATGATTGAGCATGCATCGAGACATCAAAGAATAATGGTCTCAGTTTACGCAGAACCAGAGTGCATGCTGCATTCATTCTCTGCACATTTGCATCTTCTTGTAGAATGCTCTTAAAATCAGCATCTTAAGAGGATTTAATTTTACATTATCCAGTTCTCTTCAAAGTAGGGGAGACCGGGGATAATTGTAACGTGGGTCAGTTGTAACACTTCCAATTTCTCCAATCAGGGCTAAGTTTCAAATGATGTGATTCATCCTGTACACGTCCAATTCAGTTCTGCTATCACATGTGAAAAATCAGCATATTTTGTCAAACACAGACAATTTAACACGAAAAAAAGTAATTTGTATGCCAAAAAGTAAGTTTTTCTACTTTATTTGAATTTCTAATAGCATTATCTGCTTTGCAGTTAAACTCATCAAACTTAAATTATGTTATTTGTATGCCTATGAGGATATATTCTGTGTAGGTTTTTAGTGCTAATGTTTTAGCCGTTGGCTGTAATGTTAGCTAGTTCATAGCTATAGGAGTCTGGGTCAGTTGTAACAGCAACAGTCTGGGTTAGTTGTAACAATAATGCAGATGTTACAACTTACCACACTATTACTTTAACTTATATTAAACAAGTTGGGGCAACGACATCAGCAGAGAGGTTCACTGGTTACCTTTGTATATGTGGTTAATGCCATTGGCAACACAATTCCTCCACTGTTTGTGTTCCCACACATACATTATGCAGACCACTGTGTCAGAGATGGACCAGTAGGAAGTATTGGTAGTGGAAATAAATCCAGATGGGTGCAAGAAACAGATTTCCTCATCTTTCTGAAGCACTTTGCAAACCACACCAAGGTAAGCCATGATAAAAAGTAATGGAATTGCGATGCTGGTGAACAACTACATTTTTTCAGCTTCATTGTTATGTTCAAAATTGGTGCAAGAGTTGTAGGTTATAATGCCCACTGAGCCAATGAGGCCAAACTCAAGGAAGACCAACCAAAATGAATGAAATACTCAGTTGCAGAAAATTCCATAATTTGTCTTTTTTGGGGGGTTGACATATGTTCAAAAGCTAGATTTCTGCATTCTGTCACACACACACACAGTTACATAAATGGCTCTAAGTGCATTCATGTGTTGAATAAACAAAGATTACATGTTAATGTTTTGTTAGTACCCTTATTTCATTGTGTTACATTTCACCCCAGGATATGTTACAACTAACCCAGACTATGGGGTTAATTGTAACATTTCACTCTTTGTGTTTGAGACTATACCATGCAATGGGTAATTGTGCTGCAGAGAAAATAGCTGCACTATTTAATAGCAGAGACATGTAAATACTTTGCATTACATTTTGAATCCACTACCTTAAAAGAGCTCCAAGCTACAGACAGAAATGTCAAAAATGTTACAACTACCCCCGGTCTCCCCTACAGCAGGCATTCAGTAAGACTAGACTAAAACTTCAATACGACACATAAATTGTGGAATCTGCTTTTTACAGATTGTGTTGCCATAATCTGCAACAAACGTTATTTATTAGTTTGATATAGATGAAGGTTCTATTTTGAACTGTTTGTGACTTTTAGTGTAAGTGAGTGCGCTGAGATGGTTGGAAATGCATGTGAATCAGATGTAAATAGTGCGACAGCGCCCTCTCTTGGTTATGACCGGTTATACGTTTATCTTCGTTGTGTCCCCTTTGCATTAAAGTCTCAGAGTGGATTACTTCATTTCTCTTGTTTTAAACGTGATAGAAAGTGGTGATGTAAAAGATAGTAATAATTAACTGTGACAGAATAAATATATTTCATTTATTTGCAAAAAGTTAAAGTCAAAATACTGATAATAAACCACCATTTTCAAGAAGTTTCAAGAACTTTGCTCTTTCTTTTTTTTTGCTTTCCCCATTAATTATCACATGGCCTAACAGGTGTACTTGGTGACCCTTAAGGGCCTGACCCCAGGGTGGAGAACTGTGAAAATCAGCTCCATGCTGACCAGATACATTCGAATACTGCGTTTGCTTCAGCGCATTAATATTGTTAAGTCACATTTCACTATATATATCAGGTCTTAAGCTTCTTTATCTTAGAAGAATTATATTGTTGTTTGATGTTTAGTCGTATAGATTTATAGCATTTTCGCATCACTCATTTCAAAGTTTCTGATTTACCCGCCCATTTTCGGTTGGAGATGACGTAGGGAAAGGGGGCGGTTCCAGAGCGGCCGGTTACTTTGACTGCAGCGGCAAGAAATCATTTGGACGGTGAATTTCACTTTTCCTTATTGGGAACGGGTGAAGTGTTCGAAGGATTTTCTCATCACCATGAAGCGGAGAAGCAGTACCAACGTCAACAGGAGGAGTTCAACAATTAAAAGGCGCAGTGAGAATTTGCGTTTTGATGAATTCGGCTTTGCTCTCACTAAAAAAAAGGACCAGAAACTTCATCACCGGTGTCACGATTACAGGTGCGGAACAGGTTCACGATACATTAGCTCCCGTGTAAGCGACTAGCCTGGCTTATTATGCTCCTCACCCGAGTCATTTACTCCCAAACGCTAGTTATTTCAGTATTCACTGTCTCAACTGTGTTCTTTAACTGTATGATTTTAATCTTGTTGTTAAAGTAAACTAATCACTTCAGTAAGTTATAGTCGTGGTAACATTAGCTGTCGGCTTTAAGAGTTTCTAACTTGTTCTTAGAAGAAAGTTAAAGTCCTTTAAATTATTTATCGCCAACTGTATTAATCCATTTTTTAAATAGAATCTAAGTTCAACAAGTTGCTGAAACAAACAAGAAAAGCTGAGTTAAGCGGAATATTTATAATGTTAGACAAAGCTACTCTGCTAAAAAACTATTTAGGTGTACCTTGCAGGCTTACACGTCCACACGTCATACACGTGAAATGATAATGAAAACGCAAAAATCTCTACTTGAATACTTCCTCCAGTGAGTATTGTATTACACTCTGACTAGCTGCAGTCATGGTTTGTCAGACACTGAGCACTTAAAGCCCAGAGTTTAGGATTACTGAAAATGACAGTATCTGTCTGATTGAAAAAGCTGATGAATCAGCCCAAGCTCACCATGTTGTGTTGTCTATCAGCTACCCCCAGCTGAGCTCAGTGAGGGTGAAAGAGCTGTGTGAGCTGCTCAGCTACTGGAATGGAGCCAGCTTTATCTGCAAGAGCCAAGTAAGACTTGTATAAACTACAAAAAGCACTGATGAAAATCTTGTGTTTTGCACATTTGGCAACCATTCGAACATGCTTGTTTTCTTCACACTCTTGCTGTGTTTTCAGATTGAGCGATTTATCAGAATGGGTATCCCTCCAAGCCTGCGCGGCAGAGTATGGAAGTGCCTGCTTACCACTGATATTTTGAGAGATGCCAGTGACTTCAACTACCAGGTAATATACCGTGTGACATCCAAAAGAATGACATTGCAAAGCTGCACACTTTAACACTGAATTGTCATCATAAAGTTGCCCACAATGGTGTACAACCGCTGTAAAAAAAGTATTTCCATGTTTGCTTTGTAGCAAACAAAGAAATCACAAATATGACATATAAGTGTTTTTATTTACTAGTGGAACATTCTGGCTTCATGGAACATGTCTTAAACATGGCATATTTTTATAGATTGAGCAAAAAGATGGAATTGCACAATATTGAGGGGGGAATATTTGTCAGACTGATATCAGGACTACTGGCCATGTCACTGAGTTAACACTTTACTCTGTGGAAAGGTGCATTGTCACCTTAAAAAAGTAACTTAATCTTTGCCAAATATATTTTACAATAAGGAAAGGTGTCCAAATTATAAGCTTTGAGTTTAGTGTTGATGTCATGCTTGCCATCTCCTCTGGCTCTTTATCTGGCATCAACCCCTTCTCACATGAGTGGAGGAAAGTCCCTTTTTTCCTTCTCACAATCGGTGCAAAAGTACCAGACAAAAGTATGAGCATCATCTCTTATAGATTGATGATTCATCAGTGAGCATCGCTTTCAACTGCAGCCCAGGATTGTTTCTCTTTAGCTCACTGTAAGCTTATTTTCTTCTGTGTACATGTGAGTGCTGGTTTTCGTTTCAGTTTCATTCAGCCACTTTTTTACAGTCCTATCTCAAATACTGAATCCTGTTTCTGCCCATTTGTTTTCCATTCGTTTTGTTGTGCTGGTTTTCATTTCAGTGCGTACTGCTTTGAGTTTTCAGTCCTGATACTCTGTCTTCCTTCTACTCATATGTTTTCCTTCATTTTTAAGCTTCTGATTTTTTTCCCCAGTCACCACATAAGATTTTCAGTTTTATAATTCTTTTCTTTTTCAGCTGAGAGCTCTCTTGATGAGCTTCCTTTAAATCATGTGCAAACTACAGACTAGTTTGCATATTTAGATTTCTGCAAGTATCATTTGCAATGTGATTCCATAATTTCTTTTTCATCTACTTGATGTAGAGAAGGACAAAACAGGCTATTAATTAAAATAAGTGAATTTAATATGGTTTAGGTTTGTTTCGTGAAGCCAGAATGTTCAGCTCTTAAACAGAAATAGTTTTGAGACATATTTTTGATTTCTTTATTTGCTGCAAAGTAAAAAAGATGAATAAACATCCTCCAAGAGTGGCAATTCCATATATTTTTTCAATATATCCGTTTTGGCCAGGAATTTTTTTTTTTTTTTTTTTTTTTTTTTTTTTTTGAATTCTGGGGCAAACTTTACTAGAGCTGAGGATAAACAAATGCTTGAAAACATCAATGAACTGAAAGAAGGTTGTAAAGAAGAGTGGCCTCAAAGTCTTCCACAAAAATGTGAGAGACCAAGAAAACACTTGGTTTTACAAGCGACGGAATAGGGTGTACTGAAAATGTGATACTGTCCTTCTGCGATATAAAGACGTATATCAAAACAAATTAGGCCATTAAGATTCGGATGATAACAATAAAACAGAAAAAAGAAGGAAAAAAGGAAGAAAAACAAAAAACACTCGGCCAGGAATTTTAAAAGAATTTGGCTACCATTTAATTTTACTTTAGTTGTGTCATTGAGCCATTGACTAGTCTTCCTTGGAAAATAATGCTGGCAATTTGCCCAAGAAAACAACAAAAACAACAACAAAAATCCCCTCATTTCAAATTTTAGATGTGTTGACTAAATATTAGGATGGTTTATGCTTTTCATTTGAAAATAAATCACAAAAACTCCCATGAGATCTGTTTTTAGTCATTTTTGACATTTCTGCAACCTTGGAAAATGGATGAGAAATGAGAAATTCTTGTGTGCCTTCACATTACGTGCAGTGTCACATTCAGACTAGAGGTTTGAAACCCATGTGCTTTTCCAATAATATGTCAGATTCAGATTGTACTGATACTGCAGTGTGTCACTGCGGGAGCAGCTCCAAGTTTTCCACACAGTAGTTACTGTTTGAAAAACATTTTATGTCACACAGTGGCAGCCTGGAAGTGCACAAAAAAGAATCATTTTGCAACTTCACTGTATGAGTTCAAGTGAAACAAAAATGTGTGAACAGCTGGTGAGATGAAGTTGCAAAGAAGGGGATAAGTTCTACATCTGCTGAATCAAACCCAATTTGGCAATTAAGTAATGTTAACTAGCCAACATTAGTAGCTGTGTTATTTCCCGTAACACTAAGCAGTAGGACTGCATTATACAATAACTTGGCTAACGATAATGTTAGCTAAGCACAGGCCTAGAGACCTGCAGCCTGTAGTTGCTGAATCTCACTTAATTAACCAAAAATAACTGAGAAGGGAGAAGAGAAAATCTCTCCCCTTCTTCCTTCTTTACTTGCAACATAATACCAAATAAGAAAAATGTATTTGTTAATTACCTCTCTGGTAATAATAGTAATGACAAAATGGGTAAAGTAGTTATGTGCTGTAAATGTCGATTCACTAGTGGTGTTTGAAAAAAGTCTGTAAAACATAGTTTTGCAATATTTTGCATGGTGATATTGTATCGATACAGATACACCAAATATCAGTATTTTATTAAATAATTTAAAGTACTCTGAGAATAATACAAATAAGAGGGCTTATCTCTTGCACCACCATCCTGAAATAGTATTAGTTACACAAACTTGCATTAAATTGATTCAACGAGGGGGGAAAAAAAGCATCCAACACTGAACATACTTAGTTTGACATACCTACCTTCTATGTCAGAGAGTGCTAAAAGCTCAGTCAAACAAGTACAATGGGTCCGCAAGGTCCTTGCATCTACACAAAAATAAATAAATCTGTGGCTGCCTAGTAGAGTTGGATGTCTCGAGACCACTTTTACACGGTCTTGGTGTTGTCTTGGTCTCGGATCCCTCGGTCTTGTCTCGGTCTTGCTGTCTCAGTTCGACATAGTGGTCGGGAGATTTGGAGTCAACAGTATCCATGACACACAACGTAACGTTCGATAATGTGTCATGCGCAAAAGCATCAGCTCTAAGAGCCGTGCTTAGAGAGTGCTTTGTAGTGAATCAGGAGAGTCGACTCCCCTTGAGCGAGAGCCGGCTCCTCACTTATTTTCCTTTCGCTGCTCAGCTCTCACACAGTGGCTCAGCTATGCTCCAAGCAATCCATAATGTGGCCAATCACATGCGAGGATATAGGATAATATCATTATGTAAAAAATGGAGAGGGTGAGAGACGCGACAGTCAAGTGGGCGACCGTGGCTCAGGGGGTTGGGAAGCGCATCTGTAACCGGAAGGTCGCCGGTTCGGTCCCCAGGCTCTCTGTCCTGGTCGTTGTGTCCTTGGGCAAGACGCTTTACCCTACCGCCTACTGGTGTTGGCCAGAGGGGCCGATGGCTCGATATGGCAGCCTCGCTTCTGTCAGTCTGCCCCAGGGCAGCTGTGGCTACAACTGTAGCTCCCTCCACCAGTGTGTGAATGTGAGAGTGAATGAATAGTGGCATTGTAAAGCGCTTTGGGTGCCTTGAAAAGTGCTATATAAGTCCAATCCATTATTATTATTATGTGTCTGTCCTCTCAGTGAGTGAGACAGTAGACAGCGGTGAGGAGGGCTGTGTGAGTGCATCGCAAAAACACATAAATATGCCTGACACCCGTAAACGAAGCAACATCTGGCTGCAGTTTAAAGACTTTTTTTGTCTCGGTCTCGGTCTCGTCTCGACTTTGTCTTGGTCTTGTCTTGGTCTCGACGCCCTCTGGTCTTGGTCTTGTCTTGGTCTCGATCCCCTCTGGTCTTGGTCTTGTCTTGGTTTAGGCGGTCTTGACTACAAGTCTACTGCCTAGTCATTTTTTGGGGGAATTGTTTTGTAACTTTCATTGATCCATTTTCTTCGGCTTATCCAGTTCAGGGTCGCTGGAGCCTACCCCAGCTGTCGTATGCTGAGAGTCGGGGTGCGCGAGTCTGTTGCATGGTTCACACAGCAACAGATAACAATTGGCCAATTTAGAATCGCAAATTAGAATTAGAGAGAATGTCAAAGGTTTGCAAATAATTGCTCTTTAATTCATATATTCAGACAGATTGCCAGCATGTTGCCATCAGTCTGAATGACTCGAGTCAACTGGCTGCCAGCTGGTTGTATTCTGATTATATTCCTATATAACAGGAAGGTTGCTTAGTGCAAATTCAGTAGTTAGATGTGAATTTCATTTATTAAAGTCAACAAAGAAGAACATAAAGACCCTGCTGTATCCACTGAAATGCAATTTCATGGATCAACAATATACATAAGATAACAACTGAACTTTTAAAAAATGTTTGAGCCAATACGCTCTTTACCTAACACCCTGTTTTTAATACCCTAACCCAGCGGTCCCCAACCCCCGGGCCTCAGAGTCGTTTGGTACCAGGCCGCGAGAGTTGAGGCTCAGGTGCGAAATGTATGGTTTTCAGGGTTTTTATCGGTTTTCAGCATTATTTTATTATCGTTTTTATCGTTTACTCTGTTTTCCTGGGTCTTTTCACGTGGGTTATGAATAAATTTTCTTTTTTTCTAGTTTTATTTTGTTGTATTTATCCGCGACACCTTAAAGGCCGGTCCATGAAAATATTGTCGGGCATAAACCGGTCGGTGGCGCAAAAAAGGTTGGAGACCGCTGCCCTAACCCAGCTGCTCTGTAGTGCCGCAATGCATTCAAATGCCACAGTTTCATTGAAGTTTTATTCATCCATGTTACTCTGCATGCATCCAGTGCCTTTCTCCGTCAACCATTAATGTTATTGATGGATTTCTAGCCAGAGTATATGTTGTATTCTTTTCAACAGACATGTTTGTCTGAGGTGCGAGGACCTTTGGTCGACCTGGGAGTCAGTGAATACAGCATCTTGTCTGCAATCACTACACTGAGCGACACTCAGAACGACCTGGGCTTAAACCGTCAACAGTCCACAAGCCCTTCAAAGCCCCGCTACTCTGTCGATGACATCACACTCTTCAGACAAATCGCCCTGGACCTGCGTGAGTTCAGACAGGGCAACAACATTTTTGTTGCCCTAACCCTAACACTCACGTTACATAGTGTTTCTGTATGTTGCACCATGTGTAGCTGAAGTAATGCACTTCATTTGAAATGGTCCATGTCAACAGAGCGTTCCTTCCCTACTCATCGGTCCTTGATGGGAGAAAGTCCCGAGGCCATCGAGGGTCAAGCGAAACTCTTCAGGGTCCTAATCGCCTGCGCCAGATACAACCCAAAGGTTGGATACACCCAAGGTAATGGGACGAATGACTGAACTGTTTGTGCATGTTTTCACTTCCCTGCATTTTAACTGGATGTACTATAGTGGTACCCTTTCCTGTTGTCTGCCTGTGCTACACAGCAAATAATATTAATAAATTAGCAACATTTTATTGGTCTTATGCTACTTATATTGTGGGAGATTTAAACCTAACACTGCTCCCTCATCAGTCAGCACATTTTTTTTGAAAGCTGCTTCTAGGGCTGCTCGATTATGGCAAAAATGATAATCACGATTATTTTCACTGAACTTGAGATCTCGATTATTTGACGATATTTATTTAACAATAACAATGTGTTGAATAATGACTTTAAAGATTGTCAAAAAATAATATAAAATAGTGTGCAAATACTGATAACAGTGCAAATGTTTGCAATATAAAAAATAAATGAAAAATGTAAACATCTATGTTTAGTGAACTTTGCAGTGTTGCTCTGTGGTGCAGCTACGACACTGTAGCAAAGTTTACACACTGTGTCTACTCGATCCACGTCTGACTCCGTGAACCCATAATGTTTCCACACCACTGAAGTTTTTTTTACCCCTCTTTTCAACCAACGACAGTCACTCTCCTCTCCAAATAACTTCTGCTTAGCTTTCCGAGCTTCCCTCGGGTCCTCTTAATTGTTGTGACACGTGTTCGAAATGCAGAGAGGTGCGCTCGATTTGCCACACGGAGCAGCGAGAGAGTAAAGCACGAGGGAGGTGCTAATAATCGGCTCAGTCATTTTTAATGATTGTTGAAAGCCCAGATCGTAATCGAGATTAAAATTCGATTAATTGAGCAGCCCTACCTGCTTCAGTTATTCTATAGATACCTGCAGTACATCATGTGACCACTTGATGGAGGTAAATGACCTTTTAATACAGAGCAGAGTTGACGCAGTTTAAGTTGTTTTTAAAAATGGCTCAGTAATCACATCTTTTCCTGTATTAATTGCACATTTCTGTCATGATGCACTTTAGAATAATTTAGTCTTAAAACCTAAAGATCTGCAGAAATAACTACATAAGCTTTTATACCTGCTTTTTTGTTTTGGAATTCTGAAACATCACCATCACCTTTTCTCTGTCTTCCCAATTTTCTTCTTAAATATATAACATCATGGTTAGAGGTGCATTTTAATTTTGTCTCTGTAAGAATACTTCTTAGTGTAAAACTATAAAGAACATTTGTTATTTGGTAAATCTTATATAACCGAAAGCTGATCCCAGTTATCTGCACCAAATAGACAATACTCATAATTACATTTTGTATCTTGTTTGTTTTATATTAAACATTTCCCAATGTTGTTTGATGGCCCTTTATTAACAATGGTTTCTAGTGATCTTCTGCATGGCATTATATATTCTAGAAGTCCTATTTTGAATGTCTTTTAAAATTTATGGGTGGGAGAAAAATAAATTTATGGCCAGTTTCATTGACAGTGTTGGTGCGCTTGACAATGTCATTGTGCAGCAAGAAAACAATTAACTGATGTCAGACTAATCATCCAGTCAAAGCAAGTCAAACCTGAGGACAGTCGAATGAGGATAGACACAGCATGTGTCTGAAAATTTTCAGTTATGTGCTGTGTATAACATTATTCGCATGATGTCTGATGATTTAGCACAGTGCCGGGATCATAAGCAGCAACATTCTTTCTTTGCCTGTGCAGAATGTGGTGACACACACCCGGTTTAGCTGGATCTTGAGCACTTCTATAAACACGTGTATATTTTTCTTGACAAACCATATTAATGCTACCTTTTATCCTGTGCTTCATCCAGGAAAAAATGTGTGTGCATTTTACAGGGATGTCCTACATAGCAGCAGTGCTGCTGATGGAGTTGGGGGAGGAGGAGGCCTTTTGGGCTCTGGTGGCTTTGTTGGATAAACCCAAATATCTGGGTGAAATGTTTGACCTTAGTCTCACCAAGTAAGAAAACTTCAGTTCTTATTGTTGGCCTTTATACAAATACAAAGAAAATATACAACCAGAGTGTGGTTTATGTGTGGATATAACTGATGTAAATTAAGGATAAGAAAAGAAAAAATCAGTTTTATCTGATAGTTGGGTTATCATGAAACGATCATTACAAACCTTTTGTTGTTGGGGTTTGTTTGTTTTTTTTTGGTGTCCTTGTGTGTCCCTGTGTGTCCCTGTGTGTCCCTGTGTGTCTGTGATCTGCTAAACTGTCTGGCTTTTTCTCCTCTTCTTGATTAGGGTGCAGCACCAGGTAAAGGTGTTTGACCAGTTCTTAAAACACAGGAAGCCCGAGCTCTCCAAGCACATGGTGAGTCGTTTTACTTTCCGCTTTTCACTATTTGGGTTTCTGCAAACAATGAAAGTTGTATGATAAACTTAAATTTATGTTAAATTGCTATCTGAGTTACAAAAATCCTGGAAGTAATTTGTTTCAGTTTAGGGATGCCCAAATGTCACATTATTTTAAAGGGGGGGGAAAAACAATTTAGTGTCCTGTTGTGCCCACAAGAGGGCACACCAATACAAAGAGACACGTAACTGTTATATAGGTAGATTTGTCTCTGCATGAACATCCTTACACATCCCAAGGTAAAGAAACAACACGAATCAAATTACAGAATGTAACATGAAACATTCGACACCCTGCTTAGAGCAGAGTTTTGTTGGGAACTTTTTGCTAACATTACTACAGGATTGTTTATGAATTATTCGAGCCCTAAATTGGCCCCATGCTGTGCCTGAACATTAGAGAGTTTTGTAATTTTAAAATGTGTATTAGACACAAGCTTTAACTGTCTGTATACAGTTATTGTTAATGGGTTTTTACACATGCAAAAACATGCTGAAAGAGTTGGTAGAACCAAATAAGGATTTTTACAAACAAAGCAGAACTAGTAAAATGTTAGAAGTCAGGACATTTGAATTTAGTTGCCCATGTAATGTCCATTCAATTGTGCTCCTTAATTACAGTGGACCAAAACATTGTAATCTATAAGAATCAGGAAGAGATACACAGCTGTTCTGACTTTGTCACTAAGTACAGTGATCATGTAAGTGAATTACATTAATGGAACACTTTGTATTCTGTGCAGCAGACACATGGTGCTTTTTGCTATCAGATGAATATTCCATTTACAGTAAAATGTTTGTTTTTACAACTAGCAGCTAGAGTTGAGAATATAACAGGGTGCTTGAAATCCTTGAAAATGCTTAAATTTTAATATTGTCTTTTCAAGGTTTGAAAAGTGCTTGAATTTCAGATGAGGTGCTTAAACGTGCTTGAAACCGTATTTCATTCACCACAAATATCTGACCAAGTAGTTTTCTTATCAGATAGAGAAATTAAATGAGTCGCAAAGCAAAATTTCTCCGCCTGGGCCGCCTTGCACCTCTGCCTCGTCAGTCTGTTTCAATGCGCCACCCGGCCCCTCCCCCCGCACAGTCGGGGATGAGTGCACAAAGTTGACGTTGCTGTTTTAATGAGCGTTTGATAGAAAACGACACTGGTGGAATTTGTACTCTTGAGTCACATGACAGATGAGATGATTTTCAAGTATACATACATAACACATGTTAATTTTTAAAACTATTATTATTTTGCTAGCAATCAAACTTGCTGGAGAAATGATTGAAATGCACTGAGTGTGATGCAGTATGGCAGCGCTATTATAGTAGTTAGTTAAGGCATGGTGATATATGGAATATGCTGTAAACTTAGCTAACATTACTTAGCAGTAGCAGTAGGGCTGCACGATTTTGCATAAAATGAGAATCACGATTTTTTAGCTTAGAATTGAGATCACGATTTTCTTTTCCAATATAAATATTTATTGCGCTTATTAACTCCACATCAACTTCGTAACAGTTGAGACTGAACATAAAAACAATAAATAAACATAAAAACAACAAATGTCTCACATTTGTCGTTGCTGCAAAATGTTGTACTGCTTGAAATTCCGTCTCCACCGTTGCTCGACACTGCGTGTATAGAGCAGGTAGTGCAACAATAGAAAAATAGTTGCGGGACGGCACTGCGTAGCGTTTGTCTAGGATGTGTTGATCATTTTCCTAAATCCCTCGTTTTGCACAGTGTTGATGGGAGCCATCCCATATGGAAAAGAAATAGTAAAAACATATATGATTTACTCATGAAAGTGGCCACTTTCTCATTACTTTCATATATTTTTTTAGTAAGTATACAAAACATACAAGTTTCATTATATAATTTTTCAAGGGATCTTATATGTGTTTTCACTCTTGTATGCTTTTCATACAAGTTTCATACAAGACAGATAAAAACTTTATAAGATTTTTATATATCTTTTCCATATGGGATATCTTTGGTCAGGTGATAAGTAACAGCCTCCGTAATTTCTTTGTGCCTGCGGGAGTTTGACGGGTATAGGGAAGTGCTGTATAAGGTTCCCGTTATTGATGTTTGGGTGGTTGACCGGGACGGATTTTCTCCTGTCACTTTCTCGTCATCCCTGACGTGCTCTCCGTTGTTTTTCCCTGCCAATTTTAGCAGCCAGCTTCTGTATCACGTGGTATAAGGCTCCGCCCTTGTCATTTGTTGAGCAGGAAGAGTGAGCGCTTGTTTTCATGCAGATTACGTCCCGGATCAAAATGCGGTACAATCGTTGTCGTCGTCATCTTTTTTTTTTTCTTCTTTTTTTTTAAAAATCGTTGTCATTTGGAAATGAGATCGCACATAAGTATGAATCAAGATCGCGATTTTCTAACGATTAATCGTGCAGTAATGTGAGTTACTTCACTCAAGTGAAAGCTTTAAACGTTAGTCCAATATTTAACTAGCCAACTTATGGCATAAGCAAATAATGGTAATAAGAGGGACTGATCAATATGGGCAATGGGAATACCCACTTTTTTGTGCTATGGAAATTCCCTGGCTTTCCCTCAAAATCTGTTTATTGTGAGCACCTACACATTAAACAACTTAAAAATTATAAATGGCTTCAAGCTCACATTGAGGCCTGTGGGGCACTATCAGCCACTGAGACAACAGACAAATTTAAGTGTTTGCGTAACAGGACCTGACAGGAAAAATGCGTATGAACCTTAATATAAGCAAACACTGAAAACTTGGTGCTTATTTGGGTGCCTTTGTTTCTGCTGGCATTATTTGGGGAATCTAAATGGCATTGCTAAAACCACAATAACAGAAAGATTTGAATGTGTGTATGTGTATATACACACATTTGTGTTTGAGACCAGATGCAGCTATGTGATGAATGATTCATCTGCAAGCTGAGGCCCTGTAATGTCTCCATCATCAGTTGGGCCTCCTTTCCCATTCAGTCTATTGGTCCGTCGCTTGTCAAAGTTGTAAAATGAGTGATTTTACGCGGGGCAAAGACCTACAGCTGTGCAGTTTTCTGCCACCAAGCCTACTGTTACTGAACAAGTAACACTTGTTTCGTTTAGTGAACCACAGATTGTACTTTTTTTTTTCATTTGAGCTTTTCTTTACAGATGTCAGTTTATTCTGTGTACCACATGCTACACTAGACATTTTTAAAATGCCTGTATCTAGGCTCACATTTGCAATAATGATATTCATGAGAGTATAGCAAACCAACTACAGAACGCTGCTTTGTCTGTGATTGCAACTTGAAGACGGCAGCATTTTTATTAGTGCAAACAAAGTGATGGGTGTTTTAGATCTTTCTTTTCCAACCATATAAACTCTGTATGCGCAAGTCAAATGTAAGCGCAAAAGTAGTAGCGCTTACCCCAGAAATGTTAAGTAAAAGTATAACACAACTGTTTAATACTTTATTCATTGTTAAATTAAAGTCACTTAACCTCATAAGTAGGGATGGGTATCGTTTAGGTTTTATCCGATACCGGTGCCAAACCGGTACTTTTGAAACGGTGCCGGTGCTTAAAGAATGGGGGAAAAAACACAAACTTTGTCCAAAAACCTCTCATGTTCAGCTGTTTTCCACTTTTTCTTTGGTCATTTTAGCCTTTTTGGCCAGCGTGAAGGGAGCATCTGCCATCAAACAAGAAGGCAGCCGCATGTAACTACAACAGTGTTTGCTAGTTCACCTTACATGCATTAATGTAATAACGTGGTTAGCCTACTCAACGTAAATTACACACGAACAACATTAAGCTACTCACTCAGAGAAGAACGGCTGCTGCTGCATCATCATCCTCATCATTTCTGCTACACTGGCACATCTAGGGGCCAGGACTCTCCTCTTCGGGTTTTTGAGGGATGTTGCTAACTCCGGGTCCGATAACAGGCACCACACCCGCAGTAGATGCGCTCGGTGTGAGGTCTCGCAGCAAGCTATCAAATATGGCGCATTTCTCGGCTTTTAAAAAAAGCGCTATGCGGTGCCAGGTGTTTCATCGGATTTGAGGTGTTACCTCCTTTGACAGTATCACAGTATCAGCTTAAAGCACTTGTTGCAGGCTGCTGAGTTTGCATATTTTGCTGTGAAGTACAGCCAGACTTTTGACCGCTTCGCCTTGGGCATTTTTAATCTGTAGCTCTGCTCTAAAAGAACGTACGTACCTGGACCCGCCTACTATCCTCGGAAACATAAAATGATTGGCTAGAATTCAAAGTGTGTGACATCTCAGGGAAAAAAAGCACCGAAATGTGCGCTGCTTTTCGGTCTGGTTACTACCGTTTATGTCAGAACCGGTGCCATCATGGCACTGGATACCGGTACCCATCCCTACTCATAAGTCTTCAGTAGCCTGCACTCAATTATCTTATATAATAAACCTTACAGATATTGCCCGCTGTGGATGCTTGATCTTAGGTTGTGCTTGTTAATTAGTTGCTTAATGCTCTGCTTTTCTACCGTGTAGCTGCGTCAATTTCTGTTCGTCACTTGCTCTTTCTGTGCAACATGCCTCCGTGGCCTGGTTGTATTTTGCAGACTGCAGTGCTTTGTTGGAGGTTGTTGAAGTAGCTCGGGTTTTAAGTCGTCATCTGAGGCTTATGCACAGCTCTTGTTCTCTTGCTGTTGCTGTAAACCATGGCCTATGCCATTGTGGGTTTTGGGGGGGCTTTTTTGTCTTGTTTGTTTGTTTTTTAAATCAGTATACATGAGTTTACCAATTTAAAAAAATGAATTCGTTATTTAGATGAATAATGAACAACAAATAACATCAACAAAGTCTTGTTTTCCCTACAACAGTATACTTATTCAAATTAGTCTCACTCTGTATTTTCCTGTGTCATCCACACTCCACCTGCAGTGACTCTATGGTCCATTAGTGTGGCCAGCCTCGGTTTGAGAACCACCATAAATTTATTCACTGATACCATTTGTGCTGATTAATTGTCTCTGAAGGCAAAACACACACACACACACACCAGGGGGTTTATTGTAGGCAGTTTTTTCCTCCCCTTACAGAAGAAGCCTGTTAGAGATCAGGGGTCAGCATTTCCTTTGTAGTAGAGCTGTTCATCAGAGTCAAGGCAAACCAGCTGTAAACATATTTTTGTACTTGTGCTGCACACAGAGCCAGGAGGCATCTTGAATGCCACACTGTCATAAAGTAACCAGAGTGTGTGTTCTTTCTTAAAGTATATGGTTACAGGAAAACACCAAAAAAGCCTTTGCAAGGTTGCGTGGTATGACTGTTATCATTTTATGTAGTGGAAGGATTTTTCAGTAAGGAAATTGGCAATCAGTACTAAAGGGTCATGCCAAATCAGTCCTTCCTGTTTTTTTTCCATCCTCCCTTCAGGAGTCAGTGGGAATCTCGTCAGTCCACTTTGTGATGCCGTGGTTCCTGACCCTTTTCACTTCCCTGCCCTGCTGGGACTCTGTTCTGGCTGTCTGGGATCTCATCATTCTACACGGTGGGTGCACAGTCACAGAACTTCACGTGGGTAACTGGCTGCTGGCCTGCAGATTTCAGTAAAGATGACAGTAAAAGTGATCTTCTAATCTAATTCTAGGCACAAAAGCAAAATTTGCTAAAATGTTGAACTACTGCTTTAACTTCCTGTTCTTCCCACAGGCTTGTCAGCTGTCTTCCGTACCGCTCTGACCATCGTTGAGCTCTTGGAGCCCCGACTAATGGACCTGAAGGATGAAGGAGCAATATTACCCCTGCTGTTAAGAGTACCTGTTGATGTGTAAGTAAAATGAGACTTGAGCTTGAGCTTTCTGAATGCTCTGCTGTTGTAGCATTAGCGCACAGTTATCCTTCTATTTCTGACATCTATCATTGTCACATGTCTTTAGCTTTCATGCATTAATATTTTCCCAGACCACCCTCATGCTTGAGCTGCATGGGTACAATGTGCTGCACATTTCTCAGAGCCAAGGGCTCCGTTTTTAGGCACTAAATAAAACTCCAGGCAGCTCATGAATATCAATCAGCTCATCAGACTGGACATGTTTGACATCGAGCATTCCAGGAAAAATAGAGTGTTAGTGTTTTGGCGAGGTTGTTTTCGTCCATGTCTGGATTAAACATCCTTTCTGCTAAATTAGTTTCTTCAATGGCAGCCCATGGTGCTTTTGGTTGAAGCCCTCTGTCTCTCTCTCACTATGCTGAATATAAACGTCACATGCCGACGGACATGTTTTGTTGACGTGGAGCTGTAGTTATGGAAACTCAGCAGGGTCACTGGGTTTGTGTATACAGTCTGTCTGTGAGAGACGTGCAGCTGCACAGTGAATATTAAAATTCAGTTTATCATATTTGTTTTAATAGATAAGCTCCCTTCAGCTACTTAAATTCTACCCTCCTGTGTGCTTCTCATTGTAGACAGGTGACACTGTGTGGACCCAAGGTTGTTTACCTTGGACAAAGATCTGTAAAGTAGACCCTGGACAAATGGAGGCAACGCAGCCAAGTAGTTTCTATAGGTGTAACTGTGTCACAGGTAGTGATAAAGCACTTTATCATGACCAGAGATGGAGCATATGTACTAGATACGCACCAGTGACTTGCAAAGTAGATTAGAAAGGACCAAATATGCAGGACTATTGAGTGTAACAGTTTAATAACTGTTTAATCATGATGTACTTGGAACATTTATAGCTAACTTACATTCCGCTTAAAAAAGCAATCAGTTGTGTTTTCTTTTATGTTACAAGGAAAGAAACAGAACATTTCGATCCATCTGTGAACCTCTTCTGCAGTTTGTAAAAGCATGCATCAAGGGCAGCACTGACAGGCCCGTTTTGTTCTAGCCCTGGCGTTCAGTGGGCAGCCTGCCATCACGTCACATTGAGAAGTCCTTGTTGCCTGCTTGGCATCATTGCAGAAGCTTGGTCAGAAGTCAACACTAAGTGGTCCGGCTGTCTCCCAGGGCAGGATCTCCTTACAGTGGGAAGATACTGCTGAAGAAAGAGTGAAAGGGGGCAAGTGGGGAAAGGAAAAGGGATGAATGGGGGGTCAGAGAGGGAAATGGCTAGGGAGAGATGGTACAAAAAATTTAGGGGGGGAGAGAGAGGGACAAAAATGAAGGAGGAGAGGGGCTGAGATCTTCAACCTCTCCTTAATTTTCTTTAAGCTTCTCAGCTCTTTTACTCTGTGAATGGTATAAATGGGTGTTGTCATGCAGCCACATAGGCCATTCTGATTAATGAGTGGTTGAGAGGCTCATCCATCTCATGTGACTGTCTGTCTACACTTGGCTGTCAGTCAGCTGTCATCTCAGACATAGGCTGTAATAATGACTCCAAACACAGCCTATATCACCAGTCAAGGAGCAGCTTCTGTATTTCATACATTATTTTTCTTTCTTTCATTTAAACTTTTGCTATTTGTTTTTCAAGGGACTCTTAGAACCACTTCTCATTGTTCTTTCTTTTCATTCACTTTTTTATTTTTACGTAAATCTCAGGTGATTACAGATTAAAATGAGATATCCCATTCTTATGCATCAATATGTATAAGCTGTTAAAACTCTTGAATTACTCACAGCTGTTCTGCATGTAAGTGCTAATTTAGCTCTTAACTCTATCATTTGATTTGTATCCGTGATCCAGGTATGTGAGTTTAATAGATGTTTTTCTCACTTTTCTTCATCTTTCTGTTCTTTAAAAAGAGTTAGTCAGCAGCTTATGGAAAATTGTTTTTCAATTATCTAACCTAAAATTGTATTACTGAGCTCCAGTTGAATTCATTAGCGTACTTTTTCTTTGATATTATAAAAATCTATTTTCTTTATCAACTGAAAATGGATTCAAATTTTTTTTTAAACTCTAGTATGTACTTTTGGCTGCCCCTTTAGTTCCAAGCGGTTGGCACAGCGGCTGGATACACATGTTTTGTTTTGGCACAGATTTTCCACCAGATGCTTTTCCTGACACAACCCTCCCTATTTTTAGGCTTGGGACCAGCACTAGGAATACGCTAGCTTGTGACCCCCTGAGGCTTTAATGACATTCTCCCTTATTGTTAGCTGTTAGCTGCCACGTGTCTTGAACACAGTATTTGTTATGATTATGCTCATCGCTAGGATTTTATCGATAATGATAATGATCAATATTCTCATTAATATTGTAAGTAGTGCAACAACATAATGGTGATGAGGGCTCTTTAAAAGAAAAAAAAAAAAGATAAACTCAGTGATTTTTTTTTTTCTTTCTGTTGAGGATATATGTGTATATATGTGTGTGTATATGTATATGTGTGTGTATATATATGTATATATGTACCTTTTGTTTACAAGACCTGTTAAATGTATACAGGCTATAGCAGTCTGTCAGCATAAAGCACCTTAAAAACAGCATAAAGAACTTGCAGGTTGGCAACTTCAGCAAATAAATTAAAAAAGCAACAACTAGATTTTTCAGGTGGAAAAAAATGTCTACATATTCACAAAAATTCAAAGCTGTTTTTGCAGTGGAGTTTATGCTCCCTAGAAGAGCTTGGCTTTTGACGCTAAGTGAAATTGGTCAGAATGCACTGCACCAAAAACCTCCTTTTGATTGGTCACCAGATGACTGCCCTGGCTACCCTTTGTTTGCCTGGAAGACGCTAACTTACCACCTACTCGTTTTAAGTTTCACTGCTGCTTAAAGTACAACCCAAACTGGAAATGAAGAATGTTCACCTTCAAGTTAAAAGCTGTGCGGACTTCTTTCAACGGCCGGTTTTCGATTTGCATTATGGGTTTTTTTTTTTTTTTTTTTCTCAGTTTCAGTACTACTTGGTAAGATGTTTGCAAACAAGTTATCTTCCATGTGAACTGTTTGCAATACTAAAATGAGTTCCATTGCACTTCATGTCATGAAAACTCTGGAATCGTGTCCTGTAGGGTTCAAGTTTGTGCAACCCCCCCCCCCCCCCCCCCCCCCCCACACACACACACACACACACACACACACACACACACACACACACACACCCAGCTCACGCAATTCCTACCGCTTGGAGTCACTGCCACCCTCTACTGCACAGAACACCAAGGCAGATTGCACAGAGACTTCCTTGTGTGGTGTAATATGATGTGTTGATGAGGGGAAATAAAATAGAGTGCTGCCTAAAGTTCACACTTTTCCATCTGAGTTGTAAAAGGCCTGCATGACACACAAATTCACATATTAGTTTTTCAAATGTGCGTTTCAAAGAAAAGTTTTACATGAATTTAGAAAAAAAATAGGCAGGAGGTTGCTGTTTAACTACCTGCTGTGGCTGAGTAAAACACGTGTTCTGGGTGGAGCGGCTGAAAAGATTCATTGTCTACTCGTGTGTTTGATAAACATTTCAGGCTTTTTAACCTCAAAGGTTTTAATTGAACTTTCAAAACAAAAGAGTTCTTATCTTTAAAAAGACATTATCTGTCACTCCACCTTGGTTGTTTCCATTATGTCATTTCTTTGTCGTGTGTGTGTGTGTGTGTGTGTCAGCCAGAGAGAAGCCTGCTGTGCACTGTCCAGCTCTGAAATGTTTTCACTCTAATCTTTTTTTGGTTTGTTTTTTTCTTTATTTTGAGGGGCGGGGATTGATTTTTATGTCTGCCCACTAACAAGCTGTTACCTAAGCTGTTACTACCACAAACTACAGACATATTTTGTTAATTATTTTTATGAGTGTTGTTATCTTGAGGTGGAGTCAGCCTCATATTTAGCTGGAGTCAGGAGGCTGCACTATTCAACCTCTGATAAAGCAGCCAGATGCACTGCATTGCTTTTAAATGGTTTATTCCAGAGGCTGCTGGCAAACCTATTCAGTGCTTATTCAGTATGTTGCTTTTAGGTGCATTTGGTGAGCACAGCATGTAGAGACACAGTAAAACATATAACTCTTCAAGTTAAGTTACTTATTTGAAACTTTCACTACCCCTCCGACTCATTTACCGCTTTCTTTCAGTAGCTACTTTTCATTGTGCCGTCTTCAGTATCTCCTGTGCAGAGTCCTGTCTCTCTGCTTCCCCCTCTGCACCCCCTCCCACTCACTTCCCATACACAGCATTCTTAGCCACCAGTCCGATCTCTTTCTTTTTTGTTTACCCCCTCCTTCTTCAATTCCCATAAAACAGTGTGGGTTATCCCTCCTCCCCTGTGTTCTCGTTTTCTTTTCTGCACCCCCCTTTCCTCTCCTATGCGTCCTTTCATTCATTCATTTATCCACACTGCCACTCTAGTTCAGCTGCAGGGGTTGACACATCATTTGTTTATTTCACAGTGACAACGGTGGCTTACAAAAAAGTCTCTGCTGCATTCACACTGAGGGTTGCTCAGTTGCTCTTAGTGAATCAAACCTTTTAAAGTACTTTCTTAGAAACCTGATACAAAAAATGTCTGGGGTTGATCAGCCTTGTGCTGTGTCGTATCGAGCATGTTTGCTCTTTGAGAAATACAGTCTATGAGAGAAAGTTGACAGAAACGTCTCGGTGGTTTCTCTAAAAGATCTGTCTAACACCATCTGGTATATACTTTGAACTACTTTAAAAGTATGTTAATTCCTTTTTTTTTTCTTTTTTTTTAACCTCATTATATATTTCTACCATATTGATAATGCGATGCGTTGTATTGTAAAGAGTCATTAGGTACTGTAATGAATCTTCTTTCCTTTCCTGAATCTCTCCCTGTGGCAATAGAGCTGAAAACGTCTGTTGGTGAAAGTGCTCTGGTCAGTGACCTCCTCTTTACCACACCTTCACAATAGACCATTGAAGTTAGTTTGATGCAGATCACATGTTATTTCCAAAGCCATGTCTTTCACTTTCCCTGTGTTCCTCTTAAACACTGAAGTTCAGCGATGATCTTTAGCTTTAGTTTGTAAGGAAAGTGGATGTGGATACAACTTCAGATCATGTCAAATTATACATCTATAGTAATTCTTTGTCCAATTAAAGAACTCTTATCTAACTTACAAACTTGAGTGGGGCAAAGTTTCAGTAAAAGCAGTACTGGTGTGCTCTGTTTGTTTCTTTTAGTGGTGCAAGCTTATGATTATGGTTTATTTAGTTTTGTAAGTAAAGTTTTGTGAAAAATGAAAGAAGCGTTCTGCATCTCTTGCCTGGTCTTCAAAAACTGGAACCTTTTTGTGTGTCGTGTATGTTTATGGCATCAGTTTGGTTTGGTGAGGAAGGATTTCTGCTCATCATACATTAGCAGCACATCACCGGCTCTGAAACGTTTGCTTGATCTTTTAATGAGCTGACAAAAACCCAGATCCATCAGAATTCTGCCTCATTCATCTATCTTCTTCCCACTCATTTCACTCGATTTTCATTTTCCGGAAAGTGCTCTGGCTGTTATGTGCAGCCATCTGTCATTCTATGCTGGGACATGTGATCTATCCCAATTCCAGTTAAAAATGGTTTTTAACTAAAATTTCTTGTCTGCTTTTAGAGTGAACTGAAGATCAATATGTGTATCAGGACTCTGTGTTAAGTACATATTGAAGTCGGGTTTATTTATGCTAGATGTTCTTAAAGCTGATTACCCCGATGCATAAATCATTCATACAGATAAGTTATTCTTTATCCAAGATCCAGTTTTTACTTTACAAATCTGTATGTTACAGATGATCTGCCTCTCTAACACTGATGCCCTTTACAGTGAACTCTGGGGCTAGACTGACACTTTCTTTCTCGCCTATCAATCATCTTCTCAGTTACTGTTAATTTAATTTTCTTTAAAAGCTGGAAGCAATAAACCCAAATTAAATTATAGAAACCATATCGAATCCATTTGAATAACTTTGGATGCAAATGTAAGCAGATTGAATACTACAACAGAAGTTGTATTATCATATGTGTCCTGTACTGTCTCTTAATCAAAGGGCCCAGTATACGGTGTTGGTTCCTGCCCTGTGGAATACAGAGGTCCAAGACTGGGAGCTTAAATGCATGAACAGCCTGGAGCTGGAAGAAAGCCACAATGAACCAAAAGCAGGTACTCATGCACTCACAACCAGAACGTGTTTTGTTAGGCAGAAACTTACAAAGCAGAGGGACAGTTTGGGGCACTCCGCAAATAGCCTTTCAAATTCTGGTAACTCAGTCATTACTTAACCTTTAGTGGCACACATGCTGATCCTGTTACACACACACACACACACACTTTATTCACAAACCTGTTTGTGAGAACTCTGCTACAACAGGGTGAAAACAGTTGCCCCTTGTTCACCTCAGTCCCTTTTTTCCTACAGTTTACCGCTTTATAAATGTTAAACTGCTTGTTAGGTTTTTGTCTCCTACTGAAGGCTTTTGAATGTCTGTTGTTTTGCTGCTTGCCACAAACAAATCAAAATATTTAGCTTTTATGGAAATGTTCAAATTAAAGTAAATATACATGCTGGTAAGGCACTCTGACTCTGGGTGTCAGTTGACATCTCCTAGAGACTGTGTGCATGCGTGTGTCAGTTCAGCCGTCTCTGGTATAACTGAACATAACAAAGGAGCTTATCTCTTTTGAAGGTTGTTCAGGTATCACCTCCACAAGACATGGAAACCCCTCACCACTGGAATCTCATCTTCACAAAAGACAGTTAAGAGTGTGTGTGTGTGTATTTGGGCTGCATCCTGACAGACTCAGAAAGGCTAAGAGATGAGTCACATGTTGGTAGCTGCAGGGCTGTTTGTCAGTGTAGTGGGGAAAGCAGAAAGAAGGGCAAGTGTGTGCGCGCGCGCGTGTGTGTGTGAGAGTCAGGATGAGTCATCCTTATTTGCCAGCCTGTCTGACTGTCTAGCCCTGAAGACAACGGGGGGGGGGGGGATGAGCTGATTCATTTACTGCCTCTGACAGAATCCAACAGTCCGTTTCTTTTACATTTTCACTCACTCTGTCTGCCAGTGACGCTTAAGAATAATCCGAATGTCATTACACATTTCTTGATGTGTGGTCCACACTCTCATTAGCATTTCAGCCTCTTGAATATTGAAACAAAGTGCCTCTGCTTTAGAACATTGTTCGTTTGGAAAATAGATCTGTTCATGAAGCAAGACTTAGACATGACTTACAGTCAACCTGAACTTCCCAGAACAGTCTGCCACAGTCACAAAAAACGTTCTTCGGCCCAAGAAGATCAAATTATCCTCCATCAACAAGTACATCCCCACAGAGCACTAATCGCAGCATCAAGAAGTCATACTGGTATTACATGAAAAGGCCAAAGACAATAATTATTAAACCCACAAAAGAATTGTGGCAAGTTTTCCATAATCTGCCTGCCACGTACCCGAAACTATGCTCGGAGAACATTGATTAAAAAATTTTAAATGAACTTTGGCTAAAATGGAGAAGTTACAAAATACTAAGTTAGATTTAGCAAGTAACTGTCTGATTTTAAAACATCGCAGCTGGCTACAACAAAAGATAAAACACCTTTTAATAAATTATTATAAAAAGAAAATTGAAAGTGCCTATTGAGTAAATGTCAAATTTTTAATGGCTAATGTTAACATGTGCACCAGATAAGTTAACATCTGTTCAGTGGTGGGTTTAAAAAATCAGTTTCTCAATTCAAATGGACTTTAATCCAATATCCATTCAATAAATCCTGAAATCAATTTTTTAAATATAAATGTATTTTGCAAGAACCGTCCCGATCTCAGCTAAAACCTCACAAGACCATTTCAACAACCTAAACAGATAAAACACCAAATGATTAAAGCACAGGTAAGCAAATACACGGACACGCCATCTGGTGCTGAAAGCCGACATCTCGCAGAATCTGAAACTCTCTTCGATCAAAGTTCGCTGAACCAGCAACAAAAGACCAAAACTACGCTTCACCTTTGGAAAACGTTGGTGTGAATTCTGTCTTGCTACCACCACGATAAAGTTTTCCTTCATGCTCTCTCTCAGTGTACGTCAAGACCAAAATCCACATGTTAAGTTGTGGTTGATTCGTGGTTTTCTTCATTTTTTGATCTACTGCAGCATATTTTCAATGGGGTTATATGCCATAAAAGACCAGGCCAGGAAAATCTCCTAAATATTTTTCTGTTTTATCCTGAGTTACATTGACACAATGGCATCTGCTGTTATGCTCTGAAGTGTCAGCTTTATTTTTATACCAAGATGGTTTACACAGTAATTGCAATTTTTGTAAAAAAAAAATTTGTCAGTTTCCACATGAAATTGTCCTTTTGTGTGTGTGTGCGTGTGTTGTACCATGAATTAGGACTGGGCGATATATCGAGTTTTTAAATATATCGATATATTTTCATACAAGATAAGAGATGTGACAATATCGTTTATATCGATATAGTCTGTTACGTTATAATTATACTTGTGGAACCACAAGTTTGCCTCTCTTTCGTCCACTTTTGTCTCTACGCTGCGTTACTCTGCCTCGCCTCTCTCCTTCACTGAACACAACTCCCCCTCCAGCATCGCTTCACCTGCAGATAACGACAAGATGGACGCGGCAGCTATCAAAGAGGAGCTGGTCGGTAAAAAGAAAACATTTGGAGATTACTATTTTAGTGCTGCAGCGTTACTCTCGTATTGTGGAAATGACGGTGTTCACAGTGTGGATAGTTACAAAGCTTTCTTTGTTATGAATGAGCATACATGTTTTTATTGAATATTTGAAGAACCAGCAAAAAAACCAAACTCTTGTCGAGGACATAAAGTCAGAGATAGAAACAACAAGGAGCAGGTGCAACTAGTACAGGTAGAGCTGCTGCAAAAACCCACAGAGCTCAGCAGCCAGCGCAACAAATTCTGGATCCTTGGCTTTTAGTTAGCAGTTAGCATTAGCAGCACATGCTGCCTCCGATGTGAAAGGACCTTTATGCTGCGCACTGTGACTCACAGTTTGTGTTAAACTAATCCTAAAGTAATAATGGTATTTCTAACCACTGATATACCACAACTTTATCCTTTCAACAGCTGCTGAAAGTTAGGGCACCTAGCTTCTATCGGATATTTACATAGAGATCCTCCAGCTTCAAACTGTATTACCCTTCAAGGGTCAAAAAAGTGCCCCTCCGACAGCCAAACCCATCTGTTCTCTGATTGGATAGTTAAATTTGTGATTGACATGACATTGGCCAATCAGATGAAAGGAAGAAAAACAAGGTCAAAATTCGTACTTGTAACTTGAAACTTGAAAGTTTCACACGTATTTTTTGGTCCACACACAAATCTTTTTTACACACGCACATCCTGATTTACAAGTACAAAATATTTATGACCACAATTTTATGGCGTTATTTTTGTGCCACTATTCTGAGCGCACGTAAAAAATGAATGAATTTGAGTGAACAAAATTCATTGCTGCCTGCAAATTTCAGTGTTTGCTATTATCCACACAAACGCACAATAGCAGCCCCTCTCGCTCAGTTTTTGTATTTGCGCTCGCTCGCAATGTATTGCTCGCGCTCTCAACATTTCTGCCGTGCGCGCTCAACTCTTTCTCTACACCGTTATATTTGTTCCACAAAACCAGCCAATCACAGACTTGGATGCAAAAAAATCTGATTGGCTGTTCTGGTCTCCAATCAGCTCGAAATGATGAAATGCAACATCCCAGAATCCATTTCGTCCAAAACTCAATCGAGGCAGTGGCGGAGGAACACTGAGTGGCAGAGTTTGAAATATTACTCTTTCTGGGTCACAAAATAAACTTTTAAGATATTTTCATGTGAGAATGGTGCTGTGTAACCTTCAAATATCTGCTCGATTCATCAAGACATCACATATTTGCATAAGTGCTCGAATGATCCGGAGGTTTTACTGTAATCAAAGCCCCAAACGCTGATGCTAAAGATTCTTGACTAGCAAAATACTGTGGCATTAGAGCGCAGGATTGACAGAGAGATGGACCTTTGTGCATCTTTTTTGACATTTCATTAAAAACCATGTGATTCATGATTAACAAAAATAATTCCATTAATCATCAACTATGATCTGTGCCATTTCTCACCAAGTTCATGTCATATTGGAAATGCAGTTTTCTTTGAAGCCACTTAAAGCTCATTGTTTTTAAAAGTGGTAATGTATATATAAAATATTTAATTACAACCTCTGTTATTTACAATTATAACTGCATAGCATATTAATTAGCATTTTACATGGAAAAAATGTGTATATCCTGTGACCGTAGGGGCCTTGGGGTCACGTCCAAAAGCAGGCTGAGTCAGCATAATCTGAAGTCACTCAATTCTCCCTTTATTGCTGAGTCAAGCTGAGAAGCACTGAGAACGCATAGATGTTGTTCTGTCCCTATCCTGGCCCCTCTTAGACCTTTCTGCTTTCTGTCCTCTTCCTGTCCTTCTCTGCTCTTCTATTATTCTCCTTTTTTATTAGGTTCTCTGTTGCCCTCTTTTCACCCTTCAGGCCTCTGCTGCACTTCATCATTTCTCCTTTCCTCTTTGTGCTGTACTTCCATTTCCTCTCTTGCCCTAATATGTCTCTCTCCTTTTTCTTTTTTTTTTTTTCTTTTTCCCACACCTCCCCTGGTGTAGTAGCAGATGCCAGTGTCCTGTTCTCCTCAGCAGGCTCCCATGATACCTACACTGTTTTCTTCCTGTCCGCCTGCTTCTTGAGCCTCAGTGCAGTGACTCAGCATTCATTTTATTCAGTGCCCCCAAACTGTTTCCTCCAACCAGTACCACTAAAATTACCACATCAATGACTAGGAGAGGGTAAGGAATATTATTAGTTGAGAATAGCAGAGGTTTGCTGCAAACCAGTATAATATAACATAGTCTACTGGCTCATCCAGCAGTTTCTAGGAAAGTTTTGTTAATATCAAACCTTCGAGTTCAAATTCAAATTGCACTAATTTTACCTTTTTTTATGTCAAAGGTGTATTAGCCACTGTTTTATAGATCTCTTTGGTATTAGTTCATTTCTTTTCTATTCATATTAATCATTTATAACATCCAGCACTACAAACAGTTTTACTTTTTTGACCCAGATGAAAGTGGGGTTTTGGGGGGTTATTTTTAAGGCAATCATACTGTTATCATTTTATTTGGTGAATTTTGTGTCCATCTGTTCTCTAAATCTGTTTTATCCCCTTTTCACACCGTTTTTGACCTTGACTCTTTGTCCATCTGTTATTTGGCTCCTGCGGACACACTGCAGTAGTTTATGTATATTAGCGTGGGTGTGGGGGGGTGTTTGTGTGTGTGTGTGTGTATGTGTGGCTAGACTGCGTCAGAATCTATTCAAGATCATTTAGTGAAAACGGTAACAGCACCATTTCCTCCCTCTCTGTGCTTCCTTGGTTTATGATAAATGATTCAGGCACACAATACTACCTTTGCAACTTGGTGTATTACATTTTTTATGCTTTTGCTGTCATTTCTGCTTCAGACAGCGTAACAGTGGAGTACGATAATGTAAAACAAGTATGATTCTTTCACAGCTCATAGACCTTAACAGAACATTCTCTTAGGGTAGAGGGGTTTAAAATTAGTCTGTTTAAATAGTTGAAAATAGTCTGTGTTGGAACAAGCTAGCAAAAAATTAATGGCCTCAGAACTGGAATGACCACACACAAACAATGACAAGAGAGGTGCTTTTTTTGTTTGTTTGTTGGTTTTTTTGTTTTTTGTCAGAGTCCAAAGTTTGTGACCTATTTATATATAAAAATAAAAAATTAATCTTGCACAACTTCTGCAAGTGTCCAGATCAAAAGCTGTTTGAAAAGTTGCTTTGTGTTGTGCATTATGAATGATGTACATTGTTCTACAGTTCGTGACAACCACTTGAAAAATAGTATCCACTGTATCCTGGGTTTAGTGCGGTGCATCCACTCGGTAGGACACGCTTGGCCAGAGTTTCAAAACATATTTTCCGGTGTTTGTGTGTTTGCGTATATTGGTAAATAGTCTAAAGTCAACAGGATTTCCAAAGGGGTTATACGTAAAAATAAAGAAATGACCTATTTTGCAGATGTCTTTATGACTCTGCGTTATTGTACATACTGTTTTCCACATCATTATCAACTTATTTTACACTGGTTGCAATTTCTTCTACTCTCTTGGCTTGATCTCTCAGAATTCTGCTTTTGTAATTAAAGAATATATAAAAGTCTTGTTGTCAACAACTGATTGCAGCTTCTGCCTCATGACAGAAATGTTCTTTCTGGCTTAAAATGGCTAGATAGCATTCACAAGAGATGTGTGACAAATATTTCATAGATTTTAGGCCAACAAGACATTCACCTTTTGCTCAGCGATCACTTTTTGGCACACCGGGACATGAACCCAGGAGGTGACCACCTCAACAGGCTCCTTTCAATGTGGAGGAGTAGCAGCTATACTCTGAACCCCTCCTGAATGACTGAACTCCTCACTCTGTCGCAAAGGAAAAAGCCCATCCATCCTTTGGAGAAAGCTAATTTCCACCGCTTGTGTCTGTGATCTCATTCTTTCACCTTTGTTATTTATTTATTTATTTATTTATTTTCAATTTTTTTTAAATCTTGCTAGCAAAAAGGTCAGGCTGAGATTAATATATTTATTGCCTTTCTCAACAGCAATCGGAGTTGCTAAAGTAATATATTGTATAGAGATGTTTGAAGCCCTGTGACAGACTGACGACCTGTTCTGAGAGCACCCCGCCTCACCCTGTGATAGCTGGGATAGGCTCCAGTCCTCCCTCGAAACTGATAAGTAGAAGTGGAAGAGGATGGCCGGATGTTTGTGTAACAACCAAGTTCATCGTGTGTGAGTGTGTGAATTTATCTGGGGCATCTTTTGTTGGTTTTTGGTAGTCTAGAGTTTTTGGGCCGAATTTTATTGATTAGTACCCCAAGTATGTCACCTTTCTAACCTCCATTATCCCACCTATGACCTTTCAGTTGAGAATGCTTTCTAGCAAGCTTTTCTCCTAAGGCTTTGTTGTAATTGTCCTTCCTCTTAGTTTGTCTTTGGTAGTTCACTTGGAATAACACCTACTCAATCAGTCCATGATGTAGTTCTCTATTAGCTGGATTTGTGTTGTAAGGCAGAAGAAGTTGGTCAGGGTAGTCCTTTCAAAGTACACCTGTCTTTACCAGGAAATCTTTATTTCACTTAGTCTACTTACATTCCTCTCCTCTTCCTTTGCTTGATTGTCATTGGCATCATTGGACTTCTCTACCCAACAGCGACTCTCACCCAGTATTCTTTGCTAATTTTAAAAATGTTTTGAAATCATATAAATTCTTTTGCCTCCATTTTCACCACCACTTGTCTTTACATAGAAAAAAAACACACCTTAAGAAAGCAGTGTAACATTTGCAGTTTAACATAGTACTCAAAACTAACACAATAAAATACAAAGTCACACAATAGCGCAAATTAACCAATCAAGGAAGTAGTAGCTTCCATATTTTCTAAGGTACAAATGGTTTATGTCACTGGAGTGGTCTACAGTTCCTTGGCGTCTCTGATGTCTTGTACTACAACATCTTTACTATTACATATGACCTCATTTATAATGGGGGCTAAATCTATGTACTGTTATTTCAATGTGCTCAGTCCCAAGGAAAACCCTTGAAGAATCATTTAATTCTACCAATGGTATGTGACATGAGACTGAAATTAAAAGCACAGCAAATCAACATATGACAGAACTAAAGAAATGGAAAATGTAATTTCTGTTCAAAATATCACTGACATGGTTGTTGGATTACTGATCTGTTCTGTTAATCAGTTTATAGGCTATCCAACGAATCTGTTTCATCATGTGCATAGTTTGTTTTACGTTAAAGAATAGTTATATTGATATTGCATCTAAATATTTTTTCATAAGTTAGGAGCTGTCACAGAAAAAACACAAAGCAAGAGACTTTAACAACAGTTTCCGTGTCCTCATGTCTCCTCATTAAGTGAGACGCAGGCAGCTGGTTTGAAATTCTGCGCTTGTTTGCACACGGTCCTTAATTAGATGAAATTATGAGCCTTATTAATTATTTGTGATTTGTGTATAAATGTGTTGGATAATGGGATTAGAGGCTGCAGGTGGGAGAGGAGATAAGACTCTGCGAAGACAAAAGCTTATCTTTTTAAAGGAAAGAAAGGAAAGCACTGCTGGCTCAGATCATACTGAGCCCCGGATACTTTCCTCCAGGGTTAGACCCTGAAGGTTTTCCTGCCTGGTTGCTTTCCTTTTCTCGAAGTATGTGTGTGTGTTCACATACTCCAACACAACATTGACCTATTCTGCTGTTACACCCTGTGGAGTCCCTCTGGCTATCCTGGAGTATGTGTGTATTGCTATATAATGGAGGTAAAAGGAGAAACGTGCTTGTGTGGGATCAAATAAGAGCAGGAAAGAAGCACTGTTTTGTGCTCATGCATGTGAATAAAGCACCTTTGTTTACATTGTGCTGGAACTTGGCTTTCAGACTGGAGCAGAGAATGTGCCATCTTAATAATTAATGGATTGTCTTAATTATGTTTACTTCCATTAAAATCTAGGGCATAATTTGTTAAAGGGGTTATTCGTGTTTTGCATACACATACATTTGGGTCATCTCTTTTCTTGCCAAACAGGGTAAAATAGTTTTCTCTGCTTCATTTTTTTAAAAATAGAAAACGCTTAAAAAACAAAACAAAAAACGGTAAAACAAACAAAGGATGTAAAATCTGCATTCATACTGACCCACAGAGAAATTGCAGGGTAGACCTGACTGTTGCCTCCATTATCACCAATCAAACTTACCTTTATCTAACTGTGTTGGATAAAGGTGTTGTGTTAGACCAAGCTATCATCATGTCACAATGGCATGGCATTAATGTTGTGGGTTTAAATGAGCAGCATCACATTCTGTTTAGATCCTTTCATCTGTGTAGTTTGACAGCTGTAATTACATGTTAGAAAATAGATAAATGACTGCTTTGATTCTTTTCATCCACTTGCTCTTGTTTATTTTTTTCACTGAGCACATCCTCCCCTTTTTCTCTCAGTCACTGTACTAAGAACATTAACAGTGTCAAAGCTAACATTTATCATATCCTGCCTTTTACGTGTTACTTATTACTCATGCGTCTCAGCCTCTGGAGTTCTTGTTAGAACTTTAGCCCTTTGGGGATGAACTTTGACCTTGCAGTAAGGCTTAAGCCATATTAAGAGGCACACTTTGAATGACAGGGTGTGGTAGAGGTCAATACCCATGGGTCAAAGGGGATCAGGGCCAAACAGGCCCACTCCCATCCATTATGTCCTGTTTTCTCTCCCAATCCTCTTTGTCCAAGTTTCATCAGATTAGGTTTTTATAGAAGTTAGTTTCTTGTTTGCACAAGATAATTAACTTATTCCCTGAAGTTATTATCACAAGTTAATAACTTCTTCCTACAAGTTGTCATCCCCAGACTTGTGGGGTCCACTGTCTCTTGTCCTATTTTGTTTTTTCCTCCAGTATTCTGTTTCTTACATAAGCTTTAACTTAAATGTAGTTTATGATTAGCTCAAACTTAGTTCACGGTTAAACAGAACAGTTACAATTTTATTTCTAAGTTATCCTCTTCTGTGAAACTCTTTCCTACTCTATTCAGCTTGTCCTCTCTCTTTCTCATTTTGCCTCCATCCTCCTCAGGCCTTTTCTTCGCTGTTATTTTCCCTCCTCCCTTCATACCCTGCAACATCTATTCTCTTCCTCCTGCCCTGTCATGGCCTCTATACTCTTAAGCCATTGATGTACCAATACACTAAAGGGACTTTTCATTTCTTTGTCCACATTAGTGACTGAATCAGCGCATGCGAAGACCTTTTTGTTTTTGTTTTTTACCCAACTCCCCTGTCATCAGTTACTGACTGCTGTTTGCAGTTCTAACCACCGATTAATGCCAATAATAATGGAGCTTCTCTGGTCTGTCGGTTTCATGCACACAAAGCGACAAACATTCAAAAACAAACCGCAAGAATGATTTAGTTGCCGTCTCCTTTTTGAAAAATGACAACATACTGTCTGAGAGGAGATGATCTCCTCGGCTATTTAAGTGTTATTGTAAGCCCAGACTGTTGTGACAAATAGAAGTGTATGTGTTTGTTTGCTCTCGTGGAGCCTGATGCTTGATGATTGAGTCCTTTTGAGGCGTAATAGTTAAGAGGTTAAGATTAGATATCGTAAACACATTCAGGATTTAGGACATAACTCATAATGGGAGTTAAACAAGTTGAACCATGTTTTGACTTAATGACTTCCCTGTTTAAGGTAAATTGCAGGAGGATATCAGGTGCCTATGATGCTGGATGTTTATTTACTATACATCATTTGATCAAGCCAAGACTAACACTTGGCACTATCAAACACAATTTGTTAGCTAAAAGGAGCGTACAAGAGCAAAGGGAAGAAAACACAAAAAAAAATTCAAATGTAGGAACTGAAGCTTATAAGAACCTAAGAATTAGAAGTTAAACCCAAAACTCTGTAGAATAATGGATTGGATTTATATAGCGCTTTTCAATGCCACTATTCATTCACTCTCACATTCACACACTGGTAGAGGCAAGCTACGGTTGTAGCCACAGCTGCTGCTGACAGGCAGACAATCTGCCAATCACAGGCCTAAAATAATTTACTGATCTATGTTTCAAAATCTAACATCTTAACACAGAAAGTCTTCAGCAGGAAACAAAAGATCTCATCTTAACTGAGTTAAATTATGATTAATTAAATGTTTTGTAAACTAAATGTTTTAGTTTCTACACAAACTGTTCGTAAGGGTGAAGTTGAAGTGTGTGTTTTGTTGCATTTTCCTGAATATACTAGGTTTATTTTTAACCCCTTTATCTAATTTCCTCCTTTCCTGCCTCTTGCCTTTCTGTAGCCAAATGATAATTCTTTCCTACTGTACCCTAAGATACATGCAGACACACAAACCCAGTGAATAACATCACTGCACAGCAGTTCACAGGAAACAGCCAGTTATTTCAGTACTTTCAAGACCTTAACGGTCATGTAAGTAAACTGTAAAATCAGTATTGTATTTAAACTAGATTTTAAAATTGCTAATAATTAAGAGCACTTTCTGATTTATAGTGGTGGCTTTTAAGAGTATGCCCAGAAAGGTCTTTTGTGAGTCATAAAGGGGAGGGTCTGTGTTTATTTCTTTAAGTGGACTGTGGCCTCTTTGTGGAAATCCCCTTTCTTTTTCGCATAGCCACAGACTTCAGAGATTATCTCAGTGTTCATTTGTCTTCGTCTTTCCTACTGTTTTTGTTCTCGTGTTTACCTTTTTGTCTGCCTTTTTTTTTTTTTCTTTACCAGTACTAGCTGTGTCAGGGGTTTTTTTCTGCTTGCCATTGCTCTAGTCAGCCTATTTAAATAGAGCCTATTGAATACATTTCTAACTAAAATGTAAAATATTGAAGCTTTATTTACTTTTCTATAAGACTGACCAGAGACAGACCTCTAAAATCAATCAGTTGTTCTTGGAGCCTTTTATTTAACCATCTTCAGAATTGAAGATGGTTAAATTCAGTTTTTATTTATTTATTTATTTTTGTTACTTCAGCTAGCCTCTTCTTTTTTTCTTCTTCTTCTGGAGACTTTCCTCAAAGTTTAGGGCATTTAGAAGAATGCTTCTAAATAAAGGCTTTAAAATATTGATTTCTTCCTGTTAGAAGGGAGTTTTTCCTTCCCACTGTCCCCAAAGTGCTTGCTCATAGGGGAATCATATGATTGTTGGGTTTTTCTCTGTATGTATTTTCGTAGGGTCTACCTTACAATATAATGCATTTAGGAAACCGTTGTTGTGATTTGGCGCTGTATAAATAAAACTGAATTGAATTAATTTCAGGAATCAGCCAGAGACATAAAAGGACTACTTGTCCACTTGTTGCCAACCAGTAGCATACAAGAATTTTAGTGTCTTTACCAAAGCCAATATTTAGAGAGTAAAACAAATTCCCATCTGTGTCCTTGTTGTCTGACTTATTAGTCTGCAGACTTAAGATTGATTAGTCATGTCTAGTAGGCTAAAATAACAAGAACTTTATTAGGCCATCTATCTCATAAGAGATTATGCCCCTGGTTTAATGAAGAATATCCACAGACATGTTTCCACTCAAACAGGTTAATTCACAGTTGGGTGTTTTTTGTTTTACACTTAGTTAACTGTAATGTCCACTCTGAATGCTAGAGTTGTTTTTCACTTCAAGCACACAGTGTCAGTGCTGTTAATGTATACTCAAAATGTAATTATATAATTTGAAATCAATCATTTGACTGTGAAAATCAACAATCAGTTATTTGGTTCCTCCCTGATTCTACGAGCCATTCGATATCTACAACCACAGTGAGAGCTTGGGCCATAATTCTGGCCCTTGTCCACCTTTAAAACATAGTTATCATCCTTCATATCTTGGTGCACACATGAATAATGTGTCTTCATGACGCATGAACCACCACGTTCTTTCTTTCTCTAATAAATAAACGGAAACGACTGAGGGTACCTTTAGCTTACAAATAAACTATTGTGAATGATGTGACTGATCAGTTGATTATAGGGCTGTTCGATATAACGATATATATCGGATGATGATATAAAAACATCTATCGTTTCATTTTACGCTATCGTTTGTTTCGTGGTGTCGCAAAATAAACTGTTTACGGCAATATTTTTCATCGTTTTGATGGTCACTGTAGTGGCTATATTAATTTATTAAAGTTCTCTCTTTCTCTTATATTTAATATAACCACACTACGGATGGACAAGCGCCTGTTTTTATGCGTTGTCCTCAGCAACAACGACGGTAACAGCATCGCGTGTCCGCTTGTTTATGTTCCACATAAACCTTTCACAATAAAGCTCAAGATCCTGTTGAGACTTTTCAAAATAAACTGAATCACGTGAAAGAGCAGATTATTTACGGATGAGAAGTAAAAAAGAGCCGCCAGGTGCTAAAAAATAAACCTTAGACTCAAACGTTAGAACAGGCTTTTCCCCGCAGCACGCCGTGTAATAAATACTCACAAAGATAATGGCGGCCTTTACAACTTGTGTCTAAAAATGTGTAGTTTCATGCATCAGTTAAAACACTCGACTCCAGCTACATGACGCGCAGCTGGAAACACTTCCCGCAAGACTAGCTGCCCGAGATTCACAGAATTTACAGAAAATGTTACATTTTTGTGATTTATATCATTATCGGGACGATAGAATTCTTATATCGGGATATGAGATTTTGGTCATATCGCACAGCCCTAGTTGATTACTCACAATGCTGATTTAAATAAGAAATGATATTTTTCATCATGTCTTGTTTGTCCTGCAGGATTTTTTTTTTTTTCTTTTGCAAAATAAATTAGGCTGCACACTGCAGAATCTAAGGTCAGCAGTCTGTGTGTTTATTACATCACCAAACATATGGAAAGATTGCTTAGTAGACAGAAGTCCTGTCATTTACCCTCGGGTGATTATGTCATGCTACAATTTTCAAAAATGCTGGCGACAGCTTTTCTGCTTACTACTCGTAGTAAAACCTTGTGTTTTCTGCGCTGACTCCCAGGTGTCACATGTCATTTCCAAACTTATTGCACGGATTAAAGAGAAAATGGAACATGGTAAACGTCAAACACGGCTCTGACTATTTGTCTCCATGTTTCTCGTCCTCTTTTGTGTGTCTTCCCTTAAGACATTTTGTGTGTCCATTACCACCCCTCCTTTTTGTAAATGATCAGCACTTCAAAGCCTCCATTGAGCAGTGTCAGTAAGCTCCCAGGCTGCAGGATCTGCTGAGCCCAGGCTTACATTAAAGCTTATCCAATCTCAGCTACAGGTGTGCTGCGCTGCCTGTTCCCAGGGGACAAGAGACGCTTCAAACACACCAAAACACAACCTTCAAAAGGCTGCGTGTCATCAGCAGTAATTCCTGAACACTGAGGAATCAGCAGAGTGCTCTGTCATCTGAAACTGACATTGAGAGAGTGAGAGAGAAGCAGAGAGAGTGTGGGCAGAAAAACACACCGTCATTCATACCTTCTCATTATATCCCTGAGTCACAGAGAAAGCCCGGAGCTGAGCTTACCTACACTCACATTACCAACTGGTTGTGTGGGAGTCGGGATTTTGACCATATGTAGTAATAGCTGCAAGTAACCACATCACTATGTTTGTGTTGGTTTTGTATATTTGTCTTTCTGTTTGTGTATATACATGGATATGCATGTAGGTGTGTCTAAAAACAGACCTTGAGGCATGCAGTGGGCTGTGGGCATGTGGGGATTGGAGGTGGAGGTTCTGGTGGGGGATCATTGTTCCTCCAAGGTGATGAAGAGAACACTCGTCTATACACTTAGCTATACATTGTAAAGAGATGGTCTAAACCTGGTTACATTGTATATCGATGATCTATAGTGAGTTCAGGTCATGTTTTGAAACTCTTCACAATTGTATATCTATTGTCCTGTAAATGTGAAGGTGATCTGAAGGTATATTATTTAATTTATTTATTTAATTTTCAATGTTTTCTTCTAACAAGGTTACAAAAAGCTGTTATGTCCTTCCCACTTTACTTTGAAAATGTATTAGCTGTCTTTGCTGAGTCAAACGTGGGAAACTGTGAATGGCTTCTGTTCATCTGGACGTAGCGTTTTTCACTCATCCAAGTGACTTTTTCAGTCGAATGCCTTATTAAGTTTGTCACCCTCCAGTTGGAATTCCTTGATAATCTCAGAATATTTTAATAGTCATCCCTGAAATGGAATCTGCCTCATCTTGAGCTGTTGTATCTCTGCGCGTAGCTTAAAGTTCAATCTTAGCTAGTTTTAATTAAATAGATTTCCATTTGGCTTGATAGAAAGAAAGAAGAAGAAAGTGTACTTTATTGATCCCCGTGGGGAAATTCCTCTCTGCATTTAACCCATTCACTCAGTGAAGCAGTGGGCAGCCATTGGCTGCCCGGGGAGCAGTGTGTAGGGACGGTACCTTGCTCAGGGGTACCTCAGGGTAGCTGTTCAGGGGAATCGAACCCCCGACCTTCCGATCATGGGGCCACCACTCTACCTACTGAGCTATCCCTGTCCCCTGATACTCAGGGGTACCCCAATATACCATACATAACATAATATTCTTTTAGGTCGACCAACTCTGTTCTTTCCAAACTCTTCAGTTTTCAGGATCTGAGCATCATGTTAACTAATGATAAGGACTCATCTTGAGTTTCAAAACAAGATCAGATTTTGGATGGTTGTCTCAGAAGTTTTACTCCCAAATTTTGATCAGTCAGACCAAAAAACAAACGACACACTTGTTTATAGTGAATGTGAGATGAAGTTTTCACTGAAAGCTGCAAAGGTATCAGGCATTAATGCTCTCTTTGTAAGCTCGGACATATATTAGGAATAGCTAAGATATTGCAGATCACAACGTAAGCGCAACATTACAAGTTTTCTCACATATCAGGTTTTTTTCTCCTTGTAGCTAATTAATTTGTCCCTTTTTGTAGAGCCACTCAACACCACTCATTTACCTTACACCAGATCTTATTAGATTAGATTAGACCAAGTGCTGGGACATGAACTTTTCCCTAACCCTCTGGAGAGGCAGCTCCATTAATCTCTTGCAATTTGAGCCTGTGTCAGCCCTGTGATAGACTCTGGGCTTTTCCAGGCTGTAACCCACCTTTTCCTAATCATGTGCCAAGATATACTGCACACTCTTCTGACTCTTCTCAGTTTAAGGGAATAATTGATAGTGTTGATACATTGAACTGTGTATTGTGAGTTTGGTCTGATACTGGACAGTGTAGCTTTTGTTCTGTAATGCCTGCGTGTATTGTTTAAATCACTGAGGTTCTGTGAAAATGCAGACTGTTAGGTGGCAGCTCCAGTGAGAGTAGACATGCTTCTAGGGTGAGTTTCAGCAATAAGTCAAACACACACAACCATTTGGAACTTCTAATTATAACACTGAGTCATACAGAAACTTTGAGTTGAGGTCACAGGTGTTCCTGAATCCATGGTTAGTTTTTATATACGTATGTTTAACTGTTTCAGCTCTATGATGTCACAGATAAAGTATATGTCAGAGACAACTATTTGTATTTGCTATGAAGTCATTCCTAATTTGTACCCATGCATACACACACGACACAACAGCAGTGAACATACTTTCACGTTGTAATTTATTTTAAAGAGGCAATGAGCTAATGCCACATGTTCTCATCCTGTTAGTCTTTGGGTGGCTAACGGGAGACATGCTCTAACATGTCAGTGTTTTGAAGTTGGCATTTGGCTATGGAAGGTAACCTCTCCTTAACTGATGTCTGACAGTGATTGAGATGGATCGCAGGGAGGGAAGGAAGCACAGAGAGACATGAGGCTACGGGAGAGAGCCATTGGCAATAAAAGGGGGGAGGAGGGTGTGTCTGGGAAATGGACTTGTTTTAACATCAAAGATAACTGTACCCAGGACCCAGAAAAGACCTTGCATTTGATTGGGACACACTGCGCTTTACCGTTGGCTCTTCCTGTTTGCCAGAAGCCTTATCCTTATAAATTAGAAGTCTAAATCACCATTCCCACTCACATGGCACAAACCTGAAATAAATTCAGCATCTCAGACCAAGTTGATATTTTAGAAGTGTTCATTCTGCAGATTCTTGCCACATGCTACAGGTTAAACCCAGTTACTGCAACCATACCACAGCTTTATCTGGCTAGTTCCCAAAATGAACACGAGAACAAGGCTTATTACCATGTCATTATACAGCATCTCATTTGGAATTAATGGTTAAAATGTAACATTTCGTGATGCAATTTTGAATTTATTGTTCTCTTGGTGTCCAGGTTTTGTGGTAGCAAAGTGAGGCACAAATCATAATTTTTCTCCAGCATGTTTGACTGTTTGGGTTCAGTTCCTTTTTCCTCCAAGCCTAAACATATGCTTTACACCAAAAAGTACAATATAACATAAAAACATTTTAATCTGTCCAGAGAACATTGTTTCAAGCATCTTCAAGTGTTTCTACGTATTTTTTCCCATAAACTTAAGACATGGCAGTTTTTGGGTGTTTTTGGAGTGCTTAACATCATTCTTATTTTGTGTTTTACTGCTTAGACTTTAAGTAACCAGACTTTGTATGCTTTTACACACAGAGAGAAGCACCTTTTTATAACCCACACTTTCAGCCTCATCTCCTTAATTTGGAACACTTTACTCCAAGTACCTTCTGGAAGAGTCACCATCCGGTTGTTAAGTGATGACGTGACGAATCCTACTTCCGGGCCTAAAGTAGTCTGCGTTTAATATGGCTTTTGTGTTGTTAACATGTTTAATGTTTTGTATTTTCTTCTATTTAATCTCAAAAAGCTCCTAAAACAGTCAGTGATCACTGTTGACCTCCCTCGGCTTTTATTACCGCTAATCATTTATTTAAGCTCAGTTTTTAAAACCTTAGGATGTAACTACAGCCCAGCCCATGCAGCAGTATATGAATGACTAACCTCGTATTGTGGATGGATTATCTCAGTTGTTCTCCTGGCTGAAGTTTGGTCCTTTTACAGCATCCTGCCATGCGATTACATTTGTTTCTGACCACCGAGAACACTCACGTTAACTTTTATCGAGTGGAAAAAAAGTTAGCTTGTTTATATTATGCTAACATAGCTGTGTCGCTAGCGGTCACGTAGCACATCATTATATACCAGCTAGCCAAACTTCAGTAACCCTACAAACATCACTGCTGTTTAGTTTTCTGTCTTCATTTATGTTGGAAGTGATAACAGAGCTGTACGTTTTAATTTGTTTCCAAAACCCCGCAGTCAGGACATGCTATATTGTATTTAGATAGAAGCTAGCGAGCTAACTTCCTGCTAACTTCTAACTCCGTTAAATGTCATAAATTCCGTTTTCATGGATGCCTGGATGTTAAACTCAATTGTTACACCTGGTAGAGCAGAACGCTGATCATTTTATTAAAGATGAAAGACTTTAGACAGTTTTTCAACTCTCAGTAATGCCACAGTGATCGTTTGATATATGGACCTGCAGCGGAGTTTAGGCCCAGACACGGCTAGTGACGTCAGACTTAACGACCGGATAGAGATTCACTTACTTTCCCAGCTTGCAAGTGTGATTGATTAAACAATGTATTCAGTAAAGACACAATAATCCAACTACTGGAATAAACTAATAAACACATACATTGGGTTGTATATAACTGTGACTTGGCTGCAAATCAGACAATTTTATGGCGAGTAATGAGTGCTGAAAATTCTGGTAGTTTTGGTAGATTTTGTGTGTATGTTTCATGTGTCGACAAAACCAGTGACTGAGATCAACTGTAAAAAAAAAAAAAGACTTGAAAAGATTTCCTACTGTTTGCCTCTAATGCTGTAAACTAAACTATTGTGTCTAAAATTTGATGTGCTGTTTTTAGAACAAAGTGAAACTCAGGGCACACTGTCTGGTGAAGTCACAGAAGGAAAAGAGAAAGAAAATGTATCACCAGCATCTGTGGGAGAAAAGACCACTGAGAAGGGTGAGTTTCTGTTGTTTGCCCTTATGTGCACAAATGTTCATGTGTTCATACATCACTGGTCTACATAATATGTTTTGAAACCCTCACGTCCATGTATTGAGCGGAAGTGCTGAAAGGGCCATACTAAAACAAGAAAAAGAAGTCTAAATACAAATTTAGTTGAGCTGGTTAAACGTAGGGTAGAGCCATGCAAAACGTATGACAGGTAGAAACTTGTCTAATAGTTCCATTTAAGCCACAGTACTGTTGCAAGACAATCCTCTCTAATATTTTAGCTAAACTGCTTGTCATCAGTTTGCTTAAGGAATTAAGGCCTCAATTGTAGAGGAGAGACTCCACAGTGAACTACGGTAAACATCATCTTCACTGCAGCTGGGTTAGCCGCTTTTTTGTCGAAACACTGAGGCTGCTTTGGCTAAATTTTGTAATACTTTATATCACACACATGCTCCTACATATTTTACAGTCAGCATACATCTATTTTAGTCAGAAATGCAAGTGAACTGCTCGTGTTGTCGAGCACAGCCAGCATTCCTGCTGAGTTTTCACTAATAACAGCCTCCTTAACACAGTAACCTCACAGGCTTCCTATAATGTGAAAATTGGCTACTGAAGGCGAGAAAAAGAATTACTGGTTAGCAAAGGTCACTGCAGCCTGTTTGTTTCACACAAGTCACAACAGTGGTTGGTGGTGACATAATCACTGGCCCCAACGACCCAGCAGCTGGCCAATCAGCTTGCCAGACAGCAAGCTGATTTTTTTTTTTTATTGATTTTTTTTTTACTCTGGGCTGCTGATCATGTCAAACTTTGAAATACCTTATTGGAACGGTCACTGGTCTATAACAACAAAAAGTTCCTGCCCCAGGTATTTGGGGCAGGAAATCACACAGCTGTAAGCCCGTCTTCAAAGTAGAACCTTACTAGTATGCTAAGGCTCATAAACATAGCTGGTACACTGTTAAAACGTGATGGATGTTACAAGAATATTAGGATGTTAAGGTTTTCACAGGTTTTCTTCTAGCACAGCTTGATGACAGAAAGATTTCAAACTGCTAAATTAATGCTCACTTTCTGATGTCCTGTTGAAATGGTAGCAGTGATTGTATGCATCAGTGTGCCTGCACACAAACATGGACAGTACACTTTATAAGTGAGTCTTTGTGTTCACAGCTTGCCTAAGCAGGCAGATTCTGCCCCCTGAGTAAATATGGGAAGCTACTGATAACATTCATTTGTGTATAGCAAGGACGCATACACACACCAAAACCCACACAGTACACACACGGGCATTTTAGTAGGGGCAGCTCTGTCATGGAATGATAACTTATTTTGTTACTCCAGCATGCTTTGCCTACAGCACTATCTGTACTGTGTACCTGCGATTTTGTTAGTGGAGTAGTGCTCAAGTCCCACATATGTGTTCAATATCCGAGTTGAATAAAATGTATTACAGCAGATTTACACCATTTTAAATGACATTCCCTGTTTTACAGAGCCAGGAAACAAAAGGCAGTCGTTCTTCTTGGAGAATGAAAGATCTGGGAATTTCTTCCAAGCAGAATGAGAGATTCTTGTGTTGTATTTTTTGCCTACAGTCACACTTCCAGGTGCTGTAAATATACTGACACGGGTGATGCGCCTGGCTCAACGGCACCTTTTGGACCCAATGGGGCGACAGCGGGTCGAAAAAAAGAGTTCACAAACACAGGCAGCACCCAGACAGCAGAGTCCTGCAACTGGACGCTTCTGCAGGAGTCGGACCTCGGCTTCATTAACACAAGCGCAGGTAAAACTCGGAGACCTCTTGCTTTGAAATACAGCTAAACCATGACTGTAACAGTAGGTTTTAAAGCGTGTAACTCACAGCACAAGCCTTTTGTCTGGAGAATTGTTGTGTCTTCTACTCAGAGATTTCGATAAGATGTTTATTATTACTCATACCTGCATGTTCTGCAAAAAGCTATAGATTGTAAAAGTCCTTTAAGTTTCCGTATGACAGGTCCTGGACCTTTTTCTTTTTGTAGGGTTTCTCTGATTCACCATTTGATTCCTTTCCAGCATAAAACCTTTCATAAGACTGCCCATATATCATAGTCACACCTGAGTTTTACAGACCTTGTGTATGAACATGTCTAGAGATAAGATTTAGAGTTGCTGGTAGGGAGGTTTTATTACCATTGGACAGGCTTGCCTGGCTGCTTTCCTGTCTTAGGTTGTTGCCCTGAGCTCAATGGCTGCTTGCCGTTGGCTTGTTTTTTACTGGACAGATATCAGAGAGGACCTGATCTTGACATCTGTCATATTTTTCTAAATGCCAAAGCCTAAGTATACATTTATTATGAAAAGTCACTTGTTCAGTATCTTTCTTTCTTTTCCATTGTGACTGACACAAGTGTTTGATGACTGAGAAGATAATGATTAATAACCACATCCTTTTAATTATTTTCCATTGAACCCACCACAGAACAAAAATAGAAGGTGTGCTTGGAAACCCGAGCACTGCCGTTGTACGTTACTCTTTTTGTTTTGTTTGGCTCGCTAATAATAAAGTAATAATAACGTTCTTATTCACAGTTCATTCTGATGCAAACTTTCTTCCAATCTGTTCTTTGAGTGCTCATTCCCCTTAACTTCAATTCTTTGCAAGATTTCCTGCCGTTTGGAGACTCTGATTTTTCTCACCTAAATTGAGTTTCCTTTTCTTTTTAATTTAACCAGCATTCACTGAGTGCCAGCATCTATGAAAGCCTTGAACAAAAGACCAAGTGTCTGACAATAAGAGTTTCAACAGCTCCATTCACAATCCAGAATCCTTTAGCTAAAGCCAATCTGGGCAGCAAGGATCACCAATTTGGCATCTCATGTAAATCACTTGTGACACAGCAGGGCTTATCTCTATAGTCCCCATGCTGACTTTACATAATGTTTAGTAACAAGGATTTTCTGAACTTCTAACCACAAGTGTTTGTATCCTTACGTGCCAGCACAGAAGCAGCTACAGTAAGTTTGGAAAAAGAGGATTATTTGTCCGGGCACATTCCTATATCTTAAAACAAATGCTTATTATTTCAAGCTTGGTCTACTTAGTGTAATTCTTCATTATTAGCCTGATGACTGAATAAATAAACTGGTCATGGTCAGCAGCACAGCTCAGTTAGACAGTGCTGTGAGCATGAAATCGATGGAGCTTTGGGTTATGAAACCACACAGGTCACTAAATCTCTGGAGGTGGTTGCATTTGGACATCCAGCTCTGTTCATTTGTTTGGAACTGCACTTTGACACACCAGCTTGGATTTTCTGTGAAAACAACCTTTTTTTTGTTTAAGTGACCTTTTTGTCACAAACAAACTGTTGCTCTGATTGTCCATGAAGTAAGTGACAGAATAACTGGATTTCTTAGGGTTTTGTGAGAGACTTTGGGCATGCAACCTGGAAACAAATCGGAAGAAATTTTAAAAAACCATAAAGATGATCGATTCAAAACTGGAAGTGAAAAATAATATAAATAAGAGCAGCGAAAAAGAATTGGAGGTGTCCAATTGAGCTAGTGTGCCACAAGCAGACAAAGTTTGAAAACAGAAAAGTGCAAAGAAGCTTCAGTTAATTCTGTTGAATAACTCTGTCTGCCAATCACGATCCCCGTTCATTGTCTATAAAAGTGTTGAAGTTCAGTTTCGGCACAATCAACATCAACAACAGCACTTTGTGGTAAAGAATCAAATTGTGTAGCATTTAATTTGTGTGTTTGTTTGTTTTTCATTTATAGAAGATGCGCACAGTTGGTATGACACAGTACCGACTTAATACACATTCATAATTAATGATATTGTGTCACTGTAGCTGATGAGACAGAATGGGATACATCTCATCGCTGTGATTCAGCCCCAAATCCTCTGGTTTCAGCTCCTTTACCAGCTCCTTGTTTCTTCTTTCAGATTCGATCCAGGAGGCGGACGCAGCAGAGAGGCGTCACGAATCAGCCAGTAGTGGAGGAGAGCAGTGACGATGTTACTGTAGGAGATGCAGAAGATTGCGAAAAAACCGAAGGGTAAGGAAGTTTAATTTTGAGATCTCTGTACTCAGCCTTATTTTTTTTAAATTTTATACTTGACTGTGGTTTAGAACAGTGTCCACTGTTCCACAATGGATGAGTCGTTCGTTTGTTTGTTTGTTTTTTTAAAGGAACAGCACTAACGGAGCAGAGTCCAACGAAATATGTACAATCCACAATAAGTCCTTTAGAAGCTTATACACACGAACACCTTTTGATATCATCATTACTCTTCTCTCCATTTCAGACTCCCTTTGTTTATGTACATTAAACAAATTCATGACACCCTCTCCTTTCATCAACACCTTTTCTTTTATGCTCATTTAAGTGGTGGGCTCTTTGATTCCCACAATCCCGTAAAATTTCCCCTGCAGCTGTTTGGGCTGTAAGAAACCTTTTGTGCATGAGTCATTAACAAATTGGAATGTGAGATTATAATTTTGTCCTGAGGGCTGCTCATCATCAGTCCCTTTGTCAGACTATGAAACATTTTCATAGTTAGGTGTAGAGCAGGGCGATATGACCAAAAATATTTATCACGATATACATTTGAAAATTTGCGATAACGATATAGCTGACGATATAATTGATACTAGACAAAATACTTCACAACTCCTCAACTTTATTAATGCAAAAAAAAAAAATCAATGTATTTTCACTTACACAAGCAGCTTTTTATGTGCATTAAAGTTGTATAAAAATATAAAAGTGCAAATGCAAATTCCTCGCTGACAGTTTAACCAAAAGGCATTTCCAGTGGAAACTGGCCGACATATCCTCAGCATAACCATGTATAATATCCACAAAACTTAAAAAGAGGTTACACACACACAACACGGTAATATTATGTTGAAGCACAGTACGTATCACTCCACGAGGCTCCTGCCTACGATAGCCGTAATGCTCCGACAATCCATCAAGCGGTGCGGCTTCGTAGCTTAGCAAAGTCGTACTAAAACATTTGACAGATTTTCGAGCGCCGTGTACATAAAATCGTTTCGAGGTCAGTAAACACAACCAGAATTCATACAGAAGGCACACGGGATTATAAGGGGCACTGTCGATTTTCAGAAAAATCAAAGGATTGATTTTAAGTGTGCCATATTTTCCAAACAACACGGTAATAACGACGGCCCGCTAGCATGCTCTACCAAAAATAGTGCTTTGTTGTGTATCTGACGGACAAAAGCCAAACCAGTTCCACACCACTGAAGTTGCAGCATTTTTACAAACCAATTCTGGTTCATCTGTTTCATTTAACGATCTACTTTCGCTCTTCTCATTCTGCGTCGCCGCCATGTGCGTATGTAAACAAAGGCACTGCGCATGCGCGTTTTACCCATATTCTATCGCGATATGTCATTTTCTTATCGTTGCCCAACATTATACCGGTATTACCATGAACGGTATGATATAGCCCAGCCCTAGTTAGGTGTGTACAAACGTAATTTGGTCTTCACTTTGTAGGGCTTATTGAAGAAACTCTTCTTTTATCTCATAGGGACTTTACTGTATGAGAGGTTTTCCCATGCATACTTAAAAGTGAGTAGGTAGATACTTTCGGTTGCTCCGAAACTTTAATGGGGTTCCCTCTGCGGATTCATGTGCATATTTACTCCAGATGGCCTTAATGCCAGCCATGTTTATCCAGGCTTGGGACAGGCACTGGAAGTAAATTGATTTGTGACCTCCACCGCCCATGCATATTTAAAAATGGTTATGCACACACGCAAATTAGCCCACACATACATAATATAGTTAACGATTAAATGCATGAGGAACAACACAAACAGACGCAAAAACTCGTATTTAAACATACATGTCCTAAAATGTATTTTTTCTTTTCGTTCCTTTATTTACAGTAAATATAAAGGGAAACTACAGAAAGGGGTCATTTAATGTCAATGTTACATTTTCCCATTTTATTGGTCTCATTTATGTTTCACTGGCCCATTAAACATTTAACTGGTTTTAATTACTTTTAAATATGTTTGGGTAGCTTAACCTTAAATATTTAGTGTAGAGCACTAAGATTTTTAACAATCAAAACCTTCAGTTGTGTTAAAATCTTAACAGTATATGTGTTGGAGTAAACACTGTGCCCCGTGCTCTTGCACTCACACCTGCATGCTGCAGGTACTGACATAGAGGCGGATGGTTGATTAAACTGCAGCAAAGTTTACATGAAATCTGCCAGATTTGCAGTTTATTTGCATAGGCAGACAAACACAGGCAGCTTTTGTCTTACCTCATTTTAAAACCGCTTTTTCACAGTGTAAAACCAACCAGCACTGGATGGAAGTAAGTGAAAAGTGTGTATGTGTGTGTCAAAGAGGAGAGTTGGCAGCACCACAATGAACTACCACCGTAATAACATTATTACTGTCACTGCTTTTTTGGTTATTATGTATTTGTTGTATGTAAAAGTAAGAGTAAGAGGCTGCCTGGGCTGATACTCATTTGCTTTTGTTCGTGCACGTACTCCTAAATACATTTAACAGTCTGCATGCTTCTATTTTTAGTCACAAATGCAGGTGAATCACTTACACTGTCCAGTTTTGCTCACCCTTCCTGCTGTTTTTGTTACCTGGGATACTAGTTTTTGTTGACCTGCCAATCAGGCCGCTGGTTTTGTCCAACACCATGTAATGAAACCTTAATCCTTACATAAGAACACAAACAGTTACAAATTGTGCTTGCTGCATGGTAGCATACAGTCATTTAATTTTTTTTTTAACTTTTACAATTTCAGTCACTTAAAGTATTGTTCTCTATTGTGAAACCAACTCGGTTTTCAGCAGCTTTTAGAATTTCACAAAAGTCTTCTAATCCTCCCATTGTAATGGTTTTTTCTGTCACACTCATGTTAGTGGTGTGTGTGTGTGTGTACATGTGTGTGTACTCATGCATGTGTTTGTGCTCATGTTTCAAGCATACTTGTCATTCCTTGCCGCTTTTGTCTTTGTGTCAAGTGGTTTAGGTTGTTGTAACCAGGCTGTGGGTCACCAGGGGTCACCACTGGGATTATTGTAATAGGGTGGCAAATTAGGGGATGAGGGTTAGGACCAGGCGGTGAAAATGCCTACTGTCTTAACAAGCTGACTTGTCTTACGCTGACTTACCTTTGTTTGAATGATGACGTATTCACAATGTGGAGGTTTAAAAATAGCCAAATCTTGCACCCAATCCTTGGTGAATTGGATGTGCGCCTCCAGAGATTTATGATTGCAAAACTGGTTCGCAGTGTATGCGCTGACTCCACAGACAAGGTACGAGAATATATCACGGCAAGTCAATAGCGGTTGGTCTTCAGGGTTTGTACTCCACTGCTGTACAAAGATACGGGTCCACATTTCCAATGCACGCTATTTTTTGCAGGTACCGTCTCTTTGCATCCGGACGCAATCTGTCTCTATACCATCCTTTTTCTTTTGAGCTGCTTTTAAGTATGGTTCATAGCAATCTTCCTTCCAACACAGTGTGTTTTTTTTTTTTTTAATTCGTGGCCTGCCAATATGGTGCCGCGCTCCCACAATGCATTGCGGCGTTACGTCAACTCCAAAGCCCTATAAAACCAAACTGAATCCCCTTCAAGATGAGTCGTGTTCCAGATGTGTTTTTTACAGAAGGAGAAATATTTTGGTATTTAACAATGATAATAATGGATGATATACCTTTTTCAGAGTCAAACACTAATGCAGGTTTAGGATGATAGCATTGGTAATTATTTTCCATTATCTGAGATGGTAATAGAGCTGTTATAAGTTATTATACAGATTAATTAAACCTCATATTAGCCTGTAAGATTGTAGTCACATTAAGAACACACGCTTTAAACATTAGATGATTTCTCGTCACGGCAGGTCAGTGAAAACGAAGCAGTTCACACCACCCAAGTGTGAAATTAAAATGTTCAGTAACAAAGACGATGAGAAAAATCCTTTGCACATCTCACTTGTGCAGAGTTTTGCATAATTTAAGTCTGATCCAGTTTGTTAGCTTTGTTCTTTTCTTTTTGCTGTGTTTCTCAGCAGGGCTTCAAGGATTCAGTAAAAATACATTTTTAACTTTGCTTACTGCAAAGGCTTTCTAAAATGTTCTTAATTTAATCAGCAAGTCACTGAGAGGGTGAGCTCTGTTCTCTTCTCTTGAGGGCAAAAAAAAATACTCAGTTTGCATCAGGATTATTGTTTTCTGTATAATGTGTTCACAAACAATTCATATGTTGAACCAGGACTTGAGTTACTGTGTGCTCACAGCAAACATCAAAGAACATCTTGCTTAGGATCCTATCAGGCTTGGCTAAGTAGGTCCAGCTTCAGCGGGGTCAAAGTTCAGGGATTGGTTGTAGTGTGTGACCCCTGTTACACTAAGAGGTCACACTACTTGAATACCACAGTCTCTTGGCATTATACCAAGACTGTGTGACATACCTGTCCCCGTGCAGTGTTTGAGTATTTTTGCTTAGCCTTTGTCTCAGAGGTATACTGTCAGACATGTTGAATTTGTTAAGAAACCAGTAGACAAAACATGAAGCGACGTACAGGAGGCCGTCCATCAGACAACAGTAGGAATGCTCTGCGTTCCTTTGTGGCATTTGTCCCTCAGAATTCCCCCCTGGCCTCCCTACCTGCCTAAGCAGGCCTACATACATTCAACAGATGTGATACTTTTAATCTTCAAATCTGGATCCAAAATCTATTTGGGAAAGTTCTTTATGGTATGGAATAACTTTTGAAGTCTTGACATTAGCATCATTTTTATGTAATCCCACCCCAGATATTGAGTTTCATTGTATTTTCCATTACAGTATGTGCATGTTTGTCATGAGATGGAACAAGAAGGTATACTTGCCCCTAGCTGAGTTTGCTCAATAACTGCAAAAACTGCAAGATGAGAAGAAAAGGTTTTTGTTTTTTAAAGTTCAAATAATCAGGTGAAAAAAGAGAGAGAGGTGAACGTGGTGGGCGTGGTGGTGCATCTGTGAACGATCCACAGATTTACTTGTCAAAGCCTTTTACTTTGGACCTTTTAACTTTTGTTCATTTGATGTAGATCTTATTTTTTGTTGTTTTTTTTTTAGTTTTTTTTGTTTGTTTTCTTTTTTTCATGTTGTCTCTGAGATGTGAGTTTTAAGGAAAGGTGACATACACATGATTGGGACAAACCTGATTTATAACATAAAACCAAGCTTCATGCTCAAAAAAGTCAGAATGTTATCGTGGTTATTTTGTCATAATCATTGAAATCCAAAATCATAATTTAAATTAAAGTCTGATTAACCACCCAGCCCCAAAAACCTGAACCTAGTGTGACAAATTGTCATGATTGTATATTTAACACATATACATAGAAGAATGTTTGGTGTATAGTAGTCTAAGTAGCCTAAAGGTTTGAAGTACTTGCCCACATTTGATTGATTGATTGGTTGATTGGTTGGTAATTTTATTTCAACATGTGAACAATATACAAGTACATTTAGAAAAAAAAAATAAGAGAGAAAAAAAAAAATACTATACAAATTACATACAAAAAAAAAACGTTCTGATTAATTTACATGTTGAAAGGGAAGAAGTAAACTTATTTAATCCCACCCCTTTGCCATAAATTATCAGTTAATATTTAGTCAGCTTCCTTACTGATATAATTTGTAATAAAAATAGTGAACAGATTTCTGATATACGATATACTATAATATCACATCATGAGTTTTTTTTGTTTGTTTGTTTGTTTGTTTTTTTAAATAGAGACATTCACTTAATTTAAATATTTTCCTTTTCTTTATAGTTCGAGAAGATCATATTTTTATAACTCTATTTGAACAGTTTTATGTTTGGACGTTGCTTTAATTCCATCTTCAGACTGTTCCATAGTTTCACTCCATGAGCAGAAACACAAAAGCTTTTTCTTGTAGTACGTACCTTCATTGTTTTGAAGTTACAAAAAACCCTTAAATTATAACTTCCTTCTTTCAAAAAAACATACTCAGTTTTTTGGGGTTTTTTTTAAGTATTTTTCATTCATACTTGTCATGAAGTGTGTCCGTGGCCTACATAATGATCATGTTATGAGATTACTTGCATAAGCGGAATCATAATGTGGTTGAGGTGAACCTAACAAGGCCCTCCACAAGGTCTAGCTTCTTCCCTTATGCTCCCAAAACATTACATTACATTCCTGCTTCATATTCATATAGATTCTCTCACCCTTTGCTGTTGTTTTTATGTATTCATTCCCATGTACAAGTAACTGCTTATCACTTTAACTGCATTGTATAAATGTTTACATTTCAGATTTAATTTTAGAAATATCCCTCAGTGAAGTGATTCAAATTAACTACAGCCATGTACGATTGTATTTCAGGTCAGAGCAAACTTTAAAGAGGTCAGGTACAGGACCTGTTGGCAAGGTGGTTCACGGTCGGAGCAATCACAGCCGAGTCAAGTCTTTCCGTCTTCTTCGAAGCGTCAAGAGCCCAGTTAAGCAGGCCCCTCCCCCCTCTTCCTCCTCTGTTCCCGCTTCATCCTCCACTCTTCCATCTACCCGTAGTCCACCTTCTACTCTTCAGCCCTCCAGTGGTCCTAAAAGTGGGGAGCAGAACGACTCGCCCAGGACAGCTCTCATCAAGTAAGATCCACAAATTCATTTTTCACCTTCAAATGCCATCAGACTTGCCATACCTCCTGCAGTGAATAATTAAGAACTTTATTCCCCAGAGTTATACAAGCTCATTTGATATCACAGAATATTAGATTCTTGAAAGTGTTAAGTGTTGTGGGTGTTTAGTTGTACACAGCCTGAGAGCATGAAATTAATTTCATTAAAAGACTAATTTGACATTGTCATTAAATCTCCTTCCACCCAGATTGAATTATTTATCCTCCAGTGACCTCAAATAAATGTGCTGCATGCTAATGTGTTCTCTGAATGAGTCCCACATTACAAAGATATGAAAAGCTGAAAACACTGTGAGGTTTATAGCGTATCATTGTGACTTTTGTATAAACACCTATGTTTCCTTAGTTAAAAGTGGGAACAACTTGTACAGTTATTATTTTGATTAATCCACAGTGAATAATTTCAACACTAACAACTTAATTTGGGAAAAAAAATGTTAGTACGGGATCTAGACAGACGTTGATTTTTAAAGGTAAACTAAAATAGCCAGGCTTGATTGTTTTCAGTCGTATGAATGTATTCAAAAAGATACAAAAGAGCTAAAAACGTACTACATTTAGAATTTGACAAAATGTTCCATAAATGGTTTCACTTACTGTGGATTTGCTGGATTGTAACGAGTATGTCGGGACAACCTTACTGCTAATTAACAGGCTGTAACCTGCCCAATAAACCCTTTTATGGGCTGATAACGGATATGGAATAAGGCTGGAGACGAGCTTAAAATTAGTTTGGTAAGCAGAGCATACCACATCACATAACATATCAGGTTTCACAGTATCAAATGAGCCGCTTGTAATTCTGTAATAATGTGGTTGGAGGAAGTGTACTTATTTTACAGGCAGTGACAGCTGCCACAGAAACCAATTTCTGTTTCAGCTTTTGTTAAACAGAAAATTCCAAAGTTGACTGGAAGCCAGATTAATGTTAATTTCCATGCACTGCCATCCTCTACACCCTCCAAGATCCCAAATACAAGGCCAAGACACATTCAATGAATCTAAACAGTAACAAAATATTAGATCCCAGCTTAGTGAATACAGATCTACACTTCTTAATTTACTATATAGTATAATTTTACTATCTTTCATAAATAATTAGTCTAAAGGTACACACTTGTGGTTTGACTGGCTCTTACACTGAATGTTTATGAAGTAATGTCTCCCAAACCCAGCTGTATAATCAATATCAAGAGAGTCAAAGGTTTGAAGAAGTACAAAGCCATTTGTCTTCCTATTTCTATACCTGCCATTCAGATAAAATTTCAACTTGTGATGCAAATTATGATAATCAATGTAGAGCAGCCACTTAAATATTCATGGATTGTAATAATATGCCATTTTGAGGTACTTCAAGGAGAAATTCAGACACAAGTGCCACAAGTAAAGGTAATACTGCTACGAGTTACAAGAAAGTGAAAGAGAATATTGGCTGCCCACCATTACACTGACATTTAGATGTATTTCACTGGACTAACATGTAAAGATTGTATTAAGACTATATCTGAGAGCACAGTGGCCTTGAATATTATGATATTAGCATGAAAAGCTGTGCAGCACTAATAAGACCCTGTATCCACCTCTGCCTTGTGATTGTTAGTTTGTTTATACTTTATGATATTATGTTGTTGCAGTGAATATTATATTTATACTTTACACAGACTTTTTCAATGATATATGAAATCCATTAACCTTTCACTGTGTGAAACAGGTGGTATGTGGAAATGGCACCAGACTTACTCACCACACAAAAACATTCATTATTCATTTGCTCGGTTGAAGTGCAACTTTTTAATATTTCATCCTATTAATATTTATGGGACAGGAGTGGTTAATAATACACCACTGATGTTTCTTTGCTTGTCAAAATACCTTTACTGTCATGAATGTTTAATACTATAAATTGTCATATTTTAGCCTCAGAAACACACAAACGTCCAGCTGCCATGTTCCACAAACCTAAAGCTAGATTTCCCAGTGATTATAATCCTTATTAGTATGTACTGTTTCATGCTGTAAACACCAGCGTGTTTATGGTGGGTCTAATGGTTTTATAAGATATGTGTATGTGAGTGACAGACTACGAGAAAGTGATGACCCCCTCCTTCCCTCGTTGTGATGCATTGTTTTCCATAGTGTTTTACAGTAGGTCAGGGTGGGGACACATAGCACTAAAATAGAACAGTACTTTCCTGTTGAGTTGGTTACACGCAATGCAGGTTTTGTACATCGTGTCCCTCCCAATAATCAAAGGAATCCACATGGTTAAATGACTTTCTTTAATAAGTTAATTACCATTAGGAATTTTATATTAATTGACAGCTTAGTGACAAATTGAGGAATGAGCAGTTGAAAGTGTGGGAAACAAGGCAATAGGATTGGTATGTGCAGGAAGATGAGCTAAGCTGTCCTGTATTCAGTGCATCAGTGATGGACACTATCTGCCTGCCAGAGGCCCTGACACTCCCAACCTGAAATTACTTTTCCCCTTTTCATAACTTCCATCATGCAGCTCACATCAGGGAATGATTTCTTTTTTTTTTGCTTTTTTTTAGACCAAACCAAAGATGTGAAGCTCATATTAAACTTGGCCAGAATTTCTGAGAGTCAAGAGCTGAAGCTTCAGACTGCCCTAAACAGCTTCTTTATGTTGGTAAAAGCAGGCAGGCACACAAAAACACAGAAGCCCCGCCCACATGCTGATTAAATCTAATTGGCTGCCCCTCATAAAAGAAGAAGAAAAAAGGGTTAAAGGGTATGTGAACAGGGATGACTTAAAAGCCCCTTTAATTTAAATAACAATCATTTCGGACTTTGAAAGCCATTAGATAAAAGAAGCAACTTGTGCCTGTATTTTCTATTTTGATGCCATATTGTGAAATACAACATTAAATACCGAACACTGTAACCTATAAAAAGTATAAATAATTTGTTTCGATTGGGGGTTTGTGCTCTGCTAGCTATATTGCCTTAGGAATAACATTTTTTGCAGTTATTTTCTTTAAAAAAGAAGGAAAAGATTTTGTTCCAGATGGTGATTGACTGGGGCGACGATTGCTTGAACCATAATAAGAGCAATGATGGTAATGGATTGTCATGACATTTGATGAATGTTTCATTTAAAACGACTTAGTAATTTCTTTGTGGTGATCTCTTGACTCTTCACACCATCATCAGCACAAAATTGAAAATTACAGTTATGACAATAATTGATAACTTGACCATAGTTAGCAATTAATAGCATGCTAGTCCTTTAAATCAGGGGTCCTCGAAAATTTGATGACTGCATACAAACTTACCCTGATGTCATGGCTGCAAAATGCGTGCACACATAAAACACATGTTTGCTCATAGGATGGTTGTTTACAGTATTGGTTATTAGTTGTGTACTGATTGTACCTTCTTTTAAACAGTTAGTGAGGTGGCATTTTTTTCTTTGACCCAGCAGTATTAGTTAATGTTAGGAATGCTTTAATCACAGCGACACAATTGCTAGAGCTCAAAACCTGAAGCTGAAGAAAAAGGGCTGGAATTCCTTTTGGGGTTTTTATGGGGGGTTAAGTTAAATTTGTTTACACGATGCTTCGCCAGGACAGATATTTTCTGTTTTAGAAATTGCTTTGAATCCAGCTTTGGTCTGTACTTAACACTCTTCTAAAAACCACTAGATCTTGGCCTGCTCACAGAACTTCCCATACTCCTGTGCATCCTCCTGTCTCTCCGTCCATCTGCTCTTTTCTGTCATGTGATCACGTGAGAAACACAAGATAGACACACTAGGAGACAAGAAAACATGTTTTTCTCTCAAGTGTCATAAAACCAATTATTACTGACACGGTGCCAAGTAACTAGTTCAACCAGTATTTTGTCTGCAGTAGAGACACACAAACACTCTTCTTTGTGCTTGAAGTACACATTTGCATTAGGTACAGTGTGTTCTACAGTGTATATTGTTTATTATGAATATTGTTTTTATTGTAAATTTTCAAGGTAGGTTTTTTTGTTTAGTTTTTTTCCTTAGAACAAACATATGTGAGCTGACATTTACTAAGAAACGCACATTGTGTCTCTCAGCCATCTCTTCACAGAAACTGGGCGTGTTAGTTTCTTTAATTAAATCCAACTGCAGCCAGGTTCACTTTCAAAGTCTGGTAAAGGATTTCTTTTTAATCTCTTTTGTATTACTTTATAATAACACAGATATCGTTGTATTCACGACAAATAATGGCATGTATTTTGATTTCACCTTCACTGACTAGTTTACTAAGAAGTGCTGGCTTTATATCAAGGCTACAGATGTCTTATAAATCTACTGAAGTGTGTATCTCTGTAGGCAACAATACAGAGTCACACAGTAAAGCGGTCCTCATGTGTTGAAGGCAGTAATAAAAGTTCACACACATTATTGCAGCAGAACATATGTGACTCTGCAGCGTGGCAGAAGTGTACAGGCCAACAATTAGTGTGTGTGCGTGTGTGTGTCATCTGATCCTCATCTAGGACATATATGCAGCAGCGTAGGAGCCACTACACATGGTACTCACCTCATCTTCTCCCCTCAGGGAAATGTGTTATAGTTTTACATATGTGTGCCTTTGAGTCGTACATGAATATAATGAAATGTGGTGTAAAACAAAAACCTTTATGTGCATGAAAAAGTCAAGCGCTTGCATGGATGTACTAGATTCACACGCACACCACCTTTACCATTGTTAAGATGCAGGTGTAGCAGTGTTATGTAACAGGGTAGTGAGGATACGGGATGAATGAGTGGCCAAACACAAGGAAGAAAGGGACAGTGGGAGCATTACTGCAGTGTGAGGTGCTTTGACCAATCACGTGAGACCTTAATCCCCTGAACACTACCAGTAAAGTATGGATTCTGTCACTGGATAGTTTGTTACTTTATAGGATAACGTATTGAGCACATTTAGTCTTTTTATTATATGTTAAAGCCTTTTTTACTCTGTGTAGTCACAATCTTACAACATGAAACAACAAAAATCCCAGAAAAGATAAACTGATGACAGTACATTCACTAAACTTCACATAAGATCTAGTGTGAAGTGTACTTGTGGTTAGCTTTTTATGTTTAGTGCCGGTTGTTCTCGGTGCTTATGAAATACTGTTTGACTGAGTCTTATATGAAAGCTCCTTCTGTTAGTAAGAATATTAAAGTTTATACTAAATGAATATGTCCACACTATAAAGACAATGCACAGCCATAGCAGATACACTAATGTAAGCAGTGAAAGTCTGCTAAAGCTTTTCAGCTAAGCTGCGGTTTTACTTTTAATTTTACCTATGTGCTACTTTGTCATCTAGCTTACTACTAAAAAAAACTGCCAGTGAAGCAAGTAGTAACCATCATCACTCACTAGTTTGGTTTTGTGTTTTTGTTTTTAATAATAAAGAAAGAAATTCACACCAAACAAGACCTGAATTTGATAAAAATTTAAAGTTTTATAATAAAAACCACTATTACAGTATAATATCAGCATCTGTCCTTTTTGTGTCTATTACCTTCTCCTTTCCTCGTAGCAAATTTTTGTATTTTCATTTGTATATAATTATCTCTCTCACTGCCTCTGGCAGTTTAAAAATATTACAAGACTGTAGTATTTAGTACACGCTGTTCCTAAACCCAGTTATGTAATGCGACAGCCAAAAGCAATGTGCCTCTAAAAAGTTTCAAGTCTGGTCTCAACTTGCCTGTCGCTCCTGTGACAAGTCGCTAATCCTCTCATGCTCAGCTGTTGTTAAACATGACAGGTTCAATTGATCATGACAGCCTATACTGTGTCATCATTACTGCTGTTTTCTGTGTTTTTATTTATTTATTCATTCATTCAGTTTTCAGCTAAGTGCTGTTCCGTTGATACAGTACACCACTCTGGTCTTAATCATTCATGACATCATTCCAGATTTCCCAGCGATGCCCGGCTGTCGTTTGTGTGTTTAAACTGGCCTCAACTACTGCAGAGATATGAGCTTATGCACCTGGCTGTACACGTGTGAATTTTAAGGTCACACATGCATATAAACATAGCAAAAACAAAGAAAAAAAACAGCAGGAGTTGCACTGATATCCCACGCAGTGATTATGGCTTGATCACACATACCTTATATAACACCCACTCTACTTGGCATGTCATCCCTGAAGCCTGGGAGGCTTTAATGACAAAGTAAAAGGTGATTTTTGGCTGTTTTGGAACTGACGAATGTTGGCGTACTGTTACTTCTGCTATTACTACTTCTATTTATCATATCATTAGAGTCGATTTTCCATGTTGACAGTATTTTAAGGGCTAACCTTTGCACTGTCAGGGGTCAGCCTCAAGGCAGCAGGACAGCATACTGTAAATAAATGGCACCACTGGCCCACACCTTGCTATATATCTAGAAAAGCAAACAAAAGCTAACAGGTACAAATGTAAAAGTGAGTGAACCATGAATGGACTACACCTCGCTGTTTTTGTAAGGGTTGAATGAAAAGGATACCCCCTCCCACCCACAAATGGAAGTAATAAATTGGATTGAGCATAAATTTCTCCGTTAGGTACACACTCGTCGTCTGGTTTAACAAAGAAAAATGTCATTTTGTTACTGAAAAATGGAAAAGACAGCGATGTTGAGATTTCAACCAGAAATATGTCTGCAAGCATAATGAAAGGCTTTGGTTTGAATGATAGTTGCAGCAATGAATGGAACAGGTTAAAGTCGCTGACTGTCACACTAAGACCTTTGTGATTGCCAGTAAAAGAAAACAGAGCCTGGATAAAAGAGCTGCGCAATCTGTAATTCCTCTGGTACACAGCCAACGGGGGTATTTTGTGCAAAGATATTAATTCAAGATTTTAGAAGGCTTTATGTCTGAGACTCATTCTGATTGAATCACCAGATTCAAGAACCAGTTGACCCAGCAAAGACCTTCATTTATCTGATCATTTCCCGGGAAAAGAACAATGGGCAGCGCGATATAATCAGCAGGCATATATATCTGTTTTGTGTTTAAAGATATTTGTGGTGCACAGTTTGAAGCTGGAATAATGAGCATGTGTAACTGCAGTAATATTCCTGAAAATTCCTCCCACTATGCATAGAATTAGTCCCAGCATAAGAATTAAAGGATATCTGGATTAGTTTATCACTTGATGATATTTCTCAATACCTTTTTTCCAATTTCATTTTATTGTATTTATTTATTTTAAAGTGAAATAAAACTAATATTTAAAAAAAAATAGTGTTTGGGGAAAATGAGGTGGTCTGTGCTTACTCTGATCGGCATCTTACTTGTCTTAAATAAACTGTCATGCTCGAGTTCTTTAGCTTCCCAGAGCTTCCTATTACCCGTAGCCTAGATTGTATCTGATGTCTGCTGTCTTGAGTATAAACACCTGCTGAGGACAGGATGAGGGAGCTGTAAAGGTTGACGTATGACTGAGGTCTTTGTTTCTGCTTGTCAAATGCAGAACTTGCCACTGACGTGTTAAAATGGAGTATTGTACGTTGGTTAATAAAGAAGAGAGGCCACACAGGAAATCTCTGACAAAGCATCACAAAGATACAGCCATAGTGAGTTTTCTCGACACTTGAGTATTGTCAAGTAAGAGTCAGATATTCTGTTTGTAAACCCCCCAGTACAACTGGTCGACTCTTCTTTATCCTCTCACTTGCATTTATCACAGGTGTGTGATTTCAGTCCCGTCCTTGCACTATTTTTTTTTTCCTTCAGATGGTGAAGATGTGAGGAATTTCTCTTTATAAATGTTTTTAAACCACCAGCTTCCTCTGTGCTGTGCGATAATGTTGTCATGCTAACATGCCTCTTCAAACCAAGAATACTTACTCGTTAAACATCAGAATTTTGCAGTTGACATTTAGTGAGTGTAGATGCACAGCAAGGCTCGCAAAATTTCAAAATCTCTAGCAGCCCTTCGGGCAGGCATTCTTCAGTTTTTGGTAGCCCAAAATAAATTTAAGTAGCCCGAATAAAAAAGAAAGCTATTTTTTTATGTTTTGTTTCCTTTACAATATTATACATTAAAGTATAATATTGTAACGGAAACAAAAGTTAATCAAAAAAATTGTTAAAATACAAATCACAACAACTGTATAAAAATTACAACCATCAACTCAAATACTTGGTTCAAATTGAACAGAAATTTCTATGAACTTGTAAGAACTGTGCAGAACATGAATCAGTCTGTGTCAGATCCTGAATCTGAAATTTCCACTGAAGTCACGGGTAAGAAGTAAGTGGAACCAAGATCTAGGCCATTTGCTTTTTGAAGTTTGCAAAGACTGATAAATTTTGTCAGTGGTAGTTCACTCTTTGCAACATAGCACGCTGTTCTAAACAGATTTTTCAGGACTTCTTGTTGTGCTTGGTTTATTTTTAGTATGTTTTTTTTTTTTTTGCAATTGCTGTTTTTTTCTGGGAAAGATACTGCAGACTGGGCAATAAAGCATTTCTCATGGGTTCTGATGGGGTCTTTCTTAAAATTACTGGTCCCAGTAACAAAGGCGCCTGTCGACTCAGAAATCAAATGAAACTCACAACACACCTGGCAGAACATTATGTTATTTAGCTTGTCATATTCCAGCCACAGAAATTCTTTTGTCCATGAAACCAAAAAAGCTGCGCTTTCTTTTTGCCTCATAGTCTGATTCTCATAACTTTTCCGTTTTGCGGTGAGCTTGTCTTTGGCTATCCCTTCTTCACCCTGACCTGTCTTATTTAGCTGAGCAGAACTAATCGTCACTCACCAATCAGTGCTGCTGTTCTCTACACACCGTTCGCGCGATCGCAAAATGAAAGTGAAAGCAAAAAGCAAGCGCAAATTCAAACGCGATTTCAATATGTCACACATTGACAGCGGCTCATCGATGCCAATGACATAATTACTCAGCTACATTGGCGAAAGAATGCAAAAGCATAGACATATATTTTCCTTCTTACAATAGCCTGACGGGCAGGGCTGAGTTAGATTTTGGTAGCCCAACTGGAAAAATCGCTAGCCCCGGGACGTCGGGCTAGCGATTTTGCGAGCCCTGCACAGAGCATGTGCGCCACCTGTAAGAAAATAAAATAACAATTTGTAGACCTGTTTAAATGTTTTTGCTCTTGCTAGTCAGTGCCAAAACAACTTTATTCTACTAATATAGAACAGCAGTTTCCTGTCAGTTCAGATATGTTATAATGCCACCTGTTAGATTTTTTCTATGTAATAGGAAGTTTTTTGGTTTTTGGTTTTTTTTGGGGGGGGGGGGTTTAAGAAGGTGAAAATTAAGATAAATGGCATCTGTGCAAAACCAACACGGTTCTGCAACACTTCAATGTAGAAAATGAGCTGTTGTATGTGAACTGTGTCAGTGTAAAGAGGCATATAATCATTTGATGGATGAAATGCGTAACCACATTCTTCACAGGCTTCTGAAGGCTGCTGTTCTCGCACTCCTGCTGTTAGCCACAGTCAACAAACTAGTACGATGTTGCGTGTGTGCAGGTTAAATTGGCTGTAGCTCAGGTGGTCGATCCCTGGCTTCCCCAGTCTGCATGCCAAATATCCTTGGGCAAGATACTAACCCCAAATTGCTCTCCGATGCATCCATCGGAGTATGAATGTGTGTGTGAATGTTACTTAGAAAGCACTTAGAAAAATGTGCTTGTGCGAATGGGTGTGAATGGGTTAATGTACAAGTTGTGTACATTGTGAGTGCTCAGAAAGAGTAGAAAAGCGCTATATAAGAACCAGTCCATTTACCATTTACCATTTAAAGAAAAATAGCAATATTAACTCAACTTAAATTTAATGTGCTTGTACCTGGGGACCCGTAAGTGCAACAGTGCCCATTTCCACAGTGGTTCTCCAAGTGTATCACTGGTGTCAGGTGTCACAGACGCATCATGTACTAAGAAGTCAGTTAAAGCAGGAAGCACAGAGTACCTGAGCCCAGCTTGTGGGTCTTGCTGAGTCACAGTAAAGGAAATGGTTTTACTGGTGCAGCACTGTACCACTGTCTCTCGCCCTCTCTCTCTCTCTCCTGTTTCCTTTATGTCTCCTTACAGTTTAATTGAATTTAAATTATGCATGGTGTGTCTGCTAGAGGAGAGTGAGAATAGTAACAGAGTAAGAATGACTTTTCCTTTCATGCCTGTATGTGCCGTCTATATCTGTGTTTGTATACATTACTGTATATTCATCAGTAATGTTTATTTTGTAACTTTACCTGATTACTTCTGTGCACACAGCCTCTAGAATCTCAAAGCAACCTGAGCTCAGTTTGGCTGACTTACCCAGCTCATCATTCCCCATTACTGCGCCACACACAATAGGCTTTACATGATTTATTGTATGAGTGTCTGTGTGAGACGGAGCTTCACACAAGTATGTCACAACCATCTTAGTGTATTTTTAAAAAAAAAAAAAAATCCATCTCTCTGTAGTGTGGTCCCAACCTGATACCCACACTAAATGTTCTAGTAGTGCCATGAAGCTCCTCGTGAGTGCAAACAGCATTAACGCTGCAGTTTTTGTTTGACGCGACGGTGAAATATGTTAAAATATGTCAGTGACAAACAGTCTGATAGTTACAGACTGTAACATGTCAAAAGAGCTCATTGTGCTCACCTTTTGTTAGATATGTTTGGATAAATGTATTGCATATAGAGCTGATGCTTTCACTTCTCGTTCCCTTAACAGAACAAATCAATGTGTCCCTTGTGTATTGATTTAGGGGTCAGAACAATACAGCTCAAATGAAAACCCTGTGACGGGCCCCTATAAATGTGCACAAATGATTGCCCACAAATCTCAGTGAGCTAAAGCAGCGTTGTACCAAAATTTCTCCACAACGATGCGAGAGACTGATAAGAGCATCAAGAAAATGCTAACTTTTTTGTGCTAAAAGTGGTTCTATGGGCTACTGAGTCATGTGGTATACTTATGTTTGTTTCACACATTGCTCTTACATTTTAGCTTATTTTTTGTTAAACCCTGTATAACACATTGTGTTGTAATGTGTTGTTGTTCATCCAACATTGTTTTAACTATTTTAAGACTTTTTGAAGGTTTGATCATTTTTATATCAAACATTATAACCAAGCGAGGGCGTACTTTCTTTTTACTGTGGCCGTGCATTTAGGCAAGAAAACGTTCTCCTTATATTCTCTATGCACCTTGTGAATTGAACCATGCGTGCAACAATGTCAGATTACAGGCAGTTTTATGCTTTTTGTTGTTGGGTTTTTTGTTTTGGTTTTTTTTTTTTGGGGGGGGGGGGGGGGGGGTGTGTTTGTTCGTTATTATTTGGTTGTGGTGTTTTTTACATTTATGTGGTCGGGGGGGGGGGGGGTGTAACTTGAGTGTGGTCAATGTAATGGCAGGAACGAGCAAACTTATAAGTGTGACCGTGGCTCGAAGCGTATCTGTAACTGGAAGGTTGCCGGTTCGATCCCCGGGCTCTCTGTCCTGGTCGTTGTGTCCTTGGGCAAGACACTTCACCTACCGCCTACTGGTGTTGGCCACAGGGGCCGATGGCGCGATATGGCAGCCTCGCTTCTGTCAGTCTGCCCCAGGGCAGCTGTGGCTACAACTGTAGCTGCCTCCACCAGTGTGTGAATGTGAGAGTGAATGAATAGTGGAATTGTAAAGCGCTTTGAGGTTCTTGAAAAGCGCTATATAAATCCAATCCATTATTATTATTATTATTATTATTATTATTATTATTATTATTATTATTATTATTATTATTATTATTATTATTAACTGAATGGTGACTCAATGTGGGTTGTTGCATGGAGAAAGGGTTTTCACAAGTTTAGGTTTCCACCTTGAATGAAGGGAGCACACCTATATGCGCAGGCATGTATACTGTCCAGCTGCACACTCCACAAAAACATCATTAGCCATGCAAGTCCAGATCCAGCAATTGTTCAACAGTGTTTTTCTTGTTTAATAGCACTTGTGCGTGTGCATTATTCTCCAAATGGTCATTTCTTGTTTTTGTTTGAGCCATATGTTTTTATTTCTTGTGCCATTCAGCTGTCTCTGGAGGGGGAGGGGGGGTGTATCTGTTAATCCTGGAGGCACCCTAGTTTCCTTATAGGCTTTCTTTGCCTATATAAAGTAATTATTTGAGTTCATTTAAAGGCTGAGCACTGAATACTGTGGGGCCCACCTTGCTGGTTGCTCCATGGGGTTGTGCTGCTTAGTGAAACATTTAAATGTTATAAAGACCACCTTGGCCATATGCTTGTATCGTATGGGACCAGGTCAAGGAGCACCATTACCATAGTGTCAATTCTTCCACTGAATTACCTCCACTGGCTTGTATAGTAAGACGGCCAGACTGAGGGCTGGTCACAGTGAATGGCTGTTTTGCATCAGGTTGGGTCTGTCTCCAACCACATGCAGCTAAAGCCACCATAGCTAACCTGCTCAGTCTAATCACTTCTCACACACTGACAGAAACACACAATCAAGCCAAACAGCACTGAGTCAATCAAACGCAGAGTTGAGGAAAGGCATATTCCCACAGACAAACTTGCATATCTCTTCCAGCCACAAGTCCTCCTTCACATCATCACAGCACAGTCAGACATTTTAATCCAAGAAACTCAATTGCTGTTTATTTCATGTGGAGTTGATGCAGGCTGGGTTATTATTGGCTGGCAAAGGAGAGTGAAACGGCCTCGACGGTAAAGACGGGGTCTCACTGTGCAGTGAAGCATAGCTAGAATTTTAGATAATACTTTGTGTCACAGGCGATGCATCTTTTTTAATTTTGTTCAAAGGCTGTGTATCTATGACGTGTTTTTGTGTCAAATATTTAAAGTCCTTAGAAACAGAAACAATGAAAAATAAAGAAAGGACAGATGGCATCTGAAATATTCAGAGCGCTGCTCTGTTTGGATCCAAACACGCTTTGTATGCATAACCTCTTTCAGGATGTTTGTACAATATTTGATTCCACGTTGCTGGTTTTCGCCTGACGGATTCTCTTAGATAAGCTGCTGGGTGGGGACAAAATAGTTTGTGGTTTATTTGGACCCAAGAACGTTTTCTACGTCTGTTGGCTTTGGCGGATGAGCTAAATGTCAGTTGAGCTCCTGAGAGTGATCTCTGGTGCAATTTAAGAGGAGCTGTGGTATGGATGGGATGGCTTCATTTCAAATAAATGCCAGAAACCATAATTAATAACCGAATAAACCCACAGAATTGGTTCTGATATCCAGGCAATAAAATGAAATTGTTTTGCTTATATTAGTTCACTAAACGAACCAAACTAAATATGTGAAGTCGATCAGGTTAAACTGCTGCGTGTGGGTGTAGCAGTCAGATCCCAGAACATAATTATAACTCACCAGTGTTGTTTGTGTCTGCTGTTATGTCACTTATTTGTCTGGAAGCTTAGGTATTAAAAAACTGTTCCCATGAGATGAAACCTGTCCTACAATAAATGTTCAAGATGGAAAATTGAAAATCATGTTATTGGATTCTGCTTAGATGATAAAGCTTAAGATCTCCTGCAGTGTGTAGGTTTTGTAGACACGCATGTGATGAAGCAACATGTTGGCATTCTGCCAAAACAAGCTTATGAAGTGTCCCGGTTGTGTGTTTGTATTCTCATGATGCTAACTAATGCTAAAGCTAAAGAACCAACCCGAGTTATGATATAAGAATAATGTAACAAAGCAAACATTTCTTCTTGTATATTAAAAAGTAGATATCCCGTTTTCATTGTCATTATTGGTTGCTCACCTCTGGAAAAGGCTGTGTCACATCTTTATTATGTTCTCTTTGAACATTTAGCACAGGATTGATTGGACACATTAGATGATTATCGCGTAAACGTTATCTTATTCTAGGATTTTATGATGCCAGTGTCTGGCTGATCCCTACTATTTATGGCAGAGTGACAAATTCACTATCTTTACACACTGAACGTACTTGACATTTAAATGTGTACGATAATGAGAAATGTTAGTAGAGAGATGTGTGGCTCAAACTGCAGCACTTCTGTATCACAGTGCCATCAAGCCCTTGGAGCAGTTTTGTTTTGTTTTTCTTTTTGTTTAGATAACTTGCTAGGATTTGTAATTTAATGTAATCTCCACTTTTTGTTTATTTTCCCCTAAAGTTGAATATTTCTTCATTTATTTCGGTCTTTCAGGGAGTTGTCATCCAGACAGCAGAACAGCTTCCCGTTCAGGAAGGCCAAAGAGTCGAAGCTGATCTGACACTGAAGGAAGAAGAAAAGATGTGATGGAAGAAGGGAGGAATACAATGCTTAAACCTTACTATGTAATTTGGTTTGGGATCTGGAATAGTTGGTAAAGGATGTGTGATTAAGTTGCACCTCAAACACACCCAGATCATCTGAGGTCAATCTGATTTTATAGTTTGTGCTGAGCTGTATAGCCAAGTGTGAAACCTGCTAACTGTTTTATGTAGTTTGATTGTGTAACTGAAATTTTATTGTGTACTTATTTTCTGTCTACTGGTGCAATGTATTTCTTCAAGTTGAATCATAAATGCTTAACACTGACATTTTATTCCCTTTAGCAGCTGACACTAATAAATTATGATATTGTTTTTGAAAGTGACACGTTATTTATTTAGGAGCATGCCCAAACTGCACTCTGCGTTGGTTGTGCCAGTTTTCCATCAGACTATCAAAACCACCGTCTTACTATGTAATTATTCTGAACCAGTATTGGAATCAGTCACACCCAGAAAGTGTCACCAGTGCTCAGTCTTTGATGTTTGTGTTCACTGCATTTAAATTGAGTGGAAAAAGCTTTGGAAATTGGGTCAGTTTGACTGGTTATTGGTGCAGTTGTGCTCCGGGATAAAAGCGGTGGCTTCTGGTTAAAATGCTGAAAATGACCACGTTCTACAGACGAGGACTGTCTTGTAAACATAAACTGTCATTCCTCCCTCAGACTCAAAAACAGCAGGAACAGAAAGAGCAGACTGTTTTTGTAGCACTGCAATAAATATCAATAAGTTCAGGGTGTTCAGTGTGTGCCTTCGATACCGGAGACTGTGGTTTACGTTTAATATGATATGACAAGGTCAATATAAGCATCATTTAATCAGACTTTAAAGTACAGAACTGTGGAAAACAAAACACAAGAACTTGGTTTGGATTTCAATGATTGTGGCTCCCTCGTGATGTAAATTTTAACCAGGAAGCTTGTGCGTAAGTCTGACTCGTCCTCGTTAGTATGTAACTCTCTGCATTCCAGCCACTGAAGACGGCAGTCAAAGCTGAGCACTGGAAATATTTTGAAGTTTATGGTTTAACATCATTAATGGTTTACGTAGCCTTCTAGTAGAAGAACATTTGACTGACATGGAATGACTGAAATAGATTTTTGGGGATGACCCTCAGTTAGCAGCTGGTTGTACTAAAGCTAAGCTGGCAGCTTCTGGCTGCATTGTTAGGTAGCATGATCTTAACATTGAAACTTGGCAACATTTCAGGCCAGTATGTGTATATAATCTGATCTCTCACCTCCCACAGTTCAAAGTAGAATAATGCAAGTTTATGTGAGTTACAAAAGCAGAAGGGAGTCAACTTGTTAAATGTCACAGATGTGTTTGGAATAATTGATATTTTTGAAAATGTCTTAAAAAAGGGTTTCCTAATAAGGAACTTTTCACAATTTCATGTCTATTTCAGAGCATGCAACTGTTTTAATTTAAGATACTGTCGTTAACTCACATTTGAAGTAATTAAATGATGTGACTGGTTCTGTAAGCTAACATGACTGCAAAGATTAAAATTTTAAACGGATCTACTATGTTTAATTTTGAATTCTGCCTTTTTATTCAAATTCAAATTTTATTTGTCACACACACAACCATACACAGTACGACATGTGGTGAAATGCTTATTGCTGTGCAATGCCCGACCATTAAATGACAGTAAGATTTAGATTTACAGATTACTACAAAATTTACAGATTTTAACTTGAAAATTTACAGGAAAATTATGAAAATTATGAAAGGGGGGAAAAAAGAAATTATAAGAAGTGTGCAAATAAACAGTGCGTGCGGTGATGCGATGTGTGAGAGAGTCCAGTCCTACACCTGGTTCAGGGCGAGAATAGCCTGGGGGAAGAAGCTCCGCCTCATTCTCTCTGTTTTGGCCTTAAGGGAGCGGAAGCGCTTCCCAGACCTCAACAGTGAGAAGAGTCCATCATAATCTCGTCTGTCCTGCTTGGTGCTGTTCCCAAACCAGGTGCAGATGTTTCCCGTCAGGATGCTCTCGATGGTGCAGGAGTAGAAGTTCTTATTCTCTCTAGTCTGACTTGTTTCTTTCTGCTTGGAAAAATTCAATGTCCCTTTTCCAGTTTATCCACTCTCCCTCTTCTGCACATGTCCAAACCATTTCTCCAGCTGTCACTCTCATATACTTATTTGTAATCCCAGCCACACGCAACAAGAATCTAAACACCTCCAACTTAACAACCTTCCCCACCTCTGCTCCTTGTATACTCATCATTCCATCGGTCTCCCTCTCAGTCACACTAATGTATTTTGTATTGCTTCTACTGACTTTCATTCCTCTAGTCTCCAGTGCATACCTCCACCCCTCCTTCCAGTCTCTCTTCCACCTGCCTGTTACTCTTACTACAGATTAGTACCATCTGCAAACATCATGGTCCATGGAGATTCCTGCCTGACCTCATTTGTCAGCCTGTCCATCATCACTGCAAACAAGAATGGGCTCACAGCTGATCCCTGATGTACTCCCACCTCATCCCATCTGTCACTCCTGCCACATGCTTCACCACTGTCACGTTACGTGTCCTGCACCACTCTCACATACTGTACTTCTCTGCCACTCAGGACTCCTCATGCAGTACTATAGCTCCTCTCTTGGCACATAAATGTGCAACTTCTTCTGATCATCTGTATATTTCTCCACCAACACTCTCAAGGCAAGCATCTGTAATGCATCTGTGTCAAACATATGAAACCACAATCAGCAGCTGATTTGCTCAGCTGACTGGAACGATTGTAACAAAGCTTAATTTACACATAATACAATAATAATAATTAATTTTAGGTTTTACAGCACTTTATATACCAGATAAACACTAGATTCTGTTCTAAAATACTCTAACTGCTCCTTTGTTTCCTTGTTTACCTGGAAAGCCCAGGGTCTCCCTGTTTATTAACACCAGGTTGCAGTGTCACAACAGAAGAGCTTGCTTTAGTGCTGGCATTAATCTATCATGTCGCAGCAAACTGCATTTTCAGAGGATGGGTGAAGGGCATAGTCTGAGACAAGCAGACATTGTTCCTGATACTTGGCTCACTGATGGCGGAGGCTTTTAAACGGGGGAGCAGGTGAAAGAAGATAGACTGTGGGAACATTTTTGTATCCTTCACCTCCTCGCTACGTGTTTGCTCCTCGTCTAATTAATAATTTTGTACATGCTCTGTCATTCTTTCCAGTGCAAAGTGTTGTAGCAGTGACCTATTAAAAGCTGTGGAATGTACACTGTGGACCCTCTGACCTTGAAATCAGTTAACCCGGTAGTTCAGGATCAAAGACAAACTGCACAACCTGCCCAAAAAGGCGGGGGTGCACAGAGCAGGTCGCATACCTGTGTTCACTTGGCCTGCACAGTTTCAGTACGTCATTATGAAATCAGCTCTCTCTATGAGAAACATTAAGCCTGTGCTTAGTTTTAAACTGGTTACAGCAGGTATTTTGTTCCTGGATTCACGGGATACTAAGTCTGTTTCTAAGCTGAGGTAAAACGAAACAGATCACATTTTGGTCAAACATTAACACTCTGATGTTTTTACACATTTCCCCGAAGCCCCTAAAATATTGTCATGCTGCAGATTAAGGATTTGTATTTATTGTAGGAAGTCTTAAAACAACAAAAGAACACCAAACCCATTAAGCAGACCTTCCTTTTTGGAACATTTTACTAAGGCATGCGTATCATAAGGGCTATATTTTCAGTGTTAACATTACATTTCTGGATTTAAGTTTAATACAGAAAATTGCTGTTTGGGATAATTATATGTACGGCGCCTAACATATTATTACCTCCACCATGGAGGTTTTGTTCCCCATCCTGCCTGTGTAAGTGTATGCTTGGTGTTTAAGGAAGTGCTAAAATTATAGGTCATATCAGCTAAATGGTAATCAGATGCCCGTTATGAAGCACTTTCATTTCTTTTAAATACCAGAACTGAGATTCACAAATATCATGAAAGAGACAATATTTTTTTACAACTCCTATCTGCAACTATGGTTAATCCATCGTTGACCAACACAAAGTGCACTTCCTCTAATGGCCACTTGAGGCATCCTTTAAAATGCCAAACTTAACAGCATTAAAATGTTTGTTTAAAGCAGGGGTCCCCAATCCCAGTCCACGGGGGCCGGTGTCCCTGCAGGTTTTAGATGTGTCCTTGATCCAACACAGCTGATTTAAATGGATAAATTACCTACTCAACATGTCTTGAAGGGCTGTATCCCAATTCAGGGTCTGCAGCCTTAAAGTACATAGCCTTAATGGTCCACAAGGGCCGCGTACTCAAAGACCATTAAGGCTGGAAGTGCGAGGCGTGTGAAATGGGACGGTCTAGCCTCTGTCGCGCTGCCCAGGTTGCCTAGCAACCATGATACTAACAGCTGGAAACGTTTCATACAGCTTTGTTTGACAGAAATGGAGGAGAAAATCTTTTGTTCATTTGTTTGTTTGTTTCTACATGAGCTTTGATCATTCTCTGTAAGATTAAGGTCAGCTATTGAACGGCATATATTTTAAAGTAAAGGCTTTAAAACCAAGTTAGTACAAACGTCACTTATGTCACATAACTTTGCCGACATGTGGCCAACAGTAGTGTTTTAATGTTCTTCGTTATTAAATATTTGCACATAAATAAGTGACATAATATTCAGTACTTACTTAAAGTTTACTCTTCGGCCGCCCCTCATCCGCTGTTTTTTTTTTTTGGCAAAATTATCCACACCCACCTCCGCGCTATGCATTCTGGGATATGTTGGGCCACGAAGTCTACACCGCCACGTCCTTAAAATTCAGGGAAATGAAGGACGCATTTGAGGGCCGCATTTCGAGCAGCCTTTGGATTGGGACAGCCTTCGTCGCGTCGCTGTGACGTAATCGGCCTTAAAATGCGGCCTTTAAGGCTGCAGACCCTGAATTGGGATACAGCCAAGTTCTCCAGAGGCCTGGTAATGAACTAATCATGTGATTCAGGTGTGTTGACCCAGGGTGAGATCTAAAACCTGCAGGGACACCGGCTCTCGTGGACTGAGATTGGGGACCCCTGGTTTAAAGCCTGGTATAAAAAAAACACCTTTGGCCTCTGTGGATTATAATTATTATAATTTTACCCTCCGTAGCCGCTCATTAGTTATCCATCTGGATACTGTTGGGGATTAAATTTGATTGTTTAGACTGATAGTTTTGCTGCCTAAAGGCCCTTTTACAGCATGCATGACTACTCACCGGCTCGTCCACGGCCAACCGTTATTGCCTCATACAAGCAATGGAAAAGACTGGGTTTCAGAGTGTTTGCCGAGTCCTACATGAAAGGGGCTTAACCTGTAGCTGTCTGATAGACTCCACTTTTACCAGTCATTGAACTGAATCTCTCCATCAGGGTTGTTCTTTCGCTGTCATTTTGAGCGAGTATGCTTGTTTTGCACATACAGTTTAGCAGCCTGCTAACAAAACATGCTAGCCTTAGATAATGACTTAGCACTGAGCCCTATGGTCCTGATGTAGTAACTTCTTGCTAAAGTAAAGACAAACATTGTGGTGGCCAAAGTGCTGACATTGAGGCTTCAAAATGCAAAGTTCAACACCAATTTTGAGCATAGAAATGTCTATGTCCATGTTTGTTTTTTAATCATCTCTATTTACTTTACTAAATACATTTTGTTTTATGTTTTAAGTTTTGGGTTCTCAGCAGCGAGCCAAAGCACCAGCAAGAATAATGAAGGTTTCCTGTAGAACGTATTCCATATGTTTTTGACACTGAAGTGACAGTTTGCAGTAACAGTATGTAGACACTTGTCTGCAAAGCTCTTTGTAACATACAACCGTGATGGGACATAGACTAAAGCAAACACACCCCACAAATGTACAGTTATCATTAAAGGTAACACGCTGCTGCCTTAATACCCTTTTTTTTTTTTTAAATCAGTGCCTTCAGCAAACATTTTCCCATGGTTTCCTTCAATATTTACAATAGTATATTGTAGCACGATCTGTTGTGGCTGAGAATGTGAACAAAGCTATTTTAGTTTCAGCTTTCAACTAACTGCAGGTTTAAAATTTCTTTTGGCAAGAGTGATGCCTCTCAATATATTTTTTCACCAAATTCTTAAAGGTTGGACTAATTGTTTTGTTACAGTTTCTCTGACGGTTACAAATGCATTGCACAAACAAATTAGTATGAAAATACCATAAATGCTGTCACTCTTGCATATGGAGCAGGGACATTTATGTGAGAATTCATAGTTTGTTGGATAGGAACCGGAGGTTAATGATTGCCACCTGTTTCTTAACTTCCCCTCTCAGATAATCTACAATGGCATTCTTTCATTCCAGGGTAAAGTGGAGGAGAGTCCCTCTGAACCAAATATCCCTGCACCACGTTGAATGTGCGAACTAACCGTGGGAGTGTCAGTTTCAACCCAGGCAAGAACTGCAGCTTCTTAACTAATCATAAAACCATAAATAATAATGTCTGTATACATAATTAGTTCAAGTGCTGGCATGACAAGACCCAGAAATGCGGTTATACAAGAGGTTAGCACAGTGTACAGCGTGGAAATGTACGCAATACATGTAAACAGCTACAAAATTCAAGTTATATGAGTCAGTGCGCGCAAGTCTGAACTTAATATGAATAACCTAGTAATTCAAACAGTAGACGGTTATGTGCAATCTGACTTAACCATTATCCAAAAGAAGTTTTAATTTGCAAAAAAAACAAACTGTAGTTCTGTAGAAACTGTGATATTTGGAAATACTGAGAGTTTAAAGTCTGGGTTAAGAATTTTAAAGTAGTAAAAATGTAAATAAAGATGTGAAGATGTAGATACGGTTGCTCTAAGAAGAGTACTGATCTGCTAGTATGCTATACATGATAATATTTATGGACAAACCCAAACTACTTAGTAGTATCAATACTTATCGATCACCTGTAGTTTCCAGATAGTCCGGCCTGCTGGATGTAAACTGCTTGTGCATCTTTCATTTTCCTCCTTTTCTGCTAAAGAAGTCTGAAGAAGTCACTTGGACGAGTGATGAAACGTTTCTCCCACTGAAAACGCTTCATCCAGATGAACAGAATCAACATTTTGGGATTTACTTACCTGGATGATTGAGCATGCATCAAGACGTCCTTTTCTGCTAGTTGCTTATTACTGTTTTCACAACCTAAGAAGAGATCAACTCACGACTAAGTCAATGGGAGAAATGGCCAACATTTGAGGGCTTCCAGTATCTATCAGATTAGGGATGCATAATCTCAGTGTGGCTTGATTTACCTCATAGAAACAGTAAACTGTCAGCTGCTCTGAGAAAGGGATTTAAAAACCATCAAAGAACATAAATTTCCCGAATTTGTATTTATTCTTCAAGTTCATTAGCACTAGTCTTATCTCATTATCAAGTTAGACACATTAGAGAAGTAAAATAATATTAATCAAGTTCACAGCTTCTCAACGTGTAATAAACCAGACTACCATCTTTTAAATTACATACGTACATGAAGGAGTGAAGCAAGGAGAGAAGCCAAAGCTTTTCATGTGCGCTCCTTTAACCTCAGTTTCCACATGGAAAAGCTGTTGTTTTGCTGATAGGTTCCTCGTGACAGCATCGAGAGTGCTGCCGCTGTTACTTTGCAAAACAGAGAACAACATAGAACTAGACTGAATAGATCTCCACCAATCTGTCCCCGACACCTGATTCTGGTTTTTGATATCTGAGCATCAGCTCAGGTTGTTCCACTTTACCGACATGTTTAATTTGATGCGTCACAATACATAATCTTTCTTTTAATCTGATGTGATGTTTACTGTTCACTAAATTAAGCTGAGCCTGGCTCGTGTCAGGTACGATTACAATATGAACATTTTGATTAATGAATCAAAAGCATGTTGAAAAATCAGGTTATCAGTCAGTGATGTCGCTGTATGTGGTAATAATCTGCTTTAGAAGCAGAGTCTTGCTCTAACATGACATACAGTAAAAGTTGATTTATTTACCTGACTTTTATATAAATACAAAATATGTAGAGTGACATGATGCTATTTGGATAGATTAGTATGTTGAAGGAAAACTTGAACTTGGAAGTTATTTAAATGATGCCATAATCCCAAAATATTTCCCATTTTACAATCTGTTTTTGCAGAAGAGCATCACATAAAAGCAACCAATATTTATCCAGTGCTTTTAACAGACAGGAACCATAAAGTGCTTTAGGGAAAATATATCTAAAATAATAGAAAATAAAAGTAGAAAAGGCAGTGTCAAGGGTAGGTGATAAGTCAAATTTATTTATTTATTCAGTGCAAAAACCTTATTGTCCCCTAATTAGATGGAAAAACTAGACAATCATTAAATGTTTTGTCAGTGGAAGAATTAAAATGTATATTTAAAAAAATGAATAAAACATTCATTTCAGTTCATAAACAGATGTTTGCCGACTAGAGAAATCTCAGAGGTGCAGACTTGTTATAATTTTTATATTTAAACATCTTTAAATATTATATGACAGAACTATTCTGATTAATATCATTATAAGGTGTGAACGATATTTATGCATTTACCTGGTATTTGGTGCCCTGCGTATAGAGAAAAAGGAAGTAGGAGTTCAGGGTTTAGGCCCTTCGTGCCCTTTCACAGACCGACCCCCATTTGTAGCTGTGCTGATGACAGTACACCCACACCCCTCTTATGTAAGTGCGCACACACTGCAGAGGTAATGGGAAGCGACAGACAGGAAAGCAAAAGGCAGCATCTGTTTCCCTCTATTCATCTTTTGGTTAGGACGATGGCGAGGCCGGAGACCTAGGGAACATCCTGCCTGCCTCTTCCATACTCAGCATGCCCATCCAGATTTGCAGCTTTTCCATTTTTCCAGTTTGCATCATTCGTAAAGTCCCTCGTGGGGGTGTTACTACACACTTGGTTGTGCCAGATCTGGAGTTGCTAGCACCAACTTGGCTCTGCTCAAACTCAGTCTTTGTACCATCAATCATTCTACTGTCCTGCACAACGTCTGGGTTAGTTTTAAGGATCTTTTATTTTCTCACGTCTCAAACAGAACATTTTCTCTGGCCATTACAAATCGCGGCATCCCTCAAGGCTCTGTTCTCAGCACACTGTTATTTTCAATACTCAACATGCATCCCATCTCAGCAAGATCAATCCTAACTATAGAGTGGCTTGTAAGTGTTACGTAGATACTGCAATCCAACAACCTCAGCACAAAGTAAATCAGAATATAAGAACGATTCAGCCACCTTGACTTATACGGATTTTGGTTCATTTACCAAAAACACTGACTAAAACTGAGCTGTTTTTGATCCTGATCTCTGTTTCATGAGGGCATGCTTTGTTTTTTCTGTCTCTGATTATTGCAATACTCTGTTGATCATCTCAGCTGAAGAGCAACGCTGGTGTCCTAACTATCTTCTTCTCTACCAGGAGAGTCATTGTTGGTTTTGATTGAAAAACGTGAAAATAACATTTTCCGTAAAATTTTGCGAAACATTTTTTGGGGATCATCCAGTATCAAAATCGTGAAACACTTCTTCAGCTTTACCATAAAACGTAGTGTTTCTAGTTATGATGATACATACAATAACTACATACAATAAGTATTTCCATAGATATATATTACACCTTCTGTCATTATATAGATTTTCTTGTACATGTGAAACAGAGCTTCTGTCAATAGTGTGGGAGTTAAGCCACCATAACAGCGTTCGTATTGGTTTTCTACATATAATAAATGGTGTCATTATGTAATAAGCATCCAAATCACATCCATCCTTTATTCTAATACATAATAGGTAGCTATCATGCCAGCAATGGTAATGAATGGGTAGGTTTCTTTGTAATCCAGGGGAGCCTGTTAATAACACCCAGCCTCAATAGTCTCCAGCTAAAGGTAGATCATCTTTAAATGTACATACCTTTCAACAATCTCCTAAGGCTTTGATTGATGCCCCTCAGTCAGCTTTGCCTTCTAAGCCCCTTCCTCATTTATCTCAGATTACACTGACATGATGACAACAGTGTAAACAACAAGTGCAGACTCACAGACTGAAAAGTGTGCCTGTGTTTTTTTTTTCCTCCTTAAAATTGACTTGATTTAAATATTATTCGATTAAAAAAATGGTGATTTTGGTGAGCAACAAAACAATTTTTTCCACCACTAAACAGTGAAAAAGAAACCCTTTTGTTGTGGCGGGGAAGGGTGCACGTGCATGTGTGTTGTCTCTAATTCCACTGTGGGATGATTGATAAGTTGTTGGTGCTCAGCTCTGATACCACCCACCTGTGGGAACGAGCTCGCACACATTCACACACCACCGCAGCCCATCGACCATTTTCCTTCGGAGAAAATGTGAAAGTCTGGAGAGAAAAAAGATTCTTCCTTTTTCCTAAGAGATCCTGTCTTTCACCAACCCACAGAAGGAGAGTTGCTAAATATATTATCCTTATTTAAAATAAGGATTTTTTTAAACCCTAACACCGGCTGGTGTTTGTGCTTTTGACACTTTTTGAGGAATGTGAGGTTAAGGCAGCTTCAGGCAGTGTGTGTTGACTCCTGGCTGATGTTTAACTGGGTAGAGTGCTGTTCACATACATGCATAACGATAGAGACATAAATAATCAGCTATTTCTATTTACATGAGATGTGCTGCCGCAATCACATTCAAATGTTCTCAGCTTCAACATTTGAAATTTTCTGTTTTCTACTGCAGATAAAATATTGGTTTATCACATTTGCAAGTCATTGTATTCTACTTTTATTTACTTTTTACAGTTTTCCAACTTGGAATTGGGCTTGTAGTCCTGAGTACCACAGTCAGAAGTAATAATGCCTCAGAGTGATAGTCAGGTTAGGACGTACGGAGCCGGTGAGTCATGGAAGAACATTTTGACATTTATTCGTTGGTGTGTCCTTAAGGCGGTGCCTCTTTGAGACTTTCCTTGGTACTTACGTTGCAAAGTAGCAGTCGCTGCCTGGTGCTAGGTTCAGCCTGCACAATATTTATGTCTGATAAGATAGTCACTGCATAAAATGATTATAGTCCTAAATAGGCATGGGTATCATTTAGGTTTTATCCGATACTGGTGAAACGGTGCCGGTGCTTAAATGGTGCTCAAACCGGTGCTTAAACAATGGAAAAAACACAAACTTTATCCAAAAACCTCTCATGTTTAACTGTTTTCCACTTTTTCTTTGGTCATTTTAGCCTTTTTGGCCAGGGTGAAGGGAGTATCTGCCATCAAACAAGAAGGCAGCCGCATGTAGCTATCATGATGTTTGCTAGTTCACCTTACATGCATTAATGTAATAACGTGGTTAGCCTACTCAACGCAAATTACACAAGAACAACATTAAGCGACTCACTCAGAGAAGAACGGCTGCTGCTGCATCATCATCCTCATCATTTCTGCTACACTGGCAGGGCTAGGGGCCAGGACTCTACTCTTCAGGTTTTTGGGGGATGTTGCTAACTCCGAGTCCGATAACAGGCACCACACCCACAGAAGACGTGCTCGGTGTGAGGTCTCGCAGCAAGCTATCAAATACGGCGCATTTCTCAGCTTTTAAAAAAAACACTATGTGTCGCCAGGTGTTTCATCGGATTTGAGGTGTTACCTCCTTTGACAGTATCACAGTATCAGCTTAAAGCACTTGTTGCAGGCTGCTGAGTTTGCATATTTTGCTGTGAAGTACAGCCAGACCTTTGACCATTTCGCCTTGGGCATTTTTAATCTGTAGCTCTGCTCTAAAAGAACGTACGTACCTGGACCCGCCTACTATCCTCAGAAACAAAAAATGATTGGCTAGAATCTAAAGTGTGTCACAGGTCAGGAAAAAAAAAGCACCGAAATAAAGCACCAAAATGTGCGCTGTGTTTCGGTCTGGTTACTACCATTTATGTCAGAACCGGTGCCATCATGGCACTAGGGGTGGGTTTTTATAATCGATTTATCGATTAAAATCGATTCTGGCTTGGATTACGTAAAATCGATTCATTAAAATCCTGAATCGATTTTTTAATATAAATTTATTTTGCCCGAAATGCCAGAATCTCAGGTGAAATCTCACAAAATTTCAACAACCACCAAACAGCTAAAACAGTAAATGAGAGCAGGAACACGGATTCTGCACAAAGACTTAAACACACAGCGCAACCCGCGGATCAGAATCAGTTAGATGTCGAATTTCTCACAGTTTGGGCTGAAAGCCGACAGCCCGCTGATTCTGATCTGTCGGCGGGTCCGCGCTTTGTGTTCATGCCCTTTATGTGCTGATTGTAAAGCTGTTAGTTTGATGTCTCTCCAAACAATATTGACCGAACCAGCAGCAAAAGAGGATCCAAACTATGCTTCACAAAAACATCGTCAAGTATTCACTCTCTCTCTCTCTCTCTCTCTCTCTCATTCGCTTGCTTGTTACGCACAAGTCTACCGTTGTTTACAGCGCTATCGGCCGACTTTTTTTTTTCTGTTTTATATACTTCCGAAAAGAAAACCTAATTTCTGCCGTTCAATGCTGAACAAATTTAAACTTTTTAAAATTATGCAAAATGCAAAATGCTTAGCCGTGTCTCTAATAAAACCGCTGTAACTTCAGAGGTAATGTTCATGTGTTGATTAATGGTTTTCTTTCGTTTTTGATGTACTGCAGAATATTTTTATAAAATCCCAGGCCAGGAAAAATCACCTTCATGTGTTTCTGTGTTTTATCTTCAGCTACTTTGACACAAAGGCATCTGCTGTGATGCTCACACCTCTGATAAAGTCTTGCGTGTGTCAGCTTCCTTTTTATAGTTACAAAAATATGTAAACGTACTAATCAGAATTATAATATTTCTGACTGTCAAAATTTCCCATATTCAAATCGAAGTGAATCGAAGTGAATCGAATCGAATCGAATTAAATCGAATCGTGGATCGAATCGATTCTGGACCTTGTGAATCGGAATTGAATCGATTCTAAAAATCAGTGACGATACCCAGCCCTACATGGCACCAGATACCGGTACCCATCCCTAGTCCTAAATGTTTGACGCATGACAGACTGACAGGCCAGTCATTACTTCCATACTTTCACAACCATTCAGGCATCATCAGCTACAAGAAACACATGAAAGAAAAAACAGGACCTGAAATTAAATGCGTCTCACGATTCAAAGCAGCGTGTAGCAACATTCATTTGCTACACTGAGCGTGAACGAGCTCATTGGGCTATTGGTGATTAATGCTATAAAAGTGTGCTACAAAAAACAGATAATGTCATGTCACTGAGCACTGAGGGCCTAAACTCAACTCATTCACAAATCCTCTAAATCAGATGCCACCTTCATCACAAATCGTACTTCAAATGAAAGAATAATTTTCTAAATGAAAGTCATCCTGTGTTGCAGAAAGCCTAAAAGTAGCAACTGAGACTGGAAACTGTTTAGTGAGATAACAATCCAAGTGAGAAGTTTTCTTATTTCCTCATAGACTTCTACACTGTGAGACTTCATTTTGAAACCAGATCAGTCGCCCCCTGCTGACAATTAAAAAGAATGCAGGTTTAAACCACCTCCACATTAGCTTTACTTCTGAGATCAGGAAGCTGAATCTTTTATGGTCAGATTACTTTCATACAGATATCATGTAGTGTGAATCTGGGACTAACCTCAGATAACTCCCTAAATCCACCTGCTTACCATCACTAAACATCAGAGCCATATTTTATTTCCTGCCAAGCAGATAGTTTTGGGTTTAATATCATCGCAGTAAGCAGAGGGTGTCTTGACCACCCATCGATGTAGCTCTGGGTTTTTTGAAACGTACAGCATTTTCTGTTAAAGATGTAAAGCAGATGTTGCAAAACCTCTGCATACAAAACTGAAGCTCTCTGTATACGTGAGCCTTCAGAACTGAGAGGTTCATTTGATTGGCTCCTTAGTATTTTTCACCTTTCATCACAAATCGATTTCTTTCTATCAGCGTGATGGAGAATCGTACTGCTCCGCTCCGTCTGACCCGGCCCTGTCCATCTGGAACAACGATGACTAAAATAGACGAGTGCTTTTCCTTCCTGTGATCCACGAATGATGTCAGGACTGCTCTCGTGCGCGATGCCATTTTTTAGCTGCTCTGTCTTTTATCTCCAATTTCTCCAACAGATGAGGCTCTCTACATTTTGTTGCACTCCCTCTGACTTGCCTTGTGCGTCCTCAGCTGACATTGTCATCCAGACTACAAATCTTTTTCTGTCTTTGCTATTTTGGTGTGGCGCTCAGACGGAGCCAGAGGATTTTCACCATCTTGCCGTGCTGGAAAGAAGATGGGGTGCAAAGCATTTTCCTCCTGCTATATTCTCCATTTTTATTACACTCAACAAATTCCATTAAAAGACCAAAATCAATAATGAATTGATCCAACTAATGTACTGTGTGTGTATCCAGAACCACGATACTGAGACAAGGTTGCAGCCACTTTAGAAGGCACACTTCACATGAAGTCAGCTTATGAATAAAAACTATGGGTGGCACTATTTTTGAAAGCCTCTTCGCTTTATTTTAAATGCCTAAAATCTTTGCACAACACTGCATCTCTTCCATGTGGAACCTTTCCCAGCTGTATGTCTTAAAGGGCAAATTCACCGACTTTTAACAGGATTTTTATTTCGGTGTGCAAAATATTCATTAACATGCAAAATTCCCACATCAGCCTAATCAGTAATAGTCCCCTATTTTCTTTCATTTTCAGAATGATTACTATTTTGCCCTCACTAGGGTGTGAAGCTGGTTTCTAGCTTGGCAGATAGCTAACAGGTCCACAATAAACATCCAGGAGTCAGCGGATATGTTTTAGATGTTTACTGTTGAAGCACTGTAAAACTGGTACAGAAACAAAAATAAAATATTACATTTCTGCTGTAATTGCATTTTTTTTACAACATCAAACATTAAGTCATGCACTACAATGTATATAACACATAAACACAAACTTATCCAAACCCTTTCACTGGTTATTAGGCCCACGCATTTAGCGATTAGCTTAATGCTAACATTACATAGGAAATCCCATAGACGGGCTAACGTGTTAGCATCGCGGCCGTTTTTCCTCACAAAAGAAAGTTTTCCACACAAACCTCTAAACTGCTACACAAAACTAACGCTGGAAAGCTTACAAAACAAATAGCAACTACTTACAGGTATGTGTTCTCTCAGGCTCAGCAAGAAAAAGTGAACAAAAAGTGGAACAGACGGTCTAACGGACTGTTTTTCCCTGGTGCGGTACTACGGCAAGTCTGCTGGTACAAAAAATACACACCCAAATTATCATGCCTGCCTTAAAGGGGCAGCACAATTACACTTTTCCACAATGCAATAGGATTTCCACATGGTGTACTAAGATTCATTCATAGGTCTTAGGAGACAAAAGGGCAGGTGACACAATTCAGTGAAATGATAAAAGCCTCTTAACTGTTTTCGTTTAAGTTTACTTCTTGTTTTAATTTGTTTTCTGTGCTTTTACTTCGGCTTATGGCAGTGTTAGCGTCATGCTCTGGGGCTGTTTTGCAAGTTGTAATAGTACAAATCCAATAATGAAGAATGAGAATGACTACGTCCAAATTTTTTCAACTTCACCTGTATTAACAGACAATTGAAACTTGGACATATTTGGATGTTTCAACAGGACGATGATCCCAAACGCGGGGAGTGGATAAAGCAGGCTACCATTAAGCTTCTGGGCTTCCCAAAGCTGAACATTTGTGAAATGTCTGGACTGCGATTAGAAGCCACGTCTGTGCTGGAAAATGAGTTGAAGTGCACCTTGCTATTTAACCAAATGTTGGCGTATACTTGTATAATTGTATACTTTTGAGCATCTGTGGATTAGAGAAAATCCTAAAAAGATCAAATTCTAACTTGTTCACCCAATTCTTGGTTTTTAAAGTCATTAAAGACATAAGCTGTACAGTGGACCAATTAAACAAACCCCTTCATGTTCATGAGTGTATTTAAAACTTTGACCACAACTATATCTGGTTGCAAGTATCTTTTGTATGAAATTTATCAAAATTTAAAATTAGTTGAAAAGATTTGTGCTCAGCAGAATGCACAAAATCTAAAGCTGAGATACGAAAGAGAGCTTGCAAAGTGTAAGGGACGTCCTGAGAAATCTAAAGGTGCACTTTAGTCAGTGTGAGTATGTAGGAAAGCTTGAAAGGGGCTGCTAACCATCCCGCTCCAAAAGTACTGATTATACAAGTTAATTAAAAGAGGAAATCACTCAAAAGTTCAAACTTCTCTTCTAATCAGAATTTGCATGATTTTGATTAAACATTTGATTAGAAAGTAAGTGCACGGACTTGCGAAATGATCTCATCAGCACAAAAAGAGCCCACGCTCTTTGGATTTTCTATCATATGAATTTGTGCGCCGTGGCTTAAAAATAGAAAGGCACCTGATGTTTGAGCGATACGTTCTTCAATTATCTCATCGCGCTTTGCCGCACGCTAGTAAGTTATTATCAAACTGAGTCATTTTCCTCTGTGGCTACACCGACTGAGTGAAGGTCACAAAACACTGGCGCAGGAAGAGCTAATGAAAAAGTTAAGGAGTGCAGCATCAGCTTTCCTCTGGCACTGAAGCAGAGTAACAGCAGTCAAGTCATAACTACTGCCTCAACAACTTTCACGCAACTTTTGAGATTACAGAGGACATCAGCAGCTGAAGCCTAATAAATCTTGTGCCTCCGCTGATCAAACCCACGCCTCTCTGTTCTGTTCACGCCAACTGATGGAACTCGTATATGGGACTGACTTTAGTTTTTGGACTCTGGAGCTTTTTGTTTGTTTGTTTGTGTCTTTATGTCTCTGGCGTCACCACCGGCACTCGCTCCGTCTCACTGAGCTGCTTTCGTGAAATATTGATCATCTCTCCGCCCTCCTTGCTGGCGTCTGCCTTAATTGACTGGCAGGAACAGAGCCGCAGAAATGATTGAAGAGTCTGAATGAAGCGAAAGAAGAGGAGAGAAAAAAAAGAACTGGCTCATCGAGTTCATAAACGTCAAAGCCAAGCTCCTTCCTCCTCGCCGTATAAATCACAGTGTCTCGTTCCTGTTGTTTGTCATCTGCTCCTGCACTCCCCTCTCTCCGTCTTCCTCTTTTTCTATCCAGCTTTTTTTTTCTTCAGGAATAAGTGACTAAATCTGACAGGACACTTTCAGGAAGGAGTGCCAGAACAATCCAATGCAAACACAATTGTGTTGGATTACGTTGTACACGGATGGGATTCTAAATTGAAAGCTGCCCTCAGCACAGGGGTCATGTGAAAGATTTTACAAATCTGAGTTACAGTTAACAGAGCAGGGTTTTCTCCACTTCACAGGTTATATGAGTTCTTTTTACAGAGAGGAGTCTTTCTCCTGGCAACCCGTCCAAACGAGTCATACTTGTTCAGTCTTACTGTCATGAACTTTAAGATTGAACGCAATAACTGAGGCCTGCAGAATCTCAGGTGTAGCTCTTGAGATTGTTTGCAGTTTCTCTGAGCAGATCTTTCTGGGACGGTTGGCAGCGATCCTGAATGTTTTATATTTGTGAATAATCTCTCTGTAGAATGATGGACTAATAACTCTTCCTAGACTAAGACCATTGCTGATGCATTTCAAATCAAATCAAATTCAAATTTATTTGTCACATACACAGTCATACACAGTGAAATGCTTAGACAACTGCTCGTGACCTAAAGAAAAAGAGAAAAGGCTATGAATAAGATAGGAAATAAATATGAAAATTAAAAAGGGTAAATTTAACCAGGAAGGAATAAAATAAAATAAAATATAAAAATTAAGTTAAAAATGAGATAACCGTACAACACAAATTAGAATGAAGGGTAAATTTAACTGGGAAAGAATAAGATAAAATATATAAATTAAAGTTGAAAATAAAATAACTGTACAACAAAATACACAATACACAGTATAGAAATATATAAGAATGTATGAAGAAATATAAATATATATATACACAATAACAGCAGCTGTACAAGTATTAACTGGAAATGAGGAATATAATGTCCAGTGTTGTGCAATCCACATTATTTGCTAATCCTTGCTCCAGAGCATCAAACTCCAAAATCTTCTGCTTTTATAGAGGTGCTCACACCAGCTGATGATCGGCTAATCAAGTGCATTTGATTAGGAGTACATGGCTGCTGCCTAACCTCTATGTCCTGATGCATAAAATATAATCATTTCTTTTTTAGCATAAATGTTGGTTTCATATTTTTGATAATCAGTCTACCCTTTATTCTGTTCCAGTCAGTTTATCATGACTTCTCTCACAGTCGTGGCTAAAACTGTATCAGGTGTCACTATTTATAAATGTGCTTTTGTTTCTGTATCTCTTACTTATGGACAGGATGGATGTGTTAAAAACAGCATGTTATTATTCAGTTATGAGTGGCCTTGGGTAACATTTCACCAGTAGCTGTGATTCTTGTCATTGACCAAATCTAACAAGCCTCACTAGCTGGATACGCTGGAGATGAACTTTGTACACTGAGATAGTAACAGCATGTCTTCTTAATACCACTAAGCTAGAAAACTGCGAGGGATAAATCTGTCTTCTCGAAAACATTAAGGTGTGCTCAATAAATGTTTCTCCTTAACTGCAGCTAAAAACGTAATCATCATTTTTCCTCCTAAAGACCTGGGGATGTGTTTTCAATACAAAAGCATGAAAACATTTCCCTGCCTGTTTTCTTGCTCTTCCAGAAATGCTGCGACAGAGCTTAAGAACAGAACGTGTCAAAGAGACACAGAGCCGAGCAGGAATTTGTTTGTATATTTGCAGTTGCTTCAATAAATGAGTAGCCAAAGGGTGAACGTGGTGTTAAATATCAGCCGTGCTAAACAATCATCTGTTCTGATGCATTTTGGCCTCCAGACACTGTCTGTGACACGACTGTGGATAAGGATTGAAGGATTCGACGCTGTCAGACAGCACTGCTGCAGCAGGCAGACAAAAGCAGTCAAAATAAAACAGAAGTCGTTTGTGTTGACTCAGATTTCATGCCAGAAAACTGAAGCAAGCTTATTTCATCCCTTTCCATGACTGAGTATCTTGTTTCAGTCATTGCTCTCTGCACCTGCATTAACCAATGCGCTGCTGCCAGCTGCTTTTATTATTAAGGAAAAACCGTCACAAAGTGCTAACATATCTGTAAATCCCCGATGCTGCAGAGGATTAAGTTTCCCTCTCGGCGTCAGGGACGCTTGCTCTTTACTGAGTTTTAACCAGTATCTTCACGTTGAAAGTTGTAAACCACACAGCTCAAATTCATGCTATTAAAAACTCTTCCCTGGTCTCTTTTTTGCCTGCTGGTCTCTTAAAGTACAAGCCTGCTAATGCATGTTGACGTGCTCATTAGTGTTGCCACCAGATTGTGATTCTCTAAGTAAAACGTATGATTACGTTCCACCCTTGCTGTCCTCATCAGTCCCTGTCTTAATACAGGCTGACATGGCAGAACAGCAGCTCTGGCCCTACAAGCTGTTTCTGCTTCATTATTTATGGCCTGACTCTCTTACTCGGTTGTCAGCCTTAGTGGATTTCATAGAGGATGTGTATTTAGACACATTCTACCCTGGGGTAAAAATGTGTTTAAATAAATAATATCACTGACAAGCATTATAAATCATGAGCTAAGTGACTTGTTGCATCGGGTCAGGGCTCTGTGTAGGCTATGATAAAAGGTTAATGATGGAGGGAACTCTAATGTGCCAGAGTGACTGCACAATCCTACTGCAGTGTCTGATGGGAGGTGTTCTTGTAGTTACCCACTTGATGGACGTTTTACTTTTTTCTAATCCAGCATGCACATTCATATTATCAACACGATCAGTTTTATTGGGGCTAGTCTTATGACTCTGTTAGCTAACCAACTTAGCTAGGGTTAGTTAGATCTAATATCTCATTTAAAAGCTCTAAAATTAATTAGGACATGATATTTAAGACTTAAATTGCACTTTTGACTTGCTTAGCAGTCTATACTTTTAAACATAATCTCTCATCCTCCTCTGCTGTCTTCTCTGTCTCCATCTCTGTGTTGCACATTAATGAAAACTGTATATTTAGCTTGCAGATTCATTGTGTGGCAAACTGCAGAGAAACTCTTTTCCACAGGGTGTGTCTGCTAGCTGAAAGTACAATTTTAATCACATTTGCTGAGCTTCTTGAAATCACGAATCTTTTTATGCTCGCTAGCTACTATGCTCACTTGCTAGATGCTAGCTAGGTAGTACCACAACCACAACTTCATTTGCATCTGCACCATGAACGCATCACTGGGATGAGAAGAAAAAAGGGATGTGGTGAGCTTGTAAGTGGGCTGTAGGATGTCGTATTGGTTTGCAACTTCAGCCCCCGACTGTATATATTTAACTTAAGTTGATGCTATATACCAGCTTTTTGCTAGTGCTACACTGTCTGTCTGATTTTAGGCCTAGCATATCTGACAGTGGATTCTGTAAGAATCCTACATCTATTAAAATAAATATTTAAACTGCTGTCTACTAGGGGTGGGGGAAAAAATCGATACTGTGTAGTATCGTGATATTTTGTTTGCTAATAATGTATCGATACAGGGACAGCAGAAATCAATATTTTGTTACAAAAAAGTTTTTGTGCTCTGACTTCAGAGCATGTTGATCCTTTTTCTGAGCAAGAATCCTGACATTCCTTCACTGTCCAAATGTGTTTAACTTTTTTTTTTGGCAGCAATAAACATGACAGTTTACTTATTTTAATTTAAGACATGTTTTATTTTAATTAAGTTTAAAACTTTTTTATTTAATGTAAAATTATATTTTGTTTTAATTTACTTTCAAATTCTTCAGTTGCTGAAGGGGCTGCATAGTTTTCATAAACTGCATAGTTCAGAATAGCTATAATTGTACCAGATGGTTGCGTTCAGTTAAGTTGGACTAGACTGTAATACAAACCGTTCAGTTTGTCAACAATAAAACTGAAATGAGAGAAAGACTGAGTGCGAGACTTTGATATTAGATAAAATGAATATTGATAAAGTTTACCTTTATGTACAGAATCTGAATATCGCAAAATATTTTTTAAAAATTGCAATAATATTGTATCGTGCGTTAAGTATTGTGATAATATCGTATCGTGGGATGTATGGTGATTCCCACCTCTACTGTCTACACTTAATTTTGACTATGAATGACCACCAATTTAAATGCAAAAAAATTTAATTAATTAATAAATAGATAAATTAAATAAAGATGAATGAAATAAAATTGATAAAATAATTTAAAAAAATGAATAAATACATTCTTGTGTGATATAAGTATAAATATAGTATGTGAGGCAAAATAATTATTGTATAACAGGCAGTAAAAATATTAATCAAGTTATGCAAAAAGAAAAAAAAATCTGCTTAGTTTTAATATTGGCAGTCCTGGGATTCCATAAACTGGGTCAGTGAAACTACTGTTTTTATTTGCATTTGTTGTTGTTGTTAGTGGTGGTGGTAGTAATGGGGGGGTTTCTGTGTAAAACACCATGTAGCCCCATAAAGAAGAGTCCTGCACGTATAGCGTTCATTTTTACTTTTATTCAGTAAATATAAGTTGATGTCTCATCACTTTGCAGGTAGTTTCCGACAAACTGGCTTCTGAAAAGCGAGAGGCCAGTTAAGGACACAGCAGAAAGACGAGCTGTGGCTTTCAGTCTTATCGCAGTGGCTGATCGCTGCCAGATAAAATCAGCAGAAATGCACAATATCAATCAGGCCACCGAGCACAAACACATCCGAAGAATACCTCCGCCCCTTTCTCACACTCCAAATTAAATTCTGTCAAAGCCTTTCAATGAGGATTAGATTTTGACATGGTGAGCTGCTAACGAGGTGTTTTTAAAACGCTGCACTAGAAATTAAGCTGCATCTGTCACCAGCTGTGTGACCGACGGGTGCCCGACACACACACACGCTAACACACACTCGCAGCTTTAAAGGGCAAATGAATGGATTGCTTTAACAGATCAGATACTCTCTCCATCTATTTTACCTTTCAGTCTCACGTTTCCTGACGAGGATCCGGTGCCCAGATAGTGTTTGAATGTGTCTCCGCTGAAATGTGCATCAGATCTGTTGTGACATGAAATGATTTGGAAGACACGGGGTGACCATCTTACTCCACAAATACTAAACACACACACACGGCTCTGTCTGTATGTCTGTCTGCAAGCTGTCATCAGGGATTAACTTAACACACAACTGCACGTGCACACATACACACACTCTCTTTCAAACACTATCCTCTTTTGTCCAGGCTGGACAGCTGTTTGTGTATCCGCGTCCTCGGCCTGAAGGACTCGGAGAAACTCATTTATTCAGTTTGCCGTGTGGTTGTAAGCTTTTGCCTGTTTTTCTTTTGTTTTTCAGTTCATTCTACGTAACAATGTTACATCATTGTTGTGCACGCGTGCTGTCCATAAATCCCTGCCCGCCTGTATGTATGTATATGATCTCAGGTTTTTTAAGACCGCAGAGGCAGACGGCCAATGGGGTGAATCCAAAAATCACACGTAGATTTCCTATAGTTTAAAAGAAGGAAGAAATCATTTATCTGTGGGATAAGCAGCGAAAGAGCTCGACAGCTGGTGAAGACATTCACCGGCTGCAAAATTAAGTTAAATTCAAAGCGTTTCCATCATTGAGAGGTTCAAAAAGTACATCAGTGCTTGCATGTTGCATCTCTTTTAGATAATTTACCTGAACGTCAGCAGCAGAACCACAACTCATACACTCATTCACTACATACGTCTTCTTTTCCTCATTCTCATGCCCCACGCTCTCGCCCCGTTTCACATTTCTTGTGTCCCTCAGTATTGCATCTGGTCCCTGCAGGTGAGTTTATATATAATTATAGTAACTCGCTAGTTAAGTCGTATTCACACTCAGCCATTGTGCATAGATAATGCATGTTGTCCTTGCACGTTTTTCCAGGTCTGGTTACATAAACCGTGGTGTTTTTGGTTTAAAGATGTGAGCAGCTGCTGCTAACTGGGCCTTATACCACCCCACACTGTCTGTGCCAAACACAGCACCAGGGGGTCAAACACACACACACACACACAGTTGCACACACACAAAACACTCTAACAAAATTGCATAATCTAACTGTATCGCCCTCTCCTCTTGTCTTCTCATCACTGCTTGTCTCTATTTATCTCAGTGACACACACACACACACACACACACACACACACACTGAATGTATCCCCAGAAGCCTAAATGCCAAGTTACATAATTTCCAGTCTTTTGAGTAAATTGAATGGTTTTGCAGTGAGTATGCCAAGCATGGTACCAGGAGGTCAGAAACACACACACACACACATAACCCATGTAGTTAGTGGCTGTTTAAGAGTAATTACAGCCTTCCTATTACTGCATGTTTTGCTTGTCTGATTGCACAACAGTGTGCAGTTTATTCTGTGGTTCACTTGGATACATGTTGAGCGCTACGAATTCTTACAGTGACCAGTGTTTACAGTGGAAAAAGGCACGTTAGTGCAAACCGAACCGCAAGCTGTGTGTTTAGACACACTTCAGTGAGAAAAAAGAGTGGCTCAGACCTCGTTACAAGTCAGCACACTATCAATTCCTGGTTTCTGGATGATGTTCACATTGTGAGTTTTGTTTGTTTGGTGTCGTTTTGGTAATAAAGCCTTACATTTATGAACTGGATCAGACTAAGAGGAAGATGCTGGGGTTGGTGGACATACATATACACAACATTTTTACCAAAAACTGTAATTTTTTAATGGTGTTTGTTAAAATGTTTGATAACTGCCTCTCACTATGGGTAAAAACTAAAGCCCTAACTTATTACCTGTTTGCAAACCTGGCCAATCTCCGAGTGGGAAGTCAGATTGTGGAGTCAGTATGGAGCCACAGTCCAAATGGGATTACCCTAGTTTTTCACATAAAGACTAGAAGTGCAGGTGAACAGCTGGGCTTGTTACGACTAAAGTTAACTAACACAACTCCCACTCTCGAAAACTGAACTCTCACTCAGTGTATTTAATTTCTTTAACCTCCTAAGACCTGAACTCTTCCACGGCATACATTTTGAATTTCTCTTTAATATTTGGGCATATTGGGGCCCGATGAATGTAAGACAAAGAATTACCAGATTTTTTTTTAACCTTATTTTTGTTTTTAAGAAAAATAAGAGCCACATATGAGGATATTAGTTTAAAAATTTGATAGAACAGTATCAGTATAATGTCCTTGTAAGTGGATATCAGGCCCTTGTAGAGCAAAATTGAGTATTTTGGTCTAAATAACCCAAAATGTGATGTCCACATATGTGGACGCCAGGTCCTAGGAGGTTAAACCAATTCTAAACCCAACAGTTAGACGACCAATCTGGTTATACATGGAGTTACATGATTTTCTGATTTTTCAGCTTTTGTTCTGTGTTTTGACGTAGCAGAGTTATAACAATTCACAGTATCAGTTTTCAATACATTCCAGTACTTTTTGTTTTACAGAAAATGTACATGTTTTCTTAAAATTGTGCACGTTTATTAAAATTGGCATGTTCTGTGCAGCTGTCATTGCCGGAAAGAGAAAACAGACAAACCTTCTGCATTGCCAAAAAAAGTCTCACTCTAGAATAAAACATGAGACGGGTGGTGTTTAAGCTTCACTGATTATGAAGTGTGGATAAAAGTATGTAGGAAGCTCAGGAGGCCTCGCGCTTTTTACTGGACCTCATCGTGCTCTGTTGTCCACTGATCAGCATTTTTTTTTAAAAAAATCATTTAAATAAAATTCATGTTTCTGAAAGATTCTTAAAAAAAAACAAAAAGTTGATTTCTCGCTGTCTCACTTTTGAGCTGAGCCATAAACTTTGAATAGAATTAGACTTTAGCAAAGCCCTTTTAGAAGCAACTTTTACTACTTTTTGGCAGTTTTGCTAACACTACCAGGGAATTATTTTTAAGAAACTAAATAAGTGAATGCAATGAGATCCATTAATTTGATTTCTAGTCATCACTAAGCAGTGTTGGGAAGGTTACTTTTAAAATGTATTCCATTACAGAATACAGAATACATGCCCCAAAATGTATTCTGTAACGTATTCCGTTACGTTACTCAATGAGAGTAACGTATTCTGAATACTTTGATTACTTAATATATTATCATGCTGTTTACAACTACATGAATGTACTATTGCTGTGATTTATTACTGTTACTGAAGGTCCGCGGCTCCAAACCGTAGTAAAGGGACCTCTGGCTAATACGGTGGGTTCTGTGTCGGGCTCATAGCCGAAAACTAGCTTTACTTTGTTGTCTGGGTCAACTTTGCTTGTGAGACAGAGAGAGGCGTTGAAAGGCTGCTCCAAAGGAACTTATTGTTTCTGGAGGAAAACACGAACACGGTGTACAGTCGAGTCTTAATAGCTTACTTACAACTGGGCTCGTCAGGCACTCTTCTTGGCTGCAGTGGTTATTATTATATTTACATGCTTCCAGCTCCCGTTTTTGCTCGATGACAGCTCGTACTTTTCCTGTTTCTCCCTCCCTCGCTCACAGACACATAACGTGTATGGCAGTCCATTCTCCCTGCAGCACGGACTACACTGCCCATGATGCTACATTCTTTAGAGCTATACCTGTAGCATTCTGCCTGTTAGCTTAGCACAACAACAGCAGGCGCTCTCTCACCCAGGAAACACGCAGAGAGAGGGCGTCACCCTGTAACCATGGCAACCGTAACGCTGCCACCTGGAACAACAGAACGTAGCTGTCAAACAAAACCCAAACAGTCCTGACCCGCCACAATATGAAACAGGGAAGTACCGCCGTGTAATCCATTTATTTCAACAAAGTAACTGTATTCTAAATACCACCTTTTTAAACAGTAACTGTAACGGAATACAGTTACTCATATTTTGTATTTTAAATACGTAACGGCGGTACATGTATTCCGTTACTCCCCAACACTGTCACTAAGACATAAACTGCATGTATAAAATCACCAGTGAACCTCAAATCGAATTAAGAACACAAAACAAAACATAGAAAGACTTTAAATTCTGAAAATGGTCCAGAGGTGAATGCAAAGAATACGCTTTTAAATTGGGTAAGGGTTTTGAGTCTTGTGGACCAGTTCTTATAACTTTTTATTTAGACCTCACACATCTCTATTACGACAGCCTGCAATGTTTCCTAGATGAGCTATTTCAAGGCTATTTTGTGGGGTGTTGTAGGACAACTGTCATATTTGCCATTAAGGAATTATTTTATAAATTACTTCATATATAGTATAGTTATACTGTCTCTGAGTTTATGCAAAGGTAAGCAAATAATATTCTCTCTTTTAAAAAAAAAAGCAGCAAAATGCTCCTTTTATGCAGACATTCATGTGTAAAAAATATTTATCTGTTATCATATTAAGGGGCAAAAAATAATCCTAAACATGTGGAGAACAATAAAGGGAAAAGAGTGTCAACGAAAGCAGAAAGAAAAGAAAGTAAAGAGGAAAAAGAAGAGCTGCTGGTGTAACTGAAACTCCTGAAGACACAGGAGAAAGCGGGTGTCGTTTGCCAGCTTGGATCACTCCGACGTCTTACGTCAATCCAGCATGGATGGACTCAGCAGAACCACCGGTGGATTTAAGCAGTGAATGAGAACCCAGATGGATTTAACCCGTCAGAGCAAGAATAAAACAGATGGTATCAGATGACTGCAGGCATCCTGGGTGACACGTTTAGATGAGACCCAGATCAGCAGGCTCACAGTTGGCTGAGATGTGAGACGACCCCTCTGGGAAAATGTCTTATCTACACATGACAGTACTGAAGTTTAAAATATGCTTCGCTGCACGTAGACTCGTGTGGCGTTCGCAGCGATGCTGATGCAGCCATTCAATGAGCATCACGCTGTCACAGAATTAATACACGTGCAAACACTGTCAAATCTGTTTCACCCTTAAGGGTTACCAATTCTAAAGTTTAGGCCTAGCGTGCCCAGCCTCGTGCATGCACCATGAGGCAAACATCCCCCCAGTTTAGACCCCGGTTGTAAAGTTTAGTTACCATTAACTTCTTCCTAGGAAACCTGATTTATCACTTGTAACCTTGGGGATGAAGAATGAAATGCCAAAAACATGACTTCCTCTAATGGCTGCTTAAAGGTGGCTCCAAAAATGAGTTTTATCAACATTGCAGCATTAAAAAGCATGTTTACTGTCACAGAGAGCAGAAAAGCCACCACCGGAAGTGAGCTCTGTCTGGATTCTGGGGGAGTGGCTGTTTTGATTGACAGGTGTCCTAGTGAAGGTTGCTGTAGCCAATCGGTGTCTGCGAGGTCTCAATTGGAGTCACTGAACTAGACCTATCCTCCATGTTTGTGCTGTTGGTGCATTTTAGAGGATTTTATTTAATATTTGACGTTGGAAGTATTGTGACATACAGAGTCTGCACTTCAGAGTGAGGTTCATTTGTGTTGCACGCTTACAGCTGATGGGAAAGAAGATAACTGTTTGGCTGATACGGCAGCCAAATCTCACATTAATCCCGGTAGCTCTGCAACCACGTGAGCTAGCGCAATAATTTTTTTTGCATATGAAACCGGAGGAGTTGTACTTACATCTTATGCCATCAGTTTGTCCTCGGTCACAGTTTCCTTCCACATATAGCTTTGCAAAAACTGCATAAAGAGCGCTTGCAGCAACAAAAACATAATATTCCAGAAACACGCTTTGCCGATCCGATCAGCTTTTCATAACACTTCCTACATTGGATTAGACGTCAGCGCGAACTATCGCATGTCCGCCATGACCTGCCTGAAACCGGAAGTGACGTCATTTTTGCGGAAATGTAGTTTTTTACCGTCCAGGCCTCAATGAGCCTATACTGGTGTTTTTAAAAGTTATCCTTGACTTTATGACTTTCTGTGTCGTTTCTGGGATGCTTAGGACTCATATTGCACTGCTGGAAATAGTTTATTTTGATGCATATGCTGCTTTTTTGCAAATTTGCAGTATAATATTTATTTTCGTTTTTCCTGCAGTATATAAAAATTGGTGTATTTCAAAAATAAAACTATGAAGACACTCAAAATAAAATTCCTGTGGTGGGAAACTATTTTGTGCAACTTTTTTGTATTTACAGTTTTGAGGGATAAGCCTCTTAAATTTCTCTAACTAGAAATATATGTTAAAAAAACAAAAACGTTTTTCAATTTTTTTGTAGTTTATTGCACTTTTTTGCAATTTATGTAATTACTATGAACTTAATTCATACATATTATTAAAATTTAGGCTATAATGGTTGTATTGATGTATAGCAATTTGAAATGCTCCCAAAAATGGCACTACAGCATGTAAAAATATAATATAAGCTCTGGCGGACTTGGTTCTATGGTAGGTCTTAAAGGGTTAAGGCCTCAAATTGCAGTGTCCATCACTTATATACAGTCTATTATTTCACCTGGTATTTCATTGAAAAACTGTATTAATTTAACATCAGTTTAACTCCACATTTAAACTTGCTTCAATGGCTACCAGTTCAGCTGCTTTCATTGGTTAACATCTTCAGCACCACTCCCACTCCTCTCTTCATTCACTGTGTGTTTTTACTGATTTCTGATCTAATCTTTTAATTTGTATACTTTCAATGACATTCTTTCTTTCAGGACTTCAACTTTAACTGATGCTTCTGTTAATCAAAATCACTCTTTTATGCCTATTGACTTCAGCTGAACGGTTCTACTGAAAGCTTCGCTCAAGGCTAAATTCCTATAAAATGTCAACTTAGTGTTATCACCCAGCTTTAGCCTCAGCTTCTTTCAGTGCCTCCAGATCAAATGATCAGTAGAAGTAAGCACAAATGTGTAGTTCCTGGTTCTTTCCACATCTCTCTGGGGAACAATTGTCCACATTTTCCTACTCACACACTTTTCTGGAATTCCCACAAAGATGCTAATACTCTGTGCCTGTTTGGTAAACACGTTTTCTCTCTACACTTAAGACCATTTCCCCCGTTGAAGGTTAGGTTGTAGAAACAAGGCTTATTCTGTAGACACAGGCTCTGCAGATAATACTAATCATGCCAACGGCAGGGAGGGGAAAACTGATCAGAGCGACACATCACCAAACAAGGAAAACTTGTACCAAATTACAACCTATGTTCAAGGAAATATCTCGAATTCTTTTGGTTAAGCTGACAGGAGCACTGACTTGTCCGCGAGGCCTGAAGAAAGGAGCGCGAGCTAGTGCATTAAGGAAAAGTACACACTATAAGATATTTAGACTACAGCTAGTCTACCCTTAGATATGAATCATTAACTCGACTCGGTTCTGAAAACTCATTCTTGACTTTGGAAACGGAAGTTGGAAAAATAGTATCACTCTAAAGTTTTTGGAGCTTTTGACTTAATTAAGTTTGCCTTGTTCTTGGATTTGTAGAACCAGCACAGCAGACGTGAACGAAGCACTCCTGTTTCATCTAAGAAAATTCTTCTATCCAAAACTATCCACACTAAGGTCTGTGGATGATCCAGATACACAGGACAGTGTTTCTAAAATAGCATTGTACTTATGAATATTTTAAAAAAGCAATTTATCATCAGTGTGAGCGCCACAGAAAGCGAGATGATACGGAGTAAGATGATAGGACTAAGTGAGAATGTACGCTTTTAATAAAGTGGTTAATTGACCCTTTAAGACACCCCCTGAGGACCATGTGAAGGGAAGTGTTACTAACCAGTAACCTGAGCTGTACAGCTGTGCTCTGTATGTTCACATCTCCGTTTCATCCTGTCATAATGAATGTAGGAGTTCATGCAAGAGTGATCAAGAGGCAGCGATTAAACACAACTATGCATGACGAGTACGAAAGGATAACAGGAGAGGTAGTCCACAATCTAACAACACACACACACGTCTTCCACTGTCAAGCTCTGTGGCCTAGAGGTATGCAAAGTATCTTCCTATCCCTAACCCCTGCATGCAGGCTAAACCCAAACTTGTGCGTGGAAAAGATGTTTAGCAGCGGGAGGAAGTCATCTCTTAATCGAGGTGTGAAAACACTGACGTGCTTGAGATCAAAACACATTCAGCCGTGTCAGTCATACCGAATAAAGCCACACACTGATCCAGGTTTTTTTCCCCCATTTATTTCAACACTAACAGTCATGTGCAATATTGTGCTGACTGGCGTCATGGCGTGACATCTGTTGCTGTAGCCTCACAGTTGCTAATCTAGAGCCGTCTATCTAGAAAAAGCTTGCTGAATGTCCCAAACTAAGAAACCCAAACTGTTCCCGATCAAGCGACATAAATGAGCTACACGCTGGTCGTTTTGGTGTGAGGAGACACATCACAGCTAACTCCACAGACACAGTATTATCAGCTATGTGTCATAAACGTGTTACTTTTCACCATTTACAGGTAGACAGAGTCAAGATCTGAAATCACACAGTGCTGACATAACACAGGGTAAATGATTTATTTGAAGGACGATCTTAAAATAATGATATATATATATATATTAGCTTCTGTTTCTGACTCCCCTTGCAGCAGGGGCGCCACCAAGGGGGCCTCCGCAGTGGCACCCCTGGCAAGACTGTCCTATGTTGGTAATAATTCTAATAAATGTGAGCACAAGTGAGAGGAAGACAACCCAAAATAACTTAAAACATTAACTTGTTATTTATTCCAGCTTTAAACAGATTATTATGGATGTCAAAATCTGATGTGGTTTTCATGTATCTATTTTCAGTGATGTCAACTTTAATAGCAGGAAATTATTTAGGCATATCATTGTTTTCTGTCTCTCTTTTTTTTTTTAAAAAAAAAATTGAAGTAACATGTATTTAACAACAGCATAATGAAACTGGAAATTCAGTTTTTGGTGTGCCACCCCAATATTTTTAGTGGCCCCCCTTTGGCCACCCCTATGCAAAAATTCTGGAAGCACCCCTGCCTTGCAGATGTTAGAGTAGCATACCAGGCAGCACAGCTAACACTGCTTTGGAGCAAATATTTCCAGGAAAAAGATGAAGAGAGTCTTAAAATAGTCCAGTGGGCGGCTATGGAGGGACTGCTAAAATTTTGGGGTGCTGAATCTCCCAAAAAGCATCTTAAAGCCTTACAGGTGTTATTCAAAGAGGTCCGCCAGCATGTAAAGGTTTAGATTAGACAGTTTTCTAATCTGTTTCTGTAAATAAGTGGGATGTTGTTATGCCTATTTAAACTGGAAATAGGTAAGGGGGGGGGGGGGGGGGGGATTTTGCTGATTGGGCAAAAAACATATCCACCATAATGTAAATAACTAACGTGCAGGTTCACACATGTAAACCTGCTGTTTCAGTTTGTTACACAAATGCGTGTGGCGTCTGATAGAGGAAGTAATTCCTCGACTTGAACTTTGATAAAAACATCTGGCTTTTCTTGTCTGTTCACATTGATTATGCTTGAGTAAGAAGCTTTTCATGCTAACAACACTGCTCAGAGCAGCAAACACGATGTTCCACTACAATAATCCAGACCCAGATTTAAAGGGGCACTCTGTCAATTTCGCTAACCAAATTCAAAGTACTCATCAGGAGGCGCAATCCCCAGCTGATGTAAATAAATTGCTGATGTTTTCTGTTTCTGTCACTCCTCGCGACAACACCTAGCTTATCTCATGTTTATCTAACATATGGTCTAAGATTTAAAAGCTGTGGGCATCGAGGGGGCAGGAGGGTCTAATTAGAGATCGTACCCAGTTGCATTTTAGGAAATCCTGAAGATTCAGAGGTTTGGGATCTGTTTGAGAAACAGGAGCCTCTGCTGTTTCTGTTTGTTTTACAGTCCATTTCCTGTGATTCCCCTAATCTGTTACTACATTGCTGGAGTTCCCCCTTTTTCAATAGCTGTTTCATTAGAAAGATGGCACTTTTTTTCTTGCTGTTAACCCAACCTAATAATCAAATAGATAAATCAACTTAAAAAAAAATATGTTTGGAAACCTGGTGCTTGTTCAGGGCTATTCAGGACATAACACTTGGCCTTCTCTGGCTTTGCTTACTTGAAACGCTAAGAGCTCATGGAAATACATAATGCATGATGTTGACTTTGCATCGGTTTAAAGGGTCACAAGCTCACAGCAATCAAAAACCACAAGAATCAAATAGTTCATTTTTTCTTTTTAAGTCTAGAATGTGAGAGTTCAGCAGTATGGTTAAATACGTATGACTTCTTGTGCTTAAGAGATACGCTATACTGTATGACAGGACAATATCGAGCGATCTATCAGCTCTGCTTAGCCGACTAGATCAGGGATCAGTATACGTTCATAAACTCTACGGTATAATTGGTCCAAACCCTGATATCATTCAGAATATTAGGCAGTTCTGGGTAATAATAGTCGGCGCTTATAGTTTCCAGTCTTATTTTGAAAAGGAAGCAATGAACTGATTCCACATTTACTTTTTTGGAGACTGAAAGAGCTTTAACGTGTTCGTAGCTGACTCATCTATCTGTATAGTAGTGGATAGCTGACTAGTCTTTACTGTGCATTAAGATACATTTCATGTTGGCCTTTTAAAGGAAACTTTGCATGGCCATTAGACCTACTTTCAGCATAACAACACTTAGCCGTGTCTTTCAGTCGCTTCAGCGAGTTATTGGACTCCCTGACAAAAGCGAGCTGTTACCTCTGAGCCATCCTTCCATCGATGACGCCTTAAAGTTAATTTGAGGACTACAGATTTTAAGAGGCTTGTTATAATACTCTTCTAGGTTATTTCGCCTAACAAGTGGTGCTTTGTTGACCTTCCTCTTACAGGTCAAAGGTCAGCTATAGAGCAGCATGGCATCTCTCTCTATAAGCATGCTGTCCTTTCTAGCTTATTGTGCATGACTACATGTCAGAATTATTGCTATAGAACTACATCATCCATACAGAGGTGCATTTTGGGTAGGGGAGAACATCTCCCAGTATTGCCAACACTGATTTCTCTGCCCCTGAGTTTATGGCATTGCATAAAAGTCCAACATGCTTCCAAGCAAAGTCTATACAAGTGACTCGCACACAGGTGTGTTGTCAGAGTCCTGGCTGTGCATGGAGCTCAGCCCCGTGTCCGAGTCCTCATCATTTGTGTTGCAGGCTTTGGACAGACCTCGGGCCTGTTCCACCCAACCGCCGCTCTTCTCCCCTGATGCTGGTTCTGCATCAGCGCTCACTGCACCCAGCTCCCCCTTTCCATCATCGGTCAGTGTGTTGTTTCCTTGCTCTATCTCCATGGTTTCCACTTTGGCCAGCAGGTCCAGCAGTTCACTCTCCTTGGTTTCCCAGAGTGCCAGACTCAGGTCCAAGTCCCCCCTGATGGCGTCCAGATCTGTCTTGAGTCTCAGGCCAATGTAAAGGCTGGTGTCCAGCTGCGTTTTGATCCTTTCCTCTTCCAGTACGAGCTCATTTTCAGACAAACTCTCAACATCTGGTTCCACAGCTGGAGGGGCGGACACAGTGAGACACATCTCCTCCGAAACACTGTCCGTGTCCTGTGCTGCTTCTGCGCCTCTCTCCTCCCGCCGACGCTTCATCCACCGCCGATTCAGCTCCTCCTGGATCTCCCCGGTGATGCTCTCCACGAGCGCCTCGCGTTCCGTCAGCTCCTCCTGCAGCCTCACCACCTCCTCGCACCGGCGCGCGTATTCCTCAAACTGCGCAAGCGTCTCCGACGTGCACCGCGCGTCCTGACGCTCCGCTTTGCGCTTACAATCCGAAAGGGCAGGAGCCCCTGGAGTGGAATCTACGAGGTAAGTGTCCTGCACGTAGTTCACCCCGTGTCTCTTAATGCGGTCGAAGTGCACTTTGGCCTCGTAGCGCTCGATCTCCCGGTCCAGGTCCTTGATCCTCTGAATCTGCTGGCGGATGGTGTGGTCCTGAGAAATCACCAAGTGGACCAACGTCTCCATCTTTTCCACCGAGCTTTTATCTTTAGAAACAGTCTGCTCCTTCTTTTTGTTCATTTTGTCCAACTTTCTGAAGGCCTTCCTGACGATGCGCCGCTGTTTCTCCTGGGACAGGTTGGCCGCGGCGGCCGCGGCGGTCCAGCAGGTCCGGGCGGTACCCTTGAGCAAGCCGCCCGGACCACCACTCTCCCGGCTCTGGACGACTCGGGCCTCGGCGCTGCGGGGCCCGTTGTTGGGCAGCGAAGCCTCGTTTTTCACCAGGACAAAGCGAACATTCTCTTGCTCGTCTCCCCAGGCGCTCCACAGCCGAAGGATTTTGGTCTTGTTGGGTAAAATCCTCTCGAAGCCTCTCCATTTCTCCACCACGCAGTAGGACTGAGGAGAGCCAGACAGCATCGCTGCCGAGGCGCCCTGCTGCAGGTTCTGATCTTCAAGCAGGACTTTGACCACGTCGGCGCAGGTGGTTCGCTTCGTCAGCCCAGAGACCAGCTTCTCCTCCCGGCAGACCCATACCGAGATCTTTCCCTCCTCCGGCTCCATCTCCGGCTGAACTCCAAGAAAGAAGAAAAAAAAAGTTCCCTCACTGAATCCTCTCTGCTGCCTTCGTCTGCTGCAACTCAAAAAATAAAGGAGACAAAAATATTTTTACTAATGATGCAAAACATTCATCAGGAATTCTCTGCGCACTCGTCTGTGTCAGCTCTCACTTTAAATGCGCTCAGAAGTCCGGACATGTAACCTCATTACGCTTAAAAATATCTGCCTTATTTCTAAAAAGAAAAAAAAATCACATATATTTATTTACCTCCGTGGTCTGTTTTGGGGCAGTCTGCTGGGACCTCATGGCTCTCTCCCCGGCATATCGATCTGAGCCCTGCGCGCTGCTCCGGAGAGGAGATGAGGAGTGCGTCCTTGCGTCAGGGCAAGCTGCTCTGGTGTGTAGGACAAAACAGGAGGGTGCTGTAAAGCTGGGACACGCCTCCTGCCTCCTCTCTCTCTCTCGCCCCCTCTCTCTCACTTACACACACACACACACACACACACACACACACACACACACACACACACACACACACACACTTTCTCACTCTTGATAACAAAGGTAATCTGGACTGATATGTCAGCCTTTGTTAAGTAGAAAGTCGGTACTGAGGGTTAAGACAAAGTTCCCTTCTGATAACTGTCTGAAACACACTTATCAAACTAATTCCGTGCGTGACTTAATAATCTATGGGCCGGTGTGTTTACACGGTTAAAAGTCAGCGCTGTTATCCACGTTTGCTTAGAGCTCTGTAGTATTTTTATTAATGTCACAGGTTTTATTCTTGAGATCAGTCTGGTCGGTTGGAAATAGAACCGTCATCTCTCAGGTCAGCAAAAAGCGGTGAAAAAGCTGTGGTTGCGCTATAATATTTCAAAGTCTTAACTACAGCTGACGAGAAACACGTCAGATTAGTTCCTGATCATCTGCATCTTTAATGGCCTTTCATGATTTATGCAGTCTTCTTCACTTTTCACTGTGAATCTGTTCACAGACGCTGAAGTGTTTGGAAGGGGATGTCAGGTCAGGCACATGCAAAATATTTTAACATAATTCCATATTGTCCAGTTTCTTCACAATGTAAATAGACAGATGTGCTCAATTTATGTCTCACAGGAGTGGGAGGGCGGCACAGAGTGGGCCTCTTGTCTTCTCTTTCTTCGTGGTGGGTGGGTGGAGCTGACCTGCTCGGCCATGCAGCACACCTGTGCAGGTTGAGCTCAGGAGATTATCCAGCAGCCCCACCAGCTCCTCTCACTTTCTCTTCCTCTGGCTGACTGCGCGAGATACCAGTTTGCAGTTTGTGCATTTGCTCAGAAATGCAAACTGGCTCGTGACCGTCCACACATTTAATGTTTGGGTTATTAATTTTATTTCAGGGTAACTGCAAGACTTGTCATTATAATTTCTGGCGAGGTGGAATTTCATGTTATTACTTTTTTTTCTCTTTTGTTTGCTGCTATGAGATTTTTTATGTTTTGTCTGCCTCATTAGGTTAGTACAATCTCAAGGTAAGCACAGAGCAGAACCTTCAGTCTTTTGGCTTTGCTTACTGTGTCCCGCACAAGACAGAGAGAGCTAGAGTTGAGGTTACGAGCAGAGAGGCACTCGGACCGAGCTAAACCGCTGATGAAGCTCTTACTCAGCAGTGTTAAGACTGCAGTATGTATTGTTACTCAGTTTCATCTTCATAATCTCCGCAGAGCCGAATGTTTTAGAGCTCAGCTGGATTGGGTAAAAAGCGGAAGGAAATCCATCTATTACACCCCGCAGGGTCCTCATATAGCGTCTGATCCCATAATCGGCTCTTTCAACTATTTCAGGACAGAATATGGTGGACCGAACTCGTAAAAGGATTTATGTGCATTAAGAGTGTTTTGGTGTGTGTGTGGTAGTGAACATATTGCATCGATGGCAAGCGTTGATCCCCAGCAGGCACCATTAGTCTGTTTGAGCACTGTCAGGAGTGATACATCAAGCCGGGTTTGTTGGTAAAATAACTGCTTAGGAAACCATCTGGGAACATGAACACACGCACACGCGTTAAGGCATGTGAGTGTGCGCACTTACTGGATACAGAACCATGTTTACATACGTTCTGGGCATGCGTTGCGAACACTAGATTTGGATTAAGAGGACTGTGGGCTCTGCGTCTGGGATGCACGACAACGCGGAATGTTTTTCTTATCTTGGATCTTGTTTCCTGTGAGGTCACTGTGTCTGTGTCTGTGTGTGTGGGACCTGCAGACTTGTTATTGGCTGTCAGACGTTTAGTTTCCAGTCTCACCACAACAAATATGCCCACAAAGCCAGCTGTAGCATGAAAAACATTTTATTTCCCAAAACGTCACGTTCACTGTTGATGAAAAATAAAATGTTGTAGTTGAGCTCAGTTATGGATAAAGCCTCAGTTAAATACACACTTTTTATAGTTTTAAAACAAATGAATCATTGTCTTAATAACGTAAACAATCAAAGATCTTTATGCATTTTTTTCTAACAAATTCTTAAAAGTGAAGTGACAGAGCAAATGCAGTTTCAGTGGCGCTTTGGATGCATTTCTTTGAGTAGAGCTCCCTCTGGTGCTTTTAAGGGAAACTGCATGGCTGACGTTCACTCTGTCTCAGTTACATCTGGAATTGTGGGTCCAGATGCAGGACTGTTTTATGTTTTGTTATGCGATTCTGATTGGCTGCGTCATTGACTGTTAATCATATACAGCTAGAGAAAATGTACTGACCATTAGCAAGGGGCACAGAAATTAAGAGGTCATGATAGATCTCTAAGATGTTGCATCTTATAACCTCTTCACTATGTGAATAAAACTTGTCAGTGCCAAAGACTTCCATTGTTTCCTGTAAGATCCTAAAGTCTTAAACATTGGTGGAGGTAATGCGTTGCTACAATCATATCACACTTGCTGCCATGTGCGGTTACTTAATCCATATGTCCTCCATTGATCTGTACAACAGGAACAAAAACCCAATGAAATCTTTACAGCAACAATCACTTGAAGGACATTACTTGAAATTCATTGTGTGTATCTGTTCTTTTAATGAGCGCAGGGATTAGTGCTGATATTTGAATACAAGGAAGTTCTAACTTTAATGTGAAGAACAACAAAAAGGTTTCAACATATATTAGTTGTTCTTCAGTTTTGTTTTGAGCTGACATGGCAGCTAAAAATAATGGCAATAATTAAACAGAGTACAAGTACTTGAAAACACTGCTCAAGTATAATAAGCATACTATACACTTACTTTCTTAGCCTATTCAAACTATAGATGGTTCAGGTTTGATTTGCATGTTTTGTGCGTTTGCGTGTGAGCTATGCATCGATACAGTTTGAGCTTCACACATATGTGTGAACAATTCTTGAGTTCATAGTTCATAGTCAGTCGGTGTGGTAAACACAAAAACTGGAATAAAAATCTTCCTGAATGGATTCTTGATGCAATTAACCAAAAAGGCTCTACATGGTCAAGATGTCTAGTTCATTGGCTCGAACTGCTAAAGGGAAATTAGTTCCTGAGAACAGTTTTCTGCACCGGGCTGTAAACATACAGCATATTTTACAGTAGAGTTTCACATTTTTATATATGGGAGGGTTTAGTTGGTTTCTTTTAATATATCAAAGCTTCTTTGAAAGCAAATTCCTAAAAAACACCGTGTGTCTCTTAATGCTGTGGGAGGTCTCATGACAGAGTCAACTTATAACAACGAATTGATTAACCTCAATCCTGAATTTTATCGAAAGGTTACAAAAAGGGGTTAAGCTTTAAATATTGCAGTCACCACTGTTGGCAAAGCTTCATCTGCTTGGTAGACCTGTGTTATTTCCTATAAATATTCAAGTTTCGGGTGCAGGGCACCTACTGATCAGAAGGTCGGTGGTTCGATCCCTGGCTCCTCCAGTCTGCATGTCAAGTATCCTTGGGCAAGATACTAACCCCAACTTGCTCTCTGATGCATCCATCGGAGTATGAATGTGTATGAATGTCGTTAGAAAGCACTAAGTGTAGATTAAGTGCTTGTGAGAATGAGGCATGTTGTATAGAGCGCTTTGAGTACTCCGTGAGAGTAGACAAGTGCTATATAAGAATCAGTCCATTTACCATTACCATAAATACTTAAAATGAAATAAGAATAAAACTAATTGGAAAATATGAATCTATAACAGCTCTGCTGAAACCTCCCGTTGCTGTTCTGTATGCAAAGAAGAATTCTGCATGTATCATGTGAATGCATTCAAGCTAAATTAAATCATGACAACAATAACAGCAAGTTCAGAGATGAGACTAATGAGAAAAGACAAAACCCACGAGCACAGTTTAGAACTGACCATTTATTTAAACTGAATAGCATATGCGTACAAAGTCTCTACAAAGCTAGAAAATATCTAACATACCTTTAGCCATGAGGGGGGAGAAAGTTACAAAGCAAAGATCAGACCCTGTGCAGTACCAATAGACACACATTACTAGCTTTTGGATTTCTCCTAAATGTACTCTCTTCACAAAATAGGATAAACATTAGAATATCAAAGATATACACAACATCTGTAATAAACGTTATTGTCACTTTTATACAAAGCACCTTATCAAAAACCCCTCGGTGCACGACACGCGTGTGCTGCACCGGAGCGAAAAAGATTCAAGGCCATTTTGGAATTGATTAGAGACAGGATTTCTGCGCCTCACGCGATCCGTAATAGAAGATAATATCCAACTTGCACATACAAGACGACATTAACAACACAGACGACGATGACTGAAAAACTCAGTGCTTCACTGGACTTTGTGACCTTTTGAACGACCTTTTAGACTTCACTGCTTTAGTGTTATTTCATTGTCACCACATATTCTCCAGCTGATTACAGCAAATGGACAGTTAACAGTTAAGCTGTGCAGCTGAGTCCTTGTAATGTTTAACGGACAGTTAGAGGATTTTAATGAGTCACAGTTTAAAGAAGCCTTTTCCTGACAGCCAAGATGGTAAGGGGCCATGTTTGATTTTGTTTTTTTATGTTCATTAAGCGAGCTTTAATAAATCACTTTCCTCTTTACTTTGTGTCACATGACTGTCTTTGGTAAGCAGGTGCTAGATACTGTTTGGACAGAGGGTCATAGCTGCAGCTTTTGTTGGGCTATCACTTGCGCGTTACGTGTCCATCCTCCTGCAGAAGGCCAAGTGTTCGGTCTACAAACAACAAATACTGGAGTGTGAGCCACAAGTCTGGGAAAGTCAAGAGCAGGGGAATTTCCTAGCGGGATGATTCACGAGTGTGAGGGGGGAAAGCGTGGTTTGTAATCCCAACAGACACCCACAGGGGTCTTTAGTTTAACAGAGTCAAAACCTAGTGGTTTTGGATAAACACTAATCCATTTCAGCACAAAGGCAGGAGACGTGAATCACGTGTGAGTCATAACTTGTTGAGGCTAAATTTTGAACAGCTGGCCATTTCTGAGCAAAGATGTGTCATTTCAGGTTTGAAGTTCCTACAAGTTACTGGATCTTCTGGACACCGCAAAGCATTTTCAGCCAACATCATTGTATCGAGGTTTTCTTATTAAAACATAAAACTCTCTGGGCCTCATTCATTCACATTGCTTCTTTTTCCGACCTTCTAGTGTTTAAACAGATTCCCACATGTAAACAAAAAAAAAAAAAGAAATCTTTAAGAGCTGCAACGAGTTACAAATCATGGATTTTAATTCCAAGAGAAAGAAGCTTATCCAGATAAATCGGTAAACCTAGTCAGTGTAGCTTATTATAGCTGCCTTTTCAGTCTAACTTTAAAGAATCAGTTTGGCACTCTAACAAATGCATTTCTTGTTCGGTTTGTTGTGTGAAAGCTGCTAATGCCATGAGTTTATCACAGCATGAAAACATGTGGAAACAGCAAAGCTAAAAGTGAAACTGCCTACTTCTCAAAAGTACCCCTGGACTGCTGGAACAAGTCTGAGAGCAGGCAGTCTGACTCAGTTTTGATTCATTAATCGATTACTTTTTAAAACTAGCCTTCCAAACACCGGTGGTTGGGAATACGGGCCAAACTTGCAGAAAACCTGCAAAAGCTAATTATGAGTACGCTAAGCTAAGCTAACCAGCTACAGGCAAGACAAGATGATTTGAGAGCTGGTTGACTTTTAGCATTTCTTCTTATTTTTTAAACTGCCTAACTTGACTATATGCTTTTTTTTTTTTTAAAAAACATACCAAACAAACACAATATAATATGTGAATTTGCTAGCTTTAGAAGGGATTATGAGCACTGTTTCCACTTGCTTTCATTGCTATGCTAAGCTAAGCTAACCTGCTAGCTGTAGCTGTATCAGACAGAGATATTAAAGTTGTAAAAAGTTAATTGATGGCATCCACTACTTTTAACAGCTTCTATATAAAACAGATAATCAAAATGATTCTACAGCAGGTTTGTAAGAGCAGGTCGTCCAAACAGTGACAAGTCCAAACAATTGCATTTTATGAACGAGGCGCCAGGTAATATCTAGTGCACAAGCTCTCTCTACATGAATCCGTCATACATGTAATAAACAAATGCAAATACATGGAATAAATACTGCCAATAGATACCACATGAACAAGAATTTATCCCAAAGACATCAGAAAAAATTGAAAAAATTAATCAGGACTGTCCACAAATTAAATTAAAGAACCACTTTTACATGGAATTTGGATAAACTAATCCCAGGACACAGAAAACAGGGGCATGTGGGACCAAAATGTTCCTGTACAATAAAATGTTTTTGTTTTTTTGTCCCATGCACCACCTACAACATCAAATTATCAGGACTTTTGGGAAACACAATAGAAATGTCTAATGCTGTTTCCAGCCAAAGGCACTTCATGCTGCTGGGCATGACACAGACAAACCACCAGACGACACCTGCTACAGTACACTCCATCAAGAGTTTTTGGTTTTTTAAAATTCATAAATTACTTTTTAAATATTATATAACCAGAAAAACCTGTGTTGTAGTGGTTGAGGGGAACTGTGTCATCTAGAGTTAAAATAACCCTGACACTGAGGTGAGAATGCTTCTGGTCAGGGCTGTCCCATCTAAATATGGATGTAATATTCAGGCTTGCTAGTATGGGCATGGTCATCACACTTACCTAAGATAACATTAAAGGGGACTTATTATACTTTTCCTTGTTTTCCATCATATATAAAGTTAAAATTGTGGACACTTGGAATAAACTAGGCCAACATTTTAAATAATATGTCCGGGAATGTATAAGTAATCCCTGTGAACCAAAAGCTCAGGTTTCTGCTTCAGATAGCAAAAAAACAACAACAAAAACAAAAAAAACCCTCTGTGTACAAAAGCCCCGCCCACCTGCTGAGCCTTCTGTTTGCAGGTAGTGGCCAATTAGAAGAAGTTGGGTTTAATAATGGGAGGCTGACTCAGACATTGAATGAACTGAAGGGCTACATCAAGGACCAAAATAAGATAAAGGAGGATTATTTTGAACTGTGACGCATGCAAAGCTACTCTAGGAGACTAAAAGAATGAAAATTTGGAAATGAACACAATAGGTCCCCTTTAAGTTGCAAAAGTAATTTACACGATAAAAACAGCAGTAAAACTTTTTTCCCTACGTGTACACCATGAATGGCAATGTATAAGGTTTAAAATTCACAGTGCTTTTCAGTAGACCAGAGTCTGCTTCAGATTATAATCCTTAAGATCTGCAAACTCATATTAATAGTTGATCATAGTTTGTAATCACATTTCGACCTGTTAATCACCCCTCTGTGTGACAGCTGTCACAGTTTTGGGATGAAGCCTGCAATTCCACGTTGAATCTGTTTATGGAATCCAGTTTTAGCATTTCTAATGACGTCTCAGTGACGTCAGTTTCACCGTTTGCCGTTCTCCCACAGAGCTGGCGTTTCCTACAGCTGCTGCTTCACAATAAAAGCCCACAAAACAGGATTCTGAAATCTTGAGGATTATAATTTTGTTAGTCTTTTAAGCAAAATAAAGAGTCACCTGTTGCACAAAAAAAGCTACCTGAATTGTTCAATTTCACTTACAGTTTCTTATTATTAACATAAGGTTTAGATAGTGATTGTGGAATTAAAATAGAATCTCTATGCTATTATCAATAAACAACTCCCCAAAGTTTAGAAGATTTTTTTCTTTTCTTTTTTTTGTAAAGAAAACATACAAAAAGGTAAAAATTTGATTTCTTTTTCTTTGGGACAAACCTCTTGTATAAGAATTCAGCTCACACAATTTGCAGTGTCCATCTGTACAAATCCACCTCTATATTCTACTATATGATAATGCAGTAGTGTTATTTCCTCCAGCTTTCTCTGCTTATTGATGATACACAGGGTCTGACCTTCAGCGCCTGTCAGTTTCCTGACAGATAACACACGGGGGGAAATTATGAGATCTCACTCTCTCTGTTTTTTGTTGTTTTTTTATCTCCCCCTCTCTTTCTTTCTTCTCCCTGGGTCGACTTTCACCAAAACTCGTGACAGAAACACCACTTTCATTTCCATCATCAAGATAGGAAAGAGAAAAAAAAAGACAGAAAAGAGAAAAAAAACTGGGAGAAAGAGAAGAAGGATCCAATTAGTGGAGACGTGACATCCCCTGGTGATATCAGAGTCAGGATGTTCTTGGGGAAATGCGCCAGGTCGATTCTGATGTGTTTTTATGGCTGCACTACCACTGTGCTTTTTTTTATTATCATTATAGCTAATGAGCTACCGATCACCAGGTTTGCAGTTAGTGTGGATATGCTCCTGTTGAGGAGGTTTCTGCGGTGTCACATCTGGCGTTAATTAAAAAAAAATTTTTTTTACCCCAGTTACTTTCAGTGAAAATGCAGCCTTTTTCTTTTTTTTCACGAATTTGTTTGGCTAAAACTAATTTTTAGAGACATTTTTAGCTCCGATGTCACAAAAAAGGAAAAAAAAAAAACACCAAGCAAAGGCCATACATGTGTTTCAACGTGAGTGTGTATATGCGTGTGTGTTATTCCTTGATGAGTCGATAGATGTGGTGCTGTGCTCCGTGCTCGTTGTTGGACACCTCGAACACACACGCCATACACAGCAACGTTTCCTGAGTGTCTCTGTTGCTCACCACCTGGAAAAACACACACACGGGAATAAAGAACACACAAGAGGTCGAGGTTAAGCACCCTCGTATACATATATCATTCGAGATCAAGAACTGTACTACAAGTATACTTCTAAACTCTTATCCTCCTTAAGGCAACAACTAATATTTCAACATGTATTCACAGCTGTAGGATATAGAAGACAATATGCTTATACAAAGCACGTGAAACAATTACAGCACCTGAACAAAAGCACTTTAAAAGGTCTACCAATGCAGAAAGGTGCCACTGAAAAATTCACATGCACAGTTTTAGTAGATTTTTACAAGCACACTGAAGGTGCTGGTTCATGGAGTAAACCAGAGTTTGGTTAATCCCATTTGTTCTGGGGTTGTGTGATTTTTACAAAAAAGGTGGATAAAGTAGCAGCGAGAGCTCTGCACAGACGCCGAAGAAGATTCTCATTATCTATTCCCAGTGAATGTAGTGTCACAGAGACCTGGCACCGGCTGGTGTTAAAGGGGACCTACGCTGCTCATTTCCAGTTTCACGTTTTTATTCTTGGACTCCACTAAGGTGGCTTTGCATTAGTTTAAAATCACTCTTACTTATTTTGTACTGGATCTTGGTGCTGCCCTCACGTTCATTCCATAGACTGTATATAAAAGTAGGTCAACACAGATGCTGACTAGTGAAATGCTGTTGTGAAGTCTTGAGCTAAGCTTTTTCACTGCTGTCATCTTCCCATTTTAAAACCAGACATGATGAGGGAGGGGTTGGTCTGCCTGGGAAACTGAGACACACTGAAGCTCATGTTGTAAGAACTGCCCTATCACCTTCCCTGCCTTATCCTCCCGTGTGTTTGATGGGAAGTAGGATCTTAATATACTCCTCTTTGCAACCAGCTTGAAGACTTCCTTTTCCAGACCTAGAATCTGTATGTGGCGGGGTGTGGTCTGTGGTGCCGTTGCAGGGGAGACGGATGCACCTGCACGGCATCGGCAGCACGCGTCGTTAGCTTTAAGATCTGCACTGGGTCATGGGTTATTGTTGTTGGTGATGCGTGCGGCTGGCAGCGGGAGAGCCGAGGCCATTCGTGTGTGTTTAACAGCAACCGAGTTAATAAAGAGATGCTTAAAAGCACAAGCCTGTGGTCGGCTCCGTCATTAATGCCACACTGTACATCTTTGATATACAGTCTTTACCTTATCCACTCTCTAAAGCAAGCGGTTTTAGAAAAAAAATCTCCCTCTCTGTAATCCAGCTTTCTACTGATTGGCTGTCAGTGTGAGATGATCATATTAAAGATATTAATAATTAGCCTCTATGACTCTGACATCACAGAGGTCTAAGAGTTTAAAAACTCAGCTTTTAGACAGGATGAAACCTGAGCTTTTATCTCATGGGGATTACCTCTACATATGTTGACCTCATTATTTGAAGCTTCATGTTTAATATAAGCAATTGCCATGATAACAGTAACGATATAACAGAGAATGAGGAAAAGCGGACTTAGATTAACTGCATTAGTGTAACATTTTCACCCATCGAGAGAAGGAAGGTGGTAAATATATATTTGCATAACATAAACGCAGTCTCTGCCCTCACCAGCAAAATAGTGAAGTTCTCCAGCACGCTGTTCATCATGTATTTCTCCGGCAGGTGTTTGAGCTTGTGGATGAAGTTGATCATGTATTCGCACATCGGCGAACGACTGATTCTGTAGACAAAACGCCCGTTTTCAAACCTCGCGTACTCCGTCTGCGAGAGAGGGGGAAGCAAAGGGAGATGCTTTAGCCAAATAATCTTACACAACGCACCAATGAAAGGCACCTCCATCAGTTTTACACATCAAAAGCAGCTTTCTAGTGAAAAGCTCAGCCTTTGAAAATGGTTGTGTAACATTATGTGCAGCTGTGGAAAACTGCCAGGCCTGACATAATCATCTTTGCTAGTGTCATAAGGGATTATTTGATGCCATCGAGGGCTTAAGGTGAAGAAAATGAAGGATGTGGTGGTTTTAAAGCCCACATAGGGAGTTACAGGACATTTAAAACATTAATTAAAGATTGCAAGTATCAATATTATTATCACCTGCTGTGTGAATAAACCCAACATGTTTCTATTTAGCAGTTATCCTCAGTCCTCACCTCAACCTTCTCAACCACCTGCTTGCCAAAGGAGCAGACCTTGGTGGAGCAGGTGATTGTCATGTTCTCCGAGCTCTCGTACTGGCTGGTCACACCGTAGAAGGCCGCGGGGTCGTCCTGCACGTTATAATTCAGGTCCGCCTGGAAACCACAGAGCAAAGACGACAACGCAAACATCAGATCACAGAAAACAAGCACGCGTTTAGTCCTGTTGCTTTTCTGAAGCGAAAGTTTTCCAACAGTGCCCTCTGCTGGTACTCTGCTGGTACTGCACCATAAAAGGTCTCCAGAGGACGAGCAGATCCATGATCATGATGCTGAAACTGACATTAAAATGCAACGTGCAACCTTATTTTTCAGTACATGAAGTAAAAGAATCATCTCCGATACTCTTCCTCCATCCATCAGTGCAGAGTGCTGTTTTAATTGGACACTAAACCTTGCATATGCATGTTTATCTCCTTAATCACCTCATAAAACAGTTAAAATGCAATTTGTTGTGTAATTTTTAGAAGAAAAAAAAATGTATTGTTATAAAATGTGGGGATTGACCTTTATAACATCCACATTTGTTTGTTTCTTATTTGAACCAAACCTTTATGCAGGTGTTTTATGAGACAGGAGAGAGGCAGGTACAGGGGGGGTAACAGAAGAGAGAAACATTTTCTTATACAACTTTGTGCGACCGAAGTTGAAGCAGAAAAATGTTTAATCGGAGCAGAGAGAACACGCTGCACCTGGACTGCAGGCAGGGAAGAGCGGGGAAGGGTTTGTACTGTTTGTAATGAGTCCTCTGAGGAGCGCCGTGCGTCTCGGGGCTCAGAGAACACACAAACACAAACACCATATGCTTACTCACTCACATTTACATCCATTCACGTGCACGCAAACATCAAACCGTGCTCTATTAAAGCTGCAGATTATCAGAAACACACTCCATTGTGGTAGATCTGAGAGCTTTTTAATTAAATTCAAGGGAAGGCTCTCTACATGACACACACACTCTTTATTTGTTCGCATGCTGCAAGCACACCTCGCCACTTCACAAGCCTGCAGGCTCCTGTCCTCTCCTGGATTATTTCTACTGTCCAACAACCTCCTCACCTCACCGTGATTTTGTCGGTTGACCAGCTCCACCCCAGAACATGAATTCTCCAGTCATGGAGCGTAGCAGCTGCAACTAACAGGAAGCCTTGGATTTCTGCTCATGTTGAAGCAGTGCAAGTGTAACACATGCACGGAGGATGGTGTCGTTTTAGAATTACATTTATGACAATGACGGAAAGAGGAAAAGGTGTCGAGAATAGATCATCTGCTGTAACATGAGCTCATGTAGCTAGCAAATCAGCGTGACTCCTACTAAGCTAACTTGCTTATGAATTAGGGCTGTGAAAACATCCGATATCCAACTCGAAATGCTTGTGGTTAAAAAGAATTACACAATATCCACTTTATTTCACTTCTCAAGGCAAGGATTTTAGCTACTCTGATTAGCGACTAACAATACAATGTAGCCACACGGTCACAGAACATCAACTCAAAGGCTACAATGTTGCAGCATAATAACTATGACATAGCATCATCAGACTGAAGTACTGTCTGAAAACATGAAGATAAAAGCCTCTATGTTTTTCCACCGTGAGCACTGAAAGCATCCAACAGCTCAGTTTGTCAATCACCAAATCCAATTACTTTAATTGACCCATTCATCTGCAGAGACGGGCAGTAACGCGTTACTTGTAATGCGTTACTGTAATCCGATTACTTTTTTCAAGTAACAAGTAAAGTAAGGGATTACTATTGCAAAAACGGTAATTAGATTACCGTTACTTTCCCGTAGGAACGCTGCGTTACTGCGTTACTAAAAACGTGATTTTTTTGCGAGAATGTCTCATGACAGTGACGTAAGCGAGTGCGACGTTTGTGACAACAGCTGTGTGCAGATCAACAATGGATCATATATCGAGTGCAGAGAGAGTATGAGCGTGCAGCGTTTAAAGCGTGGAAGTACTGACCTTACTTTGAGTTTGATTCCATAAAAAGTGACAAAAACATTAGTGTCCGTTGTGCGTGGGAAGAAAACATCTTTTTACAGCGAAAAAAAACCCCTAAACTTCCAAGCAAGCACCGAGTGAGCAACGAGGTAATGGGAAACTCACAGAGAAACTCGCGGATTCTTCCACTGACCGCTGCGCACACCTGCACCAGGGTAAACCTCCGCCTACCCAACTCCTGCTTTACAGGTGAAAATAGAGCAACAGGACCGCTGAGTCTTTGACTTTATTTATTTTCTGCTGTGTTTTACTTGCATCTATTTGAAAGACTGAGTGTAAACACACAAAAAAATATATTTTATGTGCTGGAATGTGCAGAAAATAGGTTTAAATGTTAAACAAATTTCCTCCAGTCAGAGAATGTTGCAGATAATTAAATTTTTGCTTGATGCATAAAGTTAAAAGATTAAAACTAATAAAACAAGTTTTAAAAAGGGACTTTTCCATTTGATTACATTTTGTATGATGGATTATGCAGAAAAAGTAGAATTGGACTGAAAGATCTATCACTTTATCACCTATTCAGGTTGTAAATCGTGTTTTTAAAAAGTAACTAACTAAGTAATTAATTACTTTTGAAAATAAGTAATCAGTAAAGTAACGGGATTACTTTTTGGGGGAAGTAATCAGTAATTAGTTACTGATTACTTTTTTCAAGTAACTTGACCAACACTGGTGTGGATAATAGCAAACACTGAAATACATTTTTTGCATGCAGCAATGAATTTTGTTCACTCAAATTCAGCTTTTCTTCGCTCAAAATAAATTTCTCCTCAAAATGCAACACTTGCACCTGCAATTTTTTTTACGTGCGCTCAGAATAGCGGCACAAAATTAACGCCATAGGCGCCCACTTAGATCCAATTATTGTCATCTTACTGGGGTTTTTTGTTACTGACTTTTCTTTCGTAGAGGCTATAAATTATTAGTTTGAGAGTCGGATTTTTGGAAGTCCTATGGTACAGAGGAGTTCTGAGAAAGGACAGTAAAGTCAACACACACACACACACACACACACACACACACACACACACACACACACACAGGTGAAAACAGCTACCTGTGAGTCTGGAGGTGAGCAGGTGTTCAAACAAAGCATCTGCGCTTTCATCAACCCACCACCTCCATATTCCAGGTGGACAGATGGAACTCACACACACACACACACACACACACACACAGTGTGCTGCGTAGAAAAATAAGGGAACTTTCCCTGGGTGGGGGCAAAGGTGCATGGATTGTGGTTCTTGCTGACCCTACTCGGTGACGTCCAAAGCATTTTCAGGAGCAAAAAGGAAAAAAACATTAACCTTAGTCCAGAAATATTTTTAAGATATTTGACAGGTACTGGAAAAAAAACTCAAGTAAACAGGAAACTGATTAAAAGTTTGTCTGCTTACCCAGAATTTGATCAGGTAGAAGGCGTTTTGTGGGCCCTTATCAAACAGCTCCTTCAGACCTCCCTTCTTCTCGGGGAACTTGTCGTAGATTTGCCGGATGTCCACACACTCCAGCAGCGGATCGCTGTAGCTCAGGCTGCTCTGGCTGATGTGCACAAAAAGGTGCTTGTTGTACTGAGAAGAGAGAAACGTTTGAATCAGACGGACGCCAGAAATGTGGAGATAAACACACACTGACTACGCCTAAAGTTACTTCTAGGATCCTGCTATAACTTTTCACTGTAACTTAACAGAGAAACAGAAAAATATAAAGTTAGATCAGCAATCTGGTGCATTGTTAAAAGAAAGACTGCACGTCATCACAGCACAAGCAAAAGCCAACAAGACCACAGAAGTCATTGAAAGTGCATGACAGAGTTATCTCCATGAATTGAGACGCTACCGTTCATCGAGGTTGTCAAGGTCTGCAACCAAGAGACAAGCTACTCTCTCCCCCGAGGACCCAAAAAACCCTCAGAAATTTCTCTATCACCAGCTCTGATCTCAACCCAGCAGATCATGTTGTTCAATTACTGAATACAAAACCAAAGGCAGAGAAAACACCCAAACAAGCCGCCACTGAAGGAGGCTGCAGTAAAGGTCTAGCAGAGCATCTCAAGGGAGGAAACACTTGATGGTGTCCATGGGTTCTCCACTTCAGGCAGACTGCAAATGACTTTCATCCAAGCAGTGAAAAAATCCTCATATTACCTTTGAGCCTCTGAAAACAGGATTGTGTATAAATGGCTGTAATTCCTCAACAGTTAATGCAAATTTTGCGTTAATTCCCCTGAATTAAAGCTGAAAGCACTTCAGTCAAATCTTCGTTGTTTGATTTAAAGTCAAACGCTGCAGTCACCGCAGAGGCAAAGCTGCAAAAACTGTCTTTGTCCAAAAGATTAGGAACCTAAATGTGTCGTTATCATTTAATCGTTAAATTTAAGTCAGGTTTTATCAATTATAACAAACTGAATGCAAGCATAGCTGCTAGAAGTTATGGCTAAAACTACAAGGGATAAACTGATAATAATTCAACTGTAATCTCAGTATCCATCTAAGCTGCTGATTAATACGCTTATGTTGAAAGCAAACTTCAAATTTCTATTTCTGAGCTCAAAGAGAGATTTTACTGACTTACTCCCACTGACCAGTTTCAGAACAGGACCACGGCAACTTTACTGGGCTGTTCTCTGACCTGCTTTTCTTAGACAGGGTGTGAGTTTGTTTGGCTTTGCAGCACAATAAATCATACAGTTTAATGCAATATTGGCCAGCTATACAGATCACAGAGGGCAAAAAACTTAATAGAAAGATCTGCTAGTCTGGTTGGTTAAAAAAAAGAAATACATAATTTTCTGCATTTTTACTAGAGGTGGGAATCACCATACATCCCACGATACGATATTATCACAATACTTAACGCACGATACGATATTATTGCAATTTTTTAAAAATATTTTGCGATATTCAGATTCTGTACATAAAGGTAAACTTTATCAATATTCATTTTATCTAATATCAAAGTCTCACACTCAGTCTTTCTCTCATTTCAGTTTTATTGTTGACAAACTGAACGGTTTGTATTACAATCTAGTCCAACTTAACTGAATCAACCATCTGGTACAATTATAGCTATTCTGAACTATGCAGTTTATGAAAACTATGCAGCCCCTTCAGCAACTGAAGAATTTGAAAGTAAATTAAAACAAAATATAATTTTACATTAAATAAAAAAAGTTTTAAACTTAATTAAAATAAAACATGTCTTAAATTAAAATAAGTAAACTGTCATGTTTGGACAGTGAAGGAATGTCAGGATTCTTGCTCAGAAAAAGGATCAACATGCTCTGAAGTCAGAGCACAAAAACTTTTTTTGTAACAAAATATCGATTTCTGCTGTCCCTGTATCGATACATTATTAGCAAACAAAATATCACGATACTACACAGTATCGATTTTTTTCCCCCACCCCTAATTTTTACCCAACTTTGTCTTTGCCTACTGATAAATCTGCATGTTAAATGTGACTTCAGTGGGATGGATCTACATTTAAGGACTCCATTTATTCCCACTAATGTAAATGATGCCGTTTGACAACAGAATCTATTTCAAAGTCACTGTACAACCGTTTTTTTTCCCCACTACGCAAACAAAAAGCAACAAGATGAATGCCAGCTGTCTATGAGCCCAAGGTAGAAAAATGGCAGTGAGTGCGCAGCGTGGCAGGATGACAGATAGACTGAGCAGACAGAGAGATAGAGCTTTACAAAGGTTATTCATACTAGGCGACGCACAAAGGGCTTTAACGCTGTTCTCTGCTGCGGGGTTATCTGTCATCTCTGTTTATGGGACAATAGGGAGTGCTTATTGTAGTCTGGTGCTGGATATGTGTGCGTGTGTGCGGAGTAACTCACTGCCTCCTGGTCCCTCTGTGTCTCCAGGAAAGATGAAAACTCCACCAGTCGTAGTTTGGTGGTGCCGATGGAGCGACCCTGCCATGCCGGCTCTCGGTGCGTTTGGGCTGCACTGGGAGGTTCATAGCCTTGACAACACACACACACACACCATTTAACCCCACTTCACCACTGCAACATGTTCAATCGTGCTTTTTAACGGGGTTAGCAGTAATGCAAACGTGTAAAACTTTAAGCCATTACTGGAGGCCCGAGGACAAAAGCCGGCTGAGGTAAAGGCGAGGCACTAAAAAGCGGGTTAACAGCAGTATATGTAAAGGGGTAACAATGCAGGGGCCGCAGCGAGACCTGCCGCCTGCTGCCTCAAAACTCACTCGCTCCATTTTCAAAAACCTCGCCGCTCTCGTCACTTAGTTTCATGCTATTGTAACGAGCACGCCCCGTCATCCACTCCGAAGAGAGGAAGCTCAACAGTGCCGGGTGAGCCGAGTGACGCGGTGCCTTCTTAAATTCATGAAACGTAACTTTTGTTGACCTCATCTGTGGTCAGTCACGTGGCTGGCTCAGTTCTGGTCTTTTTCTGATTTGTCATGAGTGGATAAAAGATTAGAGATGTTTTGGGGCATTTCCAGTGGCCGTGGTTACCTAATTTTCCGACAAACTGTCAAATTTTAACTTTTTCACGTCAAGCACGCACTAAGGAACTCGTTAGTTTGGGTGCCCTGTTCCACATTTGAGAGGACAGGCCACGCAGCTGAGGTTGTTTTCCACTCTGAAGCAGCAACGCTAACAAGGTGTGTGCAATCAACAGGTCAGCCAATAAAACTAACATTTGTCATTTCATTAGTTTTTCATTGTTTGATAGGATCGTAATATAAAAATTAGATAATATATTTAATAAAAATATTAAAAATGAGACCACCTCCCACTGGTGAGTCAGTGGTGTAGCGATGGTGAAGCGAAACTGGCTGTGCGCTGCTTGTCTGTCATCTTAACCTCAGTGACGTTGTTCATTCCTCGCCACATATCTCTTGTGGTCGCGTGTGGCCTCCAGCTTCACCCTTACGTGGACTCTCACTCTCCTTCACTTCTTCCTGTCAGTTCATCCAGTTTTTGTGGATGGCTGCGGCTCAGGAGGTCGAGTGGTTCGTCTACTAATTGGAAAAGTGGTGCGATCCCTGGCTCCTCTGACACCTGCATGTCAAGTATCCTCGGGCGAGATACTGAACCCCGAGTTCTCCTGATGCATCTTTTTTTTTTCAGTTAGGCAAAGAAAAAGCACTTATGTGAATGTGTGTGTGAATGAGGCTTGGAGTAGAAAAACACCAAGAGCTTAAATTGAACAGTCCATTTAACATTTCTTTTAGGTCACTAGGTGTCCCAGGCTCGTTCTCAAAGTAGCGTACAGGCCTGACTCGTATCATCACAAAATTGGATCTATTCTTTGATGCAGCCAGTCGAACTAATAACGTCGTCTGATGTGGTTCATAAAGTAGATTCCAGACTGTAGATTCAAAGCACTACATTATGGACACGTCGCTGGGTATAGTTGTCTTTCTTGCTAACATTATCGGCAGCAAAATCTTATGCGAGGGATATTTCTATCTGGATAGCTTGCCAGCTGTTTAATGGCAGATGTATAAGTTGACTTTTTGCAGTAATTAGGGATGCACCGATACCGATACTGGTATCGGGTATCGGGGCCGATACTGTAAAATGTGTGTGGACTCATACTCGTAAAAGTTAACCGATACCATGAACCGATACTAACTTATTTCATTAATCAGAGGGTGGCTTGTCATTTCTGTTGTAGTGTTTTAGATTGGCCACTAGGGGGACATCCCGCGCTAAACAGGCACAGGGTTAGACGAGTGAGACTGGCAGCTCCAGATAAAAAAGAGAAACTGGAGGCTGCTGTAGCTAGGCTAAACAAAATGTCAGCAGTGTGGAACAGCCAACTTTAACTCAGGTTTTGGAAAAGCGATGAAAAATGTCAAGAGAAAATCCACGGGCAGTTAAAATAACAGAGGCTCTGACTCATTTTATCGCTCTGGATGACCAGCCAATGGCAGTCGTGGAAAGCATAGGATTGAACAGTCTTCTTAGCATACTCGAGCTGCGATATGAAATTGGACACTCTGCAATAATTTAAAAGTTTATTTTATTCTCAAACCTAATTTGTATTTATTTTATTTCACACAAAAGTGTTTATTTATTATTCTGAAAGCTCGAGACAGTGCCAATAGTTCAGTGATATTTTGTTAAATTACAATGTGGAGACTCTGCAATAATTTAACAGAAGTGCTTATTTTTCACTTTAAATTTTTTTGTGGTCATTTTTATTACGATTTTATTTTTTATCGGCAGAGAATAAAATAAAACCTGTCTTCCAATTCATTGCATTTGTGTGTGTGTGTGTGTGTGGTAGAAGTATCGGTTTTTGTACTCTGTATCGGCAAGTACTCAGATCCAAGTATCGGTATCGTATCGGTTTGAAAAAATTGGTATCGTTGCATCTCTAGCAGTAATAGTCAATGTGTGAGCTGCACACTAATGTCCTCAACACTGGAGTTCACTCAGCAGCAATGGAGGTCATTAATGATAATGGTTTTTTGAGGTTACACAGAGTTTTTAAGTTGACAGGACCAAATGAACGCTGCTTGCTATCCTGCTACCCCTTGTATTAAAGGGTATATGGCTAAAATTACTAGCATTTTCAGGCAGTAAACAGACAGGCTCAGCAGCTGCACGCAAGCTGCAAAAGCTATGCCAAGCAATCAAAGTGCAATTTTCCCAGGAATTGCACTTTCCACCCGATATTTTCAAAGCTGCTTCTAGAAAAAGCAACACAAACTTTTAGTACAGATGACGTAAGAAAAGTCAGATCGAAACCTTTTCCCTCTCGCGACCTCTTCGCGATACAAAAGCGGGAGAACTGGAGACCCAGGTGTTCAGACAGATTCAAAAACCATCCTGTAGTGAGGCGGCGGTCTAAATGGCAGGAGACGGGACCGCGAGTCCGCTTTAAAAAAAGAAGATAATTGCGCTGTGGTCCGTCTCACCTGAGATCGTGGTGGTCCCCGCTGTCTGCACAGAGTAGGCTTGCTGAGAGAAAGGCTTGATGCTGAGAGAAACAGAGGCAGAAGCAGAAAGGAAGCATTGTCACTGTACTTACATTATACAGCGAGGAAGTCTGCTGTGCGTCTTGTATGAACAGTAGTAGAAGGACAGAGATCAATAGCAGCTCCGAGTTCAGTAAAAGCTATACCAGCCCTATTTCCAACCATTATCATCATCTCACGGGCACGTAAGAGCAGCAGGTGATGAAATGAAAAGGGGGTTTGAACTTGGTGCAGCTAGCCGTGTGAACAGAAACTAGGCCAAGAAACCAGCTTAAACATGTTGGAAATAAAATGTACTGTTATTTTCTAAGGAATTGGAAGATTTCAGAAGATTCCACTCCTGCAAACTAATCAGATTTATGAATTCTGAATTGCCACCTTGTTTAAACATCCATTTATTTATTCCAATTGCATGCATCTGGATGTGCCTGCGAGACTCTTGTTATGATTCTGTGTGCTGCAAAAAAAAAAATGCATCAATAACTTTAAGCCAAATCCAGACTGACAACACTGAGAAATCTTTGTGTGTTTGAGTTCTGGCTTGTCATATTTCAAAAAGCACTTAGCAGTAAATGGGATGAAGCCTCTCTGACATTTCAAAAACATAGCGAGTACTCAGTAATAATGTCTACAGTGTGAGGGTTTACAAGTTCACTTAAATGAAACAAAGTTTCACTGTGTTTAGTACAGTTAGTGGTTAGTATGGCCACTGTAGGTGAAAATGGAAATTACAGAGCAGTTTAAGATTTAAAAAATTACAAATTTAGAAAACATCTCATAGATTTTGGGGGGGGGGGGGAAAAACAGGTCTTTTTTTCTCTTGGTCAACGAACTATATTGTGTTACTTTGCAAAGGTGTAACAACCTCTTCACACCAGTGCTGCTGCTGGTGCTTGACATGCGTTACGCCTCCAGTGGATGAACTAATCAAATTTTAGCCTTCTTAGCAATCGGATTAAGCCATAAGAAATTACCCGTGATTTTAGAATGACCTGTAAATTATCACATTAAGCGTACCATCAGAAGCATCCCGGCTTCACGGTGCTGTAAATTGGGCCTATTTAGAAGAAAACAACACGCTGATTTGGGAGAACTGACAGCTTATCAAGTTCCTTGACTTAAAAACAAAAATCTCCCAAGTGTTTGCTTGTGAATTCTTAACTTTATCGACAGATTTTACTTTCAAATCATTGCAATTTTTCCATAAAGTCGTGAATTGATCTCAGGTTATTGCTCAAATCCTATCCCACACCTGCAGACCAGTCGCTGTTATTTTATTTTACTACAAAAGGGCATAATATGCATGATTGTTTGCAGTTGTGCAAGCATGGACAAAAGAGAAAACATGCAAAGTTGGATGAGAACGTGTAAGGTGACTGCGACTCACTCTTCTGCGGTGGAGCTGGACTGTCCTCCAGGAATCATCCCCTGCCACAGCTGGAAGTACACACATGCACATTAATACACTGGACTGAGAATGCAAACCATGCATGCAATGCAATCTCTGCATGTTTTTTGTGCACTGCCACTTCAGATTGCTTTATTTCTATTCATCCCCTACTCCCTGTATTTATTCGCAGAGAATAAATACAGCACATCTGTGTATCTATGCATGTATGTATGCATGTATGTATGCACGTGTTTGCGCAAGTATTACCTGTGCATTAGCAGGGAAGCTGGCACGGACTATCCCAGGCAGCAGCTTGCTGTGTATGGCCGTGGCTGAGACGATCTGAGCAGAGGACATGGAGGAGATGCTCTGCAGAGCTTTCTCCTTGGCATTCTGGTCCTGCATGTAAACAAACACCACGCACTCATTAACATCGTCATTCCTCTGAACATTGTCATTACCGTGCAGCTTGTGCAGATCAGCAGTGAGTCATAAAAAGCTGGAAAATTCATGAAATTGAGAAGAAGGATCTGAATTGTCTTGACTAATGGAATCTTAAATATTAAAGCTCGAGGGGAAAACACTGTCCCTGTGTGACTGGATGTGATCAGGCTGCCACTTTCCTGCTACTTTTTGATTGCGCAAATTAACGTACAGCAATTTAAGTAAACTGCATAAACATGGAGCAGCTCATTTGCCAACAAAACATCGTGTAGCTCCAAGCGAACAATTACAGGAGCTTCTTTTACACCCTTATCGGGGTCAGACTACATTCTTTTGTATCTAAATCTCTTGCTTTGTAAAAAACGGTCCCTGTGACGTTTCAGAGCGATTCAGGGGACAGGGCTTTGTCTTTTTGTGCGTGTCATTTGGGTGTGGTGATGTTGCTTGTGGCCTCGAGGGAAAATCACGGCGACATGAGTGGTGAGCGGCGAGCACAAAGTGTACAGCGCAGCTGAATGTGCTTCAGACGGCGCGGTGAACATTGCTGATCAGAGCTGCTGCCTCGGGGCAAACGATAACATATAGCAGATTTATAAGCTTGATGGTGCGGGCTTATTTATAACGCGAACAAAAAGGCAGCAGCAAACTCATGAAACAGCTGAAAGAAATGGAATTAGAGCCACTGCCATAGCTGGAGAATCACTAATTGGCTGCTTCACTCAAGTTAATTGGCACTGAGAGAAATCTCTCCTCCTAGGGGAGGTAATAACATTATAGGAGGCACTGAAATGGGAATCATGCTGGATTTTCATATTAAATACCAGGAGCCATATGGGTATGATAACCACCTTGACCTCAACTCATTCCTTCAAAATCACCAATGATCCTGTTCCTGTTGAATGAGGAAGTGTTGTGAAATCCACACAAAGAGTCGCATATGTAGATTTTTAATAGATGATCAGAAAATGTATTAAATCCGCGAGGCGGCAAATGTTACTCGGACAGCAGACACACTAGGCGTGGACGATCTGATGATCTTGTATCTTGGATGGTCTCATGGTCTGGGATGTGATCTACACTGAGCTCACACTTTCCCCATTCTTCCCACTTTTCTACAATATTTCGGTTTTCTAAATGGTCAAGTGTTACGCACAGAGGGTGGCAAAGAGGACAAACTCCACCGAAACTCACCGGAGCATTGGTTTTGGCAGAACAAAACATCAAGCTAGCTCAGTCGATCTCAATCCCTGCCCACGTACGCTGACGCTGATAACCATCTTCACAACCAACTGGGAAATCTTGCATGTTATGATACCTGAAACAGTTGCTGCCTGCCCTACAAGCTACTTTGCAACCCATTTCCTGCCATTTCTGTCCTAATGAATCTCACAGGTGGCTTCTAGGTTCTGTTAGGGGGGACCTAAAAGGCCTCAGGCCTATTAGTGGAGATGGAATAACAATCCTATTTTGGCTAAAGGGATCCTGAGAGAACTACGGGCACTGCTATAATCAATATTAAAACCTTCAGGGGCTACAGGTCAATTCATTTTAATGGATTAGTGACGGGCTCTGTGACCTAATGCCCGGCTAATCATCTGATCAAGCCTTCGTTTTACTCCAAAGACTGTCATACAACCTTTTGGCCATGAGAGCCATCCATATACACAGTTAATCACGTCACACGTTACAGTCACGTAAGAGATGCGTGCAGCTCTTCAAGAAAGCCACGTGGTGACGAGATTAGGTGGAAACATGCCGCTGTCACACAGTTCATTTATAGGAGACCTGTTGTGCTGATTTACAGCTCCATATTTTTGTTTTGGCACTCACACATACACATGTTTGTCTGTTATAAAACATGCACGGCCCAAGAACTCACAAGCATCATCAGTGGCGAGATCTCATGTAAGTTTGTCTACGGTTAAAGAGGTCTTTCCATCTCCTTTGTTGACAATTACCGACTTATTTGTGGGTTAAAAGGTATAATATTCAAGAACTGAAATTAATGTATAGACACATAAAGAAGTACTTCCTCTCAATCGTCACTTATACCTCACTAGAAGCTTTTTGTCATTAGATGTGTAACCAATTAGAAAATTGTTAAGGTGGAGAGACATGCTAAAGGGGCACTACCCATATCAGTAACCTTAACCCTTTAAGACCTACCATAGAACCAAGTCCACCAGAGCTTATATTATATTTTTACATGCTGTACAGCCATTTGTGGGAGCATTTCAAGTTGCTATACATCAATACAACCATTATAGCCCAAATTTTAATAATATGTCTGCATTAAGTGCATAGTAATTACATAAATTGCAACAAAGTGCAATAAACTACAAAAAAATTGAAAATCGTTTTTGTTTTTTTAACATATATTTCTAGTTAGAGAAATTTAAGAGGCTTATCCCTCAAAACTGTAAATACAAAAAAGTTGCACAAAATAGTTTCCCACCACAGGAAATTTATTTTGAGTGTCTTCATAGTTTTATTTTTGAAATACACCAATTTTTATACACTGCAGGAAAAACAAAAATAAACATTATAGTGCAAATTTGCAAAAAAAAGCAGCATATGCATCAAAATAAACTATTTCCAGCAGTGCAATATGAGTCCTAAGCATCCCAGAAACGACACAGAAAGTCATAAAGTCAAACATAACTTTTAAAAACACCAGTATAGGCTCATGAGGCCCTGATGGTAAAAAACTACATTTCCGCGAAAATGCCGTCACTTCCGGTTTGCGGCAGGTCATGGCGGACATGCGATAGTTCACGCTGACGTCTATTCCAACATAGGAAGTGTTATGAACAGCTGATCGGTTTGGCAAAGCCTGTTTCTGGAATATTATGTTTTTGTTGCTGCAAGCGCTTTTTATGCAATTTTTGCAAAGCTTTATGTGGAAGGAAACCGTGACTTAGGACAAGCTGATGGCATAAGATGTAAGTACAACTCCTCCGGTTTCATATGCAAAAAAAATGATTGCGCTAGCTTACGTGGTTGCAGTGCTACCGGGATTTAAAAATAGTTAGGGAAAACAGAGCATGCCCGCTCCGACTGGCTTTAAAGGGTTAATATACCATAATATCACTGTGCTACACTACACTTGAGCAATTTTGTGTGTGCACAAATGTGTTTCCTAAACATATAGTGTATCATCAACAAAAGGATCTATATGAATTTGAATAACCTTTATTATAAACTTCAATTAACCATCTGTTGTTTCTTTTATGAAAGCAAACAATTGTTCTCATTCCGACTGCTCTTCCCGGAAAACAAGCGCTCCCTTGTTGCTTTACATAAAGTTAATTACAACCAACTGTGAGGAAGAAAAGGAAAGAGGGGGAAAGAAGGACAAGATACTAAGGGAACGAGATTAACAGACTTAAAGAGAGAGAGAGAGGACAAGGACAAAATAATGTATGGATACAAGAGAATGACAGGAAGAGGAGGAGGAAACATGAGAGGGTGAAAAACCTAAACAGACCTAATTATACACCTAGGAAACTGGTGTCAACGTGACAGGCGTCCTCCCAGCTATAGCGTCACATTAACAAGCAAAGAGCAAAGCAGCCAGCCACAGATTCCCACTGCTTCTTCAGGACAGCTTCAGAGAGATTTTAAAAAGTGATTTTTCTTTCATTCTTAGTGTTAACATAGAAAAATCTGTTTGCAGTTCTGTGGATGATGCTGTTTTCACTCCATCCACTGTAGTCATCACAGCAAATCCTCACTAATCAGCTGTGTTTATAGCAAACAAACTGGAAAAGAAAAAAACAGCAACACTTCCTGAGCAGCAGAGGATTTTTCTGGAAATGTTTCTGTGCGGTCTCTTACCTTTAGCTTGGACTGAAATTCCCTGGATTTTCTTCGGGCCAATACTTGGATGTGACTGGATACCTGGAGGAGAGGAGACGAGAGGAGAGGACGAAGTGAAGGAGGGGTTGAAGGGTAGGAAGGAGAGGTGGAAGAACCAAACAGTGAGTTGCCATGGTTATGAAAGGACTGTTGCTACACTGGAAGGGTGCACACACACACGCACACACAGACACACACCTACCTCCCCTGACAACAGTGAATAACCCATCTATGCACATCTTTTGAGCAAGCAAAAAGACACCTGGGAACACGGGCCAAGAGCTCAGATACTAAGATTACACGTCACTGACATGCAATAATTAAAAAATAAATAAAAATCCAGACTAAACAGACAGGTGGTATAATTGATCATTCTCCTGTATTTATATCGTTGCTCAACTTGTAACAGTAGCGCAGCTGCTAGGCAGTTAGTCGGACAATACGTTCCTGGTTTCCTTTCTAGTAGCACAGAGAAGATGTCACATTTGGTTGTTGTGACAACAAACACAACACTTTCCAACACAGTTTATTTGACTGGACGACCGTTGTGTTAAAATGAAATGAAACTGCAGAATGAACACATTATATATGGCACACAATATAACATAATACACATATACTCCAATTAAAATCCATCAATGGAACATAACCATAGTTATATGAGCTCCAAAATGCACGTGTATATAATATAAAAGGATGGTTGGTCGTCGGTAAAACTACAGTTACATCAGAGGTTAGCTTGCGCATGCCGGCTTACAGCTCCAGCTGCACTATCACACTTACCAGAGCTTTACTAAGCACACACATCTTTACCTCGAGGTAACAATGGTACAAGTAAAATCAGGATCAGTAACCAGTGTGGCAAGTGTTGGGAAGGTTACTTTTAAAATGAGTACATGCCCCAAAATGTATTTTGTAACGTATTCCGTTACGTTACCCAATGAGAGTAACGTATTCTGAATACTTTGGATTACTTAATATATTATCATGCTTCTTACAACTACATGAATGTACTATTGCTGTGTGATTTATTACTATTACTGAAGGTTATTCGCCATACCAACACCAACTAGATCAGGGGTTGGCTACCCGCGGCTCCGGAGCCGCATGCGGCTCTTTAGTTTTTATTTTGCGGCTCCGGGTGGTTTGGGAAAATAAATTAGAAATATTTAGCTGAAGTGTATTTTATTTGTGTTTAGTTCTTTTTTTTTTAACTTATTATTGTGATTTTGAAATATAAAAAGAAAATTATATCTTATTATTTTTTCATCGCTCAAAATAAGCGTCACACTCGCGGAAGCCGGTGTACCCGCCGAAACGCCGTGCATGTATCGAGACTTTCGACCCCAGCTAGGCCAATTATGGATCTTCGGATCCACATTATGTCGGCAGCTGTTCTCCACCGTGAACTATGTTAAAAACAAACACCGCTCACGCCTCACAGATGACAGCTTACAGTCCTGCGTAAAGATGAAAGCCCCGATTTGCAGACGCTGTGCGCAGAGGTTCGGGACCATAAGTCTTATTGTAAACATATCACGGCAGACCCAACGATGTTTCCTTGAACACACTTTCAGCATCTCTTTATTGACCGCTTTTCACACACGGTTGCTGTACGCATACAGCCGGCTGTAGCTTTCAGCTCACAGCCCGACACACACCAACACAACAGCAGAGGGAGCACAGACTTTAAGGCGGCGAGGCGTGATTGCGGGTGCCACTCAGGTGCGTCAGACTCCTATCAATGTCTATTGATTGTATTGTTTATTTTAATATTTGTGTACAGCGCTTTGTGACTGTCTGTCTGTGAAAAGCGCTTAATAAATAAACTTTACTTACTTACTTTAGTTGTTCAGAAAAAGCATAAAGGTAGAAAACAATATATACAGTGTTATCTTCATTTTAGATTTCAAAAAGTATTTGCGGCTCCCGCTTTTGCGTGGAAACCGGGTCCAAGTGGCTCTTTGGGTGTTAAAGGTTGCTGACCCCTGAACTAGATGTTTAAATCTTAATATAAATGAGTAACAGTAGGTGGACATTAGGTAAGGCTGCACTTTTTGCAGCGATCTCGTATAGAAAACTATTCCACGCGTATATAAAACAGGTCCGCGGCTCCGAATCGTAGTAAAGGGACTTCTGACTACTATGTCGGGTTCGTGTTGGGCTCATCGCCCAAAACTAGCTTTACTTTGTTGTCTGGGTCAACTTTGCTAGCGAGAGACAGAGAGAGGCATTGAAAGGCTGCTCCAATGGAACTTGTTGTTTCAGAGGAAAACACGAACACGGTGTACAGTCGAGTCTTAATAGCTTACTTACAACTGGGCTCGTCAGGCACTCTTCTTGGCTGCAGTGGTTATTATTATATTTACATGCTTCCAGCTCCCATTTCTGCTCGATGACAGCTCGTACTTTTCCTTTTTCTCCCTCCCTCGCTCACAGACACATAACAGGTATGGCAGTCCATTCTCCCTGCCTATGATGCTACATTCTTTAGAGCTATGCCTGTAACACTCTGCCTATTGCCCTTATATTAAATATTTTTTGAATAATAATTTTTAAAAATATTTCGGCACGTCATTTATGCTGGCAGCAACTAGGGGTGACATGGGCCGCGAGATTGAGACACAGGCATTAGAGCCTCTTAGGCTACGTTCACACTGCAGGTCTTAATGCTCAATTCCGATTTTTTGATCAAATCCGATTTTTTTGTCTGCTCGTTCACACTACAAGTAAAATGCGACAGCAAACGCGCTCTAGTGTGAACGCTCAAAGCGGCCCGCATGCGCAAAAGAAGACGTCACACACAACGCACTCTGTTTAGACCCAGAGCAAACAATATTGTTTGCCTGATGGCCCTTAATATAAAGACTTCAGACTTCACGTTTCCCAATTTTTGCTTTAAGTTATTTTGTTATTTACATAATAATGTAGATAACCTAATAATGATCCTTATTGCTGTTTTAGAGGAGCGGTGCTTCAAAGGATAGTTGCAGATTTCTGTCAGAATCTGCAGATTATACAGTACAAATAAAATGTTCACGTTTCTCCAACGTTGTCTTCCCAACAGTTTCACCGGATGCCCAGGAAGCGTTCGCGATGTCTTCTCTGGCGCTGATAATTGGAGTCTGTCTTGTGTCAGTGACGTAAAAGACGGATTTAATGCGACCTGACCATTCAAACAGCAGTCGCTTTCTAAAACATCGGATATGTATCGGATTCAGTACCACATACGAAAGTGACCCAGATCGGATTTGAAAATATCGGATTTGTGCCGTTCACACTGTCACACCATGATCGGATATGGGTCGCATAGGGTCAAAAAAATCGGATTGAATGCGCTTTCACCTGCAGTGTGAACGTAGCCTTAATGCGTCTTTTGTTTGGGTTTCCACCGACATGAAACAGGAAAAAACCACTGTTTAATCCTTTTATTTCAACAAAGTAACTGTATTCTGAATTCCACCTTTTTAAACGGTAACTGTAGTGGAACACAGTTACTCATATTATGCATTTTAAATACGTAACACATGTATTCCATTACTTCCCAACACTGACTGTAGCTGCACCTGAATGGGCTTTTTTTGCACTGCTAATCAACAGCTGATCGGGGAAACAATATTCTTTAAATCTCTGTGCTTTTTCCGACAGTTGGAGATCTTTTTTTTTTTTTCAAGCTACTCTTTATATAATGGGATACGTGGCGATCCATACTGTAGGCGGCATGACTGGATTTAAAGCGCACTCCCATTATTACCTGTTTCCTTGTTCGCGTCTTCCCCGTTCGCAGTTTGATGTATCTGGCTATCAGCTCGTTTCGACCTGCAGGCACAAGACACAGAACATAGTAATGAAACATTATGCGTGCCCACATGCATGTTAAACCCCATTTGACCGGTCTTTCGTTTACGAGGACAATCGCACGCAGAAATCACACGACCCTGACAAACAACTTAGCGGCTGATTTAGAGCTGTTGACCCAGCGGCCCGGTTGACGTGCAGTTTCACATAGAGACGCTGTAATCACCGATACCCCTGTTGAGCCGTCCGCACATACACACACGCACATAAAATCACACACGCCACGGCCCTGAATACACATGACCCAACAATACAGGCATTCATGCGGACCGGCCGTCCCCTGATTAAAGGAGCCAGCAGGCCAGCTGTACCCGTGTTTACGCGTGCACACATACACGCACACATAAAGACACGCACACACGCACGCACGCTTACGATGCTGAATAATTCAACCCATTCAATGGGGAGCACAGCAGACTCAGCATGACCTGGCTAGTATAGATTAGCCAGGGAGAGGGAGGCAGTGAGAAACAAAGCAGAAAAACACAACTTTTACATGCAGAGAAACTGCGAAGGGGAGGGGTCAATTGCACACATTAATTAGGCCTGCTCAGCCTGGCTATATTACAGCTTTACAGTCCTTAGGAATTAAGGACGACAGACCATTTTACAGATTTCAGGAAATTATGTAATTTGACTGTAATTTTATTTGCTAACAAGCAAATGCGCTTCAGTTCGGTTTGGTTTGGTTTCGCTCCCGATCTGTTCTCTGTTGCAACCAAGTGGAAAACCAAAGTCGGGCCAGCTGGCCAACTGATGGTCAAGATCAGCACAAAGCCAAACCTCTACACACTACCCAAATGGCTTGCAACAATAGCCCTAACTAACTAGCAGATGGTGTGTGTGCATGCGTGTGTGTGTCTGTGTGTGTCTGAGCAGTCCCACTCTCGCTGAGATATGGAGCTTAGACTGATAAAATCTACAGCTCACCATGCAGGTGTTTTCCTTCGAGCAGTCGAAAGCTGTGACTGACGACAGCACGCGGACGCACACACACGGTACACGTAGATGTATACGCAAACATGAGTGCGTGCTGTGAACGCGTGCACAGAAACACACACACACACTGAGTAGTCCTGGCTGTGGAGGCTGACATCTGACTCCAGAGGGGCCAGCTGGTCTTTCTAGGAGGCTTAACGGTGAATTATCATCCTTCACTAACCCTGCGGCACACATCCCTCACTCTCACCCTCCCTCTCTTTCAAAAACTCTCCAGCGCACACACACACGCGCACGCACACACAAACACACTTTCTTCCCTCCCTTCATTCGGCCATCCATCCTGTGTTCTGGCTGTTCCTTTTCCCCCCTCCTCTGTCCCTCTTGTAGTGAATGGGCTTCCCGTCTGCTCCCTCCCTCCCTCTTCCACTCTCTGTCTCCATCTCTCTCTACTTGCCCAGTGAAAGACTTCAAGGCCAAAGTCAGATGGTCATTAACCGTGACGAACAGAAGCAACCCCCGTGCTCCCCCCAGCTCCCTATCTCTAGGCTGAGGCCACCGCGTGCAAGCCGATATTAATGGAGACGACAAACTGGGAAAGAAAAGTAATGAAATTACATGTTTGTTATGTGATTCTGAACCATTTATAGCTGATTCGAGAACACAAAAAAAGTTCCAGAAAACACACGAAACAAGAGCCGGGTTGGTGACGTAACGCTGCGACGACACAGGGTTACAATACGAAAGTGCATACGAGGTGGTACGAGGCAGAACGAGTGAGAAGGAGAAGCTAAATCAGACGCTTCCTGCACTTTGTGTGGTTAGAAATGCGCCTTTTCTTTCCTGTCCGCTAGCCGCAGTACATTACTGTTACGCCGTCGCTCTCTTAGTGGGGTGATTAAGAGCTTCAGCTGCTTTATAGAATAGCTCAAAACCCCTTTCAGAATAAGGTCAAGGCCTCGCTGACCGCGCTCGCTAACAAGGCTGGAGTTGAGTGGTGTGTATTGTTGTGTACCCTGGACAGACCTCAGAGACCACAGGGGCCAAACACTGGCCTAGAGCCTGGATTCACAGCAGCTTTGTGGGAGTTTCTGTTCGTTACATCCAAAAAGCAGTTTTTAAAGTGCTAAACCTTTAGGATTTCCATTTGCACTCATTTGAGGCTCTTCCCTTTGTCCTCCAAGGCACAATCCTGAAATCCTGGTTGGTGCAGACTGAAGTTAATCTTTCATTTATTACAAACAAGCTGCCAGTTCTTTTAAAGAGTAACCAAATCCTGTTAATCTTTTACTGCCAGGTGATGCCACCTGCAGAGATTTGGTAACATCGACTTACTCTGATGTTGGACGACCGTAATATGTAGCGCATCATGGTATCCGACCTGTTTCAAAGGAACCAAGAAGTGTTGACTGAGTGTTCCCAGCACTGTGTAAATATTGTTTTTCAAAGTGCTGATAATAATGTGATATTTTGTTAAGTTTCTCACGACTGCCACTGTCAGGGAACGGAATAATGTGATGATTAAAACATGCAACGTGACGAAGAAGCTGTGAGGATAGAACCAGTAAAAGACTTAAACCCTCAACTCTGACAACAAATAAAGCCTTTAATATTCATTTTCTCCTTTTATTCTGAAACCACTCCAAAATTTCAGTATTATCACCAGTTTATTCCGATTTAGTTACAGTGCACACTGAAATTAAACGTGGACTAAAAAAATGTTTTTTCGTATTGCAGTGGTCTAAGACGACTCGTTATTTGTGGGGGATTCGGACGCTTTGTTTTTGCGTCTCTTTCTTTTCCTTCGGTCTCATAAATCCTGTCACTCGCAGCAGCACGCGTCAGCTTTGACAGCCGAAGTCACGGACTAGCTGGAGAGCATTTAGCAGCTTTAAAAAAAAGCCAGATATTTCCTTTTAAAAGTGTTTGTGGAGACAGCTAAAAGGAGAGCGAAGGCTACCAGATTTCCATTTGCCAAACAGGGCTTAAATAAATGCTAATGCAGACCCGTGCTCGCGCACATGTTCACCATAAGGTGATAAGATCCGGGTGTTGTGCTTAAAGCTTGTCAGCACTGCTAATCACATAGTGAAAACCACACTAATCTGACCAGACACTGGCTTAAGAGTAAATTTGTTTTCTACCGAATTATCCTTTAAAAAGACATGTCTTTACTTTTATGTGATTTATTAGAAATAAAGACAAATGTAGCTGAAAAAAGCGGCGATTTGAGGAACTTTTCTCTTAATAACGTCACATAAAGTAGAGCCTGAAATTTAGTGAGTCTTATGATTTGTATTTTATTATTACTGGAAAAGAAACTTGGGTAGGTTACAGCCCCTAAGAAGGTAAAAAACAATATAGATACATCGGCGGGGTACAGTAACGCACACACAGGAAGAAGCATTTAAAAAACACAGACACATCGGGCACGTGAGGATTAAATTCCTCGCCATCTAAAGGATTTCGAAATGAAGAGACAAAGGCAGAAGGGTAGCTAGCCCTTTGTCTTAGGGGAAGATGAAGAGTATCTTCAAAATGAGTCATATATATATATTTATAAGTCGAGTAACTGGTTTCGCTGAAGTTCGTTGAAGATTTTGCAACGTTGTTGATATGTCGACTGGAAAGAACCAAAACCATTCAGCCCCAATGAAGGATGTCAAGCAACCTCGAGTTTAAGACAATTACATTTTTACAATGAAGAAAATGTCGGTGTGTTTGACACCATGTGACTGGAAAACTTTTGCCAACATGTGTCACAGTCTATACTTCCACTGTTATTCTCAATAAGTAAAGCCCCCTGTGACATAGCTGGTTTGAGCATGCTCGCTGCTGAAGAGACATTAGTCAGTAGATCTATAGGACATGTAGGAGACAAAGACACTGGTCATTATATTGTACTTTCGATGCATCTTTCCCAAGGATAATAGAGCCATTATTCGCCTTTTCATTCCCTGTTATATGCACCCACATTATGATGTTTCTAAGCTTCTCATCCGCTAAGTTTATCCCGGCACTTTTTGTACCCGTTTCTTCTTCTTTTACATTTCACTCCATTTTCCTGCACCCTGTGGGGGGTGTTTCTAGAACCACAGTAGTCCCCTGCCTATCAGGTATTACTCGTTTCTCCTCTGTACTGTAAGACAACTTACCAGTCACTCAGTGTGCCTTAATGTAACGTCAAAGAAAGCGAATCTACCCTTAAAGATGCTTAAGTTTGCCTTTAATAACTAAGCTTGTATTTTGCTTCTGTGCAAGCAGGAAAATCATTAAAAAACAAAACAAACTCAACAAAGCCTCAAGAGCCCGATTACACACCAGGCATGAAATAAAATAAGAGCCTATTCGATCCTGCAAGCTCCATTAGCTAAAAATTAGAATAAACTAGATACTTTTTTATAATTCCGCTTTGCACAGATGTTGTAGGCAATGATTAAAACCTCTGGTCTCTGTGGCCAAACGCTGCTCGTCCCTTCTTGCCATTTCGCCTTTCCTGCTCTGCAAACAGACACCATCTAACTCGATTAGGTCACCGTGATAAACGTGTCAACAACCTGCACACAGAGTCGACAAGGTAAACAACCGAACATGCCACCAAGGCAGAGATCAGAACGAGTCTGATTGATCGGCAACTGATCGGGAACACAAAGGAGGTCGATCGCGAGGTTTAGCATCAACGCGACAGGAGAGCGCTGCTGTTTCCAATCTGTGCATGTCCGTAGCGTTTAGGGTTTTTTGGGTACACCTCTCTCCGTTTCTGCTCTATTCAGAGAACAACAGCAGTGCATCCATGAATGACCAGAATGACTCATTTCTGTTGAAAGCTGGTGACTGTTGATTTACATTATTCATCACAACTCAGCCAAATAATGCAGCGAGATTATTTTTGTTCCATAGCCCTCCATAACAACACACGTGGCCGGATCTACACATCAGAAAATGTATTAATTTTATTTTCACCTTTATTTTGGACAGCACAGTAGAACAGCAGAGAGAGAGAGCAAGGGGAACAACACACAGGAAATGGCCCGGGGCGGACTCGAACCCAGAAGCCTTTTAGCAAATAAGTCACCTGCTCAACCACTGAGTTATACCAGCACACACAACATTAGTGCTGTTGTTTTAAGACATCTAATTATAGTAGATCATGTTCCTCATAGATTACCATAGCATTAATGTTCCATAAGTTTGTTTTACAGGCTTAGAAACTCTTCTTATTGTGTCTCTGGGGTTCAAAGAAAAGGACTGCTGAAGCAAAACAACAACATTGTAAGAGCCAATTAAAGGTTAATTTTATTGGTGCTGGTAAAATGATTAGAGGAGAAATATACATGTTTGATGTTAAGAATATAATTTCTAGTTAATTTCAAAATACTGTTTTGTTAAAGGTATAGAATATAGAAGTGCGACATTCTAATGCGCTTTTTAGTATTTTGGGCTTCCGGCACACTGTAATTATGTAGTTGGGGAGTCGGATAAGCTGGAAGCAACACAGTTTTTTGACCGAGTCTTGCCATGTAAATTAAAAGTTTCAATAAACATCTTTTTTGCAAGAAAAGTACCTGGATTTGCTTGCGTTTCAAATGCATGTTGCCGGACTGACTCCTAAAGGTGGTACAGAAGAGTGAAATAGAGACGGAGTGCCGCCACTACAAACATGAAGCTAAAAAAAGAAGACGATTCGCTAAAATTGCAAAAATTCCGATATGGTTGAAGGAAACTGTGACGTTGGGACAATTCACAAGTTTTTAAAAGTATAACTTTAAGGTGTTTTAAGAAGTCCTGACCTTAACCTAACCAAACACCCTAGAGACTGGTGCACAGACTGTAAGCCAGATCACCCATGAACAGGACCTGACCTCACTAATGGGACAAACAAATATGGCCGCCCTCTTTCGGGGCTCATATTTAGCGTTCTAGTCTGTGTGGGACCTTTAACCTATATGAGAGGAAATAACTATCATATTTGGGATACTGATTTTGATTTTCTCTCGATTCCCAAAACTCAAGAAGTATTCACTGGAGAGCGATACGACGAAAGAGAGGAAAAAAGAAAAACAACAGGGTGAAAGGGAGGGGGGGACGCAGCTGGTGGCAGCCAGAGAACCATCTGTTCATCACTCTATTAGTTCACACACACACACACACATATAAGTGCTCTCTCTCTTAGTCCCACGCTCACACACACTGCGCACCTATAGCCTGCTTCTATTTCCTCTCTTTTACGGCTCTTTTCTCCCCCTGCATCTCTGACACTTTGCCCTGCGCGACGAGCCTCCGCCACAGCCGTCTATGGCGTTATTCGCACCGTCTGACACAACGGCGAACATTTCAACAGCTCGGCCAATGTGTTTATATCACATTCTACCACATATACCGTGTGAATTAGTGACGAACTATCGAAATTATTCACACTTATTAAATATGGCCCACGGTTGTAGAACGACACAAAGAAGTGACCTCTGTTTGTTTGCGCCTTCGCGAAGAAACCAAAACAAAGCACACGGGGTGCATCGCACTTTCACAACAGTTCCCGTAACTCACAGTCCAAAGCAATAGGAGTAAAACTGTTTTTCATTGTTTATCTACACTGATATGAGAAAAATACCTTTTTTTTTTTCAGTTTTTGAAGTGTCAGTAACTTGTACTGATTTATACCCAGCCCTGATTTCCCATCACTCACCGTACATCTTCCCTTCATCCGACAGTATAATCTTCCTCCTTCCACAGGGCGGATAGATGGCCAGGGCCTCCTGGAAGCTCTGCTCGATGTCCGGGCTCCAAACTCCCTCGGGATCCCCATCCATGGTCTTGTCCCCTCCAGAATCACTCAGTCTGTCCATGTCCTCCCCTGGACTCTCACTGCCACTCCAGCTACTGCGCTCCATACTGGCAGCTAACGTTAACTAGCTGATGTGTACTCAGTGCAAATGCCTTGATGCCAAGTTGATAAAGTAATTAAAAGTCTAGTGATAAACTGAAGCTAAAAATGAACTATAATGGTAATAATTAACTCCCAGTAACGACGGCCAGCTGTGGCCAACTAGAAACTGACGGTAGCTCCAAATGGTAACTACCAGTAATAAAAATGTAAGGACTAGTGAACTGTAGAAAAGTGAGTAAGCCGCTCCAAAATCCAACCTCAGAGCTCTACAAGAAAAGAAGAATAACAAAGAAAAGTGTCGTATTAGTCATTAATATTCAAACTTGATTCTTCCCATATATGCAAATTAAATTTTACTGCAGCAACACAAGCTCACGTATAAGACAAGACAAAGTGGCACGCTATTGAAAAACCCTTTAATATTGAAACGAATAATTTCACTGTTTGGTACAGTAGGAGTCTGCTTATAACCACTGACTGTGTAAACGATGGATGCAGCTTTAGGGTCTGAAAACTGAAGCCAACACTGACCAGCAGGGGCCGATTCCTCTGGTTCCAAAAAGACTCCCGATTGTATAGAAGTCTCTGGAAAAACGTCCCTCTGATCCCTTATTCTGTGAAAGCGATCAGGGGAGTGTTCACTGCGATCAAACGCTTGAATAAAACATTGAGTTCTGTTCCACAGACAGATGCGCCTCTCGCTTGTCACGTCCGATTCCAAAGCGCCAAGACGGCGACAGCAAAAACAAAATCAGCTCGAGGCTTCATAAGGGTGCCTCGCTTTTCCAGCGAGCAGTCTTACTGTGGCTGTGCTTATGTTTTCATCAAAAAACTAACACAAAAAAAGAGCAAAAAAAGACAAAGAAACTAGAGTCAAAGTTTTGATACAATTACACCCCCAAACCCAGAGGAAAGGATCAACTGATCACCCGGCGCCTTCCGTCCAATGAGCTTCTCGGTCATGTTCAGGAGACAAATACGGATTTCGCTGCTCAATTTTGCTTTTCAGCGTGCATTGTGCAGGTGTGATCACCACATCCCAGAATTTCATTTCAGAAAATGGGACAAACATAATGGAGGGGTGCCATTCTTCTCTCTCTGCAGCCTGCTTTGTGATTCACACTGATATTAAGTCAGATTTTTTTTTTTTTAAACCAGGAAAATATTTTTTAATGTAGCTTTAAGTTCCGATCAACATGTAGCAAGCCTGTATTCCAGCTGCAAGAGGTAAAGTATTGCTTCCTTTCATGAAGGAAATTGCCTATTTTGTTAAAACCGTTGTGATACATCAAATCCATGCACGGAAGGAGTGCAAGCGTGTGAGGGGCAGGCCACTACTACACACAGCGACAGACTCAGGGAGGGGAAAAAGACAAACTGAAGGGGCTTGCCAGCTGCCTACAATTCTTCTAAAATCCCCCATGGTAAACAGCAGGGTTGGCGCAGTACACACCACACTCAAACACCACCACCATATGCACACACACACACACACACGCACACACACACACAATTACTGTGCCAGCCCCTTGGGCGAACACATGTCATTTTGTCTGGTCTTCTACTGTTCACACTTCCCATGCACTGTCCCCTTGCCACAGCCCGAACAAGCCTGCAGTGTGAAGTAGATATGTGTATGTGTGTGTGTGTGTGTGTCTATACTTAACACAATTATATTTGACAATAAGCACACATGCAACTGAAGCATGTAAAGCAGCAGGCAACATTTTGGACACATTTTAACCCCGTCTGCACACCAGCGTTCAGCTCGAGGCTTTTTAAACACCTGGGGGAAAACGCTGCGAATCCACAAGAAAACATCCGCTGGCAGAGAAGTACAGACATGTGTAATGAAAGGGATCTGCTGGTTTTACTAGAGTTTGTCCCCAGGTTCTCTCTTCATGCTTATTCTGTTCACCCTCGTTTCCGTTTCCTCTCCAACTTCCCATCGTGGCTTTCTTCCCCGCCTCTTCCCGCCCATCCCTCTCCAGCAGTTTTCCCCATTCAAACAAAGATTCATTCATCCAGCAGCCCGCACCAATGAGCAGCAGCAGCTGGATTTCTTACAAGTTTCGGTGTCTCTGTGAGACTTTTCGTGCAGAAGTCAGAATACAGACGATGTGATCGTCTAGTTTCACGTTACAGTCATTTCACTGATACGTCAATGGCAAAAAAAATTTAAATAAGTCAGTTCTTGTTAATTTGTTGTCGACCTTCAACCTTTCACAAAAAATGCTTAAATATGTTGCTTCCATATGGTAGCTAACAGAAGGTGATAGCACAATATTACACTAGACTCATTTTTGTTTGTAAAGGGCTTTTTAAAGCCCATCAGAGTCCGTCACTGACATTGGCAACCTATTAAAATCAAGGTCTAAAGTGTCACTGAGCAATATTTTATAATAAATAGAGGATAAAATGACTAGTTTTGATTTCTACTACTGATTAAGGTCAATTCCAGCTGCATCTAACAGCTGTTTAGAGACAATGAAACCACAGCGCGGCACGAAACCAGCATGAACTTTGTTGACTTTTCTTACTTTTCGTCATAATTTTCATCAGTGACTCTTTGTTTCCTCACAAAAACAACATAATAGCCAAGTTAAAAAACGATGATGACTTTTTGTCGATAAATAAAAACGAGATGGAAATATTCTGGAGAGACGAGATCCAATCAGAACTGATTACGCTACAACGATTTGAAGGAAGAGAGTAAACATGTGGACACACTCTGCATTTAGAGTCAAGGGAAGTAAGACATTTTATAAACTGTGTGGAGCAACTCTCACCATTAAAAACATTTTGTATTTTAATCAACTCAAAGACTTCAAATTTTTAAACATCATAAGATTAGACAACTTAAATTTGACTGAAACTAAAGAGCATTTTAGTCAAAAGACTACGACTAAAACGCAAATCAAAATTTACTGTCAAAATGAACACAGTGAAAATATACAGTCCGAAAAATACTTCTTAGAAGAGTAACCAGTGGACGTGCATTTTAAATTTTATTGCTACTAGGGATGCACCGATACCGATACTGGTATTGGTATCGGTACCGATACCGGTATCGATATTGGTACCGATACTGGTATCGGGTATCGGGGCCGATATTGTAATATGTGTATGTACTCATACTCGTAAAAGTTAACCGATACCATGAACCGATACTAACTTATTTCATTAATCAGAGGGTGGCTTGTCATTTCTGTTGTAGTTTTTTAGATTGGCCACTAGGGGGCCAATTATTATTTTATTTATTATTTATTTTATAATAATTATTTTGTTTGTTTGTTTACAATATGGACACTCTGCAATAATTTAATTTAATTTATTCGCAAACCTAATTTGTATTTATTTTATTCCAAACAGAAGTGTTTATTTATTATTCTGAAAGCTCGAGACAGTGCCAATAGTTCAGTGATATTTTGTTAAATTACAATGTGGAGACTCTGCAATAATTTAATAGAAGTGCTTATTTTTCACTTGAAATTTTTTTGTGGTCATTTTTATTAAGATTTTATTTTTTATCGGCAGGGAATATAATAAAACCTGTCTTCCAATTCATTGCATTTGTGTGTGTGTGTGTGTGTGGTAGAAGTATCGTTTTTTGCACTCTGTATCGGCAAGTACTCAGATCAAAGTATCGGTATCGTATCGGTTTGAAAAAATTGGTATCGTTGCATCCGTTATTGCTACATTTTCAGCTAAAATTACTTTATCTTTAAAACTAAAGAACTAATAAAAACATGTATAAATCAACTGACCTTTGAGGAGCTGTTAGCATTTTCCCTCCATCTTGCTCATCTTACCCAATTCAGGACAAGACGAGAGTATTTTCTTAACAAGAATTCTGTTCTGTGCAGGTTTAAGTAATGAAGCACATTTGGCTGAGTCTCTTATATGGATTCATTTAGTGGATTTTATAAGTTTAAAAAGCGTTATTTGTGCCATTGCAAAGGAAAAGGAAACAGGTATTGCACGAAAGACAAAATTAACTTTCTTATTTAACATAAAACCTGGATTCTCTTATTTGTATTCTTTTATAGTTCTTACAAGAAAGGCTTAGAAAAAGGAAGAGACAAGCAGCAACGTGGTGACCAGAGATTGTGGAATCTCAGTGAAGTTTAGCACAGTCGAAACAACCATTAGCGATGCAAAGTGAGTATCAGGTGAAATTTACAACCACCAACAGGAGGTGAAGACAACAGCTGATGTATGACACGGCGCCTTAGTGGGTCGCCTAAGCACTCATACGTCCACTAGTGAACCGACCGTGAGCTATGGGGTGATGTTCACAGAGCAAATCGCTTCACGTGTCTGCATTTAGTCACACACATAGAAAACTGAGCTTTCTGAGATTTGTGGCATGAACAGAGACCTGAAGGACTCCACAGGTGAACTGTTAGCAGAGGATTTATAACTTCCAATGGTCAAACTGAAATATCTTCTTTACAAAAATAAATAATCAGAAGACCGACCCTTTGCTTAGGACAGGAGATCAATAATAAAATAAAGGTGCTTCAGAGCTGTCAGCGATCAAATATCATTACAATCTCTAAGCAGCGTATTCAAACTGTTTCGCCCCCTTTCTGACACCCAAATAAAATGTGTCAGCGTCTGCTACCTCCGTGTAGTCAGTGAGCTCTTTGTTCCCCTTAACCTTGGTTAAAAAGGAAAGCTTAAATAATATTTCAGCATAAAAGCATTCCTGCATTCAAAGATTCACCCAGGGAAAAAAAAGCCTGGAGATGAAGCTCTCAAACCAGTAGGTTTAAGACGTGTTACAGAAATGTGGAATTTCTTCTTCATCTGAAAATATTTCTGCATCTTTCTGGAGAGCTCTTCAGAAAACATTTGACCTCTTTAAAGACCCTGTGCTGAAGTGATGACAATAGACCACCTACGCTTAAATTCAAAGGAGTTTTAATTCTCACAGCTACATTTATAACCTCTATTGCATCTAAACACTCAACACTACCACTTTTATCACTGTGCAACAGGCTTTAAATTCCAAGCTCAGCCTGAATAAATACTTGCTATATTTCACTCCTCTGCACATGAGGTCTATGAACCTCATTCTTGAGGTTCATAGTGTAAATACCCATCCAAGTAAAAATGTACTTAAATTATTGCTAAAAGCTTGTACTCGTCAGCATTACAGGAAGACAGACTGTGGTTCCGATCTCACACGAATTACTCCATTACGGTACACTCATCAGCATAAAGAAACCATGCAAATGTTCCAATGAGAGGAATTTTTGCGTAAGGCAAAAAAACCAAACTGACAAGATCACGTTTGCATAAACTGGAGCTTCATCCACCAGCTGTTAACTGGTTAAAATGGCATAAAGGCTGAAACGATCTGAGATTCTCCTAATTTTTCCATCTCCGCGAGTCCTCGCAAGCCGTTTTTGTACACGGGGCTCAACTGTAGTTTGACAAACCACAATCATAAACAAATGCTTCAGATCATGAGCCACTCCAAGCCTTTTCTAGACTTGTGTCCTCCTGCCATCTTGGTTTCACTGAATCTAATCTGGCCTTCCAGTTCAGGAAACACGTTTGCACTTTGTGATGAAACCTCGATCGTGGCTCAAGAGTTGGGAGTTCGCCTTGTTATCGAAAGGTTGCCGGTTCGAGCCCCGGCTTGGACAGTCTCGGTCGTTGTGTCCTTGGGCAAGACACTTAACACTTTTGCCTACTAGTGGTGGTCAGAGGGCCTGGTGGCGCCAGAGTCCAACAGCCTCGCCTCTGTCAGTGCACTCCAGGGTGGCTGTGGCTACAATGTAGCTGCCATCACCAGTGTGTGAATGGGTGGATGACTGGATATGTAAAGCGCTTTGGGGTTCTTAGGGACTAGTAAAGCGCTATATAAATACAGGCCATTTTCCTATGTTTGTGAAGTTTCCTCTTTTTGGTAAACCTGGGTGATGATATGATATCCTGGATGGATGCATGTTTTACTTTGGTTGATGTTGGGGGAAAAAAAACACTAGTGTGCACTTCAACCACATCATGAGATTGCATCGTCTACTGTGGTGGAATACATGAGAAAATTATGCAAACTATATCCCGGTGTGTAGGGATTACGTGGTATTAAACACGAATACGTAATAGCCGCCAGGTAGAACAACAAAGCTAACATTATGCTGCCAACATGCCCAACAGATGCAGCACTGTTCATATCATTTGCAGAATGAAGCAACTGTCTCAAAGTCAGTAAAAATAACTTTACATTTATTTACCGAGAACCAGTTCTGTGAGATTTACGTGATTTTGCACCAGAGAGATCTGCAAATCAGAAAGTCTATTTTCAAAGTTCGGTGTGGGCTTTATGGGTAAGAAGAAGAAGAATGTGCTGTAGGTCAGTAAGTAGACCAGTGGTTCTTAACCTGGGTTCGATCGAACCCTAGGGGTTCGGTGAGTTGATCTCAGGGGTTCGGCAGAGCCTCCGCCGTGACATGCACGGCTCATTTTGTGCACCAGTAAAAAACATATCTATGTCTTGAATTTGAAAAAAATCATATTCAATTTTTCACTAAAGAGGGGTTCAGTGACTGCGCATATGAAGCTGGTGGGGTTCGGTACCTCCAACAAGGTTAAGAACCACTGAAGTAGACCAAGAATAGCCTCTAAATAAGAATATAAGAAATGTGAGTCTACAGAAGGACAAAGCCAGCCATTAAAAGCCAAACATAGACCGTGCAGTGGTGAATAAGGCCTGTGAGATTTGTGGTGAATCTCAAAGTTCGGCACAGTGTGTAAGTAACAACGGCACACCCCAACTTTAAGTCTTTTAAAAGAGTTTGATTTAAATTCTAAGTATTTGTATTTAGAGGATAATTTAATCTCTACATGAAAGGTTCACTGGGTTTGGTTCTCGGCTGCAAAATGACCTCGAACTTGGTGTAAAGCTCCGTGAAGAACTTCTGGTTTCATCACTGTGCATCCATTATCTCGGACTAAAATATGAACTTGCTCAGAAATTGCAGAAAGGGGAAAAAAATCTTTTTAACTGTAAAAACTTTGTTATATTTGTCACAATAAATAACCCATTTGAGATTCTTAATTTTCCTAAATACAGCCGCTATATCTCAGGGAATCCAGTAGTTTGATATTAACATTGATGTTTGTGTGGACGAAGGTTTTGATGAAGAGGAGAGGTTAAAGAATAAGAACTACAGTTAGGCTCATGTGAGCCATGAAAGGGGCCCAGTAGCAGATGGACGCTGGAGAGAGACATTAGTCACACAACAATCAACTCTGACTACTGGGCGACTCTTCTGCACCCCGGGCACCCCCCCTCCCCGCGTGTCTCTCTGTCACCAGGCAGGCCCGGGCCACTCGAGCCAGGACAGCAGGCTTCATAGTGTCAGTGCCAGCCCTCAGGAGAACACACACGGGGCATACAGCCACAATCCTGCAGCTGCCTCGGACTCTCATGTTTTCCCCGTGTGTCGCCTTTCTTCCACTTTCACTTGATTCTCACAGCTCTTCCACGGGCCTGCTACATGCGCACGTTTGCAAATATGCAACGTTTATGGAGGTTATAATGAAGATGGAAGCTTTTACTGGCGTGCGATTGTCTGCATTATCAGAAGAAACCTGTTTGTGTGTGTAATTGTGCTTGTATGTGTGCATCAGCAGGAGGTCGTGTTGCTATACAAGTTGAATGTTTTATCCCAGCCTAGGCAGTTCCTTTCACTCATTCTTCTGTTGGACCACTCAACGGCATCTGTTTCAACTGCTTCCAACATTTGCACACACACACATACACATACACACACACGGGTTTTTATAAAAAGAGGATTTCCCCATAATCCTCAAAGCAAACATTGTTCCACTTTATAATGTTTAGCCATGTTTTAATGTTGTAGCCCATATGGCCCAAAGAGAATTATTCACCATCAGAGGTGACATTTCTTGTACTCTGCTTATTTTAATATTGCTATTTTACTTCAAGGACCAGATGGCACAATATTCATTCTTCACAAGTATGCAAGTGTGACTAAAGCATTCAATATCTAAGCAGACTCGGGGGTGCTTCATTCATCTTCCTATGTTAATAGCCTCCACAACAGAGGTCCCAAGGTAAAAATCATTCAAGTACACCTCATGTTATTCAAGCAGTCAGAATGTATTTAAATGTGCGATTCTGGGCCGAGCTGATGTGCCGTCCGTCCCTGACTTCCACCCTGGTCATCACTATAGGAACAATTCTGAAAAAGAGAAAAATGTCGTTCTATTTTCTCTTACTAATACATGCATATATCTAGTACTCTAGTAAATTAAACCTTTGAATATAAGGACTTTGCAACATCTGAGGTGGGATTTGCTACAACATGGATGTTACAAATAACGGGGGCTGCAGTACTGAACTTTCCTAGCGCTCATCCAACAGATGTGCAAATGCCAATGAATATTTCACAATCTGTTCAGACTTTAGGCATTCCTTTACCTGCCTGTCCTCTAATCTGTGTGATGGGGAATTATTGTCCTTGTGTAAAAATCCAGAGCATTGCCTGCTAAAGTAGGCTTCATAGACTCTACATAAAGGATGGATGTTACCATCGATACACCCTTTTATTAGTGGACGCTAACGGTTATATATTGGCTGCTACCATGTGATCAGAAGTGACCATAGTTGAGGGTGGAGTGCTAATGTCGTGCTAGCATTTTGGTGAACGCACATATCCCAAACAACAGGCTAATGGACGGGTTGTCCCACATGCCAAGCACTTCTGGTCAACAAAAACAAATAACTCCAGTTCAGTAACGTGACAAAGGTCAGGTCGCAGTGGCTACTACTGTTACACGTGAGGAAAATATTTGGAAATGATTCTTCTAAAATTGTTTGTGTGTCAAAGAGGATTTACACAAAGTTTTGTAACTGTTTGTGGTCATGTATGTGCTTAGGTTCATTTAAAACATACTCTGTAAAAATAAGTATAAATACTATGTAAAGCACTGCTACAAATAGTTAAATATGTAAATGAGTCCAAAGAATGTTTGGGGGGGGGGGGGGGGGGGGTCTGCTTGATTGTTTGTTTTTGTTTGTCATTTGGAGATTTCTTATAAATAAAGTTAACAGATAGGAACATTGCACCACAGCGCTATAAGTCTTCTTTTTCTAATTATTAAAAAAGAATACTACAATTAAAAATAATCTCAAAATTTAAGTGTTTACTGTGAAAAAAAAAACATCTACATTGTGTGTGCTGCACTACTTTCAAAGCTTGAACTTTAATTTACAGACTCAGTCCCCTAGGAGCAAGCACTGGGTGAAAGAGTGGGAAGGAAAAACTACATTTTAACAGGAAGTTCGGGTAGAACCAGGATCAGGGAGGGTCGGCCATCTGCCACAACTGGCTGGGGTGGGGGCGGGTGGGGGCAAGAGGCAAGAGAAGAGAAAAAAACAAAGATTTTTTTTTTTTAAAAAAAGGACAAAACACAGAGAGACTAGCATAAAACCATAACTATAGAAGAGAGGGAGGACAGTCACATATTCAAAGGTTTGGTCCAGAACCTTCCCGAATAACAGACTGTGACTGTGTTACAACCGTTAATATATGGCATCTAGTTCACTGTGAGTTTTTTGGTTCCCCCTTCTTTCCTTAACACCGAGCACATGCCATTCATGCAATGAGCACAGAACATTGTGCATTTTATACTTCTAATCAACCAGATTTACTTTGCTTTTCACACATTAGAGTGAAGGTCATCCTAATCTCTACAAGCAGATATCTCCTGCGAACATGCAGACATGTGGACATCCAAGGAACGAAAGCAGGCAATGGATAGGAGGCATCGTTTCCACGCAGATAAACAGCCCATGTTAAGAGTTAAAGAACTGAAACCAAGGGTCGAAACCTTTGAAGTGTTAAAAAAGAATCGACATTCAAACACAAATACACAGAACAGAAAGTCTTAGCTCATACATCTATTATCCAGGGCATCAAAGGTTTAGAGACTGGATGTCTTTAAGAGTCAGAAAGGATAAACTACACATAAAACCTTTCAAGGATGCAAGCCTTTGTCTACTTCTGGCTTGAGCAGCACCTGCTTAAGCAGGTACATTCCTACCTTAATGTACTGATGGCATAAAATAATATTAAATGTTACTGCGATATATTGTACACTAGTGCCAAACACTAACAAATCGAGTGAAATAACGTGATCAGCAGTCAACTAACTAATCAGCCACCCCTCATCCCCAACTAGTTGCAGCAGATGGCCATCCCCACTTGAGCCTGGTTCTGCTGGAGGTTTCTTCCTGTTGAATGGGAGTTTTTCCTTCCCACTGTCACCAAAGCGCTTGCTCATAGGGGGTGATCTGATTGTTGTGTCAGCCAACAATTCTCTGTTTTCTCTGTATTATTGCAGCGTCTTTACCTTACAATACAAAGCCCTTAAGCAACCGGGCAACTGTAGTTGTAATTTGGAGCTATATGAATAAAACTGAATTCAACTGAAAAACTTACAGGGAGAAAGGAGTTTTTCCAGCACTGATGGACGTCACTGGAACTCCAATCCAAGAACTTGATAATTAAACTGAGTGGATTTGAACTGAATACGCATACTGACCACATGAATACAAAACTCTGCTTTTTTTCCCTTTTTACACCAACTCTCTTGCAGTTTAGAAAGTATGACCAGCCCACTCTCATTCCAGAGGTTACAATTAACACTGCTGGTGTGCCTTTGTCTACAAAGGCATCCTTTTAGGAGGGGCTTATCCTACCCAAACTAGGATCATTCCATTACTTTGACTAACCCTAACCACGGAGTGTTAGTCAAAGTAAAAAGTGAAAAAAATAAATTGAAAAAATAATCAGCGAGTGGGGAAAAAAAGTGCAAAAACACAAGAGTCAGATAAGGACACAAACCGCAAACTCATGGTTGACGAACTCCCATCTGCACAACCTCTTAGTACAGCCTCTGTAGGTCACAAAAGCAGCACCTTTATACATCTATAGAAATACATACACACACAGCTGTAGCTGGTGCATCAAGGAACCGACACCAAAAGAGAGGTGTAATGACATTACTTGCCAGAACTGTATTTTGTAGCACCCAAGGGTGAGAATGCATTGGTATGACAATATCACAGTATGACTGATTTGATGGGGATCTTGTCCTTTGTGCTCGTCCACTCCCATAAGACACAAATAAGAAAGTTGTAGTGAACGAAACCCTAATATCAAATGGCTGAAATGACCACGGCGCAGAAGACAGGATATAAAATTTCATCTAAGATATTTGTAAGAACAGCAGCCTTAGATACCCTGCACTGAACAGCAATCAACAGAAATCAGTATCATACTAATTAAATTCATTATACTAACAATATTCAGCAGCGTTTCTCACGTGATCTGAAGCTGGAAAGGTGTTTTGTTTGGTTTCACCAGTGGTTACCTACTTTTATGGATAATCCATATGAGACTCTACAAATGCCTTCCATTCAGACCAAGCCGATTATTCTTGGTCCCATTTCTAATGTAGACTTTAATCAGTTTTCTACTCCGTCACATGTGATTTTTGACTTGGCATTGATGCACGTGTCCGAGTTCAGACTTTTTGATATCATTTGGTCACGATTTCAATTAATCCATTACTGATAAGTTCATTCTGCTGAAGACAGACTGAAAAAAAAAAAACCTTTATCCACGTCTCCAGTTCTTCTGATTAGTTCTGACCCGATTTCATGTTGTAAAAAAAAAAAACAAAGCCATATTCATCAGGCTGAATAATAAAGCTGCATCAGTGAAAAGAAACCTGCAAAGCATCTTTTATTCTTTCTCGGCACTAACACGCACTTGAGTAAGACAGAGAAAGTTGCTTTATGAGTGGTGAAGAGGCTGTGATTCACAGCATGCGCTCCTCATTATTTCACCATCTCTTCTCGCGGAGGCATTACCATTTATGCACACACGCAGTAATTGGTCACAGATTGCACACTGATACAGTGAAGTGCTGATTTCCTCCTGAAATATGACGGTAAAAGGTTCAGCTAGCAGCCCTCCTCTCTGCTCTCCGTCCTTACCGTTATTCCTCATCCACCAGCTTTAGGTTGGTTTTTTTTGCTGAGTCAGACAGAGTCATTATCCAGTCTCTTCCTTGGGAGGGTGGAGGGAAGTTGGAGGAGGAGGGGGGTGGGGTCACACGTCACACAGACACACACGCAGGAGACAATATCCTCCACCAGAGGAAAGGGAGGCCTGGGGAGGTTACAGCAATACAACACCGTTTAATAAGTGTGAACACAGGAGCGTTGTGCCGAGGCAGACACCACGTGTGCTGCATGTGCGTGCATCTGTGAGTCTTAACCCACACCTAGTAAAGGAACAGCGTACGGCTGCATGGATGCGAAAAAGAGTACAGTGACCTCCATCTACCCATCTCGTTGCCACGATTACATCCTCTGAAGCCAACACGAGCGCCGCTCTCCTCAAAACACACGTACAAAACGAATTAGCCCCTGAACTGTGTTTTCCATCTGTGGTCCATTAAAACTTGGGTACTGCTTTATTTAGACAGTAGCAGGTACAGAGGCAGAGATTGTGGCGGCTGCACACCCGTTATTTAAATATAGTGCTTTGTCAGGACTGTTTCATTTCTCTGTTTGTTTTGGATTCCTCTTTCTTAAGCTGAGACTCCAGCTGGGCTTTATCACACACCACAAAGGATCAGAACAAATGGTCTTTAAGGTGATCCGGGGGACAAATCAACAGCGGAAATTTTTAAAAAATGCTGCTCTATGTTGAATCAGCTCAATTTTTTACTCACTGAAAATCTATATATAATGTGCCATTAACTCATATCTCTGGAAGTAAGTATAATCATCAATCATTTTTTAGGGTAACTTTTAATTGAATGATTTTTGCCATTTTATTGTGCTCTCAGAGGGTGGTCTGTCACTCTCAGAGTTTAACTTTGTAAACAAAAAAACTAGTTAAGGACAACTTGAATGATCTAAAAAATAATTTGTAAAATTTGAGATTCTAGCATTTCAGTAGTCTCTGTTGCTTGAACTGAGTTTTAAACTAGTTTTGGTTTTGTGTCGTCTCCCTACGCTTTCCTTTTTCCACCCCACACCAGTCATGGCAGGTGTTTGCCCTTCACTGAGGTTGGGTGTGCCAGAAGTTTCTTTTCTCTTGCCAAGTTCTGCTTACAGGAAATCATCTGATAGTCGTTTCCCCTCTAATACTCCAAGTGTCTTTACCATACAGTATAATGCGCCTTGAGGCAACTGTTATTATGACTTGCTGCTACACTTAATTTCACTATATACAAATATGGGAACATAGCAGCAGCTAAATCTCTAATGTTGAGGCTTCAAAATACAGACTGGAGAGCTGACATTGTACGATCAACGTTAAGTAAGGCAGAACAAAGCACTGGTTTGAAAGTCTTCATTTGTGACATTTCTGAGCTACTGTAACAAGCTCAGAGCCCATGGTAGGTAAGCTAGCCTTGCACTGGTAGGTAAGCTAGCCTTGAGCTGGTAGGTAAGCTAGCCTTGTGCTGGTAGGTAAGCTAGCCTTGAGCTGGTAGGTAAGCTAGCCTTGCGCTGGTAGGTAAGCTAGCCTTGAGCTGGTAGGTAAGCTAGCCTTGCGCTGGTAGGTAAGCTAGCCTTGCGCAAGGCTAGCTTTATTTAGCTTGGACTCTTTAACTTGGAGATGCTCCAACTTTCCAAGTAAGGAATTCAAGTCGATGGGCATTCCAAATTCAAATTATGATGTGAACGTTAGCATTATCTAGCTTGAGGTTGCGCGCATTAGCTAGGCTAATTGGCTAGGTGCTACATGTCAAGGCTAAAAATAAAAAAAATATTGAGACAGTAAAATTAAAAGCCAGGTTTTAATTATAAATTGCTTAGCTTTAAATGTGCAAGAGGAGAAAATATAATTTCATCTTTTAAAAATGAAAAGGCCGCAGGATTCTTTTTTGTGCTATTTTCTGCTGCTGTTCACTAATGCTAATAGCAAATCTAAAACACAAACCAGCATTAGCTGAATTACCATAAAAAGGATATAAGTTCAAGGAAAAAGAGAAATAGACTTTGTGCTCTGTGAAAACTTACTTGTTTCCAATTAGGTAATTATATATAATTTTTTAATAATTTATCACACTCTGCACAGAGTGAAAAGAAATTATCAGAACAAACAACAGTGAGTAATCACCATCAGGCCTGCTGAACACAAAAACCGAGGTCGTGAGCACAACAGCAGGGAAACATTTTTCCACTGTGGGAGTTTTCAGAGAGCAGAGCGAGCTGTTGGCCCACTCTGTGGCGTGTTTATCGTGTCAATTCCTCCAGCCGGGAAAATACATAAGTAGTAGTTGAAATCTAGACTTCCTTCTCACTTCCTGCTGAGGTCAGGAAATGTGAGGGTTGATTCAGACTTCCCACAGTGGGATGGTTGGACTCATCCATTCCTCTGCTTGGTGCTCAAAACCCCCGAAAGGCTGAGATCCTGCTTACAGTATTTATTTCTGTTCTTACTTTCAAAATAAAATACGTAAACTTACTGTTCTCAATGGTATTTTCAGTATAGGTTAAATGTAGCTTTAAAAGTAATGTGCAAAAAAATCTATTTTTATCTAGTTATTTATTTCCGTTTTTGCAGAAGAAAAACAAAAACATAAAAGTTTTACAAATAAAATAAGATCACGTGACTCAAAAGGAATATCAAAGACATCAGCGTCTTTATACACCAGCTCCATTCTGCAGTTTATTCACACAATGGCTGAGCTCCCGCGACAAGGATTAAGCCAAGTCACTTTTTTCAGTGGAGATTTTCATTGAGTTTTTCAAGTTAGGGATTAGGGTTAATCCATGCCTGCCTTTGTATGTTCAGTAAAAAAAAATGTACATGGATTATGATCAGTGTACACTGATCAGCCACAGCAATTATGCCAATGACAGGTGAAGTGATTGCACTGCAGAAAATTGCAATACCAGCAAATCTTGATGTTTTGCTGACGACCACCTAAACAATGTTAGAGAGAAAACACAGGAGCCCATAGCAACAACACTCCCCGGCGACTCTTCCCTCCTCTGGAAGGACAGTGTGCCTCATATCGCTTAAAAAAACTGCTCGGCTACAAACTCAAGGAAAACAGCACAGAGCCCAAGGTGTTAATTGACCTCCATGTTTTCAGGATCCACTCAAGCATACACCAGAATGCACAGGACCCAAAATCACGTATCTGTGTCCCGATGTATCACACGATATCGTTGACTAATATCAGCTAACGACATACCATTTACTGATATTGCTGGGAAATATTTAGCTGTTGTGGCACATCAGGTTTGGGATGTGAAATGTTTAGGAACCAAAACAGTGAAATAGTTTTTTTGTTTCATTTAAATGGGGCTATATTAGTTTAGATAGAAAAAATTGATAATGACAAATAATAAAAACTAAATTAAGTAAAAAGAAAAAAACTCTTATTAGCATCAGAATGTCACAAAAGTGCATCACTAGCTTATTATACTGCAAAAAGCAAAGCCGTGTAAAGCTGGTTTCACGTCTTGTGTGTATGAATGTGCTTTTATGGGCTATTTTGTTTTATTTTTGCTTGTTTGCTCCTAATAGAGACATGTTGCCATATCTTACAACATGTTGCCGAATCACACGTTCGGTAACAGCATTCTTATCATCTTCAAAGTGCAACAACAGTGTTGTTGTGTGACTTAAGTGATTATCGGCACAGATACAAACAATGAAAGAGACACATTTTCAGATACAGTCACATCTGTGCGGATGTGAGAGACACGCTGAAAGACGAGGGGCTCGGGCAGTCGGGCAAGCCAGCACAGGCTCCGCCAGCCTCCTGCAGCCACAATCCAGCCACCACCACTACTACCACCACCACCACCCCCCATCCGGCTCCCTTGCACACCAGCATCCCCTATTCCACCCTACTCCCCCACCCCACCCAGGAGGATGCCTATTGTTCCCCCATCTCCTAAACAAAGCCTGCACCCTCACCGCCTCACCCCCAAAACCACCCTCTCTTTCCCCATCTAACCCCTTTGCCCTCCCTCAGCACACACACTCACACACACACAGCTTTGCTGCTCTAATAAACCGGCTCAGCTCCCTAAATTTCATTACATACAAGCCCGGACCCCCACCCACCCAGCCACCCCCCCTTCCCTTCTTTCTTTTACAGTTTTTCCCCTCTTGGCAGAGTTTATCTTTGCGTATCGTGCTGCATGCTAAATATTGGGAGATCAGAACAGAATGCACTACAACAACAACAGAAACTGCTCGATGAAAAACCAGGAAGCTGAAAAACCGGACTGCAGTGACACGGGAGGAATTAATTTATCGTGAGAATTAAAAGGATTGTGTCTTATTTTTTTAAAAAAAGAGAAATTTAAAAAAAAGAGCAGAGCGGATGCTGCAAGCCAGCAGCATCCGCTCATTTGCAGGATTTACTGTATCACCTGTTGATTCAGCCAAAATGACAACTTGCACTGGCAAAAAAAAAAGAAAAAAGCAACTACATTTGAAATGATAAACGAACCAAGTGGGACGTCACAAGACATCATTTCATTTGCCACGAAGATTACTCCTCCTAATCCCAGTTCCACAAAAATCTGCGTGCCGGATTTTGTCCTCCTGTTTAGAAATGAGTCGACAGATGAAACAACAAGGAGGACGGCAGCGAGCAGCTCCACTCCAAACTCCACCATATTGCAGCAGCATTGGTGAAGTAGATGAAAACACACACACACACACAAACATGCACACATACACAGCGGTTGTGACTAAAGCACACAGAGGCCATATGGTGCGTCCTCATCCACCAACGCCTGTTGCTGCTTCAACAATGGGGCTGCCTGGCCTGGACAGCAAGAGGCAAACACACACATCCACAAATGTGTACACACATGCATACACACACACACACACACCAAATGGTCGTTAGTCAGTCAGTCTGCGTTGCTTAGGCCCCGAACAAACGCCTGGATTTGCATTCTGCACCTCCCTTTATTCTCCTCCTCCCCTCCCACTCCCCCTCACTCACACACACACACACACACACACACACACACCCCTGGTCTCTACAGGTGCACGGAGCACTCAAAACAGATGTCAACGGACTGGAGAAGGAGAGGCACGGGTGAGTGAGGGGGAGAGGGGAGGAAAGTGGAGGCTGTTTGCCCAGAGCGACTGACAAAGCTTTGTACACTTGCGGGCCTAGACACGGCAAAGACAATGACACACACACACACACACACACACACCTTACTCTGTTACACATTCAGGCCGGCCTGATTTGTCACTGTTAGAAACTTTGAAGGGGGGATGAGCGTGAATAGAAAACGCAATTTGCATCCACGTTCAGATTTGCACTCTTAAAAGACAGGTTTTAAGATTTTAAAGTAACCTGCTCCACTTGGAGAAATCCACATTTTCATTAATGATCCCAATGTTATATTTTGCACATCTGCCAAAACAGAGCCTGAACAAAGTAATTATTCGCACACTTTTAAAAAGGTGGAATGAAATATTTGGAATACCTCTGCAGAAAAACTCTGTTTGTTTTCCGGATCATTTTTAAAAACACTTAAATGCATCCCACACTTTTTTTGGCACTGGCTGCTCTGAAACTGGGGCGGTGATGAAATTCACCGCTCGATCGACAATGTCAGGTGTTACTTCATCATTTGGACCATTTTAAAAGGCAGAATATGCAGAATAGTCTTTCCCTTTTTATATATTTCATGAACAAAACGGTGCATTCAGTGACGAGGGGAAATAGAGCACCAGACATCTTTAAAAAAAACAAAAACAAAAACAAGAATTAGAAAATTACACTGATAATGGAAACAGCTACAAGTTACCTCACTGATTCCATTGTAATTACTGGACTTGTTGCACAACTTCCCATTAACAAAACATTCATCTCCAATATCCCCAATTTCATTTAGCCGCATCAACTCTATTCAAAAAGAAGCCCAAACTAATATTCTCTGAAATATAATCCTTTTATCCAACATCGCCCTCCCAACATCTAACAGAAGGATTACTGTAACAGAATTAATGCATCTACTATGTTTCATCCTACAGGCTGTAATTTTCTCCAATAATTACATTGTGGTTTGGCCCTGCTTTGCCACACATCTCCAGCCATAGAGGACAGGAGCAGTCCTTTGATCAATATTAAAAAGGAAGTACAGAACACAAGTAGATAGGCTCGTGTGAGGAGCTGCTGGAGAACAAGGACACTTGTGATTTGTGATGTGAGCTTTAATTTTTGCAGGCAGCTTTTACTCCAAACTGACAGACGCGTGGAGTGGAAGGAGTGTCAGCATCACAGATCTCCATTTAGACTTATAGATATATATATAAAAGAAGAAGAGCTTTAAAGCCCTTCATAAAAGTCATTTTCTATAAAGGTGGAATAAGAAGTAAATGCATTAACAGATCTCCCAAACGGGCTGTGTGATGGTGCTGAGAGTGAGCGTGTAATGTGTTCTGTCCACTGGGTAAACACTGGCTGTGTGCATGTTATCAGCCTATGGCCTGTTTCTGTGACTGGGGCCTGCCTGCCTGCCTGTGTAGGAAAAGAGAAAACCCCGCCGATGCAACAAGTCCCCCATTCACTCCCAGCTTTGTTAAGCTGCCTCCCAGCGCTGCTGCGAAAAGCTTTTCATCCACAATCTCTCAATCTCCCGTGGACACATTCCCGTTTTTAAAAACAGAAAACACGTGATTTTTAGCGCACGACAGAAAGAAGTGTTAGGAAACAAGGTTTGTTTTCTGGTGTCGGAAGGAAGGGGAATAAAACTGTAGTGAAAGCGACATCCCTCGCTTTGAAGCTCAACACGGCGCAGTATTAATAAGCTTGTTAGACTTGTTCGGCGTGTAGAATAGGTGTATTTGTGGCGATCTGTATTCCAGTGTCGCCGAAACTGTTTTAATTTGAGCTTCAGTGACCACTTCGGGATTTTAGAAACAAGCGAAACGTCCGGGGGCTTTCAGGCTACAGGCTGAAGAGAGCGAAGGGAGGGAGGGGGGGACTCCTCCTAGGGAACTTACCTCGATTCATACGCCTCTTTATGGATTAATTTCCACACTTTTCACCGGATCGGAGTCGCTACAGCAGCGGGAAGCCCTCCGCCAACTCCAGAGTCTCCTCTCGGTTTTGGTTTGAGGAAGGATCGGGCGCGCTGAGTGCGTAAAATGCGCAGCGTCTCTCCAAGGATGCGAAATATGCGCGGAATGGGAGCAGGAATGAAATGAACGCAGAGGACTGAGTTGAACGGGGCGGGGTGAGAGGGACTGGCGTCACCCTGGATGGATGAAATAGAGTGAGTGAGAGATGGGAGGATGGGTGGAGAGAGAGAAGAAAAAAAAGAAAGAGAAAGAGAGCGAGGGGGAAGGGGAAGGGGCCGGACTGTACGGGCTGCGTTCAACAACAAAAGAGGAGCGCCCAAACTCTATTCAGGAAGAGGAGGAGGAGGGTCGAGATAAAACACAGTCTGCTGTGCGGGGCTGACAACTAATCAGATAAGGTGACGCTAAAAGAAAGAGAAAAACACTTTGGATGGGAGCTTTGTGGCAGGAATTCAGTGACTCAAAAAGTTAGTCAACCACAACCCGACCTAGAAATATTTTTTTAATCTGATTTATAATCAATAAAAACGTGACGTGTGTAACTTTGGTCTGCTGTTATGCAAGCCTAGATTTGAGTATTCGTGTTTAATGTGGTCACGTGGTCTGCAGTTAAGTTTAAACGCAATATTTCACCAAACAGACTGAAGACTCACAACTACAAACCACTGCAAATAAAAGATGGATGTAGCCACCACGCAAGTAGTGTTTTTGGACATGTTTGAACCAAAGAATTGTGAAAAGTTATCATTTAGGGCCATCCTTAAGATCCACGTACAGCTATAATGCACAAATACCCATAATTGCTAATCAATGCTAAGTAAGATTCTAATAAAAACACTATGAATCAAGACACACGCCTCTTGCACCACAGAGCAGAGACTGACACATATATTTGTAAGATGATTAACAACCTTTTCCCACTTAGTCATTTACAAATGAGGTGTCCACATATAATAAAACATAATATGTAGTTGCACGGGTTGTGTTTTTTAAAAAAAACCCTGAAAGAACAACCTGTTACACATTTTTAGTAATGCTACGTCTGTGCCATTAATGCTAGCGAGCTGAAGGGGAAATGCTTGACAGATTGATGGACTCCATGCAGGAACAGCAACAGCTGGGGCAAACCACTAAAAGACAAGCAAGCACAGGCTTGACATTTAGGCTAATTTAACATTATCAGAGGCTTGAAGCTAATGCTGCTTTGTGTTGGTTTAACGCTACAGATCGAATGGTGCAGGATTTATGAAGGCTAGTCACTCTAAATCTTCGTAACTTTAAAAGAACAAGTATTGGGATTAAACTTCTTTTGTTTTCTTTTATGCACAAAGCCCCCGAGGGCTTACCCTGACCTCACTTTTAGGAGCCACTGCCCTAACCAGAAAAAAAAAAATCTTTGTGTCTCTGTGAGATCTTCGAATGCGGCAGACAGCCGCCTCTGCCTCATAAAGGAGTTGTTGTTTACTACTAAGCTCTGCCTATCTCAGGTTTCATCCCCTCGGGCTCTGCTGGACTGTCATCTCCCTAGAGGGAGGGGCTGTGACATAAAACAAACACAGATATGCCAGGGTCGCAGCCTCCGGAACACCTACTGCAACCCGACACCACGGCCGAGCCAGGCAAGCCGGCAGACAAGCATTCCACATGGCAGCATGTCTGTGTTTGTGTGCGCAGGAACAAATTCTCCCATACAAACCCAGCCACACAGCTGATTCACATGTGGACCGTACACAGTGTGTTTCTGAGACATCTTAGAGGAGGCTGGGTGGCTCGTTCCCAGACTCAGAACAATGCAAACACAGGAGCAGCTAGTAAAACCATTCAGCTCGGTGACCTAAAGGTCAACCGTCTGACCTCTGATCTGACCTCACCTGGTTTCCTGATGTTTTATTAACGCTCTGTGTGCCTTGGAGTCCTGCATCTTCTTCGCGCCTGCGTACAGAAGTGACGATCTGCTGCACATTTGTTATTTAAAGAACACATAATAATATGCACGGAGCTGCTTCTTCTCTCATCAAAAGATTAAAATCACAGCTCAGATCTTGTCAACCAGAAAATCCGAATAGATCGTGGTGCCACTCCCTACAAACTTGCTTTGAGGTGCTAAAAATAATTTTGGGGAGAGGCAAATTGGTCCCGCTCGCTGTACTTTGAGCAGCACAGATCGAACTGGAGCTATCTCTGTGCTTGTCCTTTAGGCTTCAGTGCAGCACTGGATACTCTTCATCATAACGTTTACCTTTTTTATTAAAGGAAATGCTCTGTAATGGTTTGAATCTGTACACAGAAAAGTTAGACACAGAGTTCCACAGGTGTGTGATTGGACCAACACGATTTACATTATACCAGCTTCCCTTAGGCAGTATTATTAGAAAATAATACCCAGTTATATATATCTATAAAGCCAAATGACAAATGGCATGTCTGAAAGACATAAAGGCCTGGATAGCCCACAATTTGCTTCTAAATTCAGGACATTGTTATACTCAGTGTTGGGAAGGTTACTTTTAAAATGTATTCCATTACAGATTACAGAATACATGTCCCAAAATGTATTCTGTAACGTATTCCGTTACGTTACTCAATGAGAGTAACGTATTCTGAATACTTTGGATTACTTAATATATTATCATGCTGTTTACAACTACATGAATGTACTATTGCTGTGATTTATTACTGTTACTGAAGGTCCGCGGCTCCGAACCGTAGTAAAGGGACCTCTGGCTAATACGGTGGGTTCTGTGTCGGGCTCGTAGCCGAAAACTAGCTTTACTTTGTTGTCTGGGTCAACTTTGCTAGCAGAGACAGAGAGAGGCGTTGAAAGGCTGCTCCAACGGAACTTATTGTTTTTGGAGGAAAACACGAACACGGCGTACAGTTGAGTCTTAATAGCTTACTTACAACTGGGCTCGTCAGGCTCTCTTCTTGGCTGCAGTGGTTATTATTATATTTACATGCTTCCAGCTCCCGTTTTTGCTCAATGACAGCTCGTACTTTTCCTTTTTCTCCCTCCCTCGCTCACAGACACATAACGTGTACGGCAGTCCATTCTCCCTGCAGCACGGACTACACTGCCCATGATGCTACATTCTTCAGAGCTATACCGGTAGCATTCTGCTTATTAGCTTAGCACAACAACAACAACAGGCGCTCTCTCACCCAGGAAACACGCAGAGAGAGAGCGTCACCCTGTAACCATGGCAACCGTAACGCTGCCGCCTGGAACAACAGAACGTAGCTGTCAAACAAAACCCAAACAGTCCTGACCCGCGACAATGTGAAACAGGGAAGTACCGCCGTGTAATCCATTTATTTCAACAAAGTAACTGTATTCTAAATACCACCTTTTTAAACGGTAACTGTAACGGAATACAGTTACTCATATTTTGTATTTTAAATACGTAACGGCGGTACATGTATTCCGTTACTCCCCAACACTGGTTATACTTGGGCCTAAAAATCTTAGAAATCTTGTGTCTAACCAGATATGTGCTCTGGATGGCTTTACTGTAGCTTCCAGCAACACTGTGAAGAACCTGGGAGTCATTTTAAAATATGTCCTCCAACGCACACATGTAACTAACATGTAGGACAGCTTCTTTTTTTTTTACATTCTCACAGTATCAATAAATCTACAAACATTGTGTCTCAGAGTGATGCTAAAAACGAGTTCATGTATTAATTGCTTGTAATCTTGACTACTGTAATTCATTTTTTATCAGCTTGTTCTAAAAGCTCCCTCAAAAGCCTCAAGTTAATCCAGAATCCTGCTGTGAGAGCGCTAACAGTGACGAGAAAGACCGAGCGTGTTAGATTCTCTTCACTGGCTCACTGTTGAATCCACAATTGAAACTCAAATCCTTCGTCTCACATAAAAATTCTTGAATGAGTCCCATCATATTTGAAAGACCTCATCAGTATCATGTTATGCTAACAGAGCACCAGACTCTCAGACTGCAGGCTTACAGGTGATGACCCTGAACCATCCCTTAGTTACGCAGCTATAGGCTCAGACTGCTGCCAGGCTTCATGTTGTGTACTAAACACTTCTCCACTCGGCTTTTTTCAGTCCACGCAGGTTTATTCACCACAGCAACATGTCATTACATTCTTGTCTTCTCTCTCCCATAGTCTACCTTCATATGCTCTGTCTTTTTTCCTCTTAACCTCTCCAACCAGTCGCAGCAGATGGCTGCGCCTCCCTGAGCCTGGTCCTGCCAGAGGTTTCTTCCCACCATTGCAAAGTGATTGCTTATAGGGAGTTACTTGATTGTAGTTTTTTCCCCCTGAATACTGCAGGGTTTTTACCTCACACTTTAAAGCATCTCGAGGTGTCCGTTGTTGGGATTTGCTGCTATTTAATAATCCTGAACTGAGCATCCATGTGAATAAACCTGTCTCTATTTTTGGTTTTCTCTGCACTCGAAATGACAGCAAGAAAATAAAGACTGATTGCAGCATGACAGCTCTAAAAGATGCAAGAGCCCCATTTGTGGTCTGTCGGTGGCAGCCTAAACAATAAAGATGTGGAGTCTCAGGTATATGTAAGGTGAGTTCCACCTCATCTACATCCATGAAACTTCCACTAATCCATTTTTAACGGCTTTTTGGACCCCTGCTTCTACCTCACTGTTTATTCTTGACCTTATTTTGAAAGTTAGATCCACGTGTGGCTTCCTGTTTTTTTCCCTCCCACTGTAATTATTGTGTCGATTGAGTTTCTTATCTATTTGGTGTGTATTTAATCTTCTCTCTCAGTCTTTGTTAGTTGTTTCTACACCTTGTTCCTGAGTCTCCTCTGCTGTTTCCTAACGCAGCAGCTTGTTCCAGAAAGCAGGTTAAAGAAATTCAGGGTGTAACCTTAAACTCTGAGGTTTGAAGTTGACTGGAATCCAGTTTACATTTAAAAGAGAAAAGGGAAGAAAAAGCTTATCAAAAGGCTTGCACAAAATTTAGTGTTTTGTATTTAAATCAAATCTTAAGCTGGCAGGGACAAAACATGCGATGATAAAAATGTGGATCAGACAGATAAGCGACTGTTTACCTGGGCGATTTTAGGCCTAGTGAGACTTATTTGGGGGATTTGCAGTGTAACAGATGCTGAGGTTAAAACAGGGTAATTGTTTCAATGCAGGGGAGCTGGCAGACAACCTGGCAGGTGCCTTCATGTCTACAGAGTCGCGCTGTCCAGTGATTCCTGTCTCTCTATCAGTATAAAAACTAATGAACTGACATGTAAATGGTATTTCATTGTTTTAAAAGACGTAAACTTTTGCAAATGCATGCGCCTCGATATTTACTACGCTATTAATTATATGAATGAGGAAATGAAACAGAGTATCAGGCAGCTGGTTCAGGTGTTCAGGAGGGGAGGAGTCAGAGTTTATTGAAGAAGCTTGAAGACCTGCCAGGATAGCAAGTTAGGTTCAGAGTCTGTTACCACGGTAACCGGCTCTGGGTTCAAGTTAACCTTCCTATTGGAACAGGAAAGCCAAAGTCTCTTTCATCTGAGAAACATAATAATACATTTTTTGCTCTGGGAAAAAAAACAATCCTTACAATTTGTTCATATTATACCCAAAAGTACAGTAGATTGTAAAAACCAAAACTTGTCCTAAAAGAGATACCATAAGCGTTGTATGCTTTGATCACAAAATAAGTTATTTAACAGAACAAATCAAATCTTTTTAAAAAAGGCAGATTGAACTTTTATTAATCTTTAAACTGATGCATTGTTTCCACCAGTGTGTGAATGCGAGAGTGAATGAATAGTGGCATTGTAAAGCGCTATATAAATCCAATCCATTATTATTATTATTAATGGTTCTATTTTTCACTCAAATCCTTAAATCTGCACAAAAATATAGTAAATCTAAGGAGCAAAGATAAAAACATCCATCTGTAAATTCAATGGAGCCCAACATAATTCCATCATTCTGCAAAAGCCTTCAAATCACTCGCTGCCTTGAAACACCTTTGGACACTTATTTGTGCAGCTGTTTTTGTGGAGTACCTAAATTAACTGATTTCAATGGTCACCAGGACATAACACCAAACACCGAAATACAAAATCAGCACCACCAGCGGTTTAAGCAGCAAAAGATTAAATCTTATTTTCTTTCCTTGTTTTTATGGAAATTCATATATGACTCTTTTAGAAGGAAATCAGGCTACTGTCTGAAGCAAATTTACATTTCCACTGGTCAGCACTAACAGCCGCATAAAACTGTGTAATTTTTACGGTCATTGGTCACAGCTAAGACCTTTGGACTTTATCTGTTGAACAATGCTATATATATATATATATATATATATATATATATATATATATATACACACACACAGTGTTTTTGCATATAAACAAATAAGATGTTCTTATGTAAAGAAGAAAAGCGTGGCACACCACTGGTCAGTGTCTACGGTCAGTGTTACATTTTATTATGATGTTTTTGCAGATGTGTTAGAATATCCAGAATCACAGTGCATTTTTTTCTATAGAGAGCCTCAGATGCAAAGCAGAATATGCATGTATCTTTGCAGGTATAAGAGCACAAGCATGTATATGATCAAAGGGAGAAGGAAGTTGATAATCCTCTTTGCATGTTTTGTGCAGATCTGGAACCGAACCATGAAAACATGTTCACCGATCCTGATGCACGAGTTGTTGGCTTATTGAATACTAAACCCTATAGCCGTGTTCTCACATCAAAAGCTGTGCTTGCGTGACATTGCACTTATTAGAAGAGGACTTAATCAAAGAGACCCATTGTTTTTGGTTGCAAATATTTTTGGAACTTAAGTGTGATTAAAGCCCTAACTTTGGCCTTGACACGTTCCCATTACTGAAGCATGCCAATCTGAATGGAGAAGAAATAAAAGTAATACTTGAGTGCAAAAATTAATCAAATGTTCAACTGATGGAATTTATTCTATTGCACGAGATGAGCCTCGAACATAAAAAGAAGCATAAAGTGCAGTAGCATTCATTAGCTATACAGCGACTTTTTCCTGCACTGAACTGCAGCCTTGAGCCTTCAGACTGTCACTCACCTGCACATTAGCAGCTATGATCCAAGGGGAGGGGTGTAGGTTTGGATTCAACCTTCACTAAAGTGTGTGTGCGTGCACTTTACAAGCCTTCTCAGACAAAGACCACGGTGAATACATCCACAGGCTCCAAGGCTTTATAGGATGACAATTTCTATATGGAATGTCACTACTTTTTACATTTCTTCTGGCAGCATAAAAATTCCACAAATGTCTGAAAAGCAGTTCATTTAAGCTTTTCTTTTTGTTTTTTTATGTATGTATTGCTTTTTAAAACGAGTTATTTCATCAGTAACAGCCTTGAAGCAGTCTGACAAGCTAAGACCTCAAAGTTATCGCCAATAAATAATAGCGTTTTAAAGCTTTAAAGCTGCCTCACCGCACAGGCCACGCTGTCCTAAACACTAAGTAAGAGTGTAGATAGTGTTAATGTTGTCAAATTTAGCTGCTGGGTTTCCTCCTCCAGCTGGGACACAATGAGCGCAAACCTGTTTTACCTTAGTGACACTATTTTACTCAACAAGGAAAATCAGCCTAATCAAGCCAGCGGTAATAATCAAATGAGGGCCTTGGAAAATGATTAGCTGGTCCTGCCCATTGCCTATCAGAGCTGTTCTCAGTCCACGTATAGATCCGAAGCATATAGATAATGCAATCCTATAAGCCTGCTGTTTACACTTTGAATTTTTAAAAAGTTTTTTGTTTAATATTTATAAAAGTCGCTACGCTTCTTTAGTCCGTGTAGTGAATGTGTTGTGTTGATCACACATTTTTCATTTGGTTTACATTAAAATTGTAAACTGCACCTTTCAATCGTTTTATATTAATAGCTGTATAACAATGTATAATATGAAAACAGGTGCTCACATTGTTCTGTCATTTATGAAACTTCAGAAATATTAAACTTCTTAAACATCTTAAACCAACGCAAATAAAACACATTTTTGTGTTTTTAGCACAACTAATCAAACCAAATGACTCCAAGAAAAACTGTACATGCACTGCATGCCACCCACAACATGCTGATATCCTTCATTTTCCTTTCGTTTCCTTCAGCCGCCCCTCCCTGAGCCTGGTTCTGCTGGAGGTTTCTTCCTGTTAAAAGGGAGTTTTTCCTTCCCACTGTCGCCAAAGTGCTTGCTCATAGGTCATATGATTGTTGGGTTTTTTCTCTGTATGTATTATTGTAGGGTCTACCTTACAATATAAAGCGCCTTCAGGCGACTGTTGTTGGGATTTGGCGCTATATAAATAAAATTGAATTGAATCTCAATCTAAATGCTTCTTTTAGTATGCAGACGGAGACTCTTGTGGTTTAACAATAAAAGTTGAACTGTACAAAACGACCCTACATCTCACTTTGTTCTGAGACGTCAATAAACACTTTTCTGATGAGTTTATGGGCTAAATCACTAGTTTAGTGATTATTGATTGATTACTATTTTGATTATTGATTTCAACATGATGATCATTTAATAAATTATGGTCCACATTAGCTTCACAAAGGAGAATAAAGGGGTTTACTCATTAAGTCCTGCTGCAAAATGCAAAAAGCACAGCTTAGGTTTCCATCTGAACAAAACAAAAGACTTCTAGAACAATGTCCTTTGTACAGATGAAATCAGATGTTTGGGCACCTTGCAGTCATTGAGTCACCATGAACTCATCTTTATACCAAAAGCGTTTAAGAGTCAAATGTGAGGCCAAAATTGGCTCATGCCACAGAACAATGGTCCCAAGCACAGTTGCAAATCTACATTAACAGTCAAGGGTCTTCAATGACCCAGTCAAAGTCCAGCCCTCAAACTGAACGACTGAAATGCTGTGGAGGGATCTTAGGAGAGCTGTGATGCTGTGAGCTCAATGAACTGAAGTGACGTTGTGAAGAACAGCGAGCCAAAATTCCTCCATAGCAGTATGAGAGACCGACAGCTGAAAACTGCAGAAAACAGCCTAATTCATCGCTGCCAAAGGTGGTTATACAAGCTACTGAATCACTGAGGTGTACTTACATACATTTTCTTGCACTGGCTGGAGCCCATGTTAGCTGTCATGAGCTGCGAGGTGGGGTACGCACTAAACAGGTTGCCAGTGTATCACAGAGCAGCGTCCTGAGAAAAGACTCTTCAGAAGGTGCTGAGTTTGAATCCAGTCTGTTCTCTCTTACTGGGTACTCTGGCTGCATCCACACATGGGATTGGGTTAACTGGTAATTCTAAAGCGGCCATTGGTTTTTCTATGTGTTAGCCCTGCGATAGCTTGTAGGCCTGTCGCCCTATCACAGCTCCCGTAGACTCCAGTCCCCCCACCAGGTGGAAGGAGGATTATTTTATTTTAATAATCCAATCAAAGTGTAATAATATATTAATTAACCTGCGTGGCATCATTTTAGTAACGTATTCTCTATAATCTGAATAGACGGTGCATACCAGTCGACGCTACCTAACACTGCCTACAGCTCCAAATCTTACCTTTAATAAAAGGTATCGGTTATAAAGTTTGTGATTTCACATTCATGAATATAAGCTCATAAATATAAAATTCTATATGATTTTTACAGGTTTGCATAAAACACGTGAAAAAGGCTGTTTCAGCAGGAAGTCTGTATGACACGAGGTGAAGCTTTCCGTTTTCTCCGCAGGGCTCGGTTTTAATCGGATCTACTTTCTGAGGGCCAAGGTGACTCTTCCTTATGGGAAGCTGGCCAGGCTCCACTTTTTTTTTACTTGAGCACAATAAATTCACAATGAACCCTCAACAGAGTGTCCTGCAGTAAAAAAGAGAAAATGGCAGATGGATTGTGCCAGTGGAACATTGGGATTCAGGTAGACCGAGCCTCCTCTCCTTTTGTGTTTTTAAACGCTCCTTTTTATACAAAGGGGGGTGCGGAGCAGCCTCCTTTTGAATTTTTGACATTTATTTGATGCGTGGATAGCGAGAGCCATGCAGACATGAAAGATAGCAGTTACAGGATCGAGGTTTACGGGGCTCAATTTCCATGATCGGCATTGATCAGGCTGCTCGGAGAGGGACAGAGGATGAATGAACGAGTCAGAGGAGGTCCCAAGCGCCTTTGCTCTTCTGCTGATCTAATCAGTTTACCTTTTGTGTCATTATGTGCATGATAAGTGGTCAGGGACAACATTTCAAATAGAAACCAGCCTGTACTTTCCTGTCCTGGTGGGTTACAGCTGCAGGAGAGATGTTCCAGGGATGAACACCTGATTATTCACGAGATACTAGAAGGTTAACTATGATACAGCATATCTTACTTAGGATTTAATCTTTTAAGATAGCAGACTGTCCAGCACGCTCATATCATATGCTATCCCAGTCATACAGTGTATATATAGCTTGTTTAAACATCACAATATTGCATTGTTGCTGAAACCTGGACAACCTTATCTTTGCACTGAGGGAGCGAAATATGCTAGTAGGAGTACTTTGTTAGAAACATGGGTACTGTGGCATGTTAATAACGCATCTAGGCTTTTTTTAATTTGCTATTAGTGCGGCTCCATGGCAACACTAGCCTCTCGGCCCACTGCTTCAGAGCAAACTGAAATAGCTCAACAACTACTGGAAGCATTCCCTTTAAATTTTATAGAGACATTCCTGGTCCTGAGAGGATGAATCCAGCTAGTCTCAACAGTGGGTCCAGAAAGCAGCAGTCGAGGGGCTTCTTCAGGAAAAATCAACTATGCTGACCAGTCAAGCCAAGAGAAGCTTGCAGTAACATGTATCAAGAAGGCCATAATACAGATATTATACACTTTATGATGTCATCCATTGGTTTGGGGACCTCTTCTGAAGAAGTTTGATAGTTTGGTTGTTTGATCTGTTTTGTTTGGTGCTGGATGTGAATGTATTTGAGTAAAAAGCTTGAGAGGGGAAATTATCAGTGATATTAAATAGGATGATAATTCTAGTTAGCAAACAACACTTTCCAATACAACCAAATGCTGAACGTGACAAAATTGCCCTGACCTAATGGTGATTTTCTAAAAGCCATAGATCATTGACTGGGGCATTGTTTGATTCTCCTTAACATCAACTATACTACTCCACACAGTCCACACACACCAGAGACGAAAGAAGCTTTTTTGATGGGAGGTGAGACGCTCTGAAGAACCTAAAAAAAAGTTCAGTTGCTATCAACTCGAGTGTATAAGATTAGTGACCTGGTCCTCTTGGCAGCCATTAATTCTCTTCTGGTTTTCTTTTTTAGATGTTTTCTGACAAAGTCTAAATTGGAACTTCCTGCTTTTAATTGTAATCATTGGTTTGGTCATTTTTATTGTCAAGGTCCTTTTAGCCAACCTCGTCAAGAGTGTTCTTGTCTTGGTTAGATGTTGTGTTGTTTTTCAAGGAAATAACTCTTCGATCATCCACTCATAATCCACTTTATTCAGTTTACTTGTCTTCTTTTTAAAAACGTATCCGATTCTTGATTTGGCCATTTCTTAATGTGTTGTTATCTTTATAATAAGCTGATGTTGGGTGTTGATTTACTTGCTTAACATCTCCTTGGAGCTCATAATGAGATTTTCACTGAACAGGTTTTAAATCAAGTACAAATCTTTTAGTGGCTTCGTTTGATATGAAATAATGAGGGAACACATCGAATGCCAAGTCAGGTCACTGTCCAATTACTTTTGACCCTCTGAAAAGGAGAGACTGTGTATAAAAATGGCTTTAATGCATAAATAGTTAATGCAGTTATTTTGTTAAAGTCCCTAAATAAAAGCTGCAAGTCTGCACTTTAATCACATCTTGATTGCATTATTTAAAACCCAGATTTAAAAATTTACAGAGGCAAAATTACCCCCCAAAAAGTATAATTATTCAAATACTTATGGACCTAGTTGTACAATCCCACCTCTCCAGTGCTGCAGTACTTCATAGGTACTCTGTGTTTTATAACTCTTTGGAAATATAGATAATTTAGAGTGACCTACTTGCATTACATGTTAGTTCCCCATGTATAATAAGCAGCCTTTGTCTGCTGGCCTTTATCATGATATCCAAGAGCTCTTTCTGCGAGAGTACTTCACACTAGTACCAGGGACTGCATATACACACAAACACATAAGGGGATATACTGTACTATAGGAGTGTTATCTGATAATCTCTGATCATCTCCTGTTTCTCTGCCTCTTCACTGTGATATTGTCAGACAGCTGCAGCCGACATTCGTCCAGAGGACTGGATGTGAGTCTCGAGGAAATAAGAAGGGAAGCCAAGTCAGGGCATGAACATATAACATCAATACATTTATTACTGATGAAGCAATCCTGCTCTGCTTCGTAACATTAGCTAAGCGGTAATGTTTAGTGCCAGCAAAACATCACTGGGCTATATGGCTGACCCTTTCATCTAATGTCACATAATATAATAATGTGATACTTTATTGATCCTCGCTAGCAAAATAGGCTCATGTCTTGACCCAGTTCATAAAAAGGTCAGACGTCAATGGCAGCTGCAGAGGATTGTGGTGCCTCACTTGATGACAAAAATATGTCATGGAAAATGTCAAAAACTGATAAGAAAACTGTTTTAAAAGATTTATGACAAGCTTCGATATGAATCCTGCCGCTGTACAGCACCTTGCATTGTGCATTATCAACATTACACGTTATACTCCAGCCAATGCAGAAGAAAAACACTTAAACTGATGATACGAAAACGTAACTATGACAGATGTTCACGTATTACTAAAATATGACAACTTAACAGCTGAAAAACGAATAAACTGTGACTGAAAGGTGTGGGTACAGAAGAACTACAGAACTACAGCAATTCATGTTTGCAGCATTCAAACGTTTGTCAGAGAAACATTTTAAAACATTTGGATCCTTTTCATGGTCACTGTATCCAGACTCCAACATGTCTCAGCGAGAAACCCCAGCTCGCTTCCCTGGGATGAACCACAAGACCCTTTCCTCAGGTCTCTTCCTTGGGATGGACAAGTAGAACTAGAGGAGAAACGCTTGAAAGAAATGCAGAATGAGAGCAGAGAGAAGATTATGTTCCTGATGCAAGAAAATGAGAGAAAGAGCGTTGAATTTAAAAAAAATTGTCTGACCAGGTTCAAGAAAAGGAAGGTATTATTGAGGAGAAACAAAGGAATCTCCAAGGCATGGACAAAAAGAACCAGGAGCTCCAAGGAAAGCTTGATGAAGCTCTGGAAAAATCAAGAAATCCAAGAGAAGAAACAACAGGACATAAAACTGAGAGATTCAGGTGTGTCAGTACAAGGATGCATGTAAAAGCTGCAGGACAGTAGCTCTTGAGGACTGGAGTTGGACATCCCGGGTCTAAACATTACCTCTGCTATGAAAGACACACTCACCCCAACCGGCCGCAGCAGATGGCCCCGCCCCTCCCTGAGCCTGGTTCTGCCGGAGGTTTCTTCCTGTTAAAAGGGAGTTTTTCCTTCTCACTGTCGCCAAAGTGCTTGCTCATAGGGGGTCATATGATTGTTGGGTTTTTCTCTGTATCTATGAAGCGACTTGAGGCGACTTTTGTTGTAATTTGGCGCTATATAAATAAAATTGAATTGAATTGAATTGAACTCAATATACCTTACTAGTTTCAGGGGTGACTCTCCTGGTTTTGAACCCAGAACCCTCTTTGTGTGAGGAAACAGTGCCAACCACTGAGCCACCTTGCTCCAGATCTTACTGTGTGACAGCAAAATATACATATTATATATTACATGCCTTTTTTTCCTTCACTTGTCTCTTTGGATATTAAAAATCGAAAATAATTCAGGGTAAATTCATCCAACCTCAAAAAGCAAAGTGAAATCTACACACACACAAAGAAAAAGAATAAAACACAAGTCGGTGTAACCATAGCCTGAGATTAAATAAGCTTGCTAGCGAGCAGCCTCCTGATCAAACTGTGTAATAACACAGTTCAATTACATTCATGCTCCAACTCTCGTAACAAATTAAACTTTTTAAACCAACAGTCTCATTTCAAGGACTCCCCTATTTCTCCGTTACTGCGGTGCCTTCAATCAAAGGAATGCGTCCGTTGTCCCCATGTGACCCCCCGCACAAAGCGACAACGTAACGATAATACAATAACAATAATGTAACTAGGTAATAACTAGAGCAGCTGAATTGTTCCCTGGGCGAGGCAGCGGGGAGGAAATGATCCTAACGTGCTTTCAGATCCCTCAGGATCTGTTGCAGACAACATGAGAGCATCTGAGAGGGAAAGCATCAGCGGGTAATGTTACTTGTGCCGAACGTCACGTCATGCTCGACGCACAATTACTTTATACGAGTCTGTAGCTTATTTTTCACGTCAATTACCAAAATGCAGTTTTAAAAGCTTTTTGAAGGTGAAATACTATGCTCCATATAAAACAACAAAAACAACAACATGCTGCTCAGGCTCTGTGTCAGAAGCCTTTTCTTACAAACTCTCAGCTGAGGATTAAATCAGAGCCAGCACAGGGCTCCCTCTAACAGTGTGCAAAAGGATTACTTGTGCAATGTTTTAGGGACTACACACAATCACACAGGAGCTCACAAAATACAGTTTGTGGTCCAAAGTCTACATACAGTATTCATAATAGACAGGAATGTCATGGTAATTTTGGGCTTCTAATGATTTCTTTAAGAACAAGATTGGGATGTAGAGGTTTGAACTTTCTCTAACCCACTCATACACACAAGCTCAAATATATAAATACACCTCTTAAATCTTTTAATAAGTATGCTGAAGGTTCTGCGCTGGCTTTTAACTTGACAAGGCCAAGGCCTATTAACTTCCCGTTAGTGATCATGACTGACTATAACTGTTGTCACTATAAAAAGGATTTGTTATACAGCACACACTTACAATGGGATAGTCCAGGGAACTCAGCAAAGGTCTAAAAAGAATTATAGAAGCTGTATATAGAAGTAGCAGTTGTGTAGAATTGGCTACTGGAGCCATTTCTAAACAACTGCAGACCCCAAGATCATCAGTTCAAGCAGTTGTGCATGAGTACACATTATTCAGGTGTCACCACTTTGCTAGTCTGGAAGAAGACCTTGATAAAAGAAATTTCCCCCCTCAGAGGAGAGGAAATTGGTCAGGATGTTCGGGAACAATAAACAAATTCAATTCAATTCAATTCAATTTTATTTATATAGCGCCAAATCACAACAAAAGTCGCCTCAAGGCGCTTCATGATACAGAGAAAAACCCAACAATCATATGACCCCCTATGAGCAAGCACTTTGGCGACAGCGGGAAGGAAAAACTCCCTTTTAACAGGAAGAAACCTCCGGCAGAACCAGGCTCAGGGAGGGGCGGGGCCATCTGCTGCGACCGGTTGGGGTGAGAGAAGGAAGACAGGATAAAAGACATGCTGTGGAAGAGAGACAGAGATTAATAACAGATATGATTCAATGCAGAGAGGTCTGTTAATACATAGTGAGTGAGAAAGGTGACTGGAAAGGAAAAACTCATGCATCATGAAATGCATCATGGGAATCCCCCGGCAGCCTACATCTATTGCAGCATAACTAAGGGAGGATTCAGGGTCACCTGGTCCAGCCCTAACTATATGCTTTAGCAAAAAGGAAAGTTTTAAGCCTAATCTTAAAAGTAGAGATAGTTTCTGTCTCCTGAATCCAAACTGGAAGCTGGTTCCACAGAAGAGGGGCCTGAAAACTGAAGGCTCTCCCTCCCATTCTACTTTTAAATACTCTAGGAACAACAAGTAGGCCTGCAGAGCGAGAGTGAAGTGCTCTAATAGGGTAATATGGTACTACAAGGTCATTAAGATAAGATGGGGCCTGATTATTTAAGACCTTGTATGTGAGGAGCAGGATTTTGAATTTTGAATTCAATTCTGGATTTAACAGGAAGCCAATGAAGGGAAGCCAAAACAGGAGAAATATGCTCTCTCTTTCTAGTCCCTGTCAGGACTCTTGCTGCAGCATTTTGGATTACGAACGAAACACCAAGGCTCAAGCTTGCCATGAACTGGAAATGTCACTGTCGAAATTGAAGCAACGTCACCATGGGTCACAACCAGTGTTCCAGCACTGACACCTTTAAATTCGGCTGAAATTTGCAGCTGAAAAGTTTTGTGGTCAGACGAGAAAAGGATTGAGCTTTTTCGCCACAAAGACACGAGCTACGTTTGGTGCAATAAAGGCGAGGCTTTAAAACCTAAGAACTCTGTACCAAGTGTCAAGCATGGTAGTGGTAGCATCATTGCTATAGGGCTGTTTTGCTACCAGTGGTACTGATATGCTGCACAAAGTGAATGTAATAGTAAAAAAGGGTTAGATTCATTACAATTGGGTGTTCCCAGTGATCCCAAGTACATTAGAGGGTGTTGGAATGGATAAAACAGGCTAACTTTAAGCCTTAAAGAATGAACTTCCCACAGACCCAACCTCGTCTATGCTGCAGCGTCTGTGCCCAGAAACCAACCAGTTTAAATTTGCTCTAGCAATTCTGCCAAGAACAGCGGTTAAATATTCACCCACAAACTTGCTGACGGCTATCAAGCAGTATTAGTAGGGCTGTGTGTTTGTATACCTTTGATCCTGTGTGGATTAGATGAATCCAAACTTGTGCACACAATTCCTCTTTTCTAAAGTCATTAAATATGTAAGCTGTAAATAATTCCACCCTGTAAAAGGAACAGTTCAAAGAAATCAGTAAAAGCCCCAAATTACTGCGACGTTTGTGACCAAAATGAGTGTATTTGGACTTCTGATCACAACATAAACACAGAATAGTGAACCGAGATCGCCAGCAACACGTCTGCATCTACAGGATGAATACTGCAGCGCCTCAGTATTATCAATAATAACGTCAACGCATACGCGGCATACACACACCCATCCCCTCCCTTTCTTTTTAAAGGCTATTGTGGAATGTGTGAGGGAGAAATGAACCTTTTCATCCATTCAGTAACTGTCCTATCTGTTTCAGTCTATGTTGGGGTCAGCCGCAATTCAGAAAGCTTTTACACAGCTTTTCTAACAGTCCATCTCAATTTAGAGGAAAGAAAATTGTTGTGGAGGTTCACTTGTCTTTCTGTGCGGACAAAATTGGAACCAATCTGACCCCAATTTTTGTTTTGTTGGAAAAGCTTTCCTCTTTGCCTCCTTTGAGGGACATAAAAAAAACGCCATTGCATTTAGGGATTGAAGTATTTATTGAATTGAATGCACTAAAAACATAAACAGATGCATTATAGAGAGCGTGTCTGCACAGATGTGACATTGGCTTGAAAGTAGAATACAACATATATTTAATATATTCAGTCAAATTTAACTGGTCTTATAGAAAGATGTGAAAACTTAAAAAGTGTGATTAATGCATATGCAATTTATACTAAGATAAATTTAACAATATAAAATACAGTAAAGCGAGCAGCTGCTGAGCAAAACAGCTTTGGTCAAAATGTTTTGGAAGGAAATCTGGAGCATTAAGACCACTGCGTAGCTGGTTAGCACAGTATTAAGAGCTGACAGTGGTCGCATGTTTAAATAAAGGCACTTTCCACATTTCATAAAAAGGAATATGAATGAAATAACGAAAGTAAAAACTGGAAAACCAAGTAGTGTATCAAAATGTACAATAAATACAATTAAACATTTTATTTTCTGAATTAAAAACGTACAAATCCGCCTCACAGGATTCCCTCTGTCGTAATCAAACACCAACAACGGCTGTTATTTAGCTCAATGTTCAATTCATATTGTAGAGTCAGAAATTTCAAAAATAAACAAGACAGACTTGTGTTTGATTTACTATCCAAGAAGCAAAATGTGAAGCATGCACCGAGTTAAAAATAGTTTTTCATAGCAATACAAGGAAAAAGGTATTAAGCTTCAGAACGTGGTCCATGTTATATAGTGTTCCCTGCTGATGCGGGTCGCGCTCAGTCTACGTTTCTGTACCTGGAGAAGAGGTTATAGAGGACGCGCAGGGTTGATTTGAGGTCACAGTTCACAATATCTGAAGGACAAAGGAAGGAGAGTTACACATGGATACATATATTCAACAAGGGTTCAGAGCTTGACCGTCTCTAGAAGTTGATGATCTGCATCCAGACGAGGTCAGTAAATACTTTTAAGTTGCATTTTTAAAAATAGATTTGGAACCTTTTAAAAGCAGTCAGCAGTAGTGTGGCTGGATTTCAGTTGAGGTGTATGACTGTCCCTTTTTCTGCACAGCAGCAGCGTAATCAGAAGGAAAAGCAGCACTACGAATGATGGTTTAAGTGAGCTTAAGCCACTGGCACAGTTGGAGATGTTGTGGCACCACAAACTTATAAGTCAGTACTTTGCACATGCAACAGATACCTGGATGACAGGATGATGATTTTCATCATTCTGGTCTGAAAGTTCAGTTATTGTGATTCATATGCGATTATAGACGAGCCACATACAATCCTTTATGAGGGATGCTGGAACTAACTTGGCTGTGTTTTAGCGACTCACCTGCCACACAACCACATTTCAAACAAGTATCATACGCGCACGTTGGGTTTAAGCTCAGTGACAAAAAGATCAAGTTAAGCTCGAGACGTTTAATCTCAAAAAAAAGTCTTAACATTATTACCTTCTTGCCATCACCATCTTTTTCTGCTTTTATGATTTTTTTGGGTACTTTACTTTGTATTCTCATCATGATAATTCTGTGTTTTTGTTGTACTAAACAAATGATAGGACCTAAAAATGAATGACAACTGTTTATACTTTTTTATAAACAGTTGTCATTCAAAACAAAAAAGCATAACAAATGTCAAGTGGAGGGAAAATTAGCATGTTTGGAGCTACTTAGGCTACGTTCACACTGCAGGTCTTAATGCTCAATTCCGATTTTTTGATCAAATCCGATTTATTTGTCTGCTCGTTCACGCTACAGATAAAATGCGACAGCAAACACGCTCTAGTGTGAACGCTCACACACAACGCGCACTGTTTAGACCCAGAGCAAACAATATTGTTTGACTGATGGCCCTTAATATAAAGACTTTGGACTTCATGTTTCCCAATTTTTGCTTTAAGTTATTTTGTTATTTACATAATAATGTAAATAACCTAATAATGATCCTTATTGCTGTTTTAGAGGAGCGGTGCTTCAAAGGATAGTTGCATATTTCTGTCAGAATCTGCAGATTATACAGTACAAATAAAATGTTCACGTTTCTCCAACGTTGTCTTCACAACAGTTTCACCGGATGGCCAGGAAGCGTTCGCGATGTCTTCTCCAGCGCTGATAATTGGCGTCTGTCTTGTGTCAGTGACGTAAAAGACGGATTTAATGTGACGTGACCGTTCACACAGCAGTCGCTTTCTGAAACATCGGACATGTATCGGATTCAGTACCACATACGAAAGTGACCCAGATCGGATTTGAAAATATCGGATTTGTGCTGTTCACACTGTCACACCATGATCGGATATGGGTCGCATAGGGTCAAAAAAATCGGATTTGATGCGCTTTCGCCTGCAGTGTGAACGTAGCCTTAGAGTGTCCTTAGAGCTGTGAATGATATTTTGAGTCATGGGTTTGTGCAAACGAATGAAAAGTGGCCAACTTGAAAAATAAATTTAAAAATAGCAGTTTGGTAGTTTTACAAATGATAAAATATTATAGAAAATATTTAAAAATTTAGCAGCAGGTTTAGGATATGATGTACTTGTTTACACATTTTACACTCAGTGAATGTAAAGAATTATAAAGACAATTTAAATAATTAAAATAAAACTAACAAAAGCAATGTTTATATTTATTTATTTATTTTGGTCAAAGCCAAAGGGACATGGCAAAGGTTCGTAACCCCAACTCTAAGCTGGAGGGATCTTTATCTGCTTGTATGTCATTATAAGCAATCTGATCCTTGGCTAATAAAAGACGATCGATTCCTGCAGCTAAAAAGTGAACAAAAACTAGTGGACCCTGGTGTGTCACCACATACAGCAGTGTATAAAGAAGCAAAGGTTCAAAAGCACATATGTTGAATGAACATCCTACCCTCAGGCCGGGGCTTTGGTCTCTCCAAACCTCCATCCTGCATCAGCTCAAAGGAGAAGGACACATTGTGAACCTGCAGACAGAGTGAGGAGGCTGCTGAAGGAAACGCGTCGCATACACGCAGAAACACAAATCGTACAAACTGCACACAGGTCCTCGTTGATAAGGGAACATCCTCTGTGGGCCGACGCGGCAAACACAGCACGGCTCTGTTCTGTAAGATCTCGAGCCTTCAGCAGCTGCACAAACAATCTGCTCCCTCATTTATCAGTGGATACATTACACCAGTGTCACTCAAAAAACCCCTCCTAATGCTGGGAAAGCGATACAGTCACAGAAAGCCACATTCTTCACGCTATCAAAGGTGAATGAGTAACAAAGTATAACGATATATTTCAAATAGCTGCTTGGATTTTTTTCCCCCGTTTGTTTACTATGATTTTGTTCTTATTTACTCTTCTAGGTGCCCCAAAGGAAACAAAAGAATCTTTAATGGCGGCTTTAAAGTCCTTCAGCGCATTTTTACGCTGCCTTTGTACATTTACCCAGCAATGTATGCCAGTATTCCTCCAGAAAACTGATAATTATGAAGCCGGGAAGCTGAGCTGATATTAATGTGGGTAGGACCGGACTTGTGTCCAGGTAAACTGTTTAAAGACGTTAAGATTTTTCACATATAGTGCATTTAGACGAGCAGATGTGAGGAAAGACTTCTCAGCCAGTCTGACTCAAAAAATGGGAATCCAATCACAGGGAAGAGATGGTCGAAAGATGTTTTCCATTCTCCGCACATTGTGTCTGTCGTGTATGCTCTCCCTGCTGTGAAGTACTAAAAGCTTTGCCCAACAAGGGCTTATTGTGTGAAAAGCGTGACCTTAGCCCATCTAATAGAAAAAAGAAAGGAAGAGCCTGGAGTAGAGATCCACTGAGCAGAAGCAGGAGTGCTTTCTTGATGCCTCGTGCTACTTTTCACAGCCCACCCCTGGTGTATCGCCCACAGGCCTCTGGGGCCTAAACACACACACACACAAACACACTCACACACCGAGTAAGAGCTGAGCCCCTAAGCCACTCCAGTGTTTCCCTGTGCAATAGGAGATTACAGATGCTGTGGGGCTGGTGCCTGTTCTTCCGGGCCAGGAATGTCTGTGTGTGTGTGTGCGAACGAGCAGTTGTGTACATTGAAGCACCCGATGCCCATTTTGCTTCGCAGCTTGGCAAGGGCAGCTGGCCAAGACCCAAACAAAAGGCTACTGTGGTGTCTCCGCAGATTGCCTGCTCAGAATACCGTAGTACTACAGAGGCCAATGGAGAGGAGAGATGGCTCTGCAGTGAATGGGCTCCGGGGAAAACGGATGGCATTTATCAAGCTATTGAGGGGAGAGAGAGTCTTGGCTCCAAGTATGTGAGGCTCCTCAGAAATGGAGTATCGATTTAGGCGTGTTCCCTAAACTATAGGTCAGGGCTAAAGATTGGTGTCGGCCATGTTTCTCACAGATCTCTGAAAGAAAAATATTAGACAGCGGAGCTCACAACTGCTTCAAAAACAACCTAACAGAGCTGCGTTTGTGTTTTCTGTGACGTCTGTGCTGTTTTACGGGTGAACGACTCATCAAATGTCACGACAGCCTTTTTATTCAGCAACAAATACAAAATAAGTGTGAACTTTTCTGCAGAAATATGAACCGACCCCATACAGATATGCACGCACATCTCTAGACACTACCAACCATGCATACCTCTTCAAGTCTGACATTTAAGCCCCGTACCTCTCTGCCTTATAGCTACAAAGGTAAATAGTGATCATATTGAGGTAGCGTGTTTTTGGTGAGACATTTCTTTAACCGCAGTTTACCTTTTGGTCAAAATTCTCTGGTGTGAGAAAGAAGTTGTAGAGCGGCACAAAGTATCCTTCCAGCAGCCCCATCAGCAGCACCAGATAAACACCATCTGCAAACTGAAACAGCAGCACAGTCACACTCGGTGGTGAGCCGTCAGTGCCTGAATAGCGGGGGCGTGTAGGAGAATTGTTCAAACGAGTCGAACTGGTTTATAGACATGTGACATTGAGCACGGCGTTTACAGACTTAACAAAAGAGATGTGACATCATCAAATGGCTATTAAAACCTACAAATATCATTAAACAGTGAGCCTGCGTGTGTGTCAGCGTGACAGCTTTTAATCATCCAAACGAGGTAACAGTTCTCGTTGAAAATATCATCTGTAAACCTGAAAACCGATCACGTCGTTTCTGTGTGTATTTAGGTGTGTGACGTACCTGCGTGTCCAGTTCAGACACCTCCAGGTTGAGCTTGTTCAGGTGTTTGTTCACAAATGTGATCAGTGTCTGAGAAGAGACAAAGGAAGGTGTCAGACACATAAAAAGTGCTTCAAAGATGAAGAGGAAATAGTCCAAAGAAACAACAAGACCCTGCAGGGTGTTCCAGACGGACCGGCAACCATACACAAGGTTTTCACAACTGACACTAAAATATCCTCAAGCTTCCTAATTGTACAGCTTCTGAGCAAAAGATAGCTTTAGATATTACTATAGAATTTGTTGTCAAAGGAGCTTGAAAAGCTGCAAAGAAAAGCGTCTGGACTTCTTTAACCCTTTAAGACCTACCATAGAACCAAGTCCGCCAGAGCTTATATTATATTTTTACATGCTGTAGAGTCATTTTTGGGAGCATTTCAAGTTGCTATACATCAATACAACTATTACAGCCTAAATTTTAACAATATGTCTGCATTAAGTGCATAGTGATTACATAAATTGCAAAAAAGTGCAATAAACTACAAAAAAATTGAAAATCGTTTTTCTTTTTTAACATATATTTCTAGTTAGAGAAATTTAAGAGGCTTATCTCTCAAAACTGTAAATACAAAAAAGTTGCACAAAATAGTTTCCCACCACAGGAAATTTATTTTGAGTGTCTTCATAGTTTTATTTTTGAAATACACCAATTTTTATACACTGCAGGAAAAACGAAAATAAATATTATAATGCAAATTTGCAAAAAAGCAGCATATGCATCAAAATAAACTATTTCCAGCAGTGCAATATGAGTCCTAAGCCTCCCAGAAACGACGCAGAAAGTCATAAAGTCAAACATAACTTCTAAAAACACCAGTATAGGCTCATGAGGCCCTGATGGTAAAAAACTACATTTCCGCGAAAATGACGTCACTTCCGGTTTCAGGCAGGTCATGGTGGACATGCGATAGTTCGCGCTGATGGACGTAGGAAGTGTTACAAACAGCTGATCGGATCGGCAAAGCGTGTTTCTGGAATATTATGTTTTTGTTGCTGCAAGTGCTTTTTATGAAGTTTTTGCAAAGCTTTATGTGGAAGGAAACTGTGACCGAGGACAAGCTGATGGCATAAGATGTAAGTACAACTCCTCCGGTTTCATATGCAAAAAAAATTATTGCGCTAGCTCACGTGGTTACAGAGCTACAGGGATTTAAAAATAGTTACGCAAAATGGAGCGTGCCCGCTCCGATCGGTTTTAAAGGGTTAAGTTGCTAGAAGACGTTTCACCTCTCATCCGAGAAGCTTCTTCAGTTCTAAGGTCAAATGGCGGCGAGTCCATTTCACAATGAGCTCACCCAAAACCCTGGCTGATTGGGACCCACACCCGTTTTCACACCTTGGCTCATGTGATTAGAGGATCATCAGGGGGTCCTTTTGTCCCTCTGTGGGAGGAAACTCCCACTAGGTTTAAATCTGGGACTCTCCACCATTTGATCTTAGAACTGAAGAAGCTTCTCGGATGAGAGGTGAAACGTCTTCAAGCAACTTAAAGAAGTCCAGACGCCTTTCTTTCCAAGCTCCTTTGACTACGATGACCTGGATGGTTGTGTCATGGTTTGCAGCTGCATTTCAGCCAGCGGTGTTCACATCTTATCAGATTTGAACACCGTCAGATTCTTAACCACCGTGCAATACCATCTGGAAAGCATCTGATTGGCAACATCTTCATCGTTCAGCATGACAATGATCAGAAACACACTGTCAATGCAGTTAAAACAAACAACAACAAAACAACCTGGATAGAAAAGCACACAATCATGGATTGGCCTGCCCAGAGGCAGTGTGGGATCACCTTAACATAGAATGTAACAAAAGGCAACCGACATCCAAAGAAGAGCTTCGAATGCCCTTCATGAAGCCTGGAGAACTATGAAGACTACTTCAAGAAATTTCTAGAAAGCTTCCTAAGAGAGTTGAGACTGTGTTGAAGAATAAAGGCAGTCACTTTCAAGCTCGTTGTATCTGCCCAGACTCAGTTATAATAATAATAATAATAATAATACATTTTATTTATGAGCGCCTTTCAAGTCACCCAAGGACACTTTACAATAGGATAAAACACTTAGTAAAACAATGGCAGAATAAGAACAATAAAATAAAAGCACAAAATAAAATAAAATAAAAAATAAATAATAATAATAAAACAAAATTATTGCCTCATCTACCGTGTTTCTATCAATGTTTTGCATGTTTAAATAAATGACTGCCCTTTTCACCATTTTGCCAGGAAAATAGAAAAAATAAAGGGGTGGCTCGAGACTTGCACAGTACTGTATTTAGATTTTTTTGTAAAACTTTAGTCTTCCATAGTCCCACATAGTACAATGCTACTGCAGAGCCTCAGTACCTTCTTCACAACACTCAGCTTATCAGGGGCGTGGTCAAACAGGGTGTCGAAAGCATCACGCTCTGTGGAGAATAAAAATAGATCACCATTAATAAACAGCTAAATCTGGAAAAACGAAAGTGTTACATAAGTCACTTCTTTCAAGTAAACCTACCATGTCTGCCGGAGAAGGCCCTGAGAAAGAAAAAAGGGAAACAAAATGTGTCAGGTAAACTGATTTTAACATCATCAATTTTGCAATATTTACACCAAACAAGAGGGAAAAAACACAAAACGAAACACAAACGCTTCCAGTTCAATCGCAGAGGAATGCAGAAGGGCGGAGGGATTATGTCACAGACATAACAACACAATAATGTAGCTGCGGTCTCATAATTTGATTAACAATAGGCATATGTACACTTTGGGTATTCAAATAACCTGGGTATCATCAGTGGCATGGTCACACTGAGCACATACTGCAGCACAATACAATCGTCTCAATAGGACAACAATACAGGGAATTAATACAACGAATGAAGATGTGCAGGTTTTCTATGGGAATGGAGGGCCTCTTGTCTGTTATTACAATGTTAGCACTTTGGAGGACGTTGCTGTTGTTGGAAAGGGTCAGGTGGTTTTGGAGGGTAGGGAGCAAGTGCAGCACGAGTGTCCCGGAGGAAGAGATATCGCAGCGGGCAGGCCAGCAAGAAATGGCAGACACACACACACCCAGAAGCACTCCCACACACGTTTATGGTGTAATCTGTGATGGCAAAGGCAGGCAGGTCTGGGCAATGGTCCTGGTGGTGTGGTAATAACCGTATATCCACTGTGACCATGTGAGTGTGTGTAAGCCTCAGTGCATGTGTGAGTGCGTGTGTTTTATTAGCAGCCTCCATCTACCATGACAAAATGTGTGTGTTGGCCTGCCGTTATCACCCTCGTTGCTGCTGTCAGGCTGCAGGACAGCCTCACAGGGAGACAAACAGTGCGTGTGTGACAGAGTGTATGTGTGCGATTTAAATCGTCTAATTCTTCGGCTAAGGGTGCCATCACATCTCTTGTTCAGATACAATGGTTGCCTGCTCACCAGTGCACAATATTTCTTCTGAAAGCCCTCATAAAACACAGGAGGCTACTCAGATTCTGGTTTTTGGGTCTACGGTGCTGTTATCATCGGGACCGGTGTGACAAAGATACACAAATTCATTCATTCGCAGTCTTGTTTACTTCTTTGTAATTATATTCTTACATCCAGTATATCCATGGTTACTAACCTGGCTAGACTATGACAATCGACCAAAAATAGACACGGGAAAGGATTTCTGTCGAGGTCTTTAGTCGGGCAGTGTGCTCCTTTTTATTAATGTGGATAATGTTTTAATGCAGAGAATCATATCGAGCTGGTTCCTTTTTATCACCAGCACTAACATGTGTCAGGCTGAGTGCAGCACATGTGTTGTGAGGTGTATAAAATGAGTCACAGTGGAGCGTACTCACTCTGTGTTGCCTGTGATTTCCTCTTGAATTTGCCTTGACTGAAGGATGCCCTCTCTTTTCTGGAAAAGATAAAGAGAGGATAGTAAGTTCATGTGCAAGACATTGTTTAGCTTAATACAAGTAGAACCTACTTTGAGCCGTTCACAAAGTGACACCACAGCAGGTAGCCCTACATGTTTGACTGATATGCGTCTCCTGCTGGGATCGAACCAGGAATCATTCAGCCTAATGTAAAAACCACAAGGATTACAATATACATCTTATGATGTAGCTTTTTTTATTGTTTCTTAATCCAATTAATCTATTTTTATTTTTAATTGTTCTCAAATTTCAGTGGATGTGCCTCAGGGTTAATTTTATTTTAATTACTTTCCTTTGTTTTGTCTTTTTAATTGATTCGAAATTGGTTATTTGTTACTTTTTCTTTTATTACTTTGTGCTCCGTCTTATAATCTGCTTGTCAGTCATCTGTGTACATGAAATGCGCTATGCAAGCTAGTTTCACTGACTGACTGATTGACAGATATTATGCTAACTAATGCTACCTCAATGCTGGGGATCATTTAAACGAAATAATCTATAAAAACCACTGTAGAGTCACGTATGTAAATGTCTCCACCATGCAGGCGGTCTGATGCAGCAGGTTTTTAATATACCAGAAAATGCTGACAGCAACTGTTACGAGCAACCTCAGGAAGTCAGTCAATGTTTGTGGAGTTTTGTCGTCATCCTTATTAAGATGCTAGGGCTGTTCGATATAACGATATATATCGGATGAGGATATAAAAACGTCTATCGTTTCATTTTACGCTATCGTTTGTTTCGTGGTGTCGCAAAATAAACTATTTACGGCAATATTTTTCATTTTTTTAACGGTCACCATAGCGGCTATATTAATTTCTTAAAGTTCTCTTATATTTAATATAACCACACTACGGACGGACAAGCGCCTGCGTTTATGTGTTGTCATTAGCAACAACGACAGTAAAACCATCGCGTGTCCGCTTTTTTATTTTCCACATAAACCTTTCACAATAAAGCTCAAGATCCTGTTGAGACTTTTCAAAATAAACTGAATCACGTGAAAAAGTATGCAGAGTATTTACGGATGAGAAGTAAAAAAAGAGCCATCAGGTGCTAAAAAATAAACCTTAGACTCAAACGTTAGAACAGGCTTTTCCCCGCAGCACGCCGTGTAATAAATACTCACAAAGAAAACGGCGGCCGTTACAACTTATGTCTAAAAATATATAGTTTCATGCATCAGTTAAAACACTCGACTCCAGCTACACGACGCGCAGCTGGAAACACTTCAGCTACCCAAGATTCACAGAATTTACAGAAAATGTTAAATGTGATTTATATCGTTATCGGACGATACATGTTTTATATCAGGATATGAGATTTTGGTCAAATCGCACAGCCCTATAAGATGCCATCTCTCCTTCTTTCTAATGATTTATTCCAAGTGTTGACTGGTTGTGGAAAGGATTAGTCCAGGAATATAAACCCAAAGGAGGCGGAGCATGTGATGGGGTCTTCGTCCTTCTCTCCTCCTACCTGATCTCCATAAGCACCAGCTTTATTCATTTACTGCTGCTATAGCTTTGTATATTAAGTACAGGCTGAGTGGGAGTTACTGGCAGTTTTGCTTATTTTTATTTTAGTTTTTCTGGACGAGGTTAGGGGAGAAGCTGGAATGTGACGGCCCATTATGTGGCTGGTTCATGGTCTTCTTCCTCTTTTGTTTGTTCTAGCGCCCATGTTCTTTTGTTTCCGTCTGTCCTTTTGTGAGTATCTATGTTCCTGTTATTAAAAGCTTGATGAATGGCAGCAGCATCTCACATGTTGGGTTCCTTTTGAGCCATAGATTTAGGGAGCGTAACATCAACAACCTAATTTCTACATCAATCTATCCTGTCACTGACTCCATCTTCATTGTGGTAAAGCCTTTATTGAAAAATTGTCTTCTACAGACATTTCGATCTTTACTACATGTCAGATTTTAAACTCAGTAAACATTAACGGTGCTGAGACTTTTGTGTGTCCTTGACAATTAATGGTGGAGAAAAAAATGATGTTCAGACCTCGTCCTGTGTGCAGAACAAAGCCCAGAAACACAATCACGTATTTTAAAGTGCTAACTCGCTCGTAAACATGCAGGAGAGACACAACACGTCGCGTCTTGTTAATGTGGCCGTATGCTGCATGCATTCAGACTTATCCAGTGTTTAAAATAATACACAAATACTGCTCAGTAAAACCTGGTGCTCGTGCCGAATTAAGGAGAACATGCCTGATGTTTTTATAAGCAGCAGATAAAAAAAAAAGAACGTTCACCAACCTGGACGACGACTACTTGAATTGAGACGTGGTCCGGCAATCTGATCGGTGCTCTGAAGTGTTGTGACAGCGCCACCAGCAGGTGCAGGATGGCAACTATGCTCTTAGCATGAACCGCTAATGTAAGAAAACAGAAATAATAGTCAGAAACTAACTAGCAGATCGGTGAGATCAGGATTTTGATCAAAGGGGTTTCTGATAATAGTGAGGTAAGTCTGTAAGCATAACTGTAGCATAAAATGAGAACAATTAGTGTTTTATTCACATCATTATAGGTACATTATTATTATTTAAATGTTAAATATATCAAAAATCATCCCACAGATCATACTGTGGTGGCCCTGGAAAAGAAAATGTGAACCAGAATTAGCACCTTTATATTTCTATTACAAACTTTCTCTGTCATATCTTCTATTTTTTGTGGCATTTGATAAAGTTAAGTATTAGTATTTACAGTACAAAAGAGTTTTGCATTTGCATTGTACGCTACCGATTTAGTCAACAATTTCAAATGTCACATAATGTCGTCATTCTTCAACTAATGTCACCGACACACAGCTCTTTCTACACCATTTCTTTCCCCAATCTTTAGCCTTTGGATTATTTAATGTGATTTTAATTGGGATGCCAAATAACAAGGCAGGAGGTTTTTTTAATTTTTTAAATATCGTTCAAGGAATTTAGAATGAAAAGTTTTACGTGGCAAGGTCGTGTACATACAAACACAAGATGCCAAAAGTTGCCTTGAAGCGATATTATAAAAGCTACAAAATACGAGCTTCAGTGAGGAGGGAGAAAGCACAGAAAAACAGAGTGAGAATGGCTCTTAAAGATCAGCCTGATCAGTCAGAAACACTCAAGAGATGTGCAGTTAGCCATCCAAACACAGATTTACCTTTGGATACATCAATCAATCAGGATCAATTAATTGTCTAAAGCAAGCCTTTGGTTGTTCCACATGGTATTGGCGAATAAGAGAGGAAGCTAAAAGCATTCATAAAACCTTAGATCCCTGCTGCATGAGGACCTAAATAGGCAGCATCAGGAAGGGTTTTCTACGGCCTCTGGATGTGAGATGAAAGCGGGGACAAACAAAATTGATTAAAAGAAAGCTCCTCAAATAAAAGGACAGCCAAATCAATTACATTCTGTGCTATTAACTGTGCTCTTTAGCATATTTGAAGACATCTCGTACTTAATATCTTTTCAAGGACACAGTTTCTAGCAGAGGCGCATTTAGGAAAACCGGATTTTTCAGTTTTAAAAGAACATAACAAAATCAGTTGTGTTCGTTATCCTAAAGATTTTCTCTGTGTGTTATTACATCATTTTTTATCTTTCTTTTGTATTTTATACCACATAACTGCTTTCGGGGGTTTCTGGGTACTTAAGTACTCACTGGGTAACCCAAGAGCCTGAAACATTGTTACAATTTATGTTATAGTTCCTTTGTAGCATACTGGAAAGCCTGGTCTCTGTGCGTCCTGTGGTGGACCAATCAATGTACACAGTTCATCTAAAGACTAGAAAGGACTCCATTGGCGACTCCATTGGTTGCAAAGGACACAGCTCTCAGTAATCCTATTCCTGATCATTTTATGGGCTCAATCTCTCGTTTCAGAACATACAAAATGAACCTCATTCAGTAAATTATTGTCATTATTAGGATCAGAAAGAAGTTTTATTCAGGGTATGCTCATGTTCTAACAACTAGGTGTTAGCCAATGAGCCCGCGGTGTCCTCAGGTTCACAGTCAGACCCACATCTAGTTTCAAAACACCAAGTCTGATCTCAGTACTATGGAGCCTCACTGTGCAAGTTCTCCTTGCTGCTTGGGGAAAACACAATCTGCCAAGTACCTTAAAAATCTGTAAGTATTCTCTGTTGCACTCGTGTGTGATGAACAGACTGTTGATGGCATTATTTCTGGGCTCATTCACACTTCATTGTCAACGTCCAACTTGCAGCTAATGACGAAAGTAAAAAGGCAGTGTGCAGGGAGCTCAACAGTAATTATTGTTACTCACTCTGTCAGATCAAAGAGTGCCATCAAAGGACAGATGGAGAGCTCTCTTAACATGCGCGGCTACACGGTTACATCTCAGCAGGAAGCATATTAATCCAATGGACAGATGAGTACATTCAGACACAAATCCTTCAAATACCGTTTTCCATACAGGAAGGAAACAATGAGGGTCATGACAAGCGCCAGATTTATACAGTTTTTTCTGTATAAATAAATAATAATTCACAGAATAACAAAACCACCACTCCACCTTGTCAGTGGAGACAATGCGTGGTAGTGGCTGATCTATCGATGGGTCAGTATTAGTTATCTGCTTATCTATCAGCCCCAGCATTTATACTTGATGATGAGAATTTAAAAGTAAAGAAGAGACAGGAGAAACACCTTTCTCCTGCTATACGTGCTGATTTGACATAGTTTATCCAACACAGAGGACTCTGCAACTCGTGTTTGGAAAGTCACAAACACAACAACCAGAGGGGTGTACTACAAACAGTGTTGGGGAGTAACGGAATACATGTACCGCCGTTACGTATTTAAAATACAAATATATGAGTAACTGTATTCCGTTACAGTTACCGTTTAAAAAGGTGGTATTTAGAATACAGTTACTTTGTTGAAATAAATGGATTACACGGCGGTACTTCCCTGTTTCATATTGTGGCGGGTCAGGACTGTTTGGGTTTTGTTTGACAGCTACGTTCTGTTGTTCCAGGCGACAGCGTTACGGTTGCCATGGTTACAGGGTGACACTCTCTCTCTGCGTGTTTCCGGGGTGAGAGAGGCCTTTTTGTTGTTGTTGTGCTAAGCTAATAAGCAGAATGCTACAGGCATAGCTCTAAAGAATGTAGCATCATAGGCAGTGTAGTCCGTGCTGCAGGGAGAATGGACTGCCATACCCGTTATGTGTCTGTGAGCGAGGGAGAGAGAAAAAGGAAAAGTACGAGCTGTCATCGAGCAAAAACGGGAGCTGGAAGCATGTAAATATAATAATAACCACTGCAGCCAAGAAGAGAGCCTGATGAGCCCAGTTGTAAGTAAGCTATTAAGACTCGACTGTACACCGTGTTCGTGTTTTCCTCCAAAAACAATAAGTTCCTTTGGAGCAGCCTTTCAACGCCTCTCTCTGTCTCTCGCTAGCAAAGTTGACCCAGACAACAAAGTAAAGCTATTTTTCGGCTACGAGCCCGACACAGAACCCACCGTATTAGCCAGAGGTCCCTTTACTACGGTTCGGAGCCGCGGACCTTCAGTAACAGTAATAAATCACAGCAATAGTACATTCATGTAGCTGTAAACAGCATGATAATATATTAAGTAATCCAAAGTATTCAGAATACGTTACTCTCATTGAGTAACGTAACAGAATACGTTACAGAATACATTTTGGGACATGTATTCTGTATTCTGTAATGGAATACATTTTAAAAGTAACCTTCCCAACACTGACTACGAAGCCAGATTAACGATTTGTGTCAATGTTAAAGCCCAAACTTATCCTGAACACATGACCTGGTTGACAGCCGGTTATGTTACAGTTTCAGTTCAAAGCTAGAAGATGGAAGCGGCGTGTTTTCGCTGGTTCTTTTATTTGCAGCTTGTTCTAAACTGCAAATAAAACCCCTGGATCGAGTGCAAACTGTCGATGCACTGTAAATGTACTGTGCATGCATTTGTTTGGTGATGCAGAAAATATATAAATGTCTTCATACTGGATTTTAATCATTTGCCAAGTTTCTTTTACACTGTTGGAATTGCTGGTATTTGAACATAGAACACACACCAGTAACACCTTTTCAATAAATAAAATGAAATAACACAGTGTATAGTACATTACAGTGCAGTATAGCATAGTAAAAAAAATTGTGTAAACCAGTGTGTTTGTTCTTTTTTTAAAAAGAAATTGCGTAATATTAGATTCTAGTAGAGTAACTTTGTATGTCACAGTTCAATATAAGCCTTATTTATCTGATATTGGGTCGTGTTGCAGCCCTTCAATTCAGCCTCTAATTGAAACAAGCTGCTTTAGCCGACCTCCCTTTAATTCGACTTTCTTCTGAAGAAACACGTCATTTTGGATTTGTTGGCAGTAACACGTCTTTTCCTCTTCTTTTAACAACAGTCTATAAATATCCATGAACTGAGGAGGACACAAGTCCTGGGACTTTTGGGAGAGGAATGCTGTCCCATTGTTGTCTGATATAAAATTCTATCACTCGACAATCCTGGGAATCCTTCGTCATATTTTACGTTTCATATGTTTTCAGTTGGTGAAAGTCACCCAGACTGCAGCCAGACTCTTCTACTGCAAACTCATGCTATTGGAATACACGCATTTATCACTGTCTGCTGAAACTTGCAACACTTTTCCTGAAAAAGACGGCCACAGGGCACTGATGCGGAATAAAATTAGCGCTGATACCAAGAAGGCAGTCGATTTCCTGTTTAATCTGTTTAGTTTAGTTGTTTTGGGTTTTTTTTTTCAATATTTTATTTTCATTTTTTCAGCATAGAAAACCCCTCAACAAACAAATACAGCTCAGGCGCTGAGATGATAGGACAAGAAGTAGCACAATAATAATAATCAATAGGGAAAGACAAAAGAAAGAAAACATTAAAATTAGAAACTACCAGTATCCATAATGAATTAAATGTCATGAATATGTAATAAACAGGGAAATTGCAGTGTTGTTTATACAACGTGAGCTTTCTCAAGGTGAGTACAAAACGGAGTCCAGGATTTTGAGAAAACATTTGCTGCAGGTGTTTGCAGGTATCGAACTTTTTCCCAGTTGAATGACCGATAACATGTCATTGAGCCAGACACTGAAGGAGGTTAGTTGTTTTTTTAGACATGTTGCTGCAATCAAAAACAAAAAAGTACTGGCAGTGACCAGTGCTACCCTTCAGCCTCCTAGCAATTGCAGCTATGCTATCAATTTAAAACTCTCGAGTCGCCTCATTCTCAAGTTATCACATTCACAAACTCCGGTGTCCACATCACCTCATTAAAACTTTGTTTGATATGAGCATTCACTATTATAATTGTATATACATGACAGAGGATAAGAAAAAGCAGAAAAGAGCCACAATCTATTTTTGTTAGGGTTAGGTCACTAGATGATGGATATGAGTGAAAGATTTCTACTATGCTGTATCTGCTGTGTGAAAAATATTTAATTTTTTAAATTTTATTTATTTTTTACTATCTATCCTTCAACTGTTTTCCTCTTGTAGATGCAAACATCCATTTTCCCCACAGGGATTCATCAGGTCCTGTCATATCATTACAAGTGTTACATAACAGCATATTGTGTTTCACAACAGTCGTTCAAATGACTGGAGGACAGATGGCTCATCGTCTTAAAAGAAATTTCAATTTCATCAAATTAAACTAATACATGGAGAAAGCGGTGCAAGGACTTCACACAGCACAAATACAAAATGCAGTGCATCTCACTGTAGTGTTTGCACTGCATTCTCAAGGCTAAATAACTGAAAGTGCACGACAACAAGACCAAAACCAAAAGCTGCCTTTGGCAAGACGACATTACTGCAGGAATTAATGAAGAAATAATGAAACTTTCTTACAGTCAACATTCCAGCGGATGTTTCTGGTGGAGAGTTTGAGAGACTCGTTGATCCGCTCTAAAACCGTCTGCAGCTTCTGTTTCTGGGCGATCTCTGATTGGGTCACCTCTGCCACGTTCAGTTTCTCGCCTTCAAGCTTTTCTAAAAGAAGAATTTACAGTACATTTTAAACTCAGAATTTCAGCTATCAACTACTAATCTACTACTTATCAGATCGACCATCTGCCACCATCTTACTCTATCCCTAGCATGTTATCTTCATTATATCCAAGAATCTTTTCTTTTCTCCTGACTGGCAGCATCGTCTTCAACATCCTTTGTCCAGTATATCCCTTCCCCTCCTCTGCGCATGTCACCCTTGACTGCTGTCTTCAAACCGCTCAACCTGAGCTGCCCCTCTGATGTACTAATCTTGTCCATTCTGCTCATTCCCAGTGAAAATCTAAGGATCTTCATCTCTGCCACCTCCAGTTTGGCCTCCTGTCCTTTTCTTAGTGGCACCATCTCCAAACCACACATCACAGGAGGAGTCACAACTAGGGCTGGGCCATATCATACCGTTCACGGTAATACCGGTATAATGTTGGGCAATGATAAGAAAATGAAATATCGCGATAGAATATGGGCAAAACGTGCATCCGCAGTGCCTTTGTTTTCATATGCACATGGCTGAAAAAGCATGGCGCCGATGGAGGATGAGAAGGGCGAAAGCGGATGTTGAATGAAACAGATGAACCAGGATTGGTTTGTAAAAATGCTGCAACTTCAGTGATGTGGAACTGGTTTACCTTTCGTGCATCAGATACACACCAAAGGACATGCTAGCGGTAGCGCATGCTAGCGGTATGCTAGCGGTAGCGCATGCTAGCGGTATGCTAGCGGTAGCGCATGCTAGCGGTATGCTAGCGGCATGCTAGCGGTAGAGTGGGCCGTCGTTATTGCCGTGTTTTTCGGAAAATACGGCACACTTAAAATCAGCCTTTGATTTTCTGAAAATCGACAGTGCCCCTTATAATCCGGCGTGCCTTATGTATGAATTCTGGTTGTGTTTACTGACCTTGAAACGATTTTATGTACACAGCGCTCGAAAAAATGTTTCAGTAAGACTTTGCTAAGCTACGAAGCCGCACCGCTTGATGGATTGTCGGAGCATTACGGCTATCGTAGGCAGGAGCCTCGCGGAGTGATACGTACTGCGCTTCAGCATAATATTCCCGTATTGTGTGTGTATAACCTCTTTTTAAGTTTTGTGCATATTATATATGGTTATGCTGAGGATATGTCGGCCAGTTCCCACTGTAAATGCATTTTGGTTAAACTATCAGCAAGGAATTTGCATTTGCACTGTTAAATTTTTATATAACTTTAATTAACATAAAAAACAGCTGCTTGTTTAACCTCCTGCATTTTTAATTTTTCTTTGCTATTTGGGTTGATTTGGGACCTAAAGAATGTAAAAACAAAGAATTACCAGATTTTTTTTTAATCTAATTTTTGTTTTTGAGAAAAATGAGATCCACATAAGAGGCCACTTGTTTCAAACAGTGGCAGAATAATGTCCTCGTAAGTGGATATCTTGGTGGAGGTTTTTGCACTAATAAAGTTGTGGAGTTGTAAAGTATTTTGTCTCGTGTCAATTATATCGTCAGTTATATCGTTATCGCAAATTTTCAAATGTATATCGTGATAAATATTTTTGGTCATATCGCCCTGCCCTAGTCACAACCATCATGTAAACCTTCCCCTTCAATCTCGTCGCCATCCTTCTGCCACAAATCTCCAACAACTCCACCCTCCCTGCACTCTCTTCTTCACCTCTCTTGAGCACCGTCCTCTGTTTTGAATGGTTGAGCGACCTACACTATGTTCACCTTTCATCTGTCTCCCTGTTATTCACACACGTATTCTTTCTTGTTTCTAATGACTTTCATTCTTCAGCTCTCTAGTTCATACCTCCACCTCTCAAGGTTCTTTCCCCACCTGCTTCCTGCTCTCACTACACATCCCAGTGTCATCTGCAAACTCTTTGTCAAACCACAACAATGTGCGAAGGTTAAGTTACCAAACAGCTTCTGCAGAACTTGACCATCATACAGATCCTCAGCCAGATCTTTAACAATGATCCTCTCGCCCACCAGAACGTCATTTATCCAGTCGATCAACACCTACGCAGGCAGAAGAAGAAACAGGTGCTTCATTGGGGGCTTACAATGTTTTATTTTTTATGATACAGCTCAGCTACCTTCAAATATACCTCAATATATCCTTTAAAGAAACACAAAAAACAAATAAAACGTAGAAATTATTAGCTTTTCAAACCTTTACTCGGGCCCTTAGTCTAAGTTGTTAGGAGATGTAGCAATATAGAAATTCTTAAATGGTGGGTCAAAAAGAAAAACCTTCATGAGCTCCTGCAGTTTGCGGTCATTCTTGGAGTTTGGGTCCACCATGGTGCGCACCTCGTTCTCCTCTGATGGATGAGAAAAAGTTGGCAAAATAAACCAAACAACAGTACAAAGCAATGGAGCATTAAAGCATCTCAAACTGTGGATCCCAAAATGCTTTGGGTTAGCTAAAAATACGTTTATATACTTCATTTATCCAGGTACAAGTTGGAAAAATCGCTTTTCTAGGAGGCCCAGCCGAGAGGGCAGCAGAAATTACAACAAATATAACATGATTAAAGAAACAAATACAAGTGACATTCAGCACATTGAGTGAGTTAAGCTGTTTACCGAGCATGGTGTCCTCAGGGTCAAGCTCATAGTGTGAAGGGCTGAGAGGAAGGTTGATGGCATTTATCCCCTCCTCCTGAAGCTCAGACACTAGAAGAAATAAGTTACAATCACACCATCAGACTAAAACAATCACATAAACAATCAAGATATAAGACATGCTGAATTTTTGTTAGCCTGTTCTTTAAAAAACATGTATTTACATCTCATGTAGGGCTGTGCGATATGACCAAAATCTCATGTCCCGATATAAGAATTCTATCGTCCCGATAACGATATAAATCACAAAAATGTAACATTTTCTGTAAATTCTGTGAATCTCGGGCAGTTCGACTTGCGGGAAGTGTTTCCAGCTGCGCGTCATGTAGCTGGAGTCGAGTGTTTTAACCGATGCATGAAACTACACATTTTTAGACATAAGTTGTAAAGGCCGCCGTTTTCTTTGTGAGTATTTATTACACGGCGTGCTGCGGGGAAAAGCCTGTTCTAACATTTGAGTCTAAGGTTTATTTTTTAGCACCTGGCGGCTCTTTTTTACTTCTCATCCGTAAATAATCTGCTCTTTCACGTGATTCCGTTTATTTTGAAAAGTCTCAACAGGATCTTGAACTTTATTGTGAAAGGTTTATGTGGAACATAAACAAACGGACACGCAATGCTGTTACCATCGTTGTTGCTAACGACAACACATAAAAACAGGCGCTTGTCCGTCCGTAGTGTGGTTATATTAAATATAAGAGAAAGAGAGAACTTTAAGAATATAGCCACTACAGTGACCATCAAAACAATGAAAAAATATTGCCGTAAACAGTTTATTTTGCGACACCACGAAACAAACGATAGCGTAAAATGAAACGATAGACGTTTTTATATCGTCATCCGATATATATCGTTATATCGAACAGCCCTAATCTCATGTGTCAATAAACATCTAAATTATAAGAGGAGTGAAATTTTACAGGGTTTTTAAACGTTAGCCAATTGCTGAAGAATAACCAATAATTCAGAAGTGCTTCAGACTTTCACAAGCAGCTGAGCACTCTCATCTTTAACAAATAATTATTTAGTAATAGAAAAATCATTTCCATTAACCATTTCTGCCATGCACGCACGTACGTGGACACAGATAGCAGACACATACGCACCCACTGGTCTACAGAAAATACGTTTTTGTTTCTAATCACTGACATTTTGACACTTTTGAATATCAATGTATCAACAAAATGTCTGGAATTTCAACTCTTGGCCACCAAAATTGTTTTAATGTCATTATCCTAAAAACAGGCCAGAACGTAATATCAGAGACATGCAAAAGATGTGTAGTTCTGTCAATTTAGCTCAAAATAAAACAAGCCCAGTATGCTCAAAAATCTTTGAGGCACCTGATTTTGTGCTTGTTTTGAACCAACAACATTTCCTCACCGTGCTCGGATTCAATTTCCTCTGATATCAGTTTTTCACTTTTATACCTTGATGAAATCTTGCCCTGTGCTCATCGCTGTCATCCAGATTTAGTGGGAATACAATACACGAGGATACAAAAACTCCATCTTTAGTAACACTGATACACTTTCAGAAGGTTATCCACAGCCTCAGCATAATTCTCTGCTCCCCCCCCAACAAACAAAAAACCAAAAACAAAACTGTTGACAATCTGCACGAATGCTGCTGATGTAGTTGGCTTCAGTTTTCCTTTGAACCCATCGTCAAGCATCAACGCCTTCCTTAATTTTAGCTCCACTTTTTTCTTAAATGCTATAACGTGCCGTCTTTTCTGTCCAGTCACACTAGCTGTCCAATACTTGGAACACCATAACTAAAAAAAAACAGGACGTGCTAGATGAAAATAGTCACCAAGTGAAATTTATTAGAGGTGAAAGAATCCCAGCAGCACTGGCTTGTTGGCCAGTGTTATCAAAAGCACCAGGAGAAGAAATGAAACCAGCTTTACTTCAAAAAATAAACAGTAAAAAGCTGTGTGACACATCTTTGAAATGCCAATCAATCTGATAACTCTACATGCAGGGCACACCAGCTAAGACAAAGACCAGAATTATAATCATTTGAGGTGTTCAGCAGTAGTTCGGACGTCCCCCCGATTCCACGTATAAGTGTTGGGAGCCACTTGACGTCAACCAAACACAGAGCAGTGCTGCTTCCTGCTTCTCAGTGGGCTTTAAAGCAGCCCAGCATGCCCTTCTTCACAGCATGTCAGATACCTGAGGAGGTTTGATCGCTGCTGATCTGTGTGTGTGTGTGCGCGCAGTGGAGTGAACATCCCGTGCATTACTCTGCCTTCACTGGAAAAACATCCTCTTAATCAACACCATCCACAAGTGCCTGGATGTACACTGTGTCTCCATGAGCAGACATCACATCACACAGAGGTGTATGAGAATATTCCTACAGAGCAACACACACCTCACCCTTTTCAATCCGTAAATTGCCACCCACTTACCCACTTTTGTTTCCCCTGGGACAACGTGTGAGTGTTGTGGAAAAACGTCAAGCTTCAATGAGAAGGTACAGTCAGTGATGCAAGTGGTAATACCCTCCACCTAATTCCCCTCAAGAAAGTATTCAAGATTGACAAGTCGTTTGCCAGCGAGCATATCTTGAATCTTATAATGACCAGAAGTCAAAATGACCCCAATTTTCTTTTCAGTATGACCCCAAACAAACAACTGATCCCATAAACACATCAATGTTACCCACAGACTTACATATAACTCTTTTTGCAACCTTTGCAACTGTATTTTGTAGATAAAAGTGGTTGGAAATCAGGTGACAACGAGCTAGTCACCAAGGATAGTGAACTTTTTTCCAGTCCTAGAGACTCGGGATGGGATAACCTATAAGTAAGCTTGAAGTTACTTAATTTGAATGCAGTCCAATTAATATCTGCTGCTTGATTTACAAGGTAACACAAAAGAAAATACCCCCAAACTGAAAAATGTTCTCAGTTTGCTCATCTACAATGATTTAACATGAAGTTATAGCAGGCAGACACCGGCCTGTTTTAATAGATAACAAATAGCTGCATTGCTGAGGGGGGCATGCTGTTGCATGTTTACACAAGATCTATCAGACAACCCCGTATGTATGCAGTGGTAAGACTACGAGAGAGGCTTTTTAGCCCTTTATCTCAGCCAGAATCATTTTAAATCATTTAAACCTTTGTAACCTGAAGTACACAGCAAGAGTACACTCTACACTATGCATGCTTTCTTGTATTTTTCTGCCCACTGCAGATCTGCTGACAAAGATGCAGAAAGTGGAATGGTCATCAGGCCAATTAGGTCTGATTGTAATCTGGAAAACCCATCAGCTACTCTGCTCACTAAGTCCCAATATTTCCGGGCTCTTGGTATAACCGGCGGATATCCGGGCAAGTACAAATATGGCCTTAATTTTAAAAAAGCTAACAAAGAGGAACGTCATTCCCAGATGTACAGCTACACCAGGGAACAGCTAAAGCACCCACCCATTATTGGCCTGAGTAAGTTGATTATTTAGTGTTTTGTTTGTATGATTTTTATTTCTTTTTTATGATGGCATTTATTCTTATTTATATTTTCAATCCTCCGGGAAGAACAATGTATCACTGTAAACCTATACAAAGAGACACTCATTAAAATGTATTTTAAGTTATCATAAAAGTGTGATATTACAATTTTTGGTCATACTGCCCGGTAGGCCTGCACAATAAATCGAAAATTTATTGTCATCGCGCAGGCCCATCGCAAAAGACGACGTAAACTGCAATAACTGGGTACCTTAAAATGTATACACACGTGCTTTAAAGAATTTACCAATCAAAGAAACCCCTTTACACATTTGACCAGTCGAATAGAGCCCTTCACGGCATTAACCAATCAAATGGATTAGAGGCCCGCCTCCTACGCAGGTGGGGAGCGAACAACGCTGCAGTAACGAGTCAGAGTTGTAAAGGCTGAGAGCGAGACGCATGACGAGAACGCTACTGACTATGAACTTGTGCCTAAAAAAGAAAAAATAGTACCTCGCTTATTTGGAGGTACTTTGGATTTGATAAAGACAACGTTCTCTAAACACAGGTACTCTGCAAAACTTGCCGAACACTCGTGGCAACCACCAGAGGAAACACGACTAATCTCCACCATCATCTTCAATACAACCACAGAGAACTGTTTGAAGAGTTCCAGAAAGACAGGGCTAGCCAAACAAAGGTTGCTAATGTTAAGACAAAGAGCGCAGCAGTCCAACAGCCGTCTCTGTATCAGAGTTTTTCAAGTGGAACAACTTATGAGAAAATGTCGAAGCGGTACAAAGAAATAACAGAGGCCATTACACATTTTTTTGGCTAAAGACATGATGCCTATAAATACAGTTAGCAGAGAGGGCTTCACCAGTCTGATACATAAAGTGGACCGGAGAAGCCGCATCCCCTCACGAAACTACTTTTCCCATGTCGCCATTCCACAAATGTACGAAACATGCCGCAAGACCGGCACGTTTGAACTGAGCCAAGCTGAAAACTACGCAAGCACTACAGTAAAGTTTCCTCTCCAGTTTTGACTTACATCATAACTACTTGGTGAGTTGTAAAATGATAAACAACTGCATTGAGATAATTTAAGTTATGTTTATTTAAAACTAATTCTAGAGACCGGGAAGGATGTCTTTCAGAATTCAAGCCTCAGAATGTTTTTTATGGGGGCAATGTTTCAATGTTAAAGTGCACTTTGTTGTTACACTGCTAATACAGCAGCTTTCATTAAATAAAACTGTTGCAGTAAAACGGAAATTATGCATTCGTTTTTTGTTTTTGTTTTTTTGCTATTTAAGTCATATTGTTATCGCAGTATTGATCACAGTTATCGCACATCGCAGGTTTTCCTAATATCGTGCAGCCCTACTGCCCAGTCCTACGACAAGCAATGCCTTTGGGACTTACAAATGCAAGATCTCGTTTGCTCTTTACATGGGCTCCTTACCTTTATACATCGAAACCCTGCTCAAACGCTAATGGTCAGTATTGCTAAGAATACCAACAGATACCAGTACCAAAAAACTTGTCTCGTGCCTTTGGGTTCTACATATTAATTAGAATTAGATAATTAGATAATTAGAAGAGATGACCACGTTTTGAATCAGGTTATCAAACCCACCTTCAAACCAGGTTTCTCTCACATTATTATTATTATTTTTTTTGCAAAACAAAAGTGTATACTGCGACTAATCTTCGCTGTCACTCACTGGTTGGTACCAAATTTACTAGTCGTTTAATCGAATCATTTAACATTTTAACTAACGCTCAATGCCAGTAAATGATTGTGTCCTAAACTTTACGCAGCCTTCTGCCACCAGGTGGCGCATCGCTGTTGAGAAACATTAAAAATCTGTTAATCTAGGCCTCGTCTTTTTGCTAACACTATTAGAATGACATTGCGGATACAAGCGACAGAAATTAGCTTTTTTCCAAAAAGCAGATGGGCTCTCGCTTAGCAACAGTGTGAGGAGTTCGGTCTGCTTCTGAATAAGGCGTTCCAGCGACCTCCTACCAGGAGGAGGCCCAGTTTATTAGTTTTTCATATGTTATTATTTCTTTTTGTAATATTTTAGTAATACGTGAACATCTTTTGTAGTAAAATGTCTTCATATAATATTTAACATCAGGTTGTTTTAAGTGTTTTTCTTCTTTGTTGCCTGTTTGGAGTATAACGTGTAACGTGGATAACGCAGGATATGAGGCGCTGCACATTTAAGTGGCATAATTCATTATTGAAGAATGTGATTAATGGTTTCAATTATCTTTATTACTTGTTTTTGACATTTCCTATTAAACAGTTCTTAAATTTAACTTAACACCTGAGTGATTCTTAGTTTCAGATTAGTCGGTTAGTCTAGTTTTATTTTCCTCATTTAGTCGACTAAGAAACTAGTCGTCAGAAAACATCCCTAATGGGGCTAGTTCCTCTATTCTTCTATTTCAATCAGTTCAACAAAGACACATATGGAAAAAGGGAATTTAATAATAGATAGAACAATTACAGCAAGCAAAAAACATCTAACAAAGAGCTATAACTTGATTGTTAATAATACAGGGATTATTAAATGGCTTTCTGTGGTCTACTCTACATTTTGTAACTTACCAATAACCTGAAGACCTGTGAAAGCCGCCCTCAGCGGCTGAAACTACACAGTCTCATGTGGGGGTACAGCTGCGGTACAATAACACCATACTAATTAGCACAATGTGATATTACTGTTAACCACCACTTGTGCTATTTAAGGTAGAGCGACTTTGTTTAACCCTGGCTAGGTGCTGAGGAAGTATGGCGGGTAGATTCATCTGAATATGGCATTAATTCACACCCCTGCTGGGATTCTGCATCGAGCAAGATTTTGCTCACCCCTTTTTGCACAACAGATTTCATTTAGTGACATTACGAGCGCACTGAAAGGGATTAAAAGGCATCCCGAGTCTTCTCACCACACATCACTCCACCCCCTCCTCAGTCCACTGTCATAAAATGAGGATACGTATCCATCCGCTTGGTTAAATAAGGGTAACACAATAAATAGCTGCATGCCTCCTGTCCAGTGCTACATATGGGGGAAAGATGCTGATGTCCTACCTGGAGGGCATAACGCTCCACAGCCCATGTCTGTCTGTCTCCGTCCCCCAGTCACAAGCATCCTCTCCTGGCTAGCAGGACCAGCTCTGTCCCCTGCGTCTCATTCTCCACAGGCTGAGCTCTCTAATACCTTTAATACACCGACTGACCCCAAGATAAATATTAAAATTGTTTGATTTTTCACAGAGGATATAAAATTACCTGTCCTGATTCATGTATTGTATTTGCTCCATACTCAGTGTACACAGTTCTGCAGAGCCCTCGCTAATGCTCTGAAACCTCCTGACCTTCTCCTCTCTTTTCAAACCACCTCGTCCACATCACATAGCTCTCCTTCCCTTCCTTCACATCCCCTCCAACCTGTTCCCTTTCTTCCTCTCATCCAGTCATTACTCCCGTTCCAGTCGGCGGCCCCTCTCTCTCCCCGGCACATGCAGTGACAGCCATAAATGTCACATGGACCTAAATTTATTCACTGATCAGTACGAGAGCGACCAGCCCACGTTTTCCATCAAATCATAGAACACACTGCAGACGTCCTACACACTGCTCTGTGCATATATACTCTGTGTGTGTGTGTGTGTGTGTAGGGGACATGAGCCCGTATTGATATAATGAGATTGCATGCATGTCCTATGGGCAAAGCAAACATAAAACGGGGCTCAGCTGTGCAACAGTATCCTGACTGACAGAAAGTAATCATCCGACTGAAGGGGACCTTTCTCATTCCATGATAAAACCTGGCCTTCAACAATGAATGTCATCTGTGGAGCCTGTTGTATTTCCAGTGCAAGCCGGCATGGTAATAAACTGAATTGAGCATTTAAAAGAAGCCTTTTGGAAGACATTTATTTAAAGCACGTTCCTGGTAGTTAAAATAGAGCGGGGTTAAAGAACTATTACAGAGGAAGATGAAGCGGGCAGAGGTGTCTATGAGAAGTCGAGTGAATCGCTATGAGCTCCACAGCTGCTATTCTGTACCTGATCCTGACCTCTGACCATGTGGAGCAAAGCGAGTAAGACCGAGTGCATTACAGATAACTGCTGGTCAATCAAATGATCAGTGTCTTCACCAGCGTTTATGACAAATGTTTCCAGAGATATGCTGATGGTACCGGGACGTCATTCATTGCTCACAAGCTGACTGATCTTAGGCTATGTTCACGCTGCAGGCGAAAGCGCATCAAATCCGATTTTTTGACCCTATGCGACCCATATCCGATCATGGTGTGACAGTGTGAACGGCACAAATCCGATATTTTCAAATCCGATCTGGGTCACTTTCGTATGTGGTACTGAATCCCATACATATCCGATGTTTTAGAAAGCTGCTGTTTGAACGGTCAGGTCGCATTAAATCCATCTTTTACGTCACTGACACAAGACAGACGCCAATTATCAGCGCCGGAGAAGACATCGCGAACGCTTCCTGGCCATCCGGTGAAACTGCTGGGAAGACAACGTTGGAGAAACGTGAACATTTTATTTGTACTGCATAATCTGCAGATTCTGACAGAAATCTGCAACTATCCTTTGAAGCACCGCTCCTCTAAAACAGCAATAAGGATCATTATTAGGTTATTTACATTATTATGTAAATAACAAAATAACTTAAAGCAAAAACTGGGAAACGTGAAGCCCGAAGTCTTTATATTAAGGGCCATCAGTCAAACAATATTGTTTTATTTGTAGTGTGAACGAGCAGACAAAAAAATCGGATTTGATCAAAAAATCGGAATTGAGCATTAAGACCTGCAGTGTGAACGTAGCCTTAGTGCTTTGAAACCAGACGTGCTCTGCTATCTATTAAACCATTGTAGGATTCTACTAGAGCATCTTTAAAGGATTCACAGTTCAAAACAAGCTGTTTTACCTCTCCTTCCTTCAAGCCAACTTTCATCTGTAGCCCCTCACAAACAAAACTTTGGCCAGCAGGAGGGTGGTGCTCCTGTGTAATAACAAGAGCTGAGTTCCTGGACCTTACCATATCAATAAGCTTGAATTCCTTGTACATACTCAATATTTGGAGCTTTGCCCATGTTTAATATGATCATCCACAGCTGGAACAGTGCATATATTACAGAAAGGTTCACTTTAAATAGATACAGACTGAGGCAAATTAAAACAAGCGAATGACGCACACTCTGTTAGACTTTTGCAAAGTGTCCTGACATCATAAAGGCTTGCACGGCTCTCCAGTTTTTAGAAGACGCTGTTTTTGGCAGCACCACTCGCACCACCCCTATAGATCTGGATTCCTTGGCCCAGTATATCAAGCCAACTATCACAAAACTAGGGGTCAAAGTGGACGCTGACCTCTAGCTTGACGTCAGGGCAGTGCATAATTTGAGCTTTTTCTAACTAAGGCAGCTGGCTAAAATAAAAGCCAATTCTTTCTAGGCAACACTTTGACACGGTAATCCACGCCGTTGTCACCACTCGGCTGGAGTAATGTAATGCACTTTATATGGGCGTTAGTGGTTCCTCCATCGCTCGTCTCCAGATGGTACAAAATGCTACTGCCCGTCTTTTAATTGGCACATGTGAATATGAGCACATCTCCCTCCATTGGCTGCCCATTCATTTTAGAATGAACTTATTTGCTTACAAAGCCCTCAGTGGTCTTGCCTCAGCCTACTTCTCTGAGCTACTATGTCCCTATGTCTCTTATCTAGTCTTCTGTACAGCACTTTGGTTCCTTGTGGGTCGTTTTTAAAGTGGTTTACAAATAAAGCTAATATTGCATTACTCAGTCCTCCCTGGAAATAATTCTCCATGTTTTTGGAAATATACTGAAAGGAGTGTGGAGAGCTTGGCCTAATATATCAGACCAGAATGAATGAATGAATGAACTAGGTTGCCAAAGGATCCACTGGACTAGAATATCATTTTTAAAACGGAGGACAAAACTGACATTTTTGGACTTTCAGCACCAGGAAGCTTTAAGCTTTAAGCTGTAAGTCCTTGATAATGAGCCCATGAGAGTGGTAACACAACAGTTAATTTCATCCAAGCCAGAGGTCTGAACTACAGATGTTTCCAAAGTAAGCTGGTTATGCCAAGCAGCTCTGCTGGTCTGTTTCTTTGTAATGACAGTCGACTAACTGAATGTGGAAAAACTGAGATGAAGTGTTGAAACTGACCGCATTTTATATTAACACATCTCAGCCTGTTTATCGTCTATTTAGTAAACAAATGATTCATCACATGTGAACGTTTGTGGGACATATTGATATTTCCTTTCAGTAAAAGAAAGGGATATATTATTATTTTTAATTGTTTTCAGGATTCTACCTCTTTGTGACGAACTCAGCTGGCTGCCGCGTCCTTTCCACGGGCTATGTGTCTGTTTTCTTTATGAGTAATGCATGCCAACACATCTGTGTTTGTTACATAACAATCATCCTTTCCTCTGCATACCTAAAGACCAGGCGGACACAGACGTCCAATTTACACCAGACAGGTGGCCAATGACCTGCTGGATGTTAAGAGGTTAACACATCTCAATAGTTCAAATCAAAATTTTGTAAGTGGATGTTTGATTACATATAACAATAATCCAATAGTTTGAAAAAAACATTTTTTGTCACTATTTAACTGTTTTTACTGTTCTTGCCCACCTGGGATCAAATTTAGTGTATGTCACCAACAAACTACAATGAGTCCCAATCCACCCCTTTAAAATGACTCACCCTAGTATTGGCTCTGAAAGGTTTGGGTTAATTTGTTACCCATCTGCATCTGTATGTAGCTTGTAATTATGCTGAAATAACTGCAGCCTGCATGTCTGATCCAAAGTAAATTTCTCTGTTGTTAAAGTGAAATGTTTCTTAGCTGCAACACAAAATGTTAAGCTGCTAAAAGCATGATCCATAAAACCAACCTCACATGAACTCTTTATTACCTAAATTAAATTAGTTGACCCGGAGGGAGCACCCTGGAAGGGGAAAAAAAAAGACTAATCCACATATAAATTGTCTCTGTATATGTATACCTCCTTTAACAACTATTTTAACGCTCCTTATTGCCTTCCAAATAAGTCAAACTAAAAAATAAAAGCTGTTGTGAAAGCACGATGGGTGCTGCCTCTACAGTGGTTAGCGGGCCTGTGTTCCCTCTTGCCTCATTCCTCGCTTATTACAGTAGTAGCGGATTCAATACCTTACATGGGTACAGACCACACAGCCTGCGGCCATGAAAGCACACACGGGACACCACACGTTGTAGTTAAAGAACTTCTTCTAAGCTTAAACATAGCCAAGTGCTAAAATGCTAAATATGTCGGCTCTCTGAAACTTCAGTGCGTAGTAGTAGTGACTTGTTTTTTTGGAGGCTTTTCTAGAGTACAACACTGTGTGCACATACTATAAAATGTGTCTGTAAGAGGGTTTAGTTCAGAAAACAGTGCATTCAGAGGAGCAGAAGAGTTGCTAGACTGTTAACTTTGTTAGCTGTTTACCTTCTTTGGCTTTTTTCCTCCTTACCAAAGTTCCACCAAGTTTCCCAAGGAAAGAGTCATCTTTCTTTCTGGAAGACGGAGATTTGGGCGTCGGAGACTTAGGAGACGAAGGGGACTTCTGAGGCGAAGAAGCCATGGCCGAAACGACAACTAAATCCGGGACAGTTAACTCAAAACTGTCCGAGTTGACGTGGAAATGAAAGTTTGTTAGAAAGTCAAAGTAAAGAAAAAAAAACCCAAGGGAAAATCGCTGTCCACTCCCTAAAGCGGAAACGGAATTCCAGACATTTTCTCCCGAGGTTGGCTGAAGTGCGTGGCCCCTCCTCTGCGGAGGAGGGCTGGGAGCAGGCGGGAGGCTTCTGACCGCGGGAACAGGGTCCAACTCGGTCTAGAGCTGTCCTGGGAGCAGCAGGAGGTGAAAATAGGAGGCCAAGAACAGAAATAGATGCAAAGGACCCTAAAAGTGACCTCTTTATAATTAAAGCCCTTTAATTTTTACTTGGGGTTTTCTAGCTTCTCAAAGTTACTCCATAATAAACAAACAGGGCCATACCTAGAGGGGTGGACATGGGGTGTTACCAGCCCCTCCTGAAATATGACCCCCTCCCCCACAAGGACCTTTTTCTAAACTCTTTTTGTCTGATTAATTTTTTTAAATCTTTTATTTATTTTTATTTACTCACTTTATTCTTTTGTTCAAGCCTCCAATTAAAGTTTCTTAGCGATGTCAAGTCCACTTTCTTTAAGAGTTGTCCGCTATACTGGATGGGGTACAACCACTGGTTCCTGTGTAGTCTCTTAATGGCTGACAGTGGTTCCTGGAGGTTGCTGCATCAAAAACCACCGTTGCTCATAGTTTTTACTAAATGCTAACAAGAAAACTTAAATTGATGGGACGTGGTTGACCTTGAAAATAAAAGTTGGGTCTCAGCAGTGCAACCAGTGTGTTTCAAGACTGTTTGTGTTGCACTACAGCTTGGAGAGTAGCCAGCCAGTGTTTGTAGAACATTTCCATTCAAAGCACAACCACAGCAATATGCTAGCACCCACACCAATCACAAGTAAATTTTGTTAATAATATCAAGTGGCTACCAGAGGGTCTGTAAGCCTCTGTGACTGGGACTTTAGCAATTATTTTCCCAGCAACTGCCACCAAGCTCCAGCAACCACTCACAACAGGTAGGGGAATACTAATTTTTCCCTCATGACCAATGGTTGGCAGATGGTTGGGGACCAGTCTCTAAGCCTGTGTGGCTGGGGCCTTAATCACTTGATCCTACATCATCACATGTCCAAAATGGCAGACAAGTTAACATCATGTGGTTAGTGGTCATGTGTCTGTAAAACCACAACAGCATCAATGCCAAAGAAAACTGAAGCCCAACAGCTTTTTAAGACTGTTTATATTGGTCTTTATGTCGTTAAGCATTAAGAAATAGGTTGCTGTTACAATCAACAGAGGAAGACAAACAATAAAACAGTACCAGAAATCCAAAAATTCATTTTTATTTAAGATTATTTTTCATTTAAAACACTCAAAGCAGCATAAAAATAAAACATGAAAGTGTTTTTGATAAAGAAAACCAAACTTACTCTATATTATTTAATTTGCATTCATTTGTATTATAAACAAAATAACATTTAAAGCCCGAGGACCGAGAGAATAGTATGGCAGTTTGCATCAGCATTAAAACTCATGTAAACACATATTCATCTTTTCATGAGATGACATTTTGATGGCATTTTGACTCACAGCCCTTTACAGTGAATTGCAGACACATTCACAGTAGTTGATGTGATGATGAATCCACTTTGGGCACGCTGCTTTCAGGATGTCACAGCTAGTGGTATGCCTTACTGGAGCAAGGCCAGAGATATCTGCAAGTTTCAACAAAAGTACATGAGAACTCCCACTCTCTGGACTTCCAGTTTTCTACACGGCGGTTCAAAGATAGTCCAGAATGAGTGAAACTTTAGACCAAAAGTTTAATTTTGTGGATTAAAGATTTTTCCTCTTGACATTTTCTTTATGCTTGTGATAAAGGGGATCAAGAAGTAAGTTTTTAGAATAGTCTCGATTTCAAATTGTAATAAATAATGAATTTCACAGATGAAGCGAGCAACAGCAGCCGGTTTCTAGCAGCAGTTTCCTGATACCAGTCGTCTTCCTCAACCACGATAACCATTTGATTCTTAAACACACAGAAAGTGAATCCCATGCTAAAATGTACATTTTTACAGCAATAAAAAAAACAAAAAAATATCCGGTTACAGCCTCCTGTTTTGGTCTTCATAGAAGTTTCTTTAATTTAATACTAGAGAGGGTTGCAGCTGCTAGCATTGCCAGGTGTCCCAACATAGGAAGCTGCCGCCCATCTGTGTTTGCTGGGCTTTACCTTCTTTAGTTTAAGTCTCGGAACTGGACCTCCACAGTGTTTGTGCTGTCAGTGCCTTGCTTACAGGGTGGTATAGTCTGTCCAAGAAGTTGGTGCTTTAGTTTTGGTGAGTGAAATTCAACAGTTGTATTTGTCTGTTACTTAGCACTAATTAGCTTCAAGTCTGACAATATTAGGCTAATGAATTCCCACTCCAAACAAGATCACGATCATTTTGGTTCCAAAAATTTACACAGTGGTACCAAAATGCTGATTTTGGGAATTCAACACGAGGAGTAAGCGGCCCCTCCATTTTTATATACAGTCTATGCTTTTGCCATTCACTGTGGACTGTCTTGCTACTGCTGTTTGCTGCTTTTTTAGCTGAACTCCAGCCAACTGTACAATGAGACAACTAGGAATCAAACGGCTCCCCTAGATCATCTGTGGTTTGTCTGTGCAGCAGCGTCATGGCAGATTCCATTTCTCTGGTGTTAATTAGTGCCTGAGCATACATACAAATATATTTTATTTGATCCAAAGAAAAGTGAATAAATTTAAAATATGCACAAGAGTTTACAGTCACAAACAAGGCTGCACATAAAGTGACTCATAGTGAAATACTTAAAGCATTTTTCTGGTTTTATAACAATTCACGCTGTGCAAGAGTCTCCAGAAAAACTTTTGACTCCTTCCATGTGCTATCCAGTGAAGATACAGTGTTACAGTAATAACCAATCTGCCGCAACAAGTCCACTCTTATGGCTAGCGGCCACAAATAAGGCAGTTTGGTTTATGATGAGTGCCGGCATTCAAGGCAGCGGCTCACATTATCGGAGGTGGTTAAGCATATCATACATCAAGTTTCAGGTCAGTATCAGCATGGGACATTGCAGTTACACTTCTGAGTGATGAGAAAAGTTGGCAGAGAGGTTATTAACCCTCGTGGCTATACGGGAAGCCATTATCTAAGAGTCAATTTCCATTCTTTCTAACACGATCAAGTCTTACAATCTTCGTCAGTGTTTCAAGATTCCATCCACATTTTTCAGACTTATAGCTTTGCAAAAAAAAAGCCACAAGCAAACTATTGTGGGAACCTGTTTTCCTTCTAATCTGTCCTCTTCGGAGTGAGATCCTCGGTTTTCAGCCATCACTCCTGCTTCTCTTGGCCCCAGCTATCATCCATGCGGGCCCAGTGGAACTCGTAGCCCTTGGAGAGCACAAGGCTCTCGAGGTCCCTGTCCTCAGCCCTCTCCTTGACCCTCTGCTCCTCCAGAATAGAGACCAACATGTCTCGTTTCTCCACTGTTCTCATGATCTCTGCGAGGATCACCTGTTCCTCCTGCAGCTCTGAGGCACTCTTCTTTGTATCTAAAAAAGAGTAGAAGACAGAAATAAGAGCATGCTCTATTATATCAGACTGCAGCGCTGTGTGCTCAAGGCCGTACCCTCTACTGCCATTTTGCGCCGCAGATCCTGCTGCAGCCGACTCTGTGTGTCCTCCAGCTCCAGCTCCTGAGCGCTGAACAGAGGAGAAAATAGTGAGACCTCTACATGCGAGAAAAGGGAATTGCTTTCATAACGCATTCACTTACAAGATCATGAGTTCAGACTCATAGCGTGCCAATCTGTTCTTCTCTAGGACGAGCTTAAACCAGGACTGATAGAGCTGGGCCTCGTCATTGTCGTCCGTCTGAGGAGATTCTGTAAAAAAGGGAAAGAGGGAACGATGTAGGGAGGAAAAAAGAGGTTTGATAGGGATCAAAAAAGAAGAAAGACATTCAGAATTTATATCAATTATTTAAAAACCACAGCAAGAAAAAAAAAAATCAAACTTCAATGACATACACATCATGTCACGGGGTCATATACTATTCACTGGAACACAAACAGAAGCCTGTATTGTAGAAAGATGAAGCAACAATAAAGTCCCTAGTGTCTATTATGAGCACAGCCATTAACCGTATGTAGAGGCTTTTAACCAGACCAGGATTACAAGGCAGTGCTTTTCTCTAAATGGTCTGAGAAGTATGGGCAGTGCAATTAAACAGAACGAGAAGGGAAAAAAAAGAATGAAGCTTTCACTGTGGAATTCCATTGAGCTGTATAGTAGAGTGAATCAAGGTGTTATGGTACAGACTCCTGTCAAATAAAAGCAGCTAAGCAATGCTGAGACTCACAGGTTTGTAAGGTTTGTCTGAATGTACCTGTTTCTCCTCTTATGATCTTTTCTATGGCCACTCCTCTCTCCTCCAGGTCCCTCTGCTTTTCTCCGACTTCCTCCAACTGTCTCTGGATCACCTGTGCAATGCAACGACGTCGCCGTATGACACGTGTAGTTAGATGTGATCAAAGGAGATTAATCAAGGGAGAAATCGTTCTTTGAAATTTCTGCTTTCCCCTCCATACAAAGGATCTAAATTCTTTTGTGGTGTTCACAAATAAAATTAGCCCTTCTTTCTCTGAAGTGTCCTTGTTATTCTGGGTAATTCTGAGAACTTGTAATGAACAAGTTTAAAGGCCCTATTTCTTCAGTAGAAAACACTTACATGAATCATTCAGAGTAAGAGATTTTTCTGCCGTTTTCTTTTTTTTTTTTTTTTTTTTTTTTTTAAAATGCAATTTTTCAATTCTGTGAGCACTGCAAACAATGTTCCGTTTAACATCCTTGTAATGGGGTTATGGAAGAAATCTCAGAGACGGATATCAGCAGGGACCGTCTGCAGTGAAAGGAATATTGGGAAATAAACAAGGATAACAAACTGAAGGGAAAACCTGAAGCACCGACTCTTACGGTGAGGAGTGCTTCTGTTTGTAAAAGGTCACTGCAAATAAACATTAAGCTGGTCATTTTTATCCTTTGATGAAACATTTCTGTCATGGTGGGAGTAGCCTCTTCCCAGGTGATGATGCCCTCATCCACAGGGCAAACAGACTCCCTGAAAGGTTTGATGGAAATGATGTTTTTGGAGGGGACGTGTTAGACAGCAGTCTTCACCACTATTATAATAATAATAATAATAATAATAATAATAATAATAATAATAATAAAAAATAATAAATTATAAAAAAAAAAATAATAATTATAATAATAAAATAATAATAATAATAATTATAATAAAGAACAATAATAATAATAATAATAATAATAATAATAATAATTATTATTATTATTATTATTATTATTATTAGTATTAGTATTATTAATAATAATATAATTATAATATTATAATAATAATAATAATAATAATAATAATAATAATAATAACAACAATAACAATAACTATTATTATTATTATTATTATTATTATTATTATTATTATTATAATTTTATTAAACCACTATCAAACACATACAGGAATATCTTTGGGAAGAAGGGTATTTATCCGTGTGGTAGAGCTCAGGAGACGTGAAGAATCACTGCCAGGAAACATTGACGTCTGGTGGTCCACGGTAGCCCACTACCTTATTAAAATATGTTATATTGATTTTTTTCCCCCCCAATTTGTTCATGCCTGAGTCCTTTTATATAATCAGATGCAAATATTTAAATACTCAAATAGCATCCATCCATAGTCTGCCCTGTTTTATTCCTTTTCATTCTTTATGGCCCAAGAACCAGCTGGGGTCATATGTGAAATGAGAAAATTCTAATAAATACCACAGCCAACCACCTGAAAACTGGTGGAACGCGAGCTCTAATTATTTCTTCTCATGGTTGGATTGATGGGCATTTTGTCACAACTGATTGGATTGTGAATGCAGAAAAGTGCCATCAAATTTTGATCCACCGTGCAATGCCATCTGAAAACATCTGATTAGCAACAGCTTTGTTTTTCAGCATGACAATGGTCCCCAAACACACTGGCAAAGCAGTCAAAGCATGTTGGGACAGAAGAACATACAACAGAACACCACGAGTCATGGATGGGCCTCCCCACAGCCCGGATCTCATCACTATCAGAACCTAACATATTGGATCAGAAAGCACTGCACATATTATACTGTGCTTTACTACTACCATATATGAGCTATTGTGTAGAGGTCTGGGGAAACACACACAAAAGTAATACACAACCAATAACCACAATGCAGAAAAGAGCCATTAGATTAATAAATAATGCAGGGTTCAGGGACCATACAAATGCACTCTTTATCAAAATGCAAGCCATAAAATTTCAGGACTTGGTGAAGTTTAAAACAGCACAAATAATATATAAAGCAAGAAACAAAATGCTTCCAAAAGAAATGCGTAAATTTATAGAAAGACGAGGGGGGAGGAAATGGAATTTAAAAATACAAAGTGCTAGAACAACTTTAAAAAGTATGTCTGTCTCAATAGTGAAGAAAGTAACAACATAAACCAGTTTAAAATAAAATATAAAAAAAATAATAATTGTAGACAAATATAAGAATAAAGAAAACGGGGTTGACCCGGGACAGTAACTGAAGTGATGTTTTGGTTATTGTGAATTTGCTAATTTACATATTCTTAGTCTTTTATTATATGAAAGAAACTATATTGTGATGATTTGTGTTTCGTTTTGCTTTTGTTTCATTGTTTGTTTGATTTAAGACTAAAAGAAAACTAAATGAGGCAGGGGCAGGGATAGCTCAATAGGTAGAGTAGCTGCCTCATGATTGGAAGGTTATGGGTTCAACTCTACTGAACGGCTACCCTGAGGTACCCCTGAGCAAGGTACCATCCCTACACACTGCTCCCCGGGCGCTGCATTGGTGGCTGCCCACTGCTTCACTAGGTGAATGGGTTAATGCAGAGGAGCAATTTCCCTACGGGGACTATCACATACACATTATTACATTATTAAAAAAAATAAAAATGAATGAGATGAAAAATTTGTGGGGGTGGGGACTAATAAGTGTATACTTGTGTTTACTCCTTTTCAAACAAAAGAGTGGAATGATATGAGGAAATGATGGTGAACGTACACGTTTGAAATAAAAATGAACTGAACTATTCAAGCAGTTCTAACAGTGAGGTCTGAATCATCTGGACAGAAAATGGGACTAGGACTATAGAAAAAGCAAGAAAGCTGCCAAACAGAGTTAAGACTGTGTTGATGATACAGGCAGTCATACCAAATATTGATTATCAAGCTCAACAGAACTGCACAAAATCAGTTTTAGACTTTATATTTCTTTGTATGTTTTCACATGTTTAAATAAAATCAGCGCACCTACTTCTTATAAAATTAATAAGAAACGAGGGGTGGCTCAACATTTTTGCACAGCACTAAAGATATAAGTGTGCTCATAGACATAAATGAACTTTTGACTACAAAAAGTTGAAACATAATAACACCTCTCTGTTAAAGCCATAACTGCTAGATTTTCAGTGTCATCAGTGTGGGCATACTCTCAGATACAAACATCGTGGATCTTTTTGAGCGAGCAGCGAACCTTTGTTCTTTAAAAGCATCAGGTAAATGTAAAATGTATAACTATGACTGGTAGCAAAAAGCTCTTCAGTCAGACACACGTTAGGGGTTTTTACATTTTTGTCAGGTCAGACCAATGCACAGCTTTCCAGCACAAATCTCTCTATTAACCACAGACTGAATTTAAAAGGAAATTACGATACCTGAGCTCTGTGAAGCCTCTTTAGCTGTTCTCGTTTAGCCTGTTGGGCCACTGTCTTTGCCTGCTTCCTCCTCAGTTTGTCTGAATGCAGCTGGGACAGGAAGCGTGGAACATTTCACAAAATGTACACATGGAAAAAAACCAAAAAACAAACCCAGTACACGCGGGAATAACTGGAATGTGCCGTGTCTCACTCAACAGGAATGTACAAACCTTCTGACTGGACCCCAGGTTTTCATTTTCATCATCACTTGAGGAGGGCTCCTCCAAATTCTGCTGACTGGATGCTGGATATGTAAGAGTGAAAAGTTAAAAAGTGAGGATAATTAGAAACTCTTAGCATTTTAGATTCGCAAGAGAAAAAAAAAAAAAGAGCCTTTTTGGATTATACAGAAACTTTTAAATTTAGCATGAAAAGTAGGGATGCACCGATACTGGTATTGGGTATCGGGGCCGATACTGAAAATATGTGTGTACTCATACTCATAAAAGTTAACCGATACCATGAACCGATACCAACTTATTTCATTAATCAGAGGGTGGCTTGTCATTTTTGTTGTAGATTTTTAGATTGGCCACTAGGGGGACATCCCGCGCTAAACAGGCACAGGGTTAGATGAGTGAGACTGGCGGCTCCAGATAAAAAAAGAGAAACTGGAGGCTGCTGTAGCTAGGCTAAACAAAATGTCAGCAGTGTGGAACAGCCAACTTTAACTCAGGTTTTGGAAAAGCGATGAAAAATGTCAAGAGAAAATCCACGGGCAGTTAAAATAACAGAGGCTCTGATTCATTTTATCGCTCTGGATGACCAGCCAATGCCAGTCGTGGAAAACATAGGATTGAACCGTCTTCTCAGCATACTCGAGCTGCGATATGAAATTCCCAACCGCCCACACATCAGGGAGATAATGGTGCCAAAACTTTCTGAAGAGGTAAAGACAAGCAGTGTGTGCGCGATGTCAGTCCTTGGTTTAACGGCGCAGTGGACTGATGATCCACGGGCAGATGAGAAGTTTGTTCGTCAATGCCGAAATACTTTCGTTATTTTGTTTGTTTGTTTACAATATGGACACTCTGCAACAATTTAAAAGTTTATTTTATTCTCAAACCTAATTTGTATTTATTATTCTGAAAGCTCGAGACAGTGCCAATAGTTCAGTGATATTTTGTTAAATTACAATGTGGAGACTCTGCAATAATTTAACAGAAGTGCTTATTTTTCACTTGAAATTTTTTTGTGGTCATTTTTATTAAGATTTTATTTTTTATCGGCAGAGAATAAAATAAAACCTGTCTTCCAATTCATTGCATTTGTGTGTGTGTGGTAGAAGTATCGGTTTTTGTACTCTGTATCGGCAAGTACTCAGATCCAAGTATCGGTATCGTATCGGTTTGAAAAAATTGGTGTCGTTGCATCCCTAATGAAAAGAATGCATTTAAAGTTTTTTTACTATGATAATCCCATGGATGAGCCTGCACTCCAAACACAAAAAAAAATTGGCTCCAAAAAGTATGGAAACCATACAAGCATGAAGCAAATAAGCAATAAAGGGGGCCAAAAACCTCTTCCTTCTTTTCAGCAGTGGATACTGAAATTAAACAGAAGACTTTTAAATAAGGAGGCTTGAGATTGCTCTAAACCCTCAATTTCAGATGGCTTTCTCTATTGCTGGAGCTGTACAACACAGAGCAGAGGAGCTTAACGTGGTCATCTCAGCCACACAGCTCTGAGTGTGAGCAGTAAACCCCACCCGCCCGCTGTTTGAGCCTTCTGTCTATGAGGGGCAGCCAATTACAAGAAAGCTAGCCTAAATGGAGGCTGGTATTAAAGGAAAAGGTGCTAAAGGCTTGTTTCACACAGTGGATGACCAGATGGGCTACACTAAGGGCTAGGGTGTGCGAATCATGCAAAACTACTTTTATTACACCCAGTAGAGAAATCAGAGACCTAAAAATGAGGAGAATAGATCCCCTTTAAACCTCAAAAACACACGTTTAGCAAAACAAGATCCTTTGATTCTGTCTGGAGGGTTTTGTTTGGTTCACTTCTCTGATCATCAGACATTATTGCAGTTGCAGCTGCCCACTGACCTGAGTTAAAGTGTGCAACTTGTAAATTGGATCACATCCTAGTATTGAAGCTAAGGGCAAAAAAATCCAGAGGATTTAAAGCACTGTTACAAACAAGCTTCGGAGTCCCTACACTAACCTTTGTTTCTGATGTTAGAGAGGATGTTTGTGATTTCCTTTTGAACCTCCTGGTCTTTCCCTTCACTCCCAGACAATTCCCTCTTCCTCAGCCTCAAGGAAGAGAACAAGTTGACCCTTTTGCGTGCAAATGGGCCAATCTTATCAGCGAACACCTCTCCAGAGTCTTTACGGCCCTTTAAGGACACCTGCTGCAACAGGGAAGGCAGGTCCTGCCCCGCCCCCCATGGATCTGCCCAATGAGCTTCGTGCATGCTGGCCCGGTCCTCTCGGGATGACTCTGGCGCTATGGCACTGAAGCGTGAGCTAAAGCTAAACGCTCCCTCGGACATGGGCCTCCGTTTGCGGGGAGCGTCGTGTTTAGGTCTCCTGTTAAAGCAGAGGAAAAGTATCAGAATTTAATCTGAGAGCAGTAGAGAAGACAGCTTGGTTTATATAACAGCAAACTATGAGCCAAGTATTTTATACATTATGACTGCAGTGTTGGAGCTGCTGAGTTGATTGGTCCCGCTAAATGTCCTCCTGAAGGCGTTGGCTATAGCCTGGAAGGCTGAGGGGGATGAAGCTGAAGTTTGGCTCGGGGAAGCCTCCCCGCTCTGGATCGAGTTTCTCCGAGGCTCATCTAGTTGTGCCTCTGCCTGTACCAGATAAAACATGAGAAGAGGATGAATGTATTCAATATAATGTAGGATTAATTCCTCTTATATCTCTCACATCACTGTCCTTGAGCCATTCTACATAGCATAGAAGGAAAAGATGAGAAAACTATCTTTCATATCCAGGCTCATCTTCTCTCAGGTTAATAAACGGATCAAGTCTCCACCTGGTCCTTATGTTGTGGTGCGTTTTCGGTGGTTGTGCTAACGGGAGTTTCCTCTGGGTTGACCTCCACGTCCCAGTTCAGAAGCTTCTCTTTGGCAGAAAAGGACAAGGCCAAGCGTTTCCTTGGCGTAGATGTTCCGCAGATGGCCGAGCGCTCCTCACTCGTCTCATTTACCTCTGGAGGATTCAGGGTATCCACTGATGTTTTGGAACTGCTGTCCGAGTGCTGAAAGAAGAGCAGAAAATAGTCTTTTTGTTCACACTGTGCAACGTCGATGAATTACACAGACACCCTTGCTCTTAGTTATAAGATTCCTTAAAAACAAGACCGTTCTGTATCCAGTGAATGGAAATTAGTCATAACATACAGGTTGTTTTTCTGCTGGAGTGATCTCCTCATAGTCAGAGTCGGCTTCAGGGACGGTATCAGGTCCGTCTTTGTCCGGCTGTGAGCTTTTGGGATAGCGCTTGATGAAAAGCAGAGGGAAGGCTACATAAAGAGACACAACAGGGAACACTTTACAACAAAAAAATATGCAAATACTGCAACCATTTTTCTGTTACCCAGCAACTATTAATTTACCTGAACATAATACAGGCACGAAACACTGTCTTTTTTTCTTTTAGGTTCAGCATGCAAATGGAAAATGTGAAACACAGACATCAAAACTTCAGCTTCACATTACTTCTCACATCTTTAAAATGTGAATGATGCCACTGAAGTGACTGACACGATTCAACAGGGTTCTTACAGCTTAATGCAAGTTGTATGAATTTTAACACCAACTTTGCAATATCCAGAATTAAAGTGAAGAAGTGCACCAGGTGGCAGCTCTGAAATAAAGCCAATGTTAGCATCCACAATAAGCAGATCCGAGGTAGTGCGCTAATCCAAAATCGCTGATGTTTTGGCTTTATTATCTGAAATATATGCAAACGTATGGGCATCCTATGGGACTCCACTGCAAAGATTTCCACTGTGCACTTAATACAGCACGCCTCTTAAACAGTGGCTGGTACCAGTTCAGTCATGCAGCAAAAATTTGGTTCAAAGTGCAATTTTCTTTCAATCTGTGCAGTCAGTACAATATGATAAATCGACCTGCATTTACACAATGCTTTGATCATAGTCGCTCACACACTGAAGGGCACACGAGGAGCAGTTTGGGGTTCAGTATCTTTTCTAATGAATAATCAGACCCCACCTTATCTTAAAGACCTCTTATCACCCCAATAGAGCACTTTTATCACCCCAACAGAGCAGTCTGAGAGCAGACTGTTGGCTTACTTGCGGTTGCTAAATTTTTAAAAGTAGAATGGGAGGCAGAACCTTCAGCTTTCAGGCCCCTCTTCTGTGAAACCAGCTCCCAGTTTGGATTCGGGAGACAAACACCCTCTCTACTTGTAAGATTAGCCTTTAATCTTTCTTTTTTGATAAAGCATATAGTTATAGGGCTGAACCAGGTGACTGAATCCTCCCTTAGTTATGCTGCAATAGTTCTGGGCTGCTGGGGGACTTCCATGAGTGTTTCTTCTTCACTCCCTATGTGTTTACATGCCACTCTACATTTAATCATTAGTTATTATTCATCTCTGGCTCTCTTCCACAGTGTCTTTTATCTTGTCTCCCTCGCTCAGCCACAACTGGTTGTGCCAGATGGCCGTCCCTTCCTGAAGCTGGTTCTGCCAGAGGTTTCTTCCTGTTAAAAGAGAGGTTTTTTCCCCACTGTCGCCAACGGCTTGCTCATAGGGGGTCATCTGATTGTTGTGGTCTTTACCTTACAATATAAAGCACCTTAGATGACTGCTGTTGTGATTTGATGCTATATATTATTAAAATTAAATGGAATGGTATAGAGTAATATTTAGCTTTGTCCAACTCACAGCCAGTCAGTAAATAATTTCAAACCAGTTTGTTTTAAATTGTAAAAGTCCAGTGTCTGACAAAAGTATTAATAAGAATGCTAAGATGTCACAATTCAATTGAAAGATTGATTTAAGAGATTTAACACAAAGTAAACCCCTTGTTTCTGTTAAGACCTTTTTGTAAATGTGACAAATGAAAATACCTGCTGCAAGTTTTTTTTAGAAACCTGTATCTTAGGGTTCGCTAACTAATGACAGATTAATGCAGGGGTGTCAAACTCAAATACACAGTGGGCCAAAATTCAAAACCGGAACAAAGTCGCAGGCTGACGTTAATATTTATTGAAATATGTTTATTCCTCCAGATATAAGAATGAATCTTTTCTTATGGACTCAAACACGTTTTGCTGAAAAACTGAATATGGAACAAGCAAAGCTTAATACTAAACAATATATATATTAGCTGTATAATACCAGTAGGCCAGCTCTAATAGTAATTTGGTATGGCTTAGGCCCGCAGCCAGAGTTTGACACCTATGGATTAATGAGTACAAGTGTAGGTGTGTACTCTTTAAAAAGCAGTGTGAGCCAAACCACCTTGAAACAGGTGGCAGATTGAATAATGCTAAAAATATATGTATGAACTGTAAGCAGCCATAACAACAAAATTATCAACCTGACACATAAAGAAGGAAAACTATTTGTTTTCTGAGGATTTGTCAGTCATGGCTGCAGTTAGGAGGAGGAATACTGTCTGTCCATCACATCACAGGAATCAAATCACTCTGCAGAAAACAACAAACAGCCCAGAACGCTACAAAGTTGGGAAACAGCGACCTCTAGTGTTGAATATATTGAATGACAGTTTATCAACTACAAAAAAAACCAAAAAACAACACAAGCCTACAGTAACTGTAATTGGGCACTTTCCCCACTAACATCTGGTTTGTCACATCACGTTATTTGTGCACAGATATTGTAGAGTGAAATGTTTTATCAGTAACAGCCTGCACTGTAAAAACAACTAAGTAAAGTCTCACAACCAAACTATTAATAGCTGTCAGACAAGAAACAAGTTTTCGGTTCTCATTGAAACGACGACAACAGGAAGATTGATGATGATGGCAGAGGCAAGACCCGAGTGAAAATCTGAGCTACTCACTTGCTCGAATCTTCCGCTTCCATCTGTTGTGTTTGTGTTTGGGGTTACAGTGATCTGCAAAACAAGGGAAGAATTTCAATAAGTTGCAAAGGTTAACATTAAGCAGAAATGAATTAAACACAGAAAAAATTAAATGAAGTGAATGTGGGGAATCCTGTCAGGTAAGAATTTGGTGTGGAACAGATCAGGTGTGGGTCACATGAAAAAGCTCATCTCACCAGGTAAGAAAAAGAACATTTTAATAATAATGTGCGACATCATTTTTGCAAAAAAGTTGGAATATGGTATAACATGTAAATCCAAACAGAATGCAATAATGTGAAACTAATTTAAAGGCATATTTCACTGAAAATAGCACAAAGATAATATATGACATACCATTTGTAAAATATGTGATATTTTAAATTTGAAGCCAGCAACGTGTTTCTAAAAAGCTGGGAAGAGCTTTTTCATGCATTCCTGCAAGCCTTTGGTTTGCTGTAAAGGAAACACATTTTGCTTCTTTTCTTTATTTTAACAAAGAGCTTCTTAAACAGGTGGAAAAATATCCATTAGAAGCGGTAATGAATGGATTTGAGTGATATCTCAAGCACATCTCATGTTGCAGGTGTTACTTAGCCTATTTAAATAGGGAAGAATAGTGAAATTGAGATGTTCTGTATTCTGCTTTAGAATCTCTTACTGGATAAGAGGAGATACTCTGCGAATACTAAGAACATCAGCTTTAAGAGTTTAAGAGTTTGCAATGTTCATGTGGAGAAATATATGTAGACCAGAGAAGAGAGGTTATATTTCAAAAGGTACAGATTGCTCAGTGACACTTGATGAGCTGCACACAATGTCATCCTTTTTAATCATGTGTTGGATCTGTATATGATGTGTTTTGATAAATTAGGTTTTTTCATATTGTGAAAAGTCCAGCGAAACAAACTAAGCACACCAACGTTATGTTATTCAAACGTTGCGTGAAAATCCTGGGAAGTTTTGTGCAGGTAAACAGCTTAGTTTGCAGGACTGTGGTGCAAGGTTATTATCGTTAACGAAAACTAACGAAATAACGAAAACTAGAAGTGAAAAAACATTTTCGTTAACGGAAATAAAAATAAAAACAAAAAAAAGGAAAACTAACTTTAACTATAATGAGTGTTCACAAAACTAACTAAAATTAACTGAATTTATAGCAAAAATGTGTTTAGTTTTCATTGATGTGTGCGTGTCATACAATAGTCAAGGGTGAAAATGAAGTTTAGTTTACAGATTTTTTTCTTGCTGTGTCTCATTATGCCAGCAGGTGGCAGTACGTTAGTCGAGTCGTCTGTGTTGCTGCTCCGTCCACGCGCAGAATCATGTCAGGAAAAGTCGGGAGCCAGAGTCCAATTTGGGATTACTTTGAATATGACTGTGTTTTGGATAAAGCAAGTGTCTTGTAGTGGAAACAGACAAATTATGAGGGACATTTCTAAAGGGAAAAAAATCCCACAAACCTTAAAGTGCACTTGAAAAGCTCACACAAGAAGGCTAACCTAGCTTACCTTGAGAAGGTAAGGGAGCACACTCAACCCTCATCCCCAGAAAACAGAAGCTAACCCCAGGCAAGGCAGCGTGATGCATCCCGAGACAACAGGACGGGGATATCTACACAACTGTGTGAGTCAATTACCTTCAAAAAGTTTATCAATTCACTTGAACCAAAATTACGAACACCCGGTGCTGCGACAGTTAATAGTCTCATTGGGGCCAAGATATACATTTTATAGTTGCCTGGTATCAATGGTTGTTCATCTGCCTTTATTTATTTATTTAAAGAACCCATAGGTGGGAATGTGAGTTGTCTGTCTCTGCGTGTTAGCCCTGCGACAGACAGGCGACCTGTGCAGGGTGCAGTATGGTAGCTGGAATAGCAACATACCCAAGGATGAGCAGAATGACTGATATGATGAAACTGGGATTTTGTTACACTTAATTATTGCAAACACAACTAAAACTATAACTGAAACTAATCAAAACTAAACTGAAACTAAGGATTTTCAAAAAAATAAAAACTAAACTAGCAAACAATTGGTAAAAACTAATTAAAACTGATGTAAAATTGAAAATCTGAAGTCAAAACTAAATAAAAATAAAAACTAATGAAAATTGCAAAACTATTAAAACCCTGCTGTGGTGAGTTCGCAGTAAAGCCCTGTGTTGGACTGGTAAGGTCAGAGTGTTGGGTTACATCAAGTGTAGCACAGATTCATTTACATTTAAGTTGATGATGCTTGGATTCATTCACTGAACTCAGTCGTTATAACAACTTAATGTCTGGTGTAAAGACAATAAAATGGAACAGAGCTGAAACATCTGCTTACATCTGGTTGAATTCAGTTGTGTAAATCCACAAAGAGTGTCTGCACTCTCACATAATAATATTATATTATATTAAAAAAGTAGAAAGTCCAGTTCATGTGTCCTTTTTCACTTTTGCTTGAGCAACAAAGTTGAACCAGTGCTTTAACTTTTACTGGAGTATTTTTTAACACTAGTATAAAGTACTTCTACTCACAGTATGTCTGTACTTTTCCACCCCTGATGTGGACAGACTGTTACAGTGGTGTGGGACAAAAACTATAATAATCAGTCGCACCCCCGTCTCCCACACATAACCGGAGGAGGGTCTCCAACACAAACAAAGTAAAGTCCCGAGTTAAGAGTTCAGCCAGTTTGAGATTCTCCCTCAGGGAATATCATGCTATGAATGAAACAACAAACATAAACTTTGGGGATTAAAAAGCCATCCGAGCAGCTGGAAATCGTTGTTTTTCCTCCAGCCTACCATCCTCATTTCTTCAAAAAAGAAAAATCGCACTGACCTTTGGAGGAGTCCTGGCTTTGACCTTTTGCTGCGGCAGTATCTTGCGTTTTGGGTTTTACTAAACAGGAAGCATCGTGAGCTTCCACTGCCACATCCACGGGAACTTTTTTATCAAGCGGTTCAGAGAGTGAACTGGAGGCCTCGTCTGCAAGTAACAACAGTATGCAGCCATTACATTCAAGCTCGTGTTAAACTAATCAGTGGTACAGTGTTATTAAACAGTTTAAACGGTAAGTTGACAGTTACAAGAACTGAACTACTAGTCCTGCACCTGAAAGTAAAGATGCTAGGTGCTAATTAAGCATTGCAAGATTAAACAGAACTATTCTTAAATTCAAGATTTAATCTGAAGCATATTTTGGCTTCTTAGGGTCACAGAAGCGGTTTAAACACACAGAGTGAGACGAGTTCAGTCAGACAACCAGTCGTTGCTTCACGCGCACACACGACTGGTTTGTTTAAGCTGCATTTTCCCATCTCTCCCCAATTTCTACATGCAAAATATCTACGTGGACCGTTGAGCTCGAAGCTTGAACGACTAACTACACAGTGCTACTGTAAGAAGTAAAAGGTAAAGGCGAGTGGTCTGACTGAACTGCAACTTCACAGAAAACCTTCATTTTCATACAGGCATCAATAAAATACACAGTCACATATTCATGAGTACTCACAGAGTAACGATGTCAACATTGTACAGAAGGGGATTCCACTTGGTAACAGCAAAGAAATGAAAAGATGTCGGTATAACCACAGGTATAAATGGGACCCTAGGTATTTTTCTGATTTTTAACACTGATAGCAACAGTTATCCATTTTTGGTTTGGCTCAAAACATTTACTTGAAAGGTTTGGGATCAAGTGAAAGTGAAATAATAATAAAAAGAGATGTCAAATTTGAAGGAAAGGACAGAAGACCCGCTAGCAGAACCCATGAGAAAGCTAACAGAAGATTCACTTCAATTCTGTTTAGGTCTTGAGCTTTTTCCAGTTATATGCAAGCTTTTGCATGAACCTTGTTCTTCCTTGTTTGCCTTTACAGTTATTTTTATTAATAGCCAGCATTTTTTAATGGTTAACAAAAGCTGTGATCGTGAACATGATTTGTGTGGGTGATGTTAGCATAAAAGAAAAAAAGATTTCCTATAAAAGAAGTTGTGTTTTTTTTAAATTTATTTAACTGCTTAATTATGAGACAACCCCCGTTCAACTGTATAGCGAAACTTGACCAATTACAACAAATGATGACGCGAGTAATTTATGCAATCAAACTGATTTATTTTGAAATATATTTACAGCTTATAAATATCATAAATTAGCATTTTTACAGGAATTCTCAATGTGGAAAAAATAAGGCTGGAAGGCTGCGTTGAGATAACATAACTGCATAACACAGACAGTACAGCCACAAGGAGGTCTGTGGCTGTGTGCAAAAAAACCAAAAAGCTGCTACTGGGATGCTTCACTCCTGAGCAAAGACTAGGAGGTACATGAGAGGGACCTGGAGAGGGGCTCTGAGGGGGGGAGGCTTCCTTCTGAAACAAAGGGAACCACAGACAGACCACAGACATGTGGACACGTGTTACCGTCGAACGGGCCTAAGAAGAAGGGAGGCTGCTGCTGTGTTAGAGAGCAAATCAATCCAGGGGCATTCACGTCGGTGCTTGGTGTTAGAGGAGTGAGGGACAAGCAGAGCGCAACATGAGCATTACGAGGGTTAGCCTGCGCAAACTGGCTAAAAAAGGTGCTACATATGCATCCGTTAACCATAAGATTATGAAGTTTAATCCAAGGTTTTTAAAAATAGAGGACCTGCAAAATTAACCTTTATATGTCCCTTCCCTTAGGTGAACAAATCCAATTATAAATAATAATAAAAAGGTTAAATTAGATATTTCTATGTATCCAAAGTTTAAATACTTCAAAGAGCAGGTAGGAGACTGGGTCAAACTGATACAGTCGGCCAATATCAGCCATTAATCCTGAAGCTCCACCAGTACTGGTGTCTGTTATGCTGCATTATCATATGAAAGCTTTGGTATCATCACACAGTGATCTGCTCTCTCTGCACCGTTTGAAATTTCTCTCAACACTTTCTGCAGCACATGTAGCACCACGGCTGAGCAGAGAGTCAACCGCCATGTTTCAGTTCAATTTCTGCCTCGTTTGTGAAGTACAGTGGTAGAAAGTTGAACAATGGCCCAGCAAATTTAATGGGGACCAAACATCGGACACAAAAATCCACCACTGGTTTAACTCTTATATTTATATTGGTCAATAGAAGGCTACATTAAGTTTGCTTATTTCATCTGTTCATCATGTTGTTGGTCAGCTGACGTCAAAAACCAATAGCGCCATCCCTAGATCCATAGACTGTATATAAATGATGGAAGCATTTAGTAAAGCCTCAAACTGAACATTTTTAGCACCTTTTTAAAACCAGAGTTCACAAGCAGAGGGTGGCACTGCACAGCCTGCTAGTTCTGGACACTAAAATATGCAAAATGATCAAACGTCTTTAGTGAGACTTGAAACTGGTGACAATGACCAAAAAAAGAAATCTATCAGGAAAGTATTTACGAAGGCATCGATCAACGGAGGACCATTTTCCATATTTCTATACAGCTGGACATGTTTTTGCAACTAGAAGATTGACCCCCTGCTGGTCATTCGAATTAATACTGGTTTATTACCATTTCACACTTGTTTAACTTTGCAAGCTCCATCTTTTATATACAGTCTATGCACGGGCCAAACCGCTAGCATGGCTAAAAAGAAAAGCTAATTTCAGTTTGATGCACAGTTTAGATACCAAAGAACTGAAGATAATGGCAGCTGCATCCTTTCATGTAAGTATTCTTGGCGAGTTGTTTGCATGATACTGTTCATTGCATAATATTTAATATAGTATTTAACATACCACAAAGCTGCACGTAACACCTTTATCAACTATAGCATGCGATACGTGTGGTTCATGCTGGTTACTCTAGATTACGCAGAGACAGTACAGAGCTACGAAAGCCGACAAGCTCTTATGGCCAAAGCCAGCCAATCAGAGGGTGCAGCATTGGAAACTTGAACGGACTGAACAAAATGAAGTGAATGAGACAGAGGAAATGAATTTGGGAGGGGGAGAAAAAAGGAGACAGATGAGATAAAGGAGATTGAATGGAAAGATGGAAAAATGCACAATATAGTGAGAATTACAGGAAATGGTACAATCAGCACTGAAATTCTCACGTTAAGATATTAAGAACTGAATACACCTTAGGTATCATTAACAAAACAGAATATACCAAATAAGGCTCACATTTCACAAAATAAAAGCACTACATTGTTGCAAAGCTAAAAACAAAGTGAACATTTTCACTGAGTCAAGAACTTCAGTAGGTTTGGATTCAATGATTTTGGCCAACAGCGAGGCCCAAAGAAAAAAACAAAACAAAAAAACAACCCAACAGTCTGAAATGATCCTTATATAAAGATAAAGTCTTTTTTTGTTCTCGTTTTATTTTTTAAGAAAAAGCAATAATGTACTTTTGAGTTAATTTTATAACTCAATGCAAGAAAATACTGCAAAAAAAAAAAAACCCAAGACAGAGTGGGTGCTCTCGTGACAATTAGAAAACAGAAGTAAAAAATTAGATGAATCGTCACCCAAAGAGAGAAAAACGTAAATGATGAAATTTTTTCTTTTTAATAATTTGAATTCCATCCATATTTGATGATTTTTAAATGATTTTTAACAGAAAACAATACAATAGATAATGAATCCTGAATAAATAAAGGGACATCAGTGAATTACCTTTAAGAAAATACACAAAGTGAAATACTTTGAGATACTAAAAAAAAAAAAAAAGAAAAAAAAAAGAAAGAAAGAAAGATATACAAAAATGAAAAGCACTTCCTGAAAAATGTATTTATTAAAAAAAAAAAAAGAAGAAAAGTTTGGTATTACTATTGCACACTTTGGTGTTGCAGAGTTACGGGGCAGCAGGCAGAGTGCAGACACCACGATTACTGGTTTAGTCCACTGAGAAAAACCAACACTCAGTCCCGATGGCTTAAAAAGATTGAAGCAGAGAGCGTGTTCCAGGTCACTCTAGTGCAATTACTATAACACTGACGATCTATTAACTAATCAGATTCTTGTATAGAGTGTCTCGTGGTCTGGGTTGGACATTTCTGTGACAGCCCAGTGGGTAAAAATCTGCCTGGAACAAACCCACGTGAGTCAGAGAAGGCTACAGCACCAGGAGAGCCTGATGGTCGACAAGCATGTACCCGGCTAGAGCGCTCAACATCGTCCTGCTTCATAAATTACTGATGGCTTCAAAAACATAACACTAAAATGAAATGAAATGATGGACAGCATTGCACATTTGACGCTTTTTTTTGGAAATGCAAAAGAAAAAAAATCCATCTGGGCTCCTATCTGGCCACCTGGCTCCCTGACCCCCCATGTCTCCCTCCTAAGTGAGCTGGTGGCCGATGAGATGCTGCTGGGCCATCTCGGGCTCCTGGTAGATCTGTCCCAACACCTCATGCATCATGTAGAGCAGAGGACAGCCCAGGCTCAGCAGCTCAAACAGCAACACATAGTCATGCGAGTAGCTCCTTACGTGCGACCCCACAGCTGAGAAAGACTCACACACACTTCCCAACAGCTGTTGAGGCAACACACACACAGCCCGGCTAGCACGCCTCGGCAGGCTCAAGCCTCGCCTAAGCAAGGAAACCAGGGTACCTGGGGGTTGCAGCTGGGTGCTGCCCGTGGTGGCGGTGGTGTAGCTCCCGCCGTCCATGGACGAGGGCGCGACACGACGTTGGGGTTCCTGTATAAAGACAACACACAGAGAAAGAACTCAGAAACACAACACACTCTTCTAAAACACAACAACAGGGAATTTTTCCAACAAGAAGATTTAGACAAGTTTACTCCACTAAAACTACTGTTTCACACCGATGCTCTAACACTGCTATTCTTTTCATGCTGAATATAGGGTAATCCAGAATTAGAGGCGTACAGTATGGAGGACAGATACCCACACTGAAGGTTTGTTTGTATCCTTTAAGCAGGGTGGAATGCTAACCCATAATAATAGGCACTCGTTCATATGAATATCAGTGAAGAAAACAGTCTGAAGGTTCTCAGTCATCCAGGTCATCGTACTCGAAAAAGCGTCTGGACTTTTTCCTTGTTTCCTTGAAGAAGCTTCTTCAGTTCTAAGAGTAATTGGTGGAGAGTCCCAGATTTTAAGCCCTATGGGAGTGTCCCCAAGAGGGTTATGAACCCCCTATTGATCCTCTACCTAAAATATCCAAATGTCCAAAATGTGAACATTAGCATCCTCTTTAGAGGAAAGTGTGAAAGAAGCCATCTATGTCCACTGCGAACGGCCATCTTTGAACAGAGGCGGTGGCTTACGACACCAAGTGTCTGTCATCTATAATCCAGGTTTGAGATCCCTTCCCAGACGCCTGAACGCCAATTCACATCATGGGCCATTTGACCACAGGAAATCACATCATAGGGTGGCCGATTGTGACCAACACATTTTCACACCTTGGCTCGTGTGATTAGGTAGAGGATCAATAGGGGGTCCATGTCCCTCTTGGGGACTCTCCCATAGAGTTTAAAATGTGGGACTCTCCATTACTCTTAGAACTTCTCGGATGAGAGGTGAAACTTCTTCAAGGAAACTTGAAGTCCAGACGCTTTTCTTTCCAAGCTCCTTATAAAACAGGTTAACATGAAACATTTCCTTTGTGCCATAAAACAAGATATTTTCTAAAAGGTGGCTAATAGAACCGAACAGTGATATTACATATGGACAGTGTTGGGGAGTAACGGAATACATGTACCGCCGTTACGTATTTAAAATACTAAATATGAGTAACTGTATTCCGTTACAGTTACCGTTTAAAAAGGTGGTATTTAGAATACAGTTACTTTGTTGAAATAAATGGATTACACGGCGGTACTTCCCTGTTTCATATTGTGGCGGGTCAGGACTGTTTGGGTTTTGTTTGACAGCTACGTTCTGTTGTTCCAGGTGGCAGCGTTACGGTTGCCATGGTTACAGGGTGACGCGCTCTCTCTGCGTGTTTCCTGGGTGAGAGAGCGCCTATTGTTGTTGTTGTGCTAAGCTAATAGGCAGAATGCTACAGGCATAGCTCTAAAGAATGTAGCATCATAGGCAGTGTAGTCCGTGCTGCAGGGAGAATGGACTGCCATACCCGTTATGTGTCTGTGAGCGAGGGAGGGAGAAAAAGGAAAAGTACGAGCTGTCATCGAGCAAAAACGGGAGCTGGAAGCATGTAAATATAATAATAACCACTGCAGCCAAGAAGAGTGCCTGACGAGCCCAGTTGTAAGTAAGCTATTAAGACTCGACTGTACACCGTGTTCGTGTTTTCCTCCAAAAACAATAAGTTCTGTTGGAGCAGCCTTTCAACGCCTCTCTCTGTCTCTCGCTAGCAAAGTTGACCCAGACAACAAAGTAAAGCTAGTTTTCGGCTACGAGCCCGACACAGAACCCACCGTATTAGCCAGAGGTCCCTTTACTTAACCTTCAGTAACAGTAATAAATCACAGCAATAGTACATTCATGTAGTTGTAAACAGCATGATAATATATTAAGTAATCCAAAGTATTCAGAATACGTTACTCTCATTGAGTAACGTATTCTGAATACGTTACAGAATACATTTTGAGGCATGTATTCTGTATTGGAATACATTTTAAAAGTAACCTTCCCAACACTGCATATGGATATTACATCGTGTAATTAACATTTACTAATTTACTAATAAGTAAATGTTGGGTTCCTTACCATTCTCCTCCTAACTCTTCCTGGGTTACTGCTGTACAGGCGCTGTGCATAATGCAGCTTGCAGTAGAATTTAGCTGTACAGAAAGCAGAATAAAAAAAGTCTTTTGAAGTGACGTCTCCTACAGGTTTTAAAGGCAAGTCCAGCAAATGCAACGTACCCTCCTGTGAGTCAAATGTGTGTCCTCCCAGGCGGAGGGTGCAGTTGCAGGCGTCGCAGCGGAAACACTCTCGGTGGAAGAAGTAGCCCTCGGCGCTGAGTCTCTCCATCACGTACACCCGCTTGGAGCAGAAGTGGCAGACGTCGCTGCCGCCCAACCCGGGAGGGAAGTCCTTACGCACCACACACTGAGAGGAAGAAGGCCAGCATAGGGTTAGATTTTTGAAAGATTCTTTCAGACAAGCTTTTAGGACTGTTTTCTTCCAAGAGACACCTGAGGAGGGGAAGAAAAAAAAAACCCAAACAAAAACACACATATCAGGAGCAAACAGCCAGATTGCAGCATGAAGAAACTGTCAAAGCTGGTCACAATCACAGAAAGAGTTGCTCTTGAGAGCTGTAAAGTTGCTGAAGCAGTATATGAAAGTTTTTAGGGACACAAAGTATAATTTTGTGCAAGAATAAAAAAATAAAACAACCACTTCCAGTTCACAGGAACAGTCTGGATACTTATTCTCAGGCAAAAGATTCATGGACGTTTAGACCTGCTCCAGGCCTGGGTATGTGTCAAAGCAGGGAAGCAAGTACAGTCATTTTGTGTTAGTTATAAAAGATGCTGTTAAAGAGAACTTCACCAATTTAACATTTTATTATTCGTTTAGTTGTCATAAAGGTTCTAAGTCCTGTACCAGAACCAGAGAGGACAACCTGCCTACATCACCCAAAATGCATCTTATACCTGTAATTGTGGCGTACACATTTCCCATCAGTTCATGAATATTAGTATCTGGAGTGTTTGCTTTGATGAAATACTGTTAAATTGAATGCAAGCTGCAGTTTTAAATGAACCCCGGCAACACAGACAAAACAGACCCGAGGCTAAATCCACATGCATCTTACCGGTGGAGCACTGGGCCTGTGGTCTGTTTCATAGAGGATGGCCAGTTTCTGAGCTTTAGCATCTATGGCTGATGATACCTTTCCAACTGTACGCTAACATTAATGACAGGTGAAGAGGACGGGAGGACAAAAAGACGAGAAGGGGAAAAGAAGGAAAGATTGGGAATCAGACAGGAATTATCAAGAGGGCAGAAGGAAAAGGCTGAAAATGGATGATTTGTATTGAACGGTATCACACTGTATTCAGACTGAGGCACTGCTTGGTACCTCTTTGCTGTAACGAGGAGCCCCAGTCGGACAACTTATAGAGCGAGCGAGTGACTTTGGAATGATTCTCCTGAGGCCCTCGGGACCAGACCTCTCCGAGTGCTAAATGAGCAGCAGAATGAGCAACAGCTCGTTTCATTTCATGAAGAATAAATGTGTTATTGAACACATGCGAATGTGAATACAAGAGGAAAAACGAGCATGACCCCCATGCTATAAACTATAAACCACATGCCCCCATTTATAGTTCCTGGTCATAAAGTCAGTTTATAAAACAAGCTTTTTTTAAATAAATTAATTGGAAGGCAACATTTTTACTTAATAAGCAGGTTTAAGGTTAATAACCTTAAAAAGCACTTTAATTTTAACAGAATATTTTTTACATTCTCATGAAATGTTTCCATTTTTCTTTATCCATTGGGGAGATAACTAGTATAATTAGTTTGTTATGAATTAGACTTCAAAAAAAATAATATTTGTAAGTTCACAATAAAGAAAAAAAAAAAGACTTTAATTTTTGCAAAAGAATATTGTGAATTTTAATTTTCATTAACATAGTGTAATTTCTTGCTGTATACTGAATGTTGAAGTATGTTAGAGCTGTTAGTTTTCTTCTGTGACATTCACAAGTTAATACAACAATGGAAACTCATGCAGGAACAGAAATGGGTTACTTTGCAGAAGGTTTAAAGCTCATGCAGCTCAGGCAGCGTTACATTTATATTTTGTTAGATAAGCAGTACCCACTACCAAGTAGGGATGGGTATTGATATTCAATTCGATTCTTTATCGATTCTTTTTAAAAAAGGAGAACACTGAGGTCGATTAGCTTAGAACTTTGTTTTATATCTTCTCTTTGAACAAGATAGAAATTTAGGAGTAACATGGCCTTACAGCAGTGTGATCTTAAGATATCCAGCCTACGGCTCTTCAATGGGGTGTCACAGGGTCCCCAGGAAAAAAAATTGTTATTGCTACAGAAGAATATTTATTTTATTATTTTACATTTACAAAGTATAACATAAATTATTCTGTAGCAATTACACAAGAATATCCAGTAGTGTCCCTGCCTACAATTAAACACATTCACTTACCAAAAATCGGCGGCATCTGCTGTGGTAAATGGGTGCAAACCTTTGACCACAAACTGAGTCACTGCTCGGTGACATTCGTCTATCCTGGCCTGAAAGGAGACGCTACCGGTAGACTGCAGTGAGAACTGCCAGCATCTGAGCCAGACTCTGTCTGTCTCATCATGGTCACCTAAATGCACAGTAATGGCAGGTTTTGTAATAAGGCAGATCGCGCTAACATAATATGCACTGTTAGTTGATTATTTACCTGCCGCATTAACGGGAGAGGACGTGCAAACGTTACCGCTGCTGCTGGGTTGAGATTCACGAGTCCGGAGCGGAATTAAAAACACGACATTCATTTAAGGTCATCGTGTGTTTTGTGAGCAAATGCTTTTGCATATTCGTAGTGTTTCCTCCCTTAAATGAAATATCTACTTTGCAAGTATTGCAAGTTGCCCTGTTGTCATCCGTTCTCGTAAAGTATAATCAAACTTTTGAGCGTTTGAGCCGCTTAGGCGCCGTGTTTCCTGCCAGGTAAATGACGCTCCACAACGTGGTGACGTCATTCGGGGCGACTGGAATCGATAAGGGAATCGTTTGCAAAAATGGCAAACGATTCCAAGGAATTGAAACAGTGGGAACCGGTTCTCAACAAGAACCGGTTTTCGATACCCATCCCTACTACCAAGCGGTCTTCATGCAGGCCATCGACGTGCACAATGACTCTGTTACCTTCGTGTGATTATTTTCAGATGCGTTACTATCACCAACTGTCACAGTTTTGTGAACCTTCTCCTGCTCATTTTCCACATCGTTCTCTGAACTCTCACACATGTTCTCATAACTCTGCTCGTGCAGCAGAGAAGCTTCGAGGCCTGACGAGCCGCTCTGTTCACGTTCACAGCCAGCGTCCGAGAGTGGAGAGGAGCTCTTTTGGGTCCCAAAGCGAGGCAAGGAAAGAGCAGCAAATGTTTCGCTGTTGGGTGCAGAGGAATCAGGATGAAGTGAACAGATTTCCTGTGTTTTTTCAGAGTCAGTGGAAGAGGGAGTGTCTGTCTTGTCCTTGTGTCCAGGAGTGCAAAGTGGGACAGAGGAGAAACCAGCCTGGGCTGTGGGGTCAGGGACAGGGTGGACCACAGGGTAGATGGTGGAGCTCTTAGGTATAGACAGAACAAGAGGAGGTGTTGACAAGGAGGGAGGAGAGGAAATGGATGATTCCACCTAAAGAAGAGGAGTCAGAAATATTAGGCTGAGTAGAATAAAATGATGAAAGCGCAGAAACAAGATCATTAAAGGTTATCAAACGCTAAAGTGAAGAGGAGCGGTGTAACGTTTACCATCTTAGAATCACTGCTGGGAATTAAACTGAAAGTTGTTTTGCAGGACTTCTAAGTGTCAAAAACAAAAACTGCAAACTGTCTAAACCTCCCAGATGATGTCATTTTGTCAGACAACCAATTAAAGAGCAGAAAAGCAGCCAGCTGTACATCTCAAACATGCATTAGTCCCAATTTAAGCAGTAAAATGATTAAAGAATGAACATTTTCATGCCAATAGTGTAATACACAACCTGTGGTAGACAAAGAGGAGCTGCTGAGGGTGATCTGCTCGAACCTGGAAACATGGAGGAGAGGAGGCTAGCTCTCTCTTTTATACTCCTCCTGGAAAAGTCCCTAGCAGACAGTCTCTGGTCTTTACTCTAAAGGAACAGCAGGTGGCGGTCAAAGTTGGAACGGATTCAAAATAAATAAATACTGTAAAGAACTGGTGTGACATTCACCTGCCGCATAACCCCCCCTGATCTCTCAGAGGACTGCCCAACACCCAGAGCAGACCGAGGAGAGGGAGAAAGATGAATAGGTGAGAGGTCTGGAGAGGTGCGTTCTGGGTAGTAATGTTCAGGAGAGTCAGGGCTCAGTGAGCGAGGAGGACTCAACGGGCTCTTTGAGCGCGGGGGCGATGGAGACCGACTGCAGGTGCGCCGAGTGTGAGAGAATTCGGAGGAGAGGAAAGTAGCGGGATTCTCAAGCAACTGAAGGTAGATGGAAGGCTGGGTCAAAGGCAAGAGGAAATGGATTATGCACAGATGCGCACAGATGCTACATGACATATTGGAAGAAGTTCAGAGGCGCTCAGAGGCAAGCATACCTGCCACTTGGGGCGAGTGGGAAGCAGACTAGGAGGAGGAGGAGTGTCATCTTTGGGCTTTGCAAAACGGGGATTTTCTCTCTCCACTTCCCCATCTTCCTCATCCGATGAAGGAAGTGGGGAAGTTGGAGGAGACTGAGCAGGAGAATAGGATGGATCTGATGGGTCCTGATCAGACAGAGGCGTGGATAGGAAAATAAAAAGGACAGTAAAGAGTGAGAAAAGGGTGTGCAGAGCATGAAAGGGTTACTTTGCAAAGAAGCCAGTTTGTGATATGAGGACAGCAAGTAAAAACAAATGCATGAGGAAGATGCAGGCATTAAATCAACTCAAAGTAAAAGCAAAAAATAGATTTGTCAGACTGACCAAGATTTGGATGTAAATGCTCCATCATGAGAAAGGAAGCTCATAATATCAATATACCCCGTTTACCATAAGATAGTATTATTGAATTTAAGTGAAATACACTCACAGAAAATACTTCAAAGATGAAGTATTGAGTCAGACACTTTTTCCTTCTGGTGTACCAATAAATAAACCTGCAAACAGCATTCTTTAACCAGCTTAAAACTGCATCACGTTCTCCGTCAAAGCTAAAAGATTACAGACAGATACAACGACAGCCAACTGTTCTGCAACACATCCGATTGAGGCAAGTAAATTAAGACCCTTTAAGACCCTTTACATATTCAGAAAGGCAGAAACCCCACAGGCGACACAGACTGCTCAGACAGCAGAGGAAGTGGAGGGAGGATGAGGAAATAAATACCAAACTCACCTTTGTTCGAGCCTTTACTGTTGCGGAGTTCTCCTCAAATTTGGCCAGCAGCTGAGTTGCCATGGAGCGGACTTTGTTCTCCCGTTGTTCCCCATCCTCACCAGCAGGGGGAGCACTGTGACAGGACAACTGGCATCACACACAGGAGAAAGAGAAAGTGAGATCAATTTGAAAAGCAAACAGTGGCATTACTCACATTGCTTGGAAGAATTAAACTATTTCAAAGAAGAACCTACCTCTGTGAGGTAGTGGTTGCCCTTTCGCCGTTTCTTGTTATCAGAATCTTCCTCCAGTTTCTTGTCATCCTGCAGCATCAGACGACACAAACATAAACAAAGTGCATTTCACTTTCATCCGTAAAAAAAACAAAAAACAAAACAAAACATAAAAAGGCTTTAAAAGAGGCAAACGTGTGGGAAATTTCAAAATAAAAGGCTGTTGTACTCTCAATAAGCCAAAACTTGCAAACCTGCAGGAGTATTAAACACAAAGCAAACCTATTTATCACAACAGATGCTCTACACTGATACGCCTTTTTCCTCCGGCACTCATGAATCCTATGCACACTAACAGCTAAGGTTAGATAACACACGCATTACAAACACTACTTTGACCTTTAATGCTACCTGATCTCTAATCTAATTTATATGACTACTGTTGAGCAGCAGAAAGAAATCAATATCACACAAAAAGCAGCAAAAAGCAAGAATCAGTATTTCTCCTTACCCCGGGAATCCTCTTTCTGGGCTGAGGCAGGTTTAGCGCCTTGTGGTTGGTTTTAGATTGATAATCTTCACCATTTTCATCTCCTTCTCTGGAAACTGGAAAATAAGCAAAATACAGTTTAAATACAAGTTCTCTAATCTTTTCAGGAAATTCTGCAGTTCAAGAAAATGTAAAATTACTATTAAGATCAAATGTCATTACAAAGCTTGCTGGAAACAATAAAATTCCCATTTTAGAGGTGGATTTGTTTGCAAGTGCAACACTTGTTGATTTGAGTAATGAAAAACAAAAAAAACCCTGTATGCGTCACATACAAGGCAGCGGGAGAGAAGGACACAAAAGCTCCCTTTACATGAACAACCACCACTGACAGGTGGAGTAAAAATCGCTGATCACTTGTTTTCAGAGCAGCTTTAATGGGACTTTTTGGGTCCTGACAACCTAGAGGATAAAATAAATTGATGCAGACACACTGTTCTGCCTTTTATAACTTAAATTGGATATTATAGTTGTAAACTGCCCCAGAGCTCCCTCTAGTGGCCGCTTTGTAATATGGGTTTGGTTACTTTGGGAAGGAAAAAAATGAGAACGTGAAGAAGAAATAAAAGATGGCGGAAAGTGATACCGTAATGTTATTGTTCTAAGCTAATACGGACCTTAAAATGTTGTTGCCTTGGACAAGATATGTCTGTAAGTATGAGTGTCGATAAAATAATTATTATCTTTTGTTTTGTGTAAAAATGGTTTGATAATTTGTACATTTGAAAGTTTTATCTTGTTAGCTTGCAGTAAGAGTGTAACAAGCTAGTTTTCAATGTTAGTTCGTTAATACAGTATTTTGTACTTTCAGTTTTACGATGGTCAAAGAGAAGGCAATGGTCAAAGACCATTCTTCAATAAATCAGCGCAAAAAGGAAATAAGTCTGGTTATTGGAGCATCGTTATCTCGCTGTCTAGCTGGTGAAACTAAGAGACTCAGGGCGAGGACAGCATACACACTACCCTGCTGAAACAGCAGTCCCCAGCAACAGCGGTCCTCCCATAATTAGACAACGCGCTGGACAACACTGTCAAAAATGGTTTAAGGAAAATAGCAACACAGGACTCAAAACTACCAATGCCCAAATCGCAAATTCCAAAAAACTAAATCTCAGAAACTACAGGTCAAGTTCATGAAAATATAGTTTCATTAAAGAAGCATGACTTGTTTGGACAGGTTGCCGGGAGCAAGATTATTTCTTAACATGGCAGCGCAGCCAAGTGTGCACAGTCGCATCTGAACAAACCACGAGACTTCTGGAACAGTGTCCTTTGGTCAGACGAGACCAAAGTGGAGATGTTTGGTTTTTGCCAGATGTGGCTCTGTGCATTAATAACCAAACAGCATGTCAGCAAAAACACCTCACTCTAACTGTCAAGCACGGCGGAGGAGGGATGATGGTTTAAGCTTGTTTTAAAGACACGGGACCTGAACATCTTCAACCACAGACTTCTCTGTATGCCAGGACGGCACTGAACACAGAACTCTGCCCTCCTGCATGATCCAGTCATCTTGGAAAAAAGCCTAAAAACCATTAAAACCCCAGGAAGTCACACTTTAAGCACCATCTTTGCTATTGTGGAATTGTTTGAGTGCCATGCAACATTAACATAGGGGAGGTGGGCAGAGATCAGTATTCAGCAACTTTTATCAACTGCCTGAAGGCCTTTTCCACAAAGCTGATGCCCAAAGCGCTTGCTTCACATTTAGAGTCTAACACTGCCCTACATGTTTACCTCCCTCACTATTTTTTTCTACTTTTGGTTCTGTTTGATGTCACTAAGTGCAATATTCTTTATAAGGCCATCTCAGACTCGCTGTGTTGGCTATGAATACAGAAATCCTGCCCACCTACTGCTCAAATCTGCCGTTTGCAGAACCCACTTAAAAGTCAAAAAATGGGAACAAAAAATGTGAATTATTTTGATATTAGCTATTTTATCTGAGTCCAAGAATAAAAACATGGGACTGGAAACAAGTCCTGTTTAAACTTAGATAAGTTTAAACTTAGATAAGGCCAAGTCTGAGCAGTGGACTTGAATAATTAGACCAGGGTTCATCCTTAGACTCCAAATAAAAAGGAACTAGAGTAAAAACTATAATGCATCTTTCCAAAATAACCCAAGGCTATTCAGCAGCACAAAGGGGTCCAGTGTAAAGAGTAAATATAACTAAAGTCATGCACTTAAATATCCTAAATAAACTGAAAGTCAGTCATATTTCCATCCTTTGAGTTCAGCGGTGACAGCAGAAGTCTGCAAACACCAACATTAAAGTGCGTTAGGTAAAACGTGGCTGAGGCTGCAGCTCGCAGTGGTGCTGGACCTGAAGGCCTCCAGAGTTACGCCAAGCGACTGGATATGGCTTCCACAGACATAGCTCGCATACCACTCAGGTCTCTGGCAGGGACCGACTCGACCACAGTTGTGTAACATGTAACTTTAGCTCATGCAGAAGACTCAGCTGGGACTATAATTTAGCAGAGGGACTTCTCCGCAATTTAAAAAGACAATGAAAATGTGTCCACAGCAGCAGTAAGCAGCATCCTCCATCATTGTCTACCAACCAAAACACTAGAAGGACTTTGATGCGATCCGTGTGAGGATATTTTCTCAAGTATCGTTTTGCCCTTTAAGAGAAATAAAGTGAATGGAGAGCCTTGTTTTCACAGCTTTTTTGGGTTACATACAGCATTTCACATTTTTTGGCAAATGGATAACTGCCTCGACCGCTTCCCCGTCTGCGTGTTCAGGGTTAGATCAATACACACAGTTAAATGTTAAATGATCATTTCCTGTCCCTAAACTGGGGTCGGGAGGTCAGGTTTTAGGGCTACTGTTTCCAGTCCAAGAAATTTACATTTAAAGATACGATGAAGACTAACTTTAAAAACAAAAAACCCAACAACATTGGGTTGTTCATGATTGAATTTTAAAAAATTCATGTAAGAATTTTTGTGGTTCTGTGAGGAAGAAGCTGACCTTTGTTTGCTGGCAAGTTCCTGAAGGCCTCGTAGAACTTGGAAAGGTACAGGACCATCAGCAGCTTATCGGGTTGAGAATCTGCAGCCATCTCCTTTCCTGTCGTCACCGGTTGGATGCCAAACTCTCGCTCAGCCACATCAAACGCCAGCTGATTGTTCCCCGCCACGTCCTCCTCGTTCAGAGAGTCATAATCACTGAAATGGAAAAGGAGATGAAGGTGAGGTTAGGAGATGTGTGTACACGCTCAGGAGGTTTCTTCATACACATTCCATATACTGAAAACAATCTAGAGATAGAGCCGTTTGTGGAGGCTAACTCAAGCCGTTTATTTAGCTTCTAGATTTTACAGATGTCCCGTAAATGCTTCACATATTAGTTGTTTTTAGCTTTGCTCTAAAGGAAAAAAGTCAAAATCATTTAAAGTCATTAGCCAAAATACAGATCTGCACTGTGTTCAAGTCAAGATGGTGACAGCTTGAGGCTTCACGACAGCATACATAAAGCAGTCTATGCTTGCTGACTATTTGAGGGCATTCCAGTGACTGCTGACGGCTCCAATACAGCAGGAAATCAAGCAATTAATAGTTCGAGACCCCTGGTTTAAATGAAGGCAACTCAGTTAGCCTTTGTGCTAGAGAGAAAATGACGTGCTTCCTGAAAGATGGGGATTTTTTTTCCTTTTAAAGTCAAAATGACAAAATAAGTCTGTTAAGTCTGCTGGTCAATAAAGGGTTAATCCTTTAAAGCCGGTCAGAGCAGCATGCTCCGTTTTGCATAACTATTTTTAAATCCCTGTAGAACCGGAACCGCGTAAGCTAGCGCAATCATTTTTTTTGCATATGAAACCGGAGGAGTTGTACTTACATCTTATGCCATCAGCTTGTCCTCGGTCACAGTTTCCTTCCACATAAAGCTTTGCAAAAATTGCATAAAAAGCACTTGCAGCAACAAAAACATAATATTCCAGAAACACGCTTTGCCAAACCGATCAGCTGTTCATAACACTTCCCACATTGAAATAGACATCAATGCGAACTATCGCATGTACGCCATTTCTTGCCCGAAACCGGAAGTGACGTCATTTTCGTGGAAAATGTAGTTTTTTACTTGTAGGCCTTAAAAGCCTATACTGGTGTTTTTATAAGTCATGTTTGACTCTATACTTTTCTGAATAGTTTCTGGGATGCTTAGGACTCAAATTGCACTGCTGGAAATAGTTTATTTTGATGCATATGCTGTTTTCTTTGCAAATTTGCATCATAGGATTGTTTTTTGTTTTTCCAGCAGTATATAAAAATTGCTGTATCTCCAAAATAAAACTATGAAGACACTCAAAATAAATTTCCTGTGGTGGGAAACCATTTTGTGCAACTTTTTTGTATTTACAGTTTTGAGGGATAAGCCTCTTAAATTTCTCCAAGTAGAAATATATGTTAAAAAAACAAAAACGATTTTCAATTTTTTTGTAGTTTATTGCACTTTTTTGCAATTAATGTAATTACTATGGACTTAATGCATACAAATTATTAAAATATGGGCTATAATGGTTGTATTGATGTATAGCAGCTTGAAATGCTCCCAAAAATGGCTCTACAACATGTAAAAATATAATATAAGCTCTGGCGGACTTGGTTCTATGGTAGGTCTTAAAGGGTTAAGGTGCACTGCATGTGATGAGATGGCTTGTTTCACTGGTGAAAGTTAGAGGCATGAAAAAAATTCATCAACTGTGCGAACATGTCAACATCTCTGCACGTGGAAATTGATGGTTTGTGTGGAATCAACAGCTCAGCGCTAAGACAGGTGACGCGTGTCACAATTTTCAGAGTACTGATGTCATTACAACCCATCACTGTGACCGTTTACATGCAACTGAAAGAGCCAATAAAACTGTTGACCGTTATGTGAGCAAGAAAACAAACAAAAGTCAGTGGTTCTTCTTGCCGGTGACTTTGCATGCAATTTAAAAATTGAGCATTGCACAATAAAAGTCAATTAAACTGTAACTGAGGAGAGAGCCAGAGAGACGTGGCTCTGAAAGGTTTCTTTTGTTTGTTTTTAATTTGCACACTCTCTCAGCAATCATATGACTCAATTACTAAGCTACTCTAAACCAAACCTTGCTCTTGAAGCTGTTGACGGAGCACGAGTATGAGAAGCAAAAATCATCGCCTGAATTATCATGAGCATTAGTGCAAGTGTTTCCTGTTAGCGTGCTTTGGATCTCCTTACATGAGCTCCGGCTTCTGCCGATGGATGAGCGCACAGAGGGCCAGGCCATTCCTCCAGGAAGAGGCGAGGTTGGTGACATCGACTCCCTTGTACCCATGAGTCTGCCTCTGACACCAGTTCAGCAGGCGGCCTGGATGGACCTCAGACTCTACAGAGAGAAACAGTCTGTCAGCATGCAGCATCACAGGTCACCATTATTTCCTCAAGGCTGGAAATGTTCCTCAGACAGTGCTGACACTATGGCACGTTAATAAAGTACGGGTTGGTTTGAACTTGCAAAACCTGAACGACCTCCCAGGCCTGAAGCAACACTGGCAGCAGAGCACATGTAAGGACATGCTTTAAATCATGACTGTAAACTCAAGACAGTTAGCAACACAAACAAGAGAAGGAATTCGAGTGTCCAACGGGTCCCAGTCCTCTTTCTGCAAAAACACTATAGGTAGTGGGACTGGGAGCAGTGGGGCATCAATGCAATCCCCTGCTTCTGAGAAAACACCAGTGTCCTCTTCAGTGCATGATTTTAAACAAAGTTATGAAATAGCACAACCTTAGTGAGAATTATTTATGATTTTACATGATAAAAAGCATGTGATGCAAATATGTCATGTCATACATCATGCATTTTCCTTCCTAGCACAAATAACAAGACAAGCCCATGCAGCGAGAGCTGCTCGTCAGCCTCGGATGGCAACTTAAAAGAAAACAAAAATGCAAGAAAACTGTTCCTGCTAAAGGCGTAAACGGACCGGATTCAACAAACACCGAGTACAGAGTACAATCAGCTCATGAATCCTTCATATGATGTTAAGCTAACAACAGCCAGTTCTCCATTCTTGGTGCACTAGTTAGTTAAACTCCACACGACAGGAAGAGCAACCTGTGGGAAACATTTATTGTGCAGCTCCTGAAGAGCTGAACTTTAGCTGTTGTTAAACTCAAGTTTTAAGCACTTTTTCTGGGAATAACGCTACCTTGGCTACTTTTGGCCTTGACTTATGCTGTGTCACTACTATTGCTATATAATATGTTGCTGGCACTCTGTGGCCACAGATTTACAGAAGCTCACTGCTCAATTTTGGTGCGGCCTGCAGCACAGCTTTATTTATTACAGATTCGATCCATTTTTTCCTACATTCTCAAAAGTATTACAAATTTCCTTTGAAATATTACTATATAATTTTGAGGCTCTATTGCAAAACCCTAGTCCTAATTAGTATAATATTCCCAGGATAATCGCAGCTCTTTACCAACTTTTTTTTTTAGCTCTCCAGTTAATCCTGTGCTCTAATACTGCCATTATATTATTACAGGGAGGCCGTCTCAGGGCGCATTGTTTATGGGGGCAGGAGACATGAACACTATTAAAATTGTTAATATTTACCTGTATGTTTGATTACCCCTGCCTCCCAAGTTTTAGAACAGATACTTCCATAGTGCCTCTGACAAGTAGGACTTCATGCAACATAACCAAAAGTACTAATATTACTAAATTGTGCAAATTTAAATGCAAAGCCCTACACTGTGTGCGTCTGCTCTTCCAGATCATATCAGGTCAGCTCATGCCTGAAAGAGGCCTCATGTTGGACCCTCGTGCAGGTGTAATGTTATCCACCTGTATTGTCTGCAATGAGGCGTGTCGAGCCTGTGACTGAGATGGAGTTAAAGTTTCCCCTCAGGAGGGCTGAGCAAGCATTCAGTGTGATGTCAGCAGCCTTCCTTCTGTGAACCAATCTGAGGAATTTATTCAGACTCTTTTTTTGAGGTATTAGATGACATTGCCAACCGGTGCCGAGATGTTTTTGGAAACCTCGTATGAGCTTCTCAATTTGATGTTTCAAAGAAAGCTTTCATGCAGTGTTAATGAGGCTGCAGATGCATCCAGTCTTACTGATGAGTCAGAATGATCAGATTACTATTAAAAAGAAGACTGGGAGCTTTTACAGACTAATTAAGTCCCACCTGAGCAGTTGGCAGCAATCCTTTACGCCGCTACATATTAGGCACATCTACAATCTGCTCTTTGGCTGGGACTGTAATCTCCAATTTGTGACTATAAAAGACTCACACAGCAGAAAATGAAGCTGTTCGACATGCTGGGTCTGTCCAGATGCATCAAATGCTCTCAAAGTGCAAAAGGTCCAAGAACACGACGAGGAGAGCTCGATTATCATCAACTGTCTTTTTCTGTAATGGACTATAACGTTGAAGTTCTTTGATGTTACCATTGGTTACAACTTGACACGATTATAATTAAATCCGTTATTCATGTTTGATGGTTGGAGTGCACTTTGTAGCTTGGAGGAACATCTACCTTTCCTGGACAGGTTGACTGATCGACGTGCTGGTCCTCCTCTTTCTATCTGACCTGGTCCCTGATGACCATCAAGGAACAGGTGACGCACCTGGAAGCACAAAAATCAGGAGGCCTAATGAAATATAGGTTCTAGGGATGTGCAGATAGAAACTGTAGGCTGTCAACTAAAATTTGTGTATTTTTTTCTTTAAATGTTACATTGGTACATGGCATTTGAACTGCAATATATATGATATTGACCACAAAGGTTTCTGTTGCAACAAAATGTACTTGGCACTGTTTCATTTCCATATTCAGTGGAAAGATTACATGATTGTGTTGAGTGCACAAAAAAACATTCAGAACATCTGTTTGAGTTTTCAGTGTCACGAGAACCAATACTTGGAGAGATGTTTTCTCATTTCCTGTTTTGGTCTTTTGAAACTGATTGGCTGTGATTGTCCAATGGCTATGAAGACGAAAAACAAAAGACAAAATTTGGGGGTGGCTGTAGCTCAGGCGGTAGAGCAGGTCATCTACTGATCGGAAGGTTGGTGGTTCGATTCCTGGCTTCCCCTAGTCTGCATGCCAAATATCCTTGGGCAAGATACTAACCCCAAATTGCTCTCCGATGCATCCATCGGAGTATGAATGTGTGTGTGAATGTTAGTTAGAAAGTGAATGGGTGAATGCACAAGTTGTATAAAGTGCTTTGAGTGCTCAGAAGAGTAGAAGAGCGCCATATAAGAACCAGTCCATTTACCAAATCCAGGAATATTTGTGTGACCACTAGTTTGAAGATGTTTGGTCTTGATGACTACTTATTTTTTTGTTAATGCAATGAAACAGACACATAAGTTTGCTTATTTGATCAATGTAGGGATGTCAGATTCCACCCTTCTTGATTTCTTTTTTTTTTGCCTGTCCCATTTGGTTCTTTAGCCGTCAGAATTGTTGTCTGAAGACCAACAAGGATACCCAATGGATTTATTTTGCCAAATGGATCATCATGGCATTGCCGTATTGGTCCATTTGATCGACCTTTGTTTTTATTATTTATTTTATTTTATTTTCAGTTGTTACAGACGGGACAGACATGAGTGAGGGATAGGAAAGGGAGAAAGAAAGAGGAAGGAAAAGAAAAACAGAAGGGGAGAGGGACAGTGAGAAAGGGGGAAAAAATATCTCCTGGATCACCTGTTGAGAGAAAAAGAATAGAAAGCAAGCAAAAACAAAACAAAACAGAGCAACATACTAAACACAACACCATCGCATTAATCTAGCTAAGTGTAAACAGCAGTAAATACTAAATATTGAATGTTGTTGTGCAGCACGCAGGACAGACAGCGCACAATGTGCTTTGAAGTAGCAGCCAAGAAAGGTGTGATTTAAGTCTACGAACAGTGAACACCCGTGTGCACACCTGTGTGGGTCGGCGCGCTTGTATTCAAATGGTTTCCCCATGTAATGGTCTGCAAGAGGATGTAGAGAGCCATAGCCCTGTGCCCCAGGGCATGAAGCAGGCATGGAGGAGATCCAGGCCCCAGACATCCAGAGGCCCCAGAGTGCAAGAGCCCAAGGAGGACCACCGGAGGGGCATCCGTGCCACCTTCATGGGAAGGAACCCTTCTTGATTTCACCAGACAGTCCCCATATTTTCATATTCAGAATCACAGCAATTACTCCTTGATGACCCCTCTCAGCTGCACCATAGTGCTGAATCATCAGAATTTGTGATGGCAAATGCGATATATTTGCATAGTTCAAGTGAGCATACTGAGTTTCCCCAGTGCCCTTATTTGCAGAGCTGAATATTATCGATGTAAATCTACAAACGCAGCTCTCACTGAGGGTGTAGTTGGTTGGCGTCAAAACACCAGCAGCAGTAGAGATTTGATCTCACACTGCAGAGATTGTAGATTTGCTCAGAACAAGTTTGAGCTCGTTGTCGATGCCTTATGGAGAATAACTGAAACATCTAAATCTCTTCAAACTCGGGTTTATTTATGTGACATCTACCATATTAATGTGGAAATGATCCCCTAACATTCTAGTTTATAATGAGGTAGACAAGTAGAGATTTCAAAACAGTATTTCTATTAAGTGTAGAAGGCAACTTCTTTCCTTCTTTCTTCACAGGTACACTGCTGAGTACAGGACTCACCTGATGTGGGCGCACACAGCTGGCGTTGAGGTTGGGGTAGCGGGTAGCAGGGGCAATAGAGTACTGTTCAAAGTTTTTACTGATGTTCTCTGGGGTGGTCTGAGGTAGAAGACGGTAGATGCTCTCCCTGGAGTAGAAAGTAAGATTTAACTATCAGATAAGAAAGAACAGCTTTTAAAAGGAACCCAGAGTAATCTATGACTTAAAAGTGCATTCATGTGGAAACAAACCAGCTCGGGCATTATTAGAAGACATAATCCCGTTTGAAAGTAATTGACCCTTTGAATCCATGAACATGCTCACACACCTCTCAGCCAGGATCTCCAGTGGGCTCTTTCCTTTTGCCCAGTCCTTCACCATCCATGCAGTGTCAAAGGCAGCCAAAAACCCCCGAGCGCAACCCGTACCCATCGGCCAGAACGGCTGTAAACAGAAAGCGTGACACGCACGAGCTGAGCCTGGGACACAATAAGAGCAGTGTTGGACAACTTTCACAACACTGATAAATAAATACATAAGTACATTTTATTCTAGGCACCTGTCAAAAACACTCAAGATCACATTAGAAGACTTAAAAATATACATCTCATCCATCCATTCGCTTCCGCTTATCCTTTTCAGGGTCGCAGGGGGCGCTGGAGCCTATCCCTGCTGTCATTGGGCGAGAGGCAGGGTACACCCTGGACATGTCGCCAGTCTGTCGCAGGGCCAACACACAGGGACAGACAACCATTCATTCGCACATTCACACCTAGTGACAATTTGGATTATCCAATTAACCTGTCCCCACAAGCTGCATGTCTTTGGACGGTGGGAGGAAGCCGGAGTACCCGGAGGGAACCCACGCAAACACGGGAGAACATGCAAACTCCACACAGAAAGCCTGATGTTGGAATTGAACTCGGGACCTTCTTGCTGTGCGGCAACAGTGCTAACAACCGTGCTGCCCTATACATCTCATTAAGTCAATAAAAGATTCAATAAAACAGTTAATAAAACAAGTTTACAAGTTTAAGTTTTATGACCAGAGTGGCAGGTGGGAAACGATCAGACTGAGTGTGGAGTTTAACGATGGTGTTTGGAGACGGGATCTGAAGGCAGAGAGTCGGTGTTATGGATGTCTGGTGGGAGGAAGTTCCACAGGTGATGGACGGACAAGGTGAAGCCTGTAGAGCCCATAGCAGTCAAACGGGTGGGTACCACAATGAAATGGAGAAACGCATCCAAAAGTTCAGGGAGGCACTTAAGAGTAAGGTTAGTGACTGCCTTGAAAGCTGGGAGCAGAATTTTGAAATCAATACAATATTGAGCCAGAAGCCAGTGAAGCTGCTGAAGGACAAACATGATGTGGTTAATGGACGAGCTGGTGATGGTGCGAGCAGCAGAGTTCAGGATTTATGGATGAACATGAACACGCGGAGACGGCAGTACTGTTGGGTGAGACGGATGGAAGCGATTAATGTTACGAAGATCAAAGTACGACGTGAGGATGGAAGGACAGTGCGCCGTCAAGGATGACACGCAGACGCTTAACCTGAGCGGAGGGAGAAACCGAGCGACTGTCAATGAAAAGGGAACGCTACAACTTCTCATACCTCAAGCAAACTATCTCCCACCAGCGCAACCAGCAGCTGGTGTCCATGTTTCTCCCTGATCAAGGCGGCGTTTTCTGAGGCGTACATGCAGGTGAAGTCAAACATGGCTACATCCGGCTGTCCGTAGTGGTTGATGGCGTAGTCCAGGGACGGCAGCTGGTAGTTGGTGCCAAAATCAGCCGCTTCACGAGCATATGAGAGCAACGCTTCCTGATTGACGTTGTCAGGACTCAGAAGCCGTTCAGTTTCCATGTGATCCTGCATTAAGAAGAAGGAGACAGTTTTAGGCACACGGCTGTATTGACAGTTGCTTTTTCGCCATATTTAAAAAGTTACAGTGATATCCCATCATTTTTAATCAAAGCAGCAAGGCTGATGGTCAACGAAGAAATATTAACCGGGATAATTCAGAAATGCATTTTATATTTCTGATTAAACTTGATGTAAAAAAAGTTTGTGCCACATGTGAGCACGCTCACATCGTTCAGCACTGACGGGCAACATAAGACGAGAGGGAGACCACTGAACACACGCGTCTTTACCTATATTACTCCCACTGTGGGGGGAAAACATCTGCCTTCTTTTACACTGTGGGGACCTCATCGTCATCGCAAATTATCTTAAAAGAAATAATTACATTTTTTAAAAGAAACAGTTGTAACAGGTTAATGCCGGGCTCACACTGTGCGATTTTTGGCCCATTTTGAGCCGATTTTTGAGTCGTGCGACCGTTTTGGCGATCGGCCCGATTTTGGCCTTCATCGTGCGTCGTGTAGTATACGTGGGGTAACGAGAAGCGATTAACACCTCACGACCAGCTCCTGATCATCAATCGCTTGGTCGTGAGGGTGTCACACCTGTTTGAAATCCTCACGACCGTCGTGAGGGTGTCACCGCAGCTTCTCACACTGCGCACGCGCAAACACAAATGTCAGCGAAAAAGACGGCACAGCGCGGCAGTGCAGCGTGTGATCTGGACACAAGCGATGGAGGCACTTGTAGAACTTTGGAAAGCTCATCCGAGCCTTTTCGATGTGGCCTCACAAAATTATCACGACCACAACAACCGTGAAAATAGTTGGATAGACATCGCTGCTCAATCACAGCTGCCTGATCAGTGTTTTTCATTAGCAATTTAGCAAAGTTGATGGTGGTGGTGTGCGTGTCTGTGTGAGTGAAAGACAGAGAGGGAGAGCGAGCGACAGAATTTCTGTTATAACCTTCATTTTATGGATGCACAGTGTGAGCACTCGGGTCGCATCAGAGCATCGGGTCGTATAGTGTGACACCCTGCATCGTGACCTACGAACTTCTAACCCCTGCGAGTCAATCGTGCAGTTTGAGCAGGAGCTGAATCGCGCGACTGAAAAAAAATCGCACAGTGTGAGCCCGGCATTAGGGAGAGTTTCCAGGATCTTAAGAGAAATCCATGTAATGGTCTTGAACTGGTGATAAAGGTATGTGTGAGAGGGGAGAGAAAGAAAATTAATAAATAGCCCTCATACGTATGCCAATCCAATACTCTAATACTCTCCTGCGTGTGCGTGTGTATTTTCAGATAATTGGTTTGGCAGACGTTACCGGGGGGTTAGACTGAGGGTCACATGGAGCCTTTCCAATATGATCCAGTTGATGTCCTAATGCAATTGTAATAACCGCATTTATAATGTCTAATCTCTTTAATGGGGTGTGTGTGTGTGTGGCGCGCATGAGCGTTTAATTAGAACCCTATTCATCAACCTCCTCTATGCCGACCCGTCACTCACTGGTCTGGCGAGCGCGCACGCATTCCTGTTTGGGAACGGCCTTTGAATCCTGGAACCAGGGTTAACCACAGAGGGAGGGTGTGAACTGTAACCCATTGGAGTCTGGAAGAGTCGAATCTACGTTTGTGTGTCTGATTAAATCAAAGTCAGCTGAGTAAACTTACATTAATGATGACCCCTTTGTCCAGCAGGCTCTGCTTTTTTGCAGTCATGACAAAGTAGTGGGTGTTGTCTTTGTAGTAAACTATGTTCTCCAGGTCGATTCCTGCAAACATGAACATATTTACTTAGAGAGGATGTTTAGCACAGGAAGGAGCAGCATTTAGAGTGGGAGAAGCTGTCATTTTCCCACTGCAACATTCTTTCCCGACTCACCCGTCTCCTCTTTGAGTTCCAGAAAGAACTTTTGGTTAAAGATGAAGGCCACGCCACTTATTTCTTCTACTTTGGCCTCTGCTGTTGTGTTCCTATTGACAAAGTTAGCCGTTATAGCGATGGCCAGCTTCCCACGAAACTCCTTGCGCCTGAAACCTGCAGAGGTGAGGGAGGAAAAAAAACAAACAAAAAAAAAAGGGTTCAAACCGTTCAAATCATTTATTATTTACTGAAGTTGGTAAATCAATACTAAAGTGTTGAAAATACAATCCACACAAAGCTTCACTTTGTTTGTTCCAATAGTGGGAAAACAGAGTAAGCCTGCTCCTGATGACCTCAGTGATCTGGATGTTTTGTAAGGCAAAGGGTGAATAAAAATGTAAATCAGTAAGAGTCCATTTAGTGCTTTACACATGAGAATGATTTTAAAAGTTATTCAAAGTAGGGCTGGGCTATATCATACCGTTCACGGTAATACCGGTGTAATTTTGGGCAACGATAGGAAAATTAAATATCACGATAGAATATGGGTAAAACGCGCATGCGCACTGCCTATGTTTACATACGCACATGGCGGCGACGCAGAATGAGAAGAGCGAAAGTGGATCGTTAAATGAAACGGATGAACCAGATCTGGTTTGTTAAAATGCTGCAACTTCAGTGGTGTGGAACTGGTTTAGCTTTCATCCATCAGATACACAACAAAGCACTATTTTTGGTAGAGCATGCTAGCGGGCCGTCGTTATTACCGTGTATTTTGGAAAATACGGCACTTAAAATCAATCCTTTGATTTTTCTGAAAATCGACAGTGCCCCTTATAATCCCGTGTGCCTTATGTATGAATTCTGGTTGTGTTTACCGACCTCGAAACGATTTTATGTACACGGCGCTCAAAAATCTGTCAGATGTTTCAGTACGACTTTGCTAAGCTACGAAGCCGCACCGCTTGATGGATTGTCGGAGCATTACGGCTCCGACAGTACGTATCACCTCGCGGAGTGATACGTACTGTGCTTCAACATAATATTACGGTATTGTGTGTGTATAACCTCTTTTTAAGTTTTGTGGATATTACACATGGTTATGCTGAGGATATGTCGACCAGTTTCCACTGGAAATGCCTTTTGGTTAAACTGTCAGCGAGGAATTTGTACTGTTACATTTTTATATAACTTTAATGCACATACAAAAAACAGCTGCTTGTTTAAGTTGAGGAGTTGTAAAGTATTTTGTCTAGTGTCAATTATGTCGTCAGTTATAGCGTTATCGCAAATTTTCAAATGTATGTCGTGATAAATATTTTTGGTCATATCGCCCTGCCCTAATTCAAAGGGAATGCAGTGATTTATTTTTTACTGAGTAATGCGCTCCACCTTTTTGAGGTTTGTTAGATTTCTGCAGAATTATGAATGAGCTGTAGTTTTACTATGACCTGTAAAGACACAGTTACAATAATCTAATCCGCTGAAGATGTGATCATTTGAATACTGTGTAAGCAAGATTTTCTGCATCTGCTTCAGACTGAAATCCTTTAATTTTTCCAATATTTTTCCAATGGTACTAACACGGTAGGGCAATGGTTAGCACTGATGCCTCACAGAAATAAGGTCCTGGGTTTGAATCCAGGCTGGATTTACAAGAGATGCCTTTTCTGTGGAGTCTCCAGGTACTCTGGCTTCCTCCCCAAATACATGCACGGGGTTAAAATAACTGGTGTCTCAAGTGGTCATAGGTGTTTCTGTGAGTGTGTCTCTGTGCCAGCCCTGTGATACCCTGGACAGATCCTCAGTCTGTACCCTACCGTCTTGGCCTATGACAGCTGGGATAGGCTCTAGCACCTGTGATGTAAGGCTGATAGTAGGCCGAATTTGTGCATCATGTTTTCTAGATGCACTTTTTGTTTAAGTGTAGGGGAACTGCAATCATGTGGTGACACTGATGTGTAGAGTTGTGTGTCATCTGCATACTTTTGACAATAAATGTTATAATACTCTGAATGAGAGGGAGCATGTAGATGCTATTCCCTCAATACCGCTAACGTACTCTCCAAAATCCAAAAGTACTTATCAAACAGGCTCCAAGTGTACATCACATCCTTTGTCCCGGGACAAGACTCAGCGGTCCATCTGCATCTAAAGGACAAAGGTCACTCTTTCAAAGATGCCAATGTTCCCATTTTGGACAGAGAAGACCGACGGTTTGAAAGAGGAGTGAAAGAAGCCATCTACGTCCACTGTGAACGGCCATCTTTGAACAGAGGCGGTGGTTTACGACACCAACTGTCTGCCATCCAGTGTTGAGATCCCTTCCCAGATGCCTTAACATCACATCCTGGGCCTTTTGACCTCAGGAAATCACATGATAGGGTGGGGCTAGGTTTCACAATGAGCTCAGCCGAAACCTTGGCTGATGGTGACCTACACCCGTTTTCACACCTTTGCTCGTGTGATTAGGTAGAGGATCATTAGGGGGTCCAGTGTCCCTCTCACTCCCACAGGGCTTAAATCTGGGACTCTCCACCATTTGACCTTAGAACTGCAGAAACTTCTTGGATGAGAGATGAAACGTCTTCCAGACGCTTTTCCTTCCAAGCTTCTTAGACTCTTTGCCATCCTTATCATGGATATGTGGAATTACTCCAAGTCTGAAGAAAATCCCTGCAGGGCCTAACCATTGGGGAATTTAGTATTGTTTGTGTTTTTAAGACAGAAGCTGCAATTCTTAAGTTATCTAGTGTAGACGACAGTCAGGAGTTAGTCATAATGTTGTTCTTTCCGTAAAAAATAATTTGCACAAACATCCCCCCCTCCTACTAGTTGACCATTATAATCCTATTTAGAATATTATATTATATTTAGAATATTCCTTGGAGGAAAGTCCTGGAGCAACATGCAGTTGAAAGAGTTTCTCTGCAGTCATGGAGACACCAAACCTTCAGGAGGATGATGCTTCCCATCAGTCATCTTTATGGGAAAGTAAAAATGTTCATAACACACATATGCCACACACACTCACACACGAGCAGAAAATAAACACTGCAACTTGTACGCTTTGACAAAGCCAACAAAGCTCTCCAACAGTTCATGAACCAGAACACCCCTCTGACCCCATACGCACCATTAAGCCTCCAGCTGAAACTATGTCAGCAGGAAATGCTTTACCAAGTGGCCGAAAGCAGCTTTGCGCCACCTCACCTCATTTCCACAAAAAACAAACAAACGGAGCTTTGGCTCCTGAAATGTAGGCCCATAACAAAGTATGACCCACAGCACCACTCGCATCTGTAACCTATAATCTTTTCTCACCATCTAATGTGCTTCTGCGTCCGTCAGCTCCAATCACCACGTCAAATTCAAAGTCCGAGACAGGATGGCCAGAAGGTCGGATCTCCGCCCGCCAACCATGACCTGAGGAAGAACACAAGAAACCATATATGATATTCAAGGACAGTGCAAGAAAACACAAGCAGGAAAGCAGGAAGGCACGCTCAAGTGCTGATTTTAAAGAAAAACACGAAACAGGCAGAGCAGATGAGGTTGCATCTCAACTACCCTCTCAGTGTCACATAGTCGTGTCATGTTCCTTGGAGTGTTAGAGTGAGGAAGTTTCTGGACATGCTGTGTGGGACGTGCTATTTTAAGACATTCAGAAAACGCAGCACAGAGTTCAACTAAAATTTAACAGCACACTCAGTTTATCTTTATTCTCCACACAGAGTAGAAAGAGTAGAGTAGAAATACTCTATATATACTTCAAATGTGCGATCATTTTAACATGCACTGTTTGTAGGGAACTTTCCTTATATAGCCAAGATATGCAGGCGGGTCCCAGCATGTCACTGCCACTCATGACACTTTAACATACAGATAATACCACAAATACACACCCACAGACACACTTGTCTTTCTCTATTTGTGAGGATACTTACTGACTTTGGAACTGAAAATGGCTTCATAGTAGAGCAATGCACTGACTCACACACTGGTGTAATGAATTTGTTCATGAGGACATACTCACCCACATCCGTCTGCTCCTCTGGTGGCTCCAGCAGTTTGATGAACTCAACATTGACGTGAATCTCGACACCAAGGATCAAGCTCACTTTTACAAGCATCAGTTGAAGCTGGCGGATACCTGGAGCAAAGAGACAAGTGTGTTCACAGAGCAAACCAAGAAAAGAAAAGAACCATCTCGACTGGCAAAAAACATCAATTCTACATACTTAGTAGTTATTAACACACATCAATTAAATCTCCAGAATAAAACTGGGAAATTTAAAAAAGCCCACGTCCTCCAAGATCCATGGTTATAAAAAAGGCTTTCTTCGAACCAAGCAGCAACTTACAGGGATAAATAGAAATTATGCCAACAGAGAAGTGCCAAAAATGACCCGAGCCCATTCCAGGGTGGATTTTAAAGTTAGAATGAACTTTACAGGCTGTAAACTGAGCTCTAAAGCCTCCATAACAACGCTATGGTGGGTGGATTTTCAACAACTAACCCTTAAACTTTAGGAAGGCTTAAAAACAGGTGGCTTTTAGTTTATTGTCATTTAGCACTAATTAACTCTCAAGTGTGTCTCTGCAATGCACTTTGCTATCCATGCTGCCGAGCATTATGCAACAACTCAGTCGTTTTAAACCAAAAACAGTTTAAAAACCCCAAAATCTGGGTGTTGATGAGCAGGGGAACAAATATAAGTTTAATATATACAACCTGTGGTATGGAATGTGGTTTACTGATGCTATCGTGCTGATGTTTATTTTGCTGAAATTGGACTCAGACTTTTTAATGTTATTTATTCATGAAATAAATAGTTTGGGGGTTTGAACCTTTTCATGCTTCTTAAATAGGCCATGTCACATAAGTCGAAGAACCACTGACAAAAAGGTAATCACGAGGATTATAAAAATAGAGCTTTGCTGCTGCTGCGACTGAATGAATCCAAAGCAACAAAGACAAGGACACTGTACTTGTGTGGATCTGTCACAACAGAGTACTGCAACCAAACAGACCATAAAACAGACTGACAACAGTAGATACTTGCAGAGACATGGCAACAGACTCTCAATGAGTCAGAGTTTAAAATCAACATAAGCATGATTTTTTAGTTTTTAGAATAATATAATGCGAGTTGTTTGTACACGTTTCCACTTGTTCTCCAGAAGGAATTAAAGTTAACCGACGTTCAGGAGAAGGACATGCAGTGGGTGGGTGTGGCGGAGGAGGATGCGAGGGATAGGATGAGATGGAGGAAGATGATCTGCAGTAGCAGCTGGAAGAAGATTCCCCCTGGACATACTGTAAGAATCTGAGATGCCGAAGTATTTACACTGTACTTACATGCATTAGCAAAGAATGCCCGTAGAGTGCAGATGAGAAAGAAAACAATGAGTGAAGAGAGTCAGCAGACCTCATCTTTGAAATGAGATACATGACAGTTACTAAAGCTGGAGAGCAACAAGTGCGAATGTATTTGAATAGCGCTTTACTTATAGTCCCTATGGACCCCAAAGCGCTTTACACTACTTTCAGTCATTCACCCATTCACACACTGGTGATGGCAAGCTACATTGTAGCCACAGCTGCCCTGGGGCGCACTGACAGAGGCGAGGCTGCCGGACACTGGCGCCATCGGCCCTTCTGACCACCACCAGTAGGCAACGGGTGAAGTGTCTTACCCAAGGACACAACGACTGAGACTGTCCAAGCCGGGGCTCGAACCAGCAGCCTTCCGATTACAAGACGAACTGCCAACTCTTGAGCCACGATCGCCCCGCTACTTGCAAACTGCAGCAAATCAGGCTGCAGGAAAAACAATCCTCCTCTCACATGACAGAGTCACACATCCACTTCTGTGACGTTGGCTTTGGTTTTGTGGCCAGACAACATCACATTTACTGCACAGTAGTGATTTATCACACACACACAGTGCACTTACTCAGAGGCAGGAACCATTTACATGTTATGGCTTCACGGTACTTTGCATGTGTTCTCTGTTAAAGCACTACTGCGGTGCCACTCTGAGGACTTTACAGCCCATTTTATTTTTACAAATGTGCTTCAAACGCATCACATGCAAGAAATCAAAGATACCGCTACAAACAAATAACATTAGAAATGAAATTAGAATTTAAAAAAATCTGATTAGAATGAATACATTACATTAAAAAAAAAAAAATCAAACCAATATTAGAAGTTTTTCAGAGCGATTAAATGTTCTATAACGTAGAACTTTTGCCAGACTTGTTTTATAATCTGACACCTCTTCAGCTGGCATAAGAAATTCACGTGTAGTTAAGACTAAGGCAGGGGTGGCAACTCCAGGCCTCGAGTGCCGGTGTCCTGCAGGTTTTAGATGTGTCCTTGATCCAACACAGCTGATTTAAATGGCTAAATTACTTCCTCAACATGTCCTGAAGTTCTCCAGAGGCCTGGTAATGAACTTATCATTTGATTCAGGTGTGTTGACCCAGGGTGAGATCTAAAACCTGCAGGATACCGGCACTCGAGGCCTGGAGTTGCCTACCCCTGGACTAAGGTGTAAGAACCCTGGGCATCCACTAATGTCTGTGCATGTGTGCCCCACCCCTTACACACACAGAGTGGAGAAAGTAGCAACTTCCTCTGGGCTAAAGGATGGTACCAACTTACACTCACAAAAACCACATTAAGAGATAAAAGATGGAAAATTTCCCAAAATATTATTATAGCTTAATAAAATTTCAGACAGGCAGAGCAACTGAATTTTAATTAATTTTTTTTATGTCTCAAATGAGATTGTTTCATGACTATATTATCAAGATACCATGGGACTCATGTTTTGTTTCCTATTACAACCATTTAGAACCTAGTCAGTAAATAACTTTACAAGCAGATGAATTATTCAATCATAAATTGGAGCCATTTGAAAGGAATTAGGATGAGTCTTCCTTCCTAGAGCTAAAAATCAAAGAATGTGTGTCACAGTTTAACTTTCAGTCTTCTGTGCTGTTTTTTGGCAGATTATCATCAAAGCTTTAAAAAAAAGGAGACAAATGATGTGTGCACGCTCACTGATGTGGTCGATGGCGCCGGCGCAGAACTTTCCGTAGAACTTCTTGGCCCCGAGTCCCCTGAGGTCGTGGATGGTGTAGGGCCAAAGGTGGAGCACATTGTTCCTGGAGAAGGTGTCTCTTTTTTCAATCACCACCACCTTGCAGCCCAGCAGAGTCAGCTCGATGGCCGTGCGAAGGCCACACGGACCGCCGCCGATGATCAAACACTGAATGGGAGAAGATTTCAGTTTTAAGATTCTGTACCGCAACACAGGAACAACTCCAGCATGTCGTCTGCCTGTCTGACTCTCACGGTCATTGTACTGGCTCGTTTAACACTAGCTTATAAAACAAGGGCGTTCACAGAGAGGTCTGAAGGCAAACGGCAACAGACAGTAACTGAAATGTTCTCTTGCATGTTATTCAACCCAATCAGGTTGTGAATCACTCAACACACCTAAAATACCAGGATGTAAGCTTAAACATATACTTTACTGACTACTGAATTTCAACCCCTAATGCAAATATGCCATGTACGCAGCTGGAGTGGGAAAGCATCATTCAAATGTCTTGCAGCAGCACAGCGCCTCTCTTTTTTAAATCGCAGTCAGCGCTTCATTTCCAGATCGGCACGCAGCTATTTTACAGCTACACAGGAAATTACGTAGCCAAACAATTAGCACAGCAATTTGGGTACATTTCTAACGGCTACCTTATTAAAAAGAACAAAGAAAAACCGATAGATTCGCAGAACTCTACAAAGTCCCAAACTGCTAAATCCTCTGCCCTCATTTTGAGAATAGATGCAGTTTTAAAAGAGAGATCACCCACCCAGCCTTAGGCCCACCATTTTTCTCCTGGAAAAAAAAAAAAAAAAGCCTGAAATAATAGTTTCTGTTATTTTTGGCCAACTCCCAACCCAACCCTTCTGTCTTAATCTCCCCTCTGTGAGTCTCTGGCCTCATTTCCCTCCAGACTTCTTATCTTCTCCTTCAGAAACGAGCTTTCCAATGCTGCGTTAAACACGGTGCTCAGAATATCCATTCGTTTATGGCGAGACAAAACTCACGTGACAGAAAATACCAAATAGGAGATCCTTATTGTATCACGTGAAATGCATATGTGAACTTTCATAATGTTTTTGAGCAAATAATACTTAAAAACACAGGTTACACTAAATAAATGTTTCTGCGTGCATCTCAGTCATCGATTTATATCAATTCTGCTCCTCAGAGTTTGGATCATGTGTTTACTGCCGTTCAACAGCCTTCAACACCATCAGAACAACATCACGCAACCACTTCAGAACCTTCAGAGGTCAGTCGTGCTTGGTCTTTCTTACCCTCGTGCCTTGGCAGGCCTTATTCTGGTTGTAGACCTTTTGCTGAGCTCTCTTGTCCAGTTTGGTCCAAAGGGCTTTGACTTTCCAGGAGCTGACTGCCGCCTTCAGTGAGTTATAGAAGTTGCTGTGGTCCAGTGGATCCAGCTCCAACTGCCTGCAGAGGATGCTGAAAGCCTGCAGAGTCCCTTTACAGGTAGATGCCTGGACAAAGTTCTCAAATAGCTGGCTGGCCTGAGCCGTACGCTCGTCCTCTTTCTCACCCATCGATGACCGGTGTGTCCAGTCTCCTTTAATCATTTTCTTCCACCTTTGCTCTCCCGCTTTTTTATCCTCTCCTTCCACACAGTCAGCACGGGACTCCCAGCATTTGTGCAGTGTTCAGCTGAATAAAAGAAAGGAAAGAAGACCAAGAACTTGTTACAGAGTTCACAGAAGTATATCTGTCAGCGAGGGAAAGGTGAGGTTATCATTTGGTGCAAAGTCAGCAAATTAAAGTTTTGTTTTGTTCCCCAGGTTTAACTGGATATTCTATATATAGAGTTTTAATATCCTGGTGATTTCTGAAATTAAAGTTAATTTAAATACAATTTTAAAATAAATGCACAAATAACCGCCAGGAAAGACTTCGATATTTGTCAAAGGTGACGAGATTACTTTGTTATAATAATTACAAAAAGATGAGGCACTTATGCCCTGCTCCCTTCTGGTCGTGTTTGCGACTGCAGTGACATCTTTCAGGTATTCATTTTGCATCGCTGTCTGGAAACACCCTTGTAGTTCCTGCAAGGTCCCGTTTCAAACGTAAGGAGTCTGAAAATAAATTGCAGAGGTCAGCATGTTGCCTCATATAGCCCGAGTGTCATGTCCTGCATTCTGCGCGAGGTATCCGGGGACTAGCACTGCTTTACCAATACATCCCCGTACAGGCCTACACATCCACCTCCAGCCAACGACAAGCCTGTGAAGTTCAAACAGTCTTAATAAGCTGAACATATTTTTTGCCCCCTGTGCAACAAAGATATTTGCCCCGACTACCTGATAGGATTATGACCCCATGTGCATTTGGAGGGTTCAGCTGAGCAGTCATGGGAGCAGCTCAAACCCTGTAGCTGCAGAAATACAGAGAAAAACACTTTCACAGTTATAATTATGTGCCAGCAGCAACTCGGGGAGGCTCAAAATGTGGAAAAAGCAAACGCTAAGGAAGAATACATCACTTCTTCTAAACCGTGCAAACTGATTTATGTTCATAACTAAGAGCGCATGAAGATGACGACCAAATATCAAGATAGCAGCACTTCCCTGCTGAGTATTTATCCTGAGACAGTTCGTTTCATAAGAGATGTTATAAGTATAGCCTGCACATGTCAAGTCTGGACATCCTCTGTCCCAAATCCATGAGTCTCTATTGTTGAAGTCAACAGTCGCATCATTTGCTACCACTGCTACGCAGACGACATCCAGCTCTATCTATCTATCTATCTATATATAAGCTGCAGATTCTAAATGTGTGCTTAGAAACCATCAAAGGTTGGATGGCTGACAACTTCCTCCAACTTAATGAAGAAAAGACTGAAGTCCTTGTATGTGCTCCAGACAGACATGTAACATAATGAATGCTCTTGGTCCTCTTTCAACAAGTGTGAAATCGTCTATCAGGAACCTAGGGGTAACCTTTGATTCTGCTCTTACCCTGGATGTCCACGTCAAATCTCTGGTTCGGTCATGCTTCTATCATTTAAGAAACATGTCTAAATTGAGCCCCATAGTATCTCATACTGAACTGGAGATTGGTATTCATGCATTAATTTCATCACGATTGGACTACTGTAATTCACTGTTTACATGTCTAAACAAAAACTCCCTGGAGCGTCTGCAGATTGTCCAAAGTGCTGCAGTAAGGCTTCTGACAAAAACATCGAAATACTCTCATGTAACACCATTGCTTATACAGCTGCACTGGCTCCCCGTTGAATTCAGAGTCCATTTTAAGATTCTGGTTCTGACATTTAAGGCTATTCAAGAACAAGCACCAGCGTACATCATTGAACTTTTACAGCCCTATGCCCCTAGTAGGTCCCTGAGGTCTTGTGATCAGGGCCTACTTGTTATTCAGTATACAAGACTGAAAACCAAGGGTGATAGAGCTTTTGCTACTGTGGCCGCCAGACTGTGGAATTCTCTTCCTCAGAACTTAAGATCTGCAGACTCAGTGATTACTTTTAAAAAACAGCTAAAAACACATCTTTTTAAAATTGCATTTTGTTAACTTTGGACTGTTTTTGTTTTTTTACCTTGTAAAGCACTTTGTGATCTTTTATCTAGAAATGTGCTATATAAATAAAATTTTACTTACTTACTTACATAAAAAGCATTGATAGCTGCACTATTCAATTCTTTAAGGATGGATTATGTGAATATTAACAACTTAATCCCAATGTTTGAAGAACATTCATCCACCCTGTAAAAGCTTATAAACGGCTTTCTGGGAAATGCTTCTCAACTCATTTCTCACAACCTGACCAATTAATCACCACAAAATGTTCCTATTTAGGAAAGTAAACTCCCACCTCGTCACTGTCGATGTAAATGCAACGCTGAAAGAAAGCAGCCGCTAAATTTGTCATGTACATGTACTGTTGGATGGTGGATGTTCGTGTTAAACATGGAGAGTTTCAGATTACTAGGTCAGCGCATGCAAAACTAGTTCCTGTGAACCAAAGGCTCTGGTTTTAAACCGAGCGCTCTGACAGTTTTCCGGTAGTTTCGTTTTTTTAATTTCAGGAGTTCGAGAATTAAAATACGAAGCTTGAAAATAAGATTAATGATATTTTCACTTTAATATCTCAGTCATTAATACTGGACCTTTGTTTTCGATGTCACACTTTTATTTTTTTAAATGATTAATAAGTCTAATGTTCAGTGAGACATAGGCTCATACTGTCTTTAGTTAACATGTACTTGCCTTCATTTTTGGCGATTCCAGTGCTTTGAGAGCCAAAAGTCGTCAAATTCTACACTTCAGCTGATTTCCCTGCATACATAACACTTCCAAGCATGCACACCACATTCACTTCAACTGTTTGACATTTCAAATGACAAGACATCTGGCTGAGAATCCCTACTGCCGACTAGTGCATTCAGCAAAGCACCAAGGGAACATCAGCATGAGTATAAATCCTCAAATCAGTACTAGTCACTTGCTTAAGATAAGTCATTGACTCTAAATTAAGCTTCCCTCATCTCCACAACTACATCCCTACTACCAGGCACGTGGCCGGCACCAGTGGATGAAAGCATGAGCAGGACCGACTCACAGGATCCAACAGTACATGCACTCAACTACTTACAGGTAATGTTTTAATGTACTTGTATTTCTACGTCTACTAAATCATATTTTGCCATGCAAATGTTGTGCTTCGTACTATTTAGATGCCTGTAACTCTTTATTTTCTTTATTTAACTGTTAAGTAAAGATTCTAAATACTCATTTAACAACTATTCAGTGTTTAACTCTTGTATTACTTGCTGTGTAATTCCATCTGTATGAGGGCACAGGGTTGAAATCAGCTTTTCAGACTTCCTGTGGGCCTCATCGCTTTTCTGTTAGTCCTCCACTGGCCACGCCATGACACCCCCGACACTGTTATTTTTGTTGGAACGTGCTTTGGAGCTGCTCGGCTGAACAGACCATCTTAAATTACCCCAAACATCTTTTTTTGCACTACTTCCTCCACAACAAACTGTAATACGCAAATATCTCTAGCTTCAATCTCTACTCTTTAAATAAAAGTTTAAAAGTTTCAGAATTTTACTTTGCTTAATACCTCTTTGTATATCCTTCAACTCTGTAATTTCCTTAATATTAAAAAGTATTTTTTATTCTATACGTCTCAAACTATCCCAAAAACAGGCTTGCGTGTTATTTGAAGCCAAAGCCAAACCAGTTCCTGGATAACATCTCTGTCAAAGTATCACATCCCAATCGCTGGAAGCCTCTCAGCATCGCCGTTACAGTCATGGAATCTGCTTTCCTGGAGGAGCTGCGAGAGGGATCGCATTTCTTTCAACTACAGACGGGAGCCGACGTGCGCGCTTACGCACGCAGCACGCGGCATCCATAAGACCTGAAACAGAATCGCACGAAAATCTGTGTTTGTACAGGAGAGTGTGCGTCACGGCAAGGGATGTGCATGCAGCAGAACACCTGGTGGGGCCTTCACTTTGTGCCAGTCACATTCCCCACACTCTGCAAGAAAGACAGACCTTCCCTTTAAATCCTTGAGTGGCCCAAAGGGGGGCTCAGGTCTCTGCTACCGAACAGTTTGGCAGCACACAGCAGCGTCTCAATTACTATTCCTCCCCCGAAACACTCACACATGCTTACTTTAGACCCTTCGTGCCATTTTAATGGAGAAAGTTTTCTGAAGCTTTGTTGCCAGTTTTCCCATCTAATTGAAATAATACATGAATGCATTTAGCAGTTTGCCTAGCAAAACACTCATACTAGTTTCACATTTAAGCTCCCTTCCATATCACTTCTAAAGGAAACCTGAGACACGGCTCGGAGCAAATAAAAAAAAATATCGAGGGATGTGTTTGGAAACTGCGTCCTGAAAACGGCACGGAAGCCAACTGTCAGCCCACTGACCAGCTGGGTCAGGAGAAAAATATAGTAATGTGTGTGTTGAGATTCACAGAGCTGGAGGGTTATGGGAAAAGTCCTAACCTTGGAAGCTGTGCTACTACTGTATATAACCACATCTGGCAGGGTGCATTCTGGGAAGCATGATAGAGGAAGTGGTTTGCTTTGTATCGCCTTCCAAGCTCTCTTCTGTCTCACAGTATATCCATATCAGCCTGCATTTCAAGGCCTGTTTCAGCCGAGTCACAAACTAACGCAACAGATGAATGTCTGCAGCTTTTTTAATGCTTTTTCCTCCTACAGCAAGAGGAATAAAGTTTACGGTGCAAGGTCATACTGAAGTATCGTGTTCCTATTTTATGCAGCATGCACTTAAATGAATGCAATTTGGGCCTCCAAGTCTCACCTCCCTGTAAGTGGAACCTGTACCCAACAGGCCCTCCACACACCCGTCCAAGTCTATTGACACCAAGCATTCATACACTGTACATTTCTATTCCTGAGTACTTGAATGAGTGACCTTTTAATTAGGTTAGTCATTTTAGTTGTGTCGGGTATCAAACAGTGATGATGTGATATGAAATACAAGAACACTTCAGAAGCAACACAAGGCTAGATCACTTATGGATAGGGATGGGTATCGTTTAGGTTTTATCCGATACCGGTGCCAAACCGGTACTTTTGAAATGGTGCCGGTGCTTAAACGGTGCTCAAACCGGTGCTTAAAGAATGGAAAACACAAAATTGGCCCAAAAACCTCTCATGTTCAGCTGGGTTTTTTTTTTTTTTAAAGAAAACAATGTTAGCCTTTTCTGCAGCTATAGGGCAAATATGGTATCACTCTTGGCTGGAAGCAGTGCTTAAACAATGGAAAAAACACAAACTTTGTCCAAAAACCTCTCATGTTTAACTGTTTTCCACTTTTTCTTTGGTCATTTTAGCCTTTTTGGCTAGGGTGAAGGGAGTATCTGCCATCAAACAAGAAGACAGCCGCATGTAACTATGATGATGTTTGCTAGTTCACCTTACATACATTAATGTAATAACGTGGTTAGCCTACTCAACGTAAATTACACACGAACAACATTAAGCTACTCACGCAGAGAAGAACGGCTGCTGCTGCATCATCATCCTCATCATTTCTGCTACACTGGCAGGGCTAGGGGCCAGGACTCTCCTCTTCGGGTTTTTGGGGGATGTTGCTAACTCCGGGTCCGATAACAGGCACCACACCCGCAGTAGATGTGCACGGTGTGAGGTCTCGCAGCAAGCTATCAAATACGGCGCATTTCTCGGCTTTAAAAAAACCCCGCGATGCATCGCCAGGTGTTTCATCGGATTTGAGGTGTTACCTCCTTTGACAGTATCACAGTATCAGCTTAAAGCACTTGTTGCAGGCTGCTGAGTTTGCATCTTTTGCTGTGAAGTACAACCAGACTTTTGACCGCTTCGCCTTGGGCATTTTTAATCCGTAGCTCTGCTCTAAAAGAACGTACGTACCTGGACCCGCCTACTATCCTCGGAAACGTAAAATGATTGGCTAGAATCTAAAGTGTATCATTCCATACCAGTTGGTGGCGGTAATGCACCTTTCAGTTGTTTGCTAACCGCCAATACAAATGTAAGGAAGAAGAAAGTGTATCATAGCTCAGGAAAAAAAGCACCGAAATGTGCGCTGCTTTTCGGTCTGGTTACTACCGTTTATGTCAGATACCGGTACCCATCCCTACTTATGGATAGTTATTTATGCACCGTATGCATACATTGTGTGTTTGTGATGCCATCCTGATACATGCTAAAGGCATGTGTATGTGCACTTGTGCAAACTACAGAAAGGAAATGTGCGTTTAAAGAGTTTCTTTGAGACAAAAGAACCAGCTGCATCTAAAGGCTCTATGTCAGATTTTGATGTCAATGACAGTGGTATTCCTATCATAACTATCTAAGGAACACAGCACTGGCTGCGCATAGTGCCCCACCCAGCAGGCTCTGTTTACAGGCAGCAGCCAGTTAGAAGACAGGTGGCTTAAAGGGAGCTTAAAACAGCTCGTTTCAGACTCAGGGTGAACTGAGAGACTGCACCAATGACCAAAGTAAGAGAAAGATTATTTTTAAGTTAATTTAGCACAAACTAAGCATACATAGAAAGAAAATAAAAATCTAAAATGAATTTAAAATCCATTTTCTGCTTTTCAAACTGGTTTTGTAGGTCAGGGTTGACTCAGCGTGTGAGTGCGTGTGTGTTGGGGGAATCTGTTTAATGTAATGCTATCCCTCTTTGAGCCTCTGCTTAGCAGTTGGTATCGGAGAGACGTCACAGTTTATTTTTTTCCCACCATTTGGACAGAACCAAAATAATTTGAGCTGCACTTGTCAAAGTGGGTTAAATGTCTTGATGCATGCTCAATCATCCAGGTAAGGAAACCCCAAAGAGTTGATTCTGTTCATGTGAACGCTGTGTCTTAATGGCAAAGCGCAATCAAAGCTAAACAACAATTTGTTCCATTCACAAATAAAAAGACTATTTTGCATGATTACTTTTTTCCAGGCTTTACTATGTACTTAAGCTAAAAAACTATATGCTTTTACTATAACCATTGTTTCTTACAGTAATAGAAAAACACTAAATGCATCCTATAAACTTATCATTGTGGCACTGATTGTTCTGTGTGTTAATGAATGCACAAAGTCAATACCTGTGGAGACTATTTCAGGCATAAAATAAATATATATCCACAGGTTGTCCATTACATTAAATGGGCTGAGATGGCTCTGTAATGACATTTAAAGTGAGCACAGAGAAGGCCTGAGGGAATCTGTGTGGTTAAAAATCAAGGGCTTTCCTTCACTTAGTACTCATCTGAATCTTGTCTTTCAAGAAAAGCTGTTGCAGCATTATAAATCCTGGCAGCAAGCTAAATCAGCTGCTTTCAAAGTGACACACCCAGACAACACCCAGGGTTTGGGATTCCCAAATCCACATCTCCAGGAAGTCAAAGGAGGTCAGAAATCAGAGCAGGATTAGAGCTACGTCTGTTTACCTGATTGCAAACTGCACAAGATAACAAGTCCCTTAGTTACAAAGAACTGGAGCGTACAGGTGACAAGTAGAGCAGGAGAAATGTGTCCCTGGACTTCAAACAAAGCAACGCTTCATTCACAATGACAACACGTCATTACCCATTATAACTGCACTTGCTGACTCTCAGTTTTCCTTTGTATCCTTTGGAAAACGTGTGATCTGTAACACTTCTCACAGTTCATTTAAAACAATACAAAGTACACATTGCTCTTTCCCATGTGACTAATACCACGATCTATGGTACAGATGAGCATCTTCCATACGTCACATACTTTGAAGAACTGGCTACTTTCTGGATTTATAAGATGAAACGCTCCCAAAAGTTACAACACTGGTGGTCATTTGTAAATGTAATGCAAAGCTGTATACTACTTTATGTTTCATTGCACAGAATCCTACATTCATGTGGAGGAATAACTATAAAGAGCACTGACAGTAGATTAAAGCTTTTAACTTATAGAAATGATTTTTTTTGATTGATCAATGATCAACTTTCAGTTTGAAGGATTTGTGGACACTGTCACGTATTTTTTATAAATCTGAAATAGTCTTAGAGTTTGAGGACTTGCTCGGTCAAGCAGCTGGCACAGTCAATAACTGTATTATTATAAAAAGGGACTGAGCTTTTGCAGCCTAAATAGCCAAGTTTTAGGATACTGACCTCAGCTGCAAGTCATGCTCCTTATAATCATCCTCCAGTCTCTAAATTCAGAGAGCATGATTTTTCTAGTTAATATCAAATTATTGTAACAAAACAAATGTCGAGCAAAGGTGGAAAACTGTGGAAAGAAACGTTTGAGTCGAAATCGGTCACTTGGTGAGTCAGTGAGTTAGCTCAGCAACTGCAGCAGCTGCAGCAGCTCAAACTAGTCCTGCGAGTATAGTTACTAAATTAAAAAGCATCTAGATCAGTGGTTCTTAACCTGGGTTCAATCGAACCCTAGGGGTTCGGCGAGTCGGTCTCAGGGGTTCGGCAGAGCCTCCACCGTGACGTGCACGGCTCATTTTGTGCACCAATAAAAAACATATCTATGTCTTGAATCTGAAAAAAAAATCATATTTTATTTTTCACTAAAGAGGGGTTCAGTGAATGCGTATATAAAACTGGTGGGGTTCGGTGCCTCCAACAAGGTTAAGAACCACTGATCTAGATGCAAATATAAGATCCAGAGAAAGTAAAGCTACCCGTACTTGTGTTTAGAGCAGAACACATCTGATAGATGAATAAAGTTATCTACCATGAAAACTCACCGACTGTGGGTCAGGTATTCTGAATGTAACACTGTCTGCTTTCATTTGTTTTACATTATAAGTTTTGTGCTGCACGCTCAATCTGAGGGGATCATCTACTGAAATTTTGTTGGACACAGACTAAAGTAGGGCTGCACGATTTCGCATAAAATGAGAATCACGATTTTTTTTTTTTGCTTAGAATTGAGATCACGATTCTCTCACGATTTTCTTTTCCAGTATAAATATTTATTGCGCTTATTAACTGCACATCAACTTCGTAACAGTTGAGACTGAACATAAAAACGATAAATAAACATAAAAACAACAAATGTCTCACATTTGTCGTTGCTGCAAAATGTTGTACTGCTTGAAATTCCGTCTCCACCGTTGCTCGACACTGCGTGTATAGAGCAGGTAGTGCAACAATAGAAAAATAGTTGCGGGACGGCACTGCGTAGCGTTTGTCTAGGATGTTGATCATTTTCCTAAATCCCTCGTTTTGCACAGTGTTGATGGAGCCATATCTTTGGTCAGGTGATAAGTAATAGCCTCCGTAATTTATTTGTGCCTGCGGGAGTTCGACGGGTATAGGGAAGCGCTGTATAAGGTTCCCGTTATTGATGTTTGGGTGGTTGACCGGGACGGATTTTCTCCTGTCACTTTCTCGTCATCCCTGACGTGCTCCCCGTTGTTTTTTCCCTGCTAATTTTAGCATCACACGGCACAGCTTCTGTATCACGTGGTATAAGGCTCCGCCCTTGTCATTTGTTGAGCAGGAAGAGTGAGCGCTTGTTTTCATGCAGATTACGTCCCGGATATTTATTTTTTTTATTTTTTTTAAATCGTTGTCATTTGGAAATGAGATCGCACATAAGTATGAATTGAGATCGCGATTTTCTAACGATTAATCGTGCAGCCCTAGACTAAAGGACTAATTAACATCTGTACTTCTGGCGTTACCCATTATAGTTTAGTGGTGTAGCAGTAATGCTGGTGTATGCAACAGATTTTACCTGGGCAGGCAACCCAAGTGGCACATTTGGCAGCTAATCGATTGTGTGGTTTTGTTGTTGTACTCTAAAAAATAAAAATCTGTCAGAGAATGACACCATTTGTGGTCAGTTTACAAAGAGACAGTGCTTTTGCTTTTATTTTGAAAGTTTTATTGTCTAGCAGTCCTAAGTATAACTCAAGAGCAGAGCTTGTCTTATGTTAAGACTCGAACTAGAACCCAGAACCTGCATCAGGGGGAGAACCGATCCCGATTATCAAAACTATGGAGCAGAACATGACCGCTGTGGCCGGCTGCAGTCGGGGTTTGTTTTCAACATAAGAGTTTCACTGGAGAGGCAGCTAAATATATCGAGCCATTATTTATTCATCACAAAGTAATTTGCAAATAAAATATTTCCAGGAAGCTTTATTCCCTCCCACCCTTGGGAACAAAGAGTTTGTGTTTTTGTGGAATAGGATATTCACAGAAACCAAAAGTAGACGTTTACATTTTATGCTTTTTGAAACTGACCTCTGAATGACAACAAAAGATTAATTGGAAACTCACTGGTAGAATGACAAAGATGTATATTGAACCCAGTCTCCAACCCTGAATGACAGATGAGGTGTTCAAGCCTATTTTAATAATCTGCCACAAACAGTGTAAAAGCTTTTCAGTTGTAGGTCACAAGACTTTGTTTGAAAAAAATTAATTACTTGCCACGTAACAGAACTGTAGTTGTGTGAAGTTAATGGCCTGTCCAAGAGTGCTCTGAGAGAGCCGAGTCAACACGTTTCTACCCAGACAGACTGGATGCCAAAACAGAGCGAGAAAAGACATGGAAAAACACAAACTGGGAGTGTAGAGTTCAGAGAACTGAAATTTATGGAATTTGAATCCGATTGGAGTGCAGGACTTGGCCAGGAGACAGCAGCAGGGATTGGTTATGAAAACAGGAAATATGAACAGCTGGAACGTGTGGAGCTGCTGTCTTCTCAGAGACGCATCACACAAAAAGTGACTGCATCAGACACTACACTAGCACAAAATGATCACAAATGAGTGAAAATTAAATAATGAAAGGACAAACACCTCTTAAAATATTACAGTTCAAGAGACACACAAGCTAAAGCCATTAAAATGACCACACTAAACCGTGTCAATAAAACCTCCAGATGAAGATTTGATTTATTGCAGGCTTCCTGGATCCAACTGCAATAGGCTTACATTAGTATCATTTAGTATTAGTATTTCTAGCCATTCATATAGTAAGAACTCTGAGCTCAACCTTCTGACTACATAAGACTTTAAGGACAATTTCACAAGGAAAACAATTTCCCTTCTTCCGCCTATGAACCACTCACAGCCTTCTGTATTTCTAGTCCATTGTTAGCCTAAATCGCTGCTGTAAGATCAACAGATTGAATCCATCATGATAACAATTGCTCCAATGAAAATAGACCCCTCATCACATCAGTCCCCTGACCTAAGGACAAAAGAAATTATCATTTTCATTTCATTGCTGTCCACATTTATGTCCACATAAATTTATCAGCTGCCCTTTAAACTTGTTGCACTCTAATTTCTTAAAAATATAATTTTGCTTCAGCTGGAATTTCAACTCATTTCCTCCTTTTTCCAGATTCCTAACAAGAGTTGGCAGTTCGCCTTGTAATCGGAAGGTTGCCGGTTTGAGCCCCGGCTTGGACAGTCTTGGTCATTGTGTCCTTGGGCAAGACACTTCACCCGTTGCCTACTGGTGATGGCCAGAGGGGCCGATGGCGCGATATGGCAGCCTCGCCAAAAGCGCTATACAAATGCAATCCATTATTATTAATTATCATCATCATCCCTAATATAATAAGGAAAACAAAATGACAGTGAGTATAATTTACACATTCATCTGTGTAGCACCCAGTCCCTGACACCTACTTCCTAACTACCTGGTGCATCATGAAAAGACTGTAAATAAAAGCTGGACATAGCCACTGCAAAAATCACTCATTGTGTTTGGAATCTGCAGTTAGAAGTCTCAACATCAGCATTTTCACCTTTTTGGAGCCAGAAGGGTCCATATTTAGTTATCAGCTAACGCTAGCAAGATGCATCCATAAATTGTGTAGCTGCAACAGAGCAGTGCACCAGCTAGTAGAAGGTGAGCTACTGTAGCACATAGGACGCTAACATCAAAGGGTTACCATCTTTTGTTGAGTTCTTTTTATTACGTGGCCTCACATTATTGCCATTAGGACAAAAACAGACAAATTTGCACAAGAGACATGAGACAGCTAACAAGGAGACACAATAATGTGTGTGCGCAGTTCAGACTTGTCCCATAGTAAGAAGTTGTTTTAGATTTTCATTTTATTCTTTAATCTCACTCAGCAGATGCTTTCTGAAGAACTAAAGAAACATACAAAGTCATTGCTGCTCACGCTGCTAAATGCCTTTCACAGAGACAATATCTTATAGGCACATCAGTTAAGCCCACATCTGAAAACGACACACCCATACTTAACGTACAGATAAGGAGCTCAAAGGGGGGCCAAACTCTTCGTCAGCTACATATTTGGTATCCCCTGGGTGGCAGACGCAGTGAAGTGGGTCATTATGTAAAAGTACAGGATGCAGGCAAAAAGGTATTTGTGCATTTGTGCAAGTAGACCTGCAAGTGTAAAATGAGTTAAATTAAGCTAAAGTTTTATATTGTTAAGCTCCTTAACAAAGACACATGGAGATACTGGAGATTCTGCTGCAACTTGGATCATGTGATCTGCCATTGGGTAAGTCATACATGTAATTTCAAATGTACACCAAGCAACAACTCTGAGGCCTACAAAATTAAGCCAGAAGTGCCAAAAACATTCGATCCTAGAATGGCCACTTGAGGCTTTAAGTGCCCACCTCCAAAGCTGAAAAATAAAGCAAAAGCTATGATCCTTCTTCACTTTTTTAATTAGACAAAAGCCTAACACTACAACTATTATGCTAGTGTATGTACTTTATTAGACAACTCTTCCTGTTAACCATTTTATCATAGAAAATGGGGGAAAAAAAAAAAATCAATAAAGCAATTAAACAAAGGAATAAAGAACCAAGCAAATGTTATGATGATTTCCAAAGCAAAGCCGTTCCTTCCTTTAAAGGACCTTGAAAAGCTTATCCACGCATTTATTACATCCTGATTGGACTACTGTAACTCCCTCTACTCGGGCCTCCAACACTCCTCTCTTTGCCGGCTTCAGTTAATTCAAAATGCAGCTGCGCGTCTTTTAACTTGTACGAGAATCCATGAACACATAACTCCAATTTTAGCCAAATTACATTGGCTCCCTGTTAAATATCGTATAGATTTTAAAATTCTTTTGTTCACTTTTAATATTCTGAATAATTTAGCGCCCAGCTATCTTTCTGAACTACTCCACTCATAGAATCCCAACAGAGCACTTAGATCGTCCAATCACAGGCTCCTAGCACAACCTAGGACTCGAATGAAGTCGAGAGGTGACCGGGCCTTTGCATCCGTGGCACCCAGACTCTGGAATAACCTTCCTGTTCATATTCGTACTGCCGAGTCTATCCAGTCTTTTAAATCACATCTTAAAACTTATTTTTTTACTTTGGCTTTTGATTCTGTCTAGTTGGCTGGTCTAGCTTGTTGTGTTGTTACCTATTGTTTGTTGTCCTCTTTTATTGTTTGTTTTAACTGCCTTATGCTTTTACTGACTGAAGCACTGTGGTCAACACTGTTGTTTTAATATGTGCTATATAAAAAAAATTTGATTTGATTTTGATTTGATGATGTAACAGATTTACTGATATTGGTGCACACTAATTAAAGGGTTAAAAGGGTTCAATTTAAATCTGTGCTCTCAACAAGCACTGTCCTACTGCATGCAGAGCTATCAACACACACTTAAAAATTAGTAGCAGTCCATTTACCCTGTGCAACATTACGTTGTACTGAATCATCTCCCACTGTTTGAGTTTCTGGTACATCCATCTTTTATGTACAGTCTGTGTTTTATACCTGAAATTTCACAACCTTCCAAGGACAACCACAGGAAGAACAATGAGGTTGACACATATCCTAGCACACAGTCGACAGCTCTCAAGTTCCAACTGTGATCTTGAGCATGTGCGTTCTGTCAGTCAGACCAATAACTGTACAGGATAACACCTGACCCCTCACTGCCATGTTTGCATTCCTCACCTACATGAAGCCCACAGACGTCAGGGGATACATGATTACACAATCCTGTGTTGCAGCGAGTTTGATTGACAATGAGCAAATTAACAAGAATGTATTCTAAAAGAATATCAAAACAATTATTGAGCTTGTTCCAATACAATAGTTTTCTTACCAGATTTACTAAAAGAGAGACTCACCAGTAAGAAAAGTGTGTTACATTTTCAGGTTTATAACGGCACATCTGAAGCTACTGCTTCCTGTTGCATCTCAGAACTTCTTACATTCCCCAGTGTCCTCCTTAAGTATTGTATTTTAATACTGTCCAGGCCACATGAGTCAGAGATACTAAGAACTGTGTTTCTGGAGATATCATACACACGCTTATCACAGCTTAAGAATTTCACTTCTATAAGTTACCACAATGAAACCAATACTGAGCATAAAGCAGAGGGGCCACATGAGGAACTGGGAGTACTGTGGAGTGCCATACAAAGAAGCTGAACTCAGTTCTGCTCAATAATAATTGCATCTCTACACATTTATTCATGCATTTTTGGCCCGTTTGACAAATTTTGTTGCCCTTCCAGCTCCAAGGATACAGCTGAACTTTTACAGCATAACTTCCGTGACGGTAAAGTTCAGTCATATAGCATTTCAAGTTTCACAGAAACTGCTGCTGACTGAAACAAATACAGAGTTACAAACTGAAAGCAGGATAACAAAGTGCCACAAAAAAAGAAAATCATATAGGAGTCCAGCAGACTGTTAGGCTCAGAGGATTGTGAAGTTTTAGGAAGTCTCAGTGAATTTAAACAAAAAACCAAAAAAAACCCAGATATACGACCAAAAGCATTCAGGAAAAAAACATGAATACAATCAGACCCATCACTGTTCCCTCTTCTCCTTACAGATGAAAAAAGGAACTACGTAAGGAAGAAAAAGGAAGTAAGATTTGCATCCAGTCTGGCTCGTCACATGTAAATAAGGCAGCTGAAAGCTCCAAATATCCACAATTCAAATGCATGCAAATCCCTCCAGATTCACATGTACAGAAAAAGCAAAGTCACAAACCAAAATCAGATAACACCTGCTCTCAAACTCAGGCCGATGGGTTAGTTCCATCGTCGCACTTTGCAAACTACTAACAGACCAAAACACAGAAAATGTTTTTGCAAAAAACTGCAAAGATTTAGACTTTAAGTCAGGAGCGAAAAATCTCTGAAAATGCAAATAACTATTTTCTAATCTCTTTAAAAAGATGCACAGAGATATTTTAAAGGAAATCTTTTTCAAGCCACCTAAAATCTTACAAAGGTAGACTGCGTCTGCATGTGAATGAAGCACTGAGATAATACCCAGCAGCAGTAACCAACTACTACATAATCCACATGATTTACTTGTTTACTTTTACTTCAGTGTTTCAGTACAAAAGAGCCGATTCTTTAGAGCTGATTAAAACTCAAAAGCTGTTATTCAGTGTTAACATGTTACATTTTGTACATACCATGAAGTGATGGTCCGAGAACTCTGAATGAGTTCTGCTCTTCAGACTTAACAGGGATATATATCAGGACCAAGATAACAAAGTCTGTATTCAACCGCCAGTCAATTTTCAGAGTTTAATTTGAAGAGCTGAAATTTCCTTTTAGGGATTTACTATACCGCAATGGGTTTGTTTCTGTACATACAATCTACTAATAAGGGCATCGTGTTGTTAGTCTTCTTTGGTACAAAGGTTGCACAGAACAACAGGGGAGTGTTCGAACACTCAGTAAACAGCAATAAAACTAATCTGACTGTAAAAGGAAAGTCTTAGCGACCTAAATTGCCTAAATTGGGATTGCTGAGACCAGAAGCATCGCAACATGTTCTGCTACATCAGGTGCTTTATTGACAAGGAACAACACAAAGGTGGCCGAAGGTAGTAGCAGGAAACGGCCCTTTGTTATGGAGTGTTTTCCAGTCTTATGGGACGACTGAAAGCCATGCAAACAATTCAGCTTCAGCTAATCTGACTTTTATTTACCTTCTTCTTCCTCCTATCTTCTAAAAGAATGACTGTAAACGAGATCAGCAGCAATTATTCCTCGGTGTGGAATCTTACACAGATACTTGATCAATTTACATGATGGAACATGTCAGAAATATGCCCAGCAGCAGAAGCGCCAACAATAGCAGGGAGTTTACAGAGTGTAAACTGTAGTATTTATACAGCACTTGTCTCAAAAGGGGAAACCCTGTGATGTGATGAGCTAAGCTAAGTGAGTTCAGCTGGTAAACCTGCATTCATGTGGATGTTGATGATTGCACAAGCTTTGTGTCAGACCAGGTGGCAGTGTAATTCAGCGTGCATCACAACAGCAAAACTTGCTCAAGAACTGCGTGAAAACCAAAAAGATCTCAATCTGATCAACACTGAGATGTGCTGGAAAAACAACTCTATGCAAGTCCCACCTCGCAACTGAAGCTGCGCTCAACACTCAACTGCTATCTGAAGAAGACACGACACATCTAATGAATGTTTTCACCGACTGCAGCAGATTGTGCTCTTTGATAGTCAGAGCACTAACGACTGATATAGTCCACTACACAAGCACAGAAGGTCTGAAGTGTGAAGCTTACATGGAAGTGCCTCCAAACCTGCATTCTTTTTAATGGCCAGCAGGGGGCGACTCCAAAAAAGACTTCGTCAGAAGAAGTCTGAGAAACGGCCGTTTGTCTAGCTCGCTTAGTTAATACTTTCCTGATAAGTTTAAGGGCTAAATCAACGGTTTTAAGTAATTAAAGAATCATGAATGCATGCCATTTTGTAAATTGTGGACACAGAAAGGAAGATTAACCAGCTAACAATGTGTCAGACATATTAGCCAATGTGGGCTGTACTTTGTTTCTCAGGAACCGCCTCAGGCTTGTGCAGTCTTGTTCAAAACACCAAAAACCAACAGCTTAAATCAAGTGGGTGGCTTCAAGTTGGCCATGTCCATCACAACACAACACAAGACAACACAACACTGGAAATTCTGCCGGTGGACAATCCCACAAATAAAGAGCAAATACGTAATGTCACAACATGAATTTACCATGTTGTGAAAAGGTTTCAAAATAAGGAGTTTCTTTGCATTGGTCGGGGGAGCATCAAGTAAAGAATTACATAAAGTAATCGCACATGGAGAATTAAAAATCCCTTTCCCAACACAAGCCTGCTTCAAGTAAAACTTTAGCTGCTAAAAAATAAACAGAAGCGCCTTCAAGTAAATTAGTACACACAAGTCAGTCAAAAGTTTGTGTCAAAAGTTGGGAACCAAAGAACACATTTATATATTTACCATAATATTACTTTTGTTATTTGTACACCAAATAGTATATTTGTGGAATTTCCTGCCTTCTTATTGGGGTTGGGACCATCAGTTGTGTTGTGGAGAAGTCAGGTTGGTACACAGCCAACAGCCCTATTTGACAACTGTTAGAATTTATTGGCGAGAACCAATCAGCTAAGTAAAGAGAAATGACAGTCCATCATTACTTTAACAACTGAAGGTCAGTCAGTCAGAAAATTACTAAAACTCTAACCTTGTCCCCAAGTGCAGTTGCAAAAACCATCAAGCACTAGGACGAAACTGGCTCACATGAGGACCGATCCAAGAAAGGAAGACCCAGAGTCCCCTCTGCTGCTGAGGATAAATTCAGAGTCACCAGCCTCAGAAATCACAAGCTAACAGCACCTCAGATTAGAGCCCAGATAAATGGCACACAGAGCTCCAGTAGCAGACACATCTCTACATCAACTGTTCAGAGGAGACTTTATGGTCAAATAGCTGCTAAGAAACCAAGACTAAGGAAAAGCACCAAGCAGATGAGATTTATTTGGGCCAAGAAACACAAGGAATCGACATTAGACCAATGGAAACCTGTGCTTTGGTCTGATGAGTCCAAATTTGAGATCTTTGGTTCCACCTGCTGTGTCTTTGTGTGACACAGAAAAGGTGACCGGATGGTCTCTACATGCATCGTTCCCATCGTGAAGCTTGGAGGTGTGATGGCGTAGAGGTGCGTTGGGGATTTATTCAAAATTGAAGGCTACCACAGCATCCTGCAGTGACATGCAAACCATCCCATCTGGTTTGCGTTTAGTTGGACCATCATTTAACTTTGAGCAGGACAATGACCCCAAACACACCTCCAGGCAGTGTGCGGGCTATTTGACCAAGAAGGAGACTGATGAGGTGCTGAACCAGATAGCCTGGCCTTCACAGTCACCTGACCCAAACCCAGATTATTTGGGATGAGATGGACCACAGAGTGAAGGCGAAAGGGCCAACAAGTGCTCAACATCTCTGGAAACTCCTTCAAGATTGTCGGAAAACCATTTCAGGTTTTTTAGGACCTCGTGAAGCTCATCAAGAGAATGCCAAGAGTGTGCAAAGCAGTAATCAAAGCAAATGGTGGCAATTTCCAAGAATATAAAGCATGTTTTGAGTTATTTCACAGGTTTTTGTTTACTGCATAATTCCATGTGCGTTCATTCATAGTTTTGGTAAATGGTAAATGGACTGATTCTTATATAGCGCTTTTCTACTCTATCGGAGTACTCAAAGCGCTCTATACAACATGCCACATTCACCCAATCACACTCATTCTCACAAGCACTTTATCTATACTTTAGTGCTATCTAACTACATTCACACACATTCACACTCCGATGGACGCATCGGAGAGCAACTTGGGGTTAGTATCTTGTCCAAGGATACTTGACATGCAAACTGGAGGAGCCAAGGATCGAACCACCAACCTTCCGATCAGTAGGTGACCTGCTCTACCTCCTGAGCTGCAGCCACCCCTTCAGTCAGTTTTGATGCCTTCAGTGAGAATCTACAGTGTAAGTAGTTGTGAAAATAAATAAATACACCATGAAATGAGAAGGTGTGTCCAAACTTCGGACTGGTAGTGTACATGTTTAGCCTGATCAAAATGTGCAAACACAGAGATTCTGTTCAGTTTACTTCTTACAAACATTTAGCAAAATGTCTCTTCCCGTGTTTGTTCATCTTCTCCTGGGCAACACCAACAGCACTGACTCTCAGTTGTAAAGATGTTTGTCAGAAGTCTTAAGAAGAGATGACTTGCTTTGATTGTTCTTAAGAATTAAGACTGGAAGCGCTACACACAGTGCACGACTTTATTTCCCAACTGTTAACACAGACTGGGCTTGATCAGTCGTCACATCCAAATCGCATTCACAATCGGCCCGACAGTCGTTAAATGTGCGCCCAGCTTTAGAGGACTTAAAGGATCTACTGCTAATGTCTCGGTGCCTGATACCACAGGAGACCATCAGAGAGCTTGCTGAAAGCTGTTATTGCACGAAGGGGACCTACGCAACTTTAAGGAGGCGGTAATATTAAAAGAGTGCTGTACATCACAAATGAATGAAAAATGTCATAAACTGAAACGTTGCCCATCCATGCCACTTATCCTTCCAACTATTATTGTACAATTAGCTCACAAGTAGAGCATCACAGATGAGTTACATCTCAGTGGTGAGTCGAGCGTGATTCAGTCCCAAAGGCTACTGCAAATTGGCTTCAATGCCATATGTTTGTTTGCACTGAGCAAGGCTTTAATTGGTTCGTGTGAGCCCTGAAATCAAACCCTTAATCCTCACGGGATTAACACCGCACACTGTTGAGGTTTAAGGCTTGATTATGTCCACAACTTGCAGGCAGTTGTGACATTAAATGCCAGACAGTATGTCCACACTGAAAAGGAAGTGAATGACAAGCTTTCAGTAAATTATTTGCAAGGGTCCAACATCAAAGCATCTGTAGACATGATAACGCTGCAGTAAATACTAACTTCTACAGATTTTAAATGGGCCTACAGTAAATTTAAGACCATAGCTTATGGAAGGATTTAGACCCATATGTCCTGCAGAGGTATAAGATTTTGCAGGCTAAGAATTAGACCTGTGGACTGCTGCTGTACAGTAGCCCTGCCAAACTTAGCTCTGTGCTATAAGGCAACTCAAACCTCAAGAATCACACAGCTCTGAACTTTGACTGGAAATAAGATAAGATGCTTTGGAGCTACAAAAAAATAAATAAATAAAGGCATGAAGGTGAAAAAATTGAAGGAGTTACCACCAATATCAGTCCAAACCTACAAGCTGCAGGCTATATTCTTTAGTAATCTTAAATATCATGCGCTTAACCAATTTAAGTTCTCAGCATAACCTTAGAAAAACCCTCTGACACACTCGAACTAAACTTGGCCTCTCATTTGATAGCAGCACCTCTGCTCAGCCAGTGACAGTGACGCCCGGCTCCCTGGTGTATTTTTGTCTCGCTGCCCCATGTAGCTGATATGTGCAGTGGCACCTTATAAGTCAAATGTTCATTCCAGGAAGTGAACGCTTGTGCAACAGCTTCTTTCCTTTCCCCACTGGCATCAGGGGGAAAAAGGAAACACCAGTTTAAAAAGGGCTGAGATTAACATCTGAAGGGTTGGCATCAGGATGTGAAGATGAAAGTCTGTGGAAAAAACTTCCACAGACCGTTACTGTCACATTTAGGTCAGTTAGGATTTACTGAAAGAAAAGGAATCTCTGCCAAGGCCATAAGAAGGGAATCTAAACAACAAATGACAAACTTCAGTGCCACCAATTAAAGGACAAAAGGTTAAAGGTTTTATTTTTTTAAATCTCCCAGTAGGCCAAGGGCAAAACCAGCATTCATGTATAATACTGCTTCACACTATGAAGCCTAATACAGTGGAATTGGACTCCCAGTGTAGGACAAGAGACTCTAAAGAGACAGCTGACAACCATAACAGCAACCTGTCCAGCAAACCAACCAGAGGGGCAACACGAGACGGAAAGGGTGGGGGAAAAGAAGCAAGTGGATTGTCCACTAATAATTTAAAAAGGATAAAATGTTAAACCTGGAAACCCTGTAGAAGCAAAGTAAGGTCTATGGGTGGAGAAGGTTCACAAAGATGTTCAGTTTCACATCAGAGGTAATAACCAGCAAAGAAATGAGACGCATCAACTTTTTTTAGTGTAACAAAATGGTAAATGGGTAATGGACTCATACAGCGTCATTTAATCCTATATTTGTCACATGCAAAGTTACATTCCGACCATATGTACATAGCACAAGCATGACATTGGGAAGACAGGTCGGAGAGAGGTAGAACGGTAAGAAAAACAATGAAAATGCACAACATCAGGGACAAGAGGGAAAAAAAAGTACTCTACTCAACATAAAAATTCAAAACACTTTATATAACTTTCCTCATTCACACACTTACACAAGCACTTTTTTCCCCATGCTTTTTCTACGCAAGTGCTTTCTATCCAACTTTCACAGCACAACTTGGGGTTAGTATCTCGCCCAAAGGTATTTGGCATGCAGCCTGGAGCAGCCAGAGATCAAACCACCAACCTTGCAGTTAGCATATGACCTGCTCTACAGCCACCACGGTGCACTGTAGCTCAGGAGCGTGCTCGTTGGAGCAAAAGGATACACAGAGCATGTATGAGTAACATTAAACGCTCATTTAGTTTGTTGGTAACAGATTTGAGTCAGCTGCTGTGGGCAGTACAGAGTGTGAAAATACTGAATTTAAAATTTGGTTTCCTTCTTCAGCAGACAAAAACACCAACAACAACAAAAAACCTGGAAGATTGAGAACAAAGCAAAATGTGAGATTCAGAACAAATACCAAATAATAATTTGCCTCGTCTATACACTAGAGCTGCCACGATTAGTCGACTAGTCACGATTACGTCGACTATTAAATTGTCACGACTGATTTAATAGTCGACGCTTCGTTTGAAGCTTTGTAAGATCACAAAAGACGCAGGAATAAGTAGTAGGATTTAAGAGTGTAATACCGAACTGAAACAGAAGATGGCAGCACTGCATGTACAAGGATGCCAGCTGCCGTTAAACCCCGAAGAAGAAGAAGCTGTGTCCCAGAATTCATAGCGCAGCCCAGCTCAGTTTCCAACAATGGCGGCAGCTAGTTAGTTTTAATATTACTCTTATTATTCTTTCTGGGTCACAAAATAAACGTTTAACATATTTTCAGGCGAGAATGTAGCTGTGTAAACCTCAAATATCTGCTCAGTTTATCAAGACACCACATATACCCACTAGCTCGATAGCTAGCCGGGGTCAAGGCTCACTAGAACCGCTGAGAACACCGGACTCCTGGCAAATCGTTTTCAAACCCACTGCCGTCTTTCGCTACTCAGGTTAAATATATATAAGTCACTTAGATAACTTCAAAATGTTCTTGTTTGGCTTTTTTAGTATTTTATTTGTTCCTGAGTAAATCGGTTTGGCTGAGAGAAGTTATAGTTTTTACACAGCTGAATAAACCTCAAGAAGACAACTGATTATCAGAAGTGTGAGATCCTCGAGAATTTACTCCGGTGTCCTGTTATATTTTAGATAGCAAGGAGTTTATTAAACTTCACCGAAACAATCTGCAAATTTCATTAAAATTCAATAAACTATAATCTTGTCTTTATTTTTAGTTAGCACATACCTTAAACACTTAAAGCTGTAAGCTAATGATAGTTATATAAGAGCAGATGCATGTTGGTGCAATAAGCTGTATGTTTTATGTCCAATGGATGCATGATCTGATTAGTCGACTAATCTCAAAAATAATCGTTTGTGGCAGCCCTACTATACACAGGTTTGTTTGTTTTGCTTTTTAAAATTTACCCACCACTTGTGACATCCCAGCCAACGATATTGGTAAATGCTATCTTATCTGCCGCCAATCCAACAACATGAAAGCACTTCGAGTGCTCAACAGAGTACAAAGACACTATATTAAGTATCAGTCTACCTCACCATCAGCTAATTTATCAGTGCATTTTTCACTTAATGTTGCCACTGAGATGTCTCTACAACTTGGTGTGGTTGTAGACGGGTCCGTGGTTCCTACTGATGTGACAATCTCAAATCCTGCTCTGGAGTTTGTTTCATTTCACCTGAAATCAACTCTTTTCTGAAGTTCTGCACAGGAGCACAGCCAACAACAAATATTTTCCTCCCTGCAATTACTCGTGTTCAGAACAATCATTTAGGACTTATCTAATTCCTGCATCTCTGACTTTTTAGGCCTCCATGGTGACCAAGCTGCTTCTGACCAACACTCACATTAAAAGCTGTATGCTACTTGCAATAGGTGCTACTAACAGCGTACGAAAAGTTGGCTCCCAGCTTTCCTTTTCTCCTCAAGTCCAACAACTGAGAACAGTCTCTTCACACCATGGCGTGGTTATGTAAAAATGGAGCGTAAATCTTTATTGTAATGATACTAATCCACTTTTCTTTTTTTTTTTTTAAAGAAGAATAAACTGAGTGTAATTCTGTCCAACTACTGAAACATTAATCCACAACAACTGGGTGGTTCTCAAACGAAATTAGCCATCGGTGCCCGATTGAATTTCACATCTCAGAGGACAGAAGGAAAAACACCTCACTACAAAAGTTTTAATGCTCCTACACTTGTTGGAAACTTAAGCAAATTAGTAAACCTCTTTCCTGTATGTCTGATGGGAGAAGTTTGCATATGTTAGTCTCCACTATAGAAACTTCTCTGCTTTCAACAATATAAAGCCTTGCAAAGGCTCTTGCTCAAACTCAGTTGTAAAACCTCAAATGTAATGTCTTTCTGGCTATAAATAATTGCAACAACAGAGAGTAAAAAAGATAAAGATAATAAACGTCATAAATACGGCATTTAATTGATGTATGGAAATTGTGTTGATTCATATAAATGCATTCAAATGTTAAAGAGCAGTTCTATAACAGGCCACGCACGTTATTCACCGGTCTCACGTAATATTTATTTTCGCGACAGATTTCAAAATAAAAGTTTAACTTCTTCCTTTTTTCAGATTCTCGGTGATTTGAGCTTGTTATTGGCATGCCACCTGTTGCGCGCTTGCAACGTGTTAAGTTGCAGCAAATGCTAAATAATTTACCAACAGCAGCAACAGCAAAGCCTCATAAATGAGGGGGCTCAAGATCCGACTTGTCAGCAAAGTCACCAAAATATAAACCCGTGTTAACCTGCCATCCCCGTATGTGTCTGTGGGTGTGTGTGGTAATAGTGTGGGACTGTTGCTAAACAAATAAATTACCTGCAGTTTCTTACCAGCACCTTTAAGGTATTAAACACAGTAAGGAAGACTGTGTGGGGTGAAAGTTAAACATACGAGGCGTTTAAAACCAGCATTCGTGATTAGCGTTCAGTGGTGCGTTCGCTGTCAGATACTCACACCGGAGACTCCATGAAGCCCAGCGGCCGGTGAAATGTCAGAGGTCCCGCCGCAGTCCTCCACGGCTAACAACGCTCAGCTTTCGGCCGTGGAGACGCGGCTTTATGTACTCCGTGGGCGGTTAACAGTGCAGCGCGTCCGTGTCTGCAACCTGCTCCTCACAGCACAGTCACCGTATCAGCACCGATCCCCGCGACGAGCGTCTAGTTAAGAGCGAGACTACAGCGCGAGGTTAGCACTTCCGGTTACTGCCCCCCCTCCCCATACACACACACAAACACACTAAAACCTCGACTAGGCAACTTGGAAAGAGATTCATTACACAGAAGTGTGAAGTTCAATGTTACACTCCGAATTTAAAACGTTTAAAAATAAACATTCAATACCTTCAACAACTTGTGACGATGTGAGCTCCACTTTATTATAACATAATATGAAAATACTGCAGGGTCCTCCTAATGAAAAAAATACTTTTGTGTTTTTATGCAAATGTACTGTTTATAAGATTGGGGAAACCTGCAGTCAGCTGAGACTGAAGAAGTCACTTGGATGAGTGATGAAATGTTTCTCCCACTGAAAACGCTACGTCCAGATCAACAGAATCAACTTTTGGAGACTTTTTTCTTTTGTGTGCAATATCTTCTGCCACAGTCTGTCTGAGCTGGGTTTAAAAACATATATGAAATTACATTCTTGTTTCAATTTGCATCATATATGAAAATAAATGGTTGAATGGGCTGCTACTGGCACGTTTCTACTCAGTTTGACCAAATCAAATACCAATTCAAGTCTGATTTACCCAATAATACACACATTCATACAGGGCATTTATCTAACATTTACTCACACTCTGATGGATACACTCTGAGTTGAGTATCTTTGATACATGAACTGGAAAGGCTGAGATCAATCAGCTGTCCTTGTTATTGATGGATGATTACCACCTGACCAACAGCTGGGTCAAATAAATGCTGGGTTATGGGAGAGATGGGAAATGCTCCACCGAAATAATTTATTGCATTGAATCGTATGGCTACGTCTGCAAATGTTCTGAAAAACTCAAAACAATATCAATTTAAAAATATTAAAAATATATATATTTTTCATCTTGACTGATATCTTAGAGGAATAGGCTGACTATAATTTAAAATAGTAATTTCTGTTTTTTTTCTGCAAAAACAATGCATATTTTGTTAATGTTAACAAATCACAACCTTAAATATTTAGCCAATCAAATATCTATTATACAAGTCTGTAAACTCAGCTACATAGTTAATATTTTTTATTAATTAAAAAGACGCAGCTCTACTTGCTGCAGTTTTAGTTCTTACATGGAAGCCCCATTTTTGCCGAATAAATAATCACCAATGTCAGAATTTGGGCAAGAACACTTTATTCAAGGTAATTTAAAGACATTGTCGTCCTTACAGAGTTTATTTACACCTAAAAGTTTTTCCAGAAAGATTTCCTACATAATGTAAATATTATATGCCAGCAATGTTAACACTTAAATGTAAATTGGACACATGACATTAAATCTACAGGTTCGGACTTTTATTTTGAAATTGAATTTGCTTTGTACAGTTTCCTGTATCTCGGCTACCTTGACACAGAAAAAGGCGGGTCTTCCAGCGTCTCCAATCATATCTAATGGGGAACTGAGTGTTAAATTCAAATCTATTTTTCCTCACCTTGCATTTAAATCACAGAGGAAACCAAAAGTAACGCAAGTACAACAAAGACTTCTGTAGTACTCGCTATACTTTAGCGCAATACTAAAATAATGTAATCAGCTATTGATTTTAAATAGCAGAAGGAAAATGTAGGAATAATAATAATAATAATAATTATTATTATTATTATTATTATTATTATTATTATTATTATTATTATTCCTACATTTTCCTTTTTTTATATTTTAATAATAATAATAATAATAATAATTATTATTATTATTATTATTATTATTATTATTATTATTATTATTATTATTATTATTATTATAGCAAAAACAACAATGGTCTTTCTTGGCTAACCTACTTTTCTGTGGAAGGGAAACTGAACTTACCAAATAAAGCTCTCCTACACTTGTTCATATTGTGTCATGCAATACATATATCACATATTTTAGCATTGAAGATATCTTACAGGTTGTGTCATCTTACCGAGATGACTATTCACACACTAGAAGCTACCGAACACATTCCTCTTGACGTTGTTACCTTTATATTTCCAGCTTTCAGCGGTCAGACTCTCTCCCTGCCATGTTTGGTCCTGCTCTGCCATCAGGTGGTGGAAAACTGCTATATCATCCTGATAGAGCGCAGTGTGTGTATTATCCTAACAAAGCAAATATTAAATCAAGGGACAGGGACTTCTGGATTACACAAAATGACCACTGTGAAGTTTGGGTGGATGTGTATTAATAAAATAGTCGATTCACTATCACAATTCCATAACAGGTATCTCCTCGGAGACTTTGTATCCAGTTATGCAAACAGGTGAGAGGAACCTTTTGATGCCATTAGATTATCCTCACAATGTCAACATGTGTTCTTTGAAAGAACACAATCATATTGTCAGTTGCTGGATCTCCAAAATCCATTAAACTGAGCGCCTCATCAGCTCAGCACCTTGAGTTTTTACAAATGTCAGTGATGATGCCAGTGCGGAGGTTTTTAAACCTTATTGAAATCTCACTCCTCAACTTTAAGCCAGATTTTCTTAACTAACCACCTGATCAGGCTAATGGTGTTTTTACAAGGGCTGCTCTTCTTTAATGATGTTATAGCCAAACCAAACTACACTTTGTACACGTGTGCTCATAAACATATTGGATATTTCTTCCTTTTCTCCTCCATCCTGCCCACGTTTCCCCTCAGATGTGTCAGCAGCCTGTGCACAATTTGCAGGAGGCCCATTAACCACTTCAGGCTCCACAGAGTCTGACGTTGGTTCATCTTCCAGTGGAGGCGGTGCTGTGATTTGATCATCGTCCTGACAGTGGGTATGAGTTTGTGTCTGCTGTGCCAGTGGATTGGAAATTTTGTGGACTAAAGACTTTTGGTAAAGTTACAGAGTTTACCTCTTTATTGGCTTCTTTTAAATTGTCTGTGATTGCTTTGTTTTTCCAACAGTTATACTGCAGGATGTCATTTTCCTTCTCCAGTGTCTCCATGTGATGGACCAAGTTGAAAAACAGAAGGAGTCCCAGGAATTATTAGAAAAATATAGTTTCCATTTATTTAACCCCCAAAAATTATATTTACAAGAGTAATAAAAGTTGAGCTCATAAACGAGGTCAAACAAACAAAACTGAACTCAGGCAAAGACTGCAAACTTAACAAACCAAATGACTGCTACAAACAAACATAACTGACCGAAAACATGAAATGACATACAAGGGTATATATAATGGCTGATCAGACCATTGTGACACATGAGGGGTAACAAACAAACACAATCATAAATCACAAACGATGCAGTAAAATCTAGTTTGTTAATAAACTAAACACTAAAGAAGAAAACCAAAAACCATTAAACCCTAAACTCAAATATTTCATTAAATACAAATACTTTGTTTTTAAATGAAAGAAAACACACATTCTCCCCTTCAGCAGGAAGTGGTGGTGTGGTCCAATTATCTTCCTTTGCATTTAATGGTTTCAAACCCTGGCTACCATCTTTTGTCCAGCAACTCCCAGGGATGATGGCAGGTAAGAAATAAGAAGACAAAGGTTAGTCAAAAATCAAAGAAATGTAGTATGAATACATAAGTAAACGAAATGTGCGCGCTTACAAATAGAACAAATGTATCCAAACCAATCAATAAAGTTATTGGTAACTAAAATGCATTACTATGTTCAAATGAAGAATGAAAATACAAAAGTTACAGACTTTAGAGTGGCCACGGGTTTGGCCATCACACTCAAACACTGACTGTGAAATAAACATATGATTGGTTTTCTCAGTTTTCCTTATATTATTATAGTGTCTTTGCCTTACAATATAAAGCACCTTGAAGCAACTGTTGTTATGAATTAGTGCTAAAGCTTTTGATACGTCTAATAGCTTCTTAAACATGTCATCTTTCTTAAATGAAACAAGTTATAAAATATCACTTTGGTAACTGATAGATTATGATCAGTTGTATTCACAGAGCAATAAAACAGTAATGGATAGTAAGGGGGAGCTCAACATACCTGCAGTGGCTTATTACAGCAACTTGTCATTAATTAATTGTAGACACCAAGAATTTTGAAATGATCTCTTGATATACTCACTACCTGAGCCATCAATAGTGAAAGCATGAGGAACTGTTTCTCTAGTGAGATTAAAAATCCATTGCTGCACGATAATTTCTGCCGTTGCTTTGGAAATCCCATCCACAGTCCTCTTTGTTTTGGAGAAAGAAGACATGGCTGATTTTAGGTGCTTTAACTTCAGCTGTCTGTGAAGGTTCTCAGTCATCCAGGTCATTGTAGTCTAAGGAGCTTGGAAGGAAAAGCGTCTGGACTTCTTTAAGTTGCTTGAAGATGTTTCACCTCTTATCCAAGAAGCTTCTTCAGTTCTAAGGTCAAATGGTGGGAAGTCCCAGATTTAAACCCAGTGGGAGTTTCCCCCCACAGAGGGACAAAGGACCCCCTGGTGATCCTCTAATCACATGAGCCAAGCTGTGAAACTGGGTGTGGGTCCCAATCAGCCAGGGTTTCGGGTGAGCTCATTGTGAAACCTGGCCCCACCCTGTCGTGTGATTTCCTGAGGTCAGATGGCCCAGGATGTGAGTGGGCGTTAAGGCGTCTGGGGAGGGATCTCAAAACTGGATTATAGATGGCAGACAGTTGGTGTCGTAAACCACCGCCTCTGTTCAAAGATGGTCGCTCACAGTGGACATAGATGCTTCTTTCACTCCTCTTTCAAACCATCTGTCCTCTCTGTCCAAAATGTGAACATTGGCATCCTCGAAAGAGTGACCTTTGTCCTTAAGATGCAGATGGACTGCTGAGTCTTGTCCTGTGGAGGCGGCTCTTCTGTGTTGTGTCATGCGCTTGTGAAGTGGCTGTTTGGTCTCTCCGATGTAGAGGTCTGGGCATTCCTCGCTGCACTGTACAGCATACACCACATTGTTAAGTCTGTGTTTTGCCGTTTTGTCTTTCGGGTGAACCAGTTTTTGTCTGAGTGTGTTGCTGGGTCTGAAATGCACCGGGATGTCATGCTTGGAGAAAACTCTCCTGAGTTTCTCCGATACACCGGCTACATAGGGGATGACAATGTTGTTGTGTCTGTCTTTTTTTTTTTCCTGTGCATCTTTGCTGACTTTATAAACGCCTGGATTCTGGATTCCAGATACTGAAAGCATGTAGAATATCTATGCTGTTACTGTGTGTGTGTGTGTGTCTGTGTGTGTATGTAAATCACAATAACAGGCTCTCCTGTAGATGCAGTGCTGTGTGTAATACTGGTTTCTGATTTGTGTTTGCTTCGAAGAAAACAACAACAGCTGTAACACGTTGTTTTTGTAGAATTTATCACATCAATGGCGATATATATTTTAAAAAGTAAATATTAATAAAGCATGCAATCAGTGATTTGCTTGCACTGATAATGTACACTCTAGTATAATTATGACTTTAAATCACTAGATGGCAGTGTTTGATTATAGAAAAAAAAATCAAGCGAAGCTAAACATAAAATGGACATTTTTTTAAATTAATAGATAAATTAATTGTTGTTATTATTATTATTATTATTATTATTCAATAATATTATTATTTTATTTCAAATTTCCGATTTTTAATTTAAATTTACTTATTGTTTATAATATTTTGCACAGTCGAGGAGCAGTTCAGGAAGCATTTCACTGTGTGTTGTACTTGTATGACTCTATGAATCTTGAAATCTCGTATTATTACTATTATTAATATTATTATTACTATTAGTAGTAGTAGTGGTATCACTCCCCCTCTTTTCCTGACATGCAGAGCACATATTTCAGGTTCAGGAATTGTGAAGAACCTTTTGGACAAACGTTTGAGTTTGGAGTCTTAAAACCAAATCGTTATCCGGATGACCACAGATCGATGCCTCGCTGCGTTCATGAATATCGGAGACATCACTTGTAGGATAATGAGGCTAATTTAAGACGTTAAAATCTTTGGCTTATCAGTTGAATAAAACACAACAGCAACTTTGACTAGTACTGCACAGTATTACAATCATCATTGGTATTTGTTGGATCCGAGAAGAAAAGATTCAAGTACTACAATTCGATGGTTCCTTTTCATTCTCAACTATGAGCGCACTGCGAAATATCATAATGTTCAATGTAGATCTAAAAGAGAGAGAAATATGAAGTTTCAGGAGTTCCGAGGAGCTCGTAAAGGCATCGTGCGTATCACATGGCAGGTGATAGAGCTGAGGGAGCTGGAGCTACAGTGCAGCGCAGAGTACAGACAGACAGTTAACACAGGTCAGGGCACCTTGCGCGCACGACTGCTGTATGTACGCGTAATGGCGCGTTTGTGCCCTCTCACTTTATCTTCAAGCGTCTCCCAGAAACGCAGTTAAAGGATTTGTTTGGACTGCGCGTCAGAGGCTCGCACAACGTGAGTAACACGACTTTAACGTAGTAGTTTCCCCGCATCTCTAATACATTTAAACTCCAACTTATTTTTGTGTAAAAATAGCTTTTTCATTTCGGTAATTACATTTTACAAGTTGTTGTTTCGCTGCAACAAAAAAAGCACCAAATATTTGACAAGTTGTCTAATTCCTGAGTAATTAGCGTTTAATATGTGCGAGTTAAAGTGCGGCTAATGTTTTTGTCTTCTTTTTCATACTTAAAAGTGAATTTGTGGTCCGAGGTTCGCAGATCGTGCTTATGGTGGCACTCGGTTATGTTAGGAGAGACTTCAGCACAGCCTGTATTTCAAATATTGTATTAAGTCTTAAAAATGCTTCTGTGATAATCCTGCTGAGGTTGTGCTGTGAGCATATCAGCCTTTCCATTAAGAGTAATTGGCACATAAGGTTGAATGGGACAGTATAAGTATACATGGTTTGTTTTCTTCCTTGTACATGCAAAATGACAACTTCTTTTGCTAAGGCGGAGCTCTGAAACCAAATAATGAAAAATAAATGTGCAAGCTGTTGTGGCATACACGGGTGGGCGGGGCTAGCTTCAAACAGAAAAGCATAGGCTGAGGAACTTAGCATACGCATAAAGGTAATATGCTGCTGTTGCTGCTGCAACAAAAAGGTATTACATAGGTATTTTTGATTGGTCCTTTCACCCTAATAACTTCGCAGTAGAGACGAACTTCGCATTGTGCACATCAGTGACCTCCGACACCCAGTCACTCAGATCTTCTACAGAGTGTAGTAATGAAGTCTGTATTCTGAGTCCACTACATGGCACAAATGCATGACACACCTAACAGAGGTGGGTACTTTAAAAACCCTCACCTCGCCCACTGAGGGCCGTAACAGTGCCATGACAGTACCACTGGTGAGTGATTTCCTGTGAAAGTGAGGCAGTTTTATACCGTAATGACTGTGGACAGAAATATGATAGAAAAAAAAGCAAAATGATGTCAAAGTAAAGGACAAGCATGACACAAACTGCGCAACATGCTGTAAGTTTCTAGCAAAGCTGAAATAAGTAGTCAAATGTTCGGTCCCAACGGGGAGATGTTACGAAAATGGTGCTTTGGGTCTTTTTACACAAAAAGGGTTTGGTGTGCTTTCTTGGAGTATGATCTGCTCTTAATTCCAGCTCAAATAGATGCTAAACCTCTTCATCTTTACAGAATATCACATAGTGAGCCGAAGCTTTTCTTAGAATTTACAACAAGAAAGTTTACACAAGCCAGAAATTCCAAAATCGTCCCCGTCACCCTTAATTTTCCCTACATTGTATATCCCATTATATATATATTTTTCTACATAACAATAAAATGCAACATGGTCTGTTGGAGACAACATAGTAGTTTCACTGTGACACTGGTGTTTCTCCGCTTGCTTGCTCAGTCATGTACTGTCAGCTCGGAGCTATTAAATGATGTTTAGTTGCACCGACACATGCTGTGTAATTGCAGATCATCAATTTCTGACAGCGTGAGTAAAATGGAAAGGGGGCGGGTGAAAGAGGGGGGGATGCTGATATGCTAACAGCAGAATATCAAGGTTGATGTGTGGCCCCCCTTCGCTGAAGCATCTGCTCCATCTAAGGCTGGAGACAGAGCACACACACACACACACATAAACATCAGAGACATGAGAGAGCTGAAGGAGCCTCCTGCCAGTGAATACATCAGGCCGGTGCCTCCTTTCTGTTGCAAATCTCATTTTAAAAAGAGACGGAGTTGAAAGGCATCATTGCCGCTGACGACAGTGAACTGATTAACGCTGCTGAGGTTGGCACTTGGGTGGCATTAGCACACGGAAACAGAAGAAATGCACACAGGAGCTCGGCTGAAGTGGCAGTTGATAAAAGCCCTAAATTGGTAACATTTATCGTTGCAACAGTTTATTTTTGACAATAGCGTTCATCAGCTTGTCGTGATAGGTTTACGCAGGGTGCACACACGCTGGGTCAAGCAGATGATGGCACTCATTTCTGTGATCAAAGCTGCTCGTCTAAGTCCCAGAGTGGCCATGTTCAGATGATTGCTCTGTCATCTTTACAGCCGCTGTCGTCCATGGCTATGGTGTAGAGGGAGAGACAAAGGAGAAGAGGAGAGACATGGGTGAGATTGAAAGCAGAGGAATGAAAGCGAAATAGCAAAAAGAGGAAAAGCGTAGAAGCCTGAAAAGACAAAGTCAGGCTGTTGTGAAGGAGTGAATGAAAAGTGTCAGAGAGAGGAAGAGGAGAAACTCTGACTTGTCCGAGGCGATCTTTGGCTTTCTTTGTCGAGGAATGTGAGGAGGTGTTAGAGAACAGCAGAGGCTTGATGCTGCTCATGCTGTGTTGTCCCATTTAAGAGAAAATAAAGTAAGAAATTTGCGGATTCCAGGAGGAATAAGCAGAGCAGAAAGAAGGTAAACGAAAGGATTAGGTTTTTCTTTGGTTTTTCAGCCGTTATTTTGCTCCTTCTCAAATCCTCGCTGCAGCAACGCAGTGTGCAAGGGATGAGTTAAAGGTTTAACATTTGATTAAAGGGAGCACTGTGTTGGTGCAAGTGCTCGGTAATGTGTAAAAATATGCAAATGCATCATGTCAAAGTGTTATGGAACTTCAGCACATCTTTAATCCCCCTACTCGAGTGCAATAAGTGTGCAGCCTGCGGTGTGTGGATACTGGAGGCTGCTCTAGAAAGGAGGTAAAACTAATGACTCACTGAGGGTGTTTGACATTGTTTCAAAAACCAAGCATGGCTATGTTTTTTGAGGATTTCTGACCTGCCAAAAAGAACCTCCGCCTCTCAGGTGTGATACCAGGTGATGCTTATGACTTTAAATCCAATGTCTGCATCCACCAACCAGCCGCAGTTTACTATATGTCCACGAATTGTGCCTGAGTCTTCCAGTCATTGTGACTTACACTCACACTTGACACTTTATTAGGCACACCTTGCTAATAACAACCCTCACCCCTCTTTTTTCTTTAGAACTGCCTTAATTGATCAAAGTGCAAGATTTGGGTCCATACTGGCATGATAGCATCACACAGTTACAAAAAATGGAGACACTGTGGTCATGGCCACTGAGAATAATGAAATAGGCTGCGTGTTTAAACAACACTCGGCTGACAGCAGGATGTATCGAAGCTTTCATGTTGTTCATGCCAAATTCTGACCTTTCCATCTGAATGTTGCAGCACAAACTGAAACTCATTGGACCCGGCAACATATTTCCAGTCTTGTGTTGTTTTGGTGATCCTGTGGGAACTGCAGTCTCAGGTTTTTGTTCCTAGCTGACAGGAGGGGCACCTGGTGTGGTCTTCTGCTCCTTCTTTGCCCATCTGCTTCAAGGTTCAAGCTTTTGTGCATTCAGAGATGCTCTTCTGCATAACTTTGTTTTCAAGAGTGGTTATTTGACTGTAAAACTCCCCCATTAGCATTTGCATGACAGCCTGAAATATCATTTTTATGCTCATTATGCAACTTGATCTGATTAAGAAAAAAAGGTGGGGGGTTGTTTGAGGGGGTTAAAGCAGCTAACGTTTGCATCGAGGGTTTATCATTTACCTTTTGAAGAAGGGCAGATGATAAACGGGGCACAATAAGATTTAAAAGCAAGTAAAAAAGTCAAACATGTTTAAAAATAATAGCCCCATATGAGGGGACAAGCCATACCCGCTCTGGTGGCTCTTTGTGCTGCCTCACCTGCCTTCCTAGAGGCAGGGAAAGAAAAGACAGAAGGCTGTTTGTTAAATGAACATTACAGTAAACTTATATTCATACGTATTTATTTACAGTGTTATTTAAGTGGATATCAAGAAAAGCCATTGAAGATAAAAGCTTATATTATTTGATTTTGGTAGGTAAATCTTGTTGAGTTGTTCTGAGACTGTTAGATGGCACTGCACTTGAGCAATTTTGTCCACTTTTCTGGATTAATGGAAGTAAACATTTGTTTTTTAAGGGGTAATACATTGAAGTATTTTGTACTGAAGCTGCTCGGTTTTTTATGGCATTGAAACACTCATGCACAAGCATGGGTCTGGGCATGTGAGCGAGTCAGGCTGACAGTTAGACTTGTCAGAAATGATCTCAAACAAAGCAGCTGATGAAGAGAGCAGAGAGGAGGTGAAGAAGAGCTTTACGGGGCAACAAATCGGGAAGTAAGGAGAGGGGAGGTGCACATTTAAGGTAAAGAGTGGTGAGTTTAAGGACACTTTGACAGCAGGAGTTACCTAATAAAGTGATTCATTTAATGAGACGCCAACTCCTGGGTAGATTGTGACATAGTGTTCACGCGCACTTGAATGCTGCAGACAAGCAAGCTGCCAAAAATCCTGCTTTTATAGATAATCAGTTAATCAGATGCTTGATTGGCAGCACCTGACTGCTATTTACCTACTAAATTCCAATGAAGCACTAGTGGTGTGTTCACTGCATAGAGTCCTGTAGTCTTGATTATTAATATATATTAGTATAAAGAACAGGTATGCAGAGCAACGTTTGCACTATTGGTGGTTGTAAAACACACAATAAAAGCTGCATGGATATTTTTACATTTTATATTAAATAAGTCTTCGTTTCTTTTCTGTTTACATCTTTGAGTAGAAGAAAGTAGAGCTGTGTTATCAGATTTTCACAGACCTCCCTAAGAAATTTATAGTGGCTCAAGATTTTAATAGAAATAATAATTTAATAGCAATAATGCTGTGATTCAAACTAATTTATCTAGAACTTGGTGTATTGATCTTTTTTTAATATTTTGGATAAAACATTTTTAAAAAATGCAAAAACCTACAGTGATTCCTTTGAGTGACTGACATTTGCTGGGAGTGTCCACAGCAGTATGTGGCTTTAAGTGCGCTATGTACACAGATGGACTGCTATACAGTTATTCTGTATACATATGTATACATCAGTACATCTCTCTGTAGTACATCTGTATATTTGCTCTCTGTATAGCAATATAAACATCTATATACTTCACTTATTTGTACATAATCTGTACATAACTATTCCCACCTTTCATACTACCCTTTTCTGTATATAATCTGCTCGTATTGCACTTTGCACTTCTAATTAGATGCAAACTGTATTTCATTAGCCTGTATTTATACATGTGTAATGACAATAATGTGGAATCCTTGTACTTGTGCCACATAGACGGTTATTTTTATGTATTTTCTTCTGATCCTTCAGAATTTGATCTATAAAAAACAAGTGTGTGATGTGTAGAAAATAGAGATATGTGTTGTGCATCAGCCTTATAATGTCGAGACAATGTTTGTGCCCTTATTACCCACCCCTATGTCTGCCAGCAGTGACTCTATAAGGACAGTAAAATGTTAAAATGTCTATAAATAAAAACGATGCCCTCTTTATCCCAATTTTTAAATAATTATTAATAATAAAAGCAATGATATCAAATATTTTACCATATTATGACATGTTAGCCTTTTAGCTGTGCTGCTATGCTGTGTTTCACTTACTCCATGAATATGGCTTTTGTTTTCATTTCTGCTTCTGTGCTGTGAGGATATAATCCTCATCCTAGTTTAACTAAGTCCAGTACCAATATTCACTCCTGAAGACTTGGCCAATGTCAATATTTGTACTGGATTACATTTCAGTGTAGCATTCGCCTCTGCTGTATCCTCTGATGCGAGAATCGCAGACGCCCGCTGTGTTCACTGCAGCGGCTGAGCTCTGTGCTCAGTTGTGAGATAGCCTGTTGTTTTATTCCAGGAATTTGACCACTAGTGTTGTTTAGGCTTCACTTTTCTTGTTTCACTTCAACGAGTAATAAAGTAATAAAGACAAATGTATAAACACACAAGAATGGGTTGCAAATATTTGGCCCAATTACTTGCTTTTTTGATGTAACTGAAGCTTGAGTGTGAAGGAAGATAATCCTGTAATTTTCCTCTTCAAATCAAAATGGAAAACTGAACGTGTTGCGTTGTCTGCCCAGGAAGCAGTCATGATGAGTGTCCATAAAGCTTTACATTAAGGTTGAGTAAGCTGAAATTAAATGAGTTTGTGTGTCAGACTGTCTGCGTGTCTCCTTCAGGATGACATTTACCTGAACCACACAGAGCTTCTCGTGCCGCTGTAACATTATCAGGTAACGTGATCCGTCTCTGATCATGTCCAGATAGCTTGTTAGGAGGTTGTGACTGGGACTCTGTGTAACCCTAGTCTGCTGCAGCCGAGGTGCCGGCCTCTCGCACTTCACTGCTTCTTCCTGCTGGATGTGCTCGACTTTAGAAGCTTAGACGTTTTTACTACACCGCTAACTTGTGTTTGGTGTTTTATTTACTCAGTGGAAAATCATTCTTTTCAGCCTGAATTTGTATGGAGGGTAATAACGATGCCAGTTGACTGCACTCGACCAGGCTGGCGGCCAGAATCCTTGAGCTCCATCTGAATCAGCTGCAAAGCACCAGTTGGCTTGCTCTACTGGGACACACATAAAAAACCGAATTGATGCATAATCAATTCTTCATGTCATAGTTTGAGGGTCGTGCAAATTTGTGGACTATCGGTGAAACAGGGAACTAGGAGGTGGTCTTCAACTGTGGGAAAACTGGGAAACTATGAGAGTAATGGACAGCATAGAGGTGGTTAGCCAGTTAGCCTTAACTTTGTAGCAACGTTGTGATACTGTGTGTAATATTATATACAATGTATATTAAAAAATGTTACATATAGCTCCTAATTGTAACTGGAAAAAGAAGATGGGGAATTTTGAAGAGGAATCATGAGGAAAAATGCTGTTTCTGCTTCTTTGACCTCCTTCAATTTTGCACTTGAAGGTCAGCGTACTGGTCATGACATGCTGCTTGTTACTCTGAAAACAGAAAGTGTTGTCCTCGGTTAAAGGAGGAGGATGATGATCACAGTTACATCATTGAAACTGGATCACAAGGTTGGACAGATCATTTACCAGGTAGTTAATGATCACACAAAATGATGCTAAGAGTTCTGGGAAATGTTTTGAATTCAGTGTTTTGGATCGTTAATCCAAAATGATCTCTCTTTTCACCTTTTTATGCCTTGCAGACGGTGGCAGGTCTCTGTGGTTGGCACTGTGGGTCTGTTGAACGATCACTATATTGATTGCCATTGAATTTGGTCCTGATCTTTAAATACACTTCACAGACACTGATTGGTTCCCTAAACTTTTACAGCACAGTGGTTCAGCATTCAGCACTGCCGCCTCGGGTTCTCGGGTCTAACCTCCTGGCTGACTGGGTCCTCTCAGTGTGCATTTTGTACATTCTGCCTCTGTATGCTTTAGTTTCCTCTCAAAGTTTAAAGATGTGCTTGTTGTGGTTAACTGTTTAATCAAAACTGGCTGTAGGTGTGGAGATGTGAGTTGGTGGTTGCTTCTCTGTGTGCTGCTAAGCCTGTCCAGGCTGAACCTTCTCTTTACTCTGAGCTGGGATAGGCTTCAGGATAAAATGAGAACTGGTATCTTCAGAATTTGTTTCATTAAAAATTGTATAAATGAATTGTTTTTAAGTCATTCAGCTTTTTAACCCTTTAAAGCCGGTCGGAGCGTGCACGCTCTGTTTTGCATAACTATTTTTAAATCCCGGTAGCTCTGTAACCACATAAGCTAGCGCAATAATTTTTTTTGCATATGAAACCGGAGGAGTTGTACTTACATCTTATGCCATCAGCTTGTCCTCGGTCACAGTTTCCTTCCACATATAGCTTTGCAAAAATTGCATAAAAAGCACTTGCAGCAACAAAAACATAATATTCCAGAAACACGCTTTGCCGATCCGATCAGCTGTTCATAACACTTCCTATGTTGGAATAGACGTCAGCGCGAACTTTCGCATGTCCACCATGACCTGCCCGAAACCGGAAGTGGTGTCATTTTCGCGGAAATGTAGTTTTTTACCATCAGGGCCTCATGAGCCTATACTGGTGTTTTTAAAAGTTATCTTTGACTTTATGACTTTCTGTGTGGTTTCTGGGATGCTTAGGACTCATATTGCACTGCTGGAAAAAGTTTATTTTGATGCATATGCTGCTTTTTTGCAAATTTGCACTATAATATTTATTTTCGTTTTTCCTGCAGTATGTAAAAATTGGTGTATTTCAAAAATAAAACTATGAAGACACTCAAAATAAATTTCCTGTGGTGGGAAACTATTTTGTGCAACTTTTTTGTATTTACAGTTTTGAGGGATAAGCCTCTTAAATTTCTCTAACTAGAAATATATGTTAAAAAAACAAAAACGATTTTCAATTTCTTTGTAGTTTATTGCAGTTTTTTTTGCAATTTATGTAATTACTATGCACTTAATGCATACATGTTATTAAAATCTGGGCTCTAATGGTTGTATTGATGTATAGCAACTTGAAATGCTCCCAAAAATGGCTCCACAGCATGTAAAAATATAATATAAGCTCTGGCAGACTTGGTTCTATGGTAGGTCTTAAAGGGTTAAGGCTAACTGGTAGCTTGCACTCTGAGACCCTGTGTCCTCCTTTGATGACGTTACATTTTGGCTTTTCTGCACCTTTATTCATTATATTGCTCAATAAAGTGGTTTATACTTTGCTAGACAATGGTAACTTTATTATTCTGCAAAATAAACCTATTTTCCCATCAGTGCTTATCCTTTATCTGGACTAACTAATTCTGTATAACTACACGAAATTGAAAAGTAAAGTAAGAGCTTTGGTCACAGGGGGCCATGAGAAGCACATTCTTGTGTTTTGAGTAAATATCACAACTTTTGGATGGATTAACGTGTACTTAAGTAAACTTACTTCTGATTTGTAACTCTTATGGTGGAGTAGATATCATAAACCGCAGACAAATTTAAGTGGTTATTTGGAAACAGATGTATTATTAAACAGGGAATTATTGTCTGGCTTCAGTATCCTACCAAACATTTTGTTAAGTAGCTAATTACACCTGCAGGATTCCTTGCTCCCATGAAAATATAACATTTTTGCTTTGCTTTGCCTTAAGCAGGTTACTGTTGGAGTAAGTGGAGCTCGCATATAACAAACAATCACCATTTTCAGGGCACGATGCCTGTGTGCCAGTTCGTCCTGTCATGCTTTCTCTGTCATGTCATCAGCTTCATCACATGGCAGAATGAGTCCACGATCTTATTGTGGCCTCACAGGGACTCTCATTGGCTCGTTTTTATTCCCTCCTAAGTGCTGATTGGTTAGTCACGCCTGTCGCATGAAGTTGTGGCCGCCTTTAACGTGTATGTATTAACTGATGTTGACATGTTGTTTTTACAGCACTGGCTTGCTGACACTGGTGTTTGAGCTCCCTGCTGGTTTCTGCACCCGAGGCCACATCAGGGCTTCAGAATGAGCCGGAAAATCAAATCCGAGTTTGCTTTGGAAAGACAAAACCTCGTCCAGCTGGACTTCCCAGTCCAGGTGTTACTTCAAAATAACCCTATAATGTTTTTTAACTGGGTTAACAGCTGGATGAGAGATTATTTTAAAGTTTACTATTATGAGGATGACTTTATTTTTATTTTAGTTTCATATATTTTTACTTGAGGCAATTAAATGATGTAACCAGGCGAAACAACAACATAAATATGCTGAATCCATCATCTTTAGTCTGAACACTTTCCCCCATAAAGACGACATTTGAGGACCTCCCTGTGCAGTTAAAGGCGAGTTTAAATAACTCTCTTTGGAAACTGTGATTTTGCGATTATTAGAATAGTTTCCGGGTTTTTGCAAGGGTACTCGTAGTTGTACAAGCAGAGATAACCCTCACTAATTTCTAATGCACACCCAGTCGGTTTGTCTTGGAAGCACATGAAATATGACAGAAACTGCTCAGTTCAGAAAGTGGAAACAAAGGTTACGTCATATAGGCAGCTTATGAGAGAAGAGGTAAGGAAATCACTTGAAATTCTTGCATGAGTAAACCTACGTTAGCTTAAAACGCTTTGTCTTGAGCATAATGATCTGCTTTATTGCTGCTAAGTTGTGTTCTTTCGTGGTGTGTTTTGGATGCTGTTTCTGGAACAGAGCAAAGCAAAGCAACTCCTTTCCATGTTGCAATGTTTATATTGTATTTAAATTAATGCCAGAAATGAGGAGTGCACAGGGTGGTAATAGTAGGAGTGTTATTTTCTTTTTCTTTAACCTCATGCTAAGAATGAGGTTAGCCCATAAACTTCTACCATATGTTTTCTCCTTTGTGCGGGCAGGTTTATAGCCTCTTAAATGAAAATGATAACAACAGTGAATCTACTGTAAGTTGCACAAAGCTTAACTTACAAATGCAAACAACTAGCTGATTACATGCCTACGCTGAGAAAAATATAAAGGCAGTGTCGCGTGAGCAGTAAGGGTGTCACGGTTTTACCAAACCAGAGTTTATACAGTCACTGTAAAAAAACAACAACAGCAATAACGCCCTCTGTCATTTCTGAGGTTTTACATATCAGGATGAACATCCATTCTTCCTTCAGCTTCCACTTATGTAATTTGGGGCCGTGGGGAGGCTGGAGCTTTTCCCAGTTGCCATAGGGCGAAAGGTGGGCTACATCCAGGACAGGTCGCCAATCTGTCGCAGGGCTAAACAGAGAGACAGACCAACCAATTTAAAATCACCAATGAACCTAACCCCACTAACTGCATGTCTTTAGATTGTAGGAGGAAGCTGGAGAGAACACAGACACAGGGAGAACATCCACATAGAATTAATTGATACTTATCAAGTCAGAAAATTAATTACAAAAACCTCAGATGAACTAAAATATGTAAAATATTACACATCGTGTTTTATTTTATTAAAACTAAACCTATAATAAAGAAGCAGAGTTTGAATAGCTAAGTGCACCCCATGATTCAGGAGCCTGGAGAGCTGGTTTTTGCAGCAATAACATGAAGAAATAGTTTATTGGCCTTTCATATTGTTGTGGAGGAATTTTAGCTCGCTATTCTTTATATTGCCTTAGTTCATTCAGGTTTTCGGGTATTTGTTTGCGCACAGCCAATCAGGTTGAGGTCTGGACTTTGACTGGGCCATTGCAACAGCCTGATTCTGTTCTTTTTCAGCCATTCTGTTGGAGATGTGCAGCTGGGCTTGGGATCATTGTCCTGCATGACCCAGTTTGGGGCAGATTTTATCTGTCAGACAGATACTCTCACATTTGACTGTAGAAGACTTTGATATACAGACAAATTCACGGTCAGCTCAGTGGCTGAAGAGTGACCAGGTTCTGTGACTCCAAATCATCACCCCGTCATCCCCATGCTGAGCTTGTTTGAGGCGTTTGTGCTGATATGCCATGTTTGCTTGTTGATAAATGTGATGCTGTGTGTTATCGCCAAACATTTCCATTTCCACTGGTCTTGTCTGTCCAAAGGACGTTGTTTCAGAAACTTTGCAGACATAACTGTGCTGAACAGAGAGTTTCTCCTGGTAACCCTTCCAAACAAGCCATACCTGTAGAGTCTTTCTCTACTTTTACTGTCATGAACTTTAACAGTTAACATGCTAACTGAGGCCTGAAGATTCTGAGAAGTAGCCCTCGGCGGGATTTTTTGGGAATGTCCCCTCCTGGTCAAATTGGCGGCTGTCTCGAATGTTTTCCACTTGTGCATAAAGTTTTTTGTTGCAGAATCTTGAACTTCAAATTGTTTGCAAACAGCCTTACATGTCTTAGGTGTTGTGTGGCTGACAAAGGTAGGACCCAAACGCAGGACTCAGAACACAGACAATAAACTGATAGGTGTTTTTTTTTTTTATTAAACTAAAGTACAAAATAACAGCACTAGGAAACTAAAACTTTTACCACAACAAGGAAAACATACTAAGGCTACGTTCACACTGCAGGTCTTAATGCTCAATTCCGATTTTTTGATCAAATCCGATCTTTTTTGTCTGCTCGTTCACACTACAGATAAAATGCGACAGCAAACGCGCTCTAGTGTGAACGCTCAAAGCGGCCGCATGCGCAAAAGAAAATGTCACACACAACGCGCTCTGTTTAGACCCAGAGCAAACAATATTGTTTGACTGATGGCCGTTAATATAAACACTTCGGACTACACGTTTCCCAATTTTTGCTTTAAGTTATTTTGTTATTTACATAATAATGTAAATAACCTAATAATGATCCTTATTGCTGTTTTAGAGGAGCGGTGCTTCAAAGGATAGTTGCAGATTTCTGTCAGAATCTGCAGATTATACAGTACAAATAAAATGTTCACGTTTCTCCAACGTTGTCTTCCCAACAGTTTCACTAACATCTACACTTATTGACCAGGAAGCGTTCGCGATGTCTTATCCGGAGCTGATAATTGGCGTCTGTCTTGTGTCAGTGACATAAAAGACGGATTTAATGCGACTTGACCGTTCAAACAGCAGTCGCTTTCTGAAACAACGGATATGTATCGGATTCAGTACCACATACGAAAGTGACCCAGGTCGGATTTGAAAATATCGGATTTGTGCCGTTCACACTGTCACACCATGATCGGATATGGGTCGCATAGGGTCAAAAAAATCGGATTTGATGCGCTTTCGCCTGCAGTGTGAACGTAGCCTTAGAGGGAAAACAAAACAGCAAACAGAGAGAAATGCAGACAATATATACACAAGGAGGATAACGAGGGAAGAGGCCACAGGTGGGAACACAGCTTACACTAATCTGACTGACGGGAATACACATGAAACAGAAGACTATCAAAATAAAACAGGAAGTACAAACACAGACACCGAGACTAAGGCTACGTTCACACTGCAGGCGAAAGGTGACCGTGGACCCTTCCTCTCAACCTCCGCGCATCTGATTCCATTGCACTGTTCAAATCACGACTAAAAGCCCACTTATTCAATCTTGCCTTTCCCTCTAGTTAATATTTCTTTTATGATTTGATATCATGCACTTTTATGCTCATTTAAATTCTCGTTTGCTCTGTACCTGTTGCTTTCCTATGTGTCAGTGACAGCTACCTGCTTGCATACTTAGTACTTGCTTTGGTCCTATTTCTATTATCCTTCTCCTATTCTCTATCTTACTTGTTAAGCACCTTGGCATACCCTTGGTTTTTAAGTGTGCTTTATAAATAAAGTTTATTATTATTATTATTATTATTTTGAGTTTCCATGATAGAAAACAGATCTGCTGAATACACTATATAAGCTAACAAACTTAGAGAACTGATCACTCAGAGTCCTAGGCTAGCAATGACACCCAGTTTGTGGTTAGGCTGCTAGCCATGGTGCTTTGCCAGCCTCAACACTAGTTATTGTATAACCAAGTCCCAAAAACAGTCTTTGAATGTTGCTTTGCCACTTTGTCTTGTGACTGATTAATATAAAACCAGTCGGCTCTGATTCCCAGGTCATCCAGCAAAATTACTGGCCAGCAGTGGAATAAATGAGCAGTGGAAAAAAAACAGACAAATTAAGCCTTCATTATAAAAGTATTTTGTCCATACACATAGATGCATAGCTTGTTTCTTAAGCCCAAAACAATTTAGGTGTCTTTGCTCTAATGTAGAGGAAAAGGTTGAGACATTCTTAAGACTTTTGGGCCAACGAACCAAAAGAACAACATCTGTCCCATTTTCCTTCAGCAAAAGCTGCTGGAATCATAGATTATAAAAAGCAAACTGCCAAACAGAGGCTTTGTCCATTGGAAGTAATGCTGACTGAAACTTTGCATCGAGTTACACGACTAGAGGAACAGGCTGGACAGGAACTATATGAAGTAACTGAGCAATCAGCTGGCCCACCTGGAATTTAGCTGTTGTTTCCTTACAGCTTCATCAGTGTGATGATCAACTGATACTTTTTAAAGTAAAACAAAAAGTCTGATGCCTTGCCATTTTTTTGAGGGGGTGTTATTTTCTATATTCTGTCTATTTAAACTGTGGCTGCTTTGTAGAAAATCTTCGGCAATCAAACCTTTTGATAATTAAATTGTGACTTTTGCATTTCTGCTGCAAAGCTGAGCATTTTAACATGGGAGTCTACAGGGATTTACTTGCTTTTGGAAACAGCCTTCAGTGGCCAGTAGAGGAACTGCAGCTTTTTTGCACTTGTTGATTTGTTCAATCTTTCAGTCCCAGAAGCTGATACTTAGGATTTTCATGCAAAATTTCTGTAACCGTTGCAGCAGAAAGAAATGCAAATATTTGAATACAAAAAGCAGAGTTGGAAGGAAGACACGGAGACATAGAGAGAGAAAGAAGGGAGAACTAAAGGACAGAACAGGGAGCGTCCTGGTCTTAAATGTCAGTGGTGCTGTCGCGTTGATGTTAATTGGTAAAGAATCTGGTGTTTCTTGTTGGCTCTGCTCCACGCGCACACACACAGTTGTATTTACCCTCTGTGACAGCAGGGCCTGGGGGGTTAGGTCTGGCCTCTAGCTGGTGACACTAATCTAAACAGGCTAAGTCAAATGAGGAGGAACGGTAACCCCCTCCCACCACCACCTCTGCGTGTGTGTCTGTCTGTGTGTGTGTGTCTCTTTTGTCTAAGTGTTAATGTTTAACTGTGCACAAGCCTCTTAGCACAAGCCCATCGCAGTAATTGTGTCTTGTGATGGTTTTGGTGACGCTGGAATTTCTGACGTAGTCGTTCCCATTTTGCAGCAGCTTTGATGGCTTTTTAAAAAATGTTTGACAGGAAGCTGAGATTGGGACTGTCTTCTGCATTTCTCCAATGCTTTTAATCTCCGAGTAGAAGGCTAGCGTTAGGTCAGTGAAGGTAGAATAACCTGACGCACTTATGTAACTGTAAACATGTTTTTAAGGAAATTTCATCATTTGCATTTGTAATGTATGCACATCCAAATGTCTCGCCCAGAGGCTGCGCATATGTGAACATGCTGGAATAATGTTCCCGACCTTCTGTTCTTGTAAGGCAAATTAGAAAGCAAACTATCCAAGCAGCGCTCTTCACGCTCCTCTGTAAAATATCCCTTTGTGTTAGAATCAAAAGTGTAGTGATGGGTGAACCCAGCTTTGTACTGATATGAAAACAAATACTGAGATGGTTTGGACACGTGCAGACGAGGGATAGTGGATATATTGGATGAAAGATGTTGAAGGTGGAGGTGCCAGGCTGGAGGAAAAGAGGAAAACCCCAGAGAAGATTCTTGGATGCTGTGAAGGAAGCCTTTCAAAGGGCTGGTGTTGGTGTAGACCACACACACCCATATTTTGCTCCATTGCGGTTTATTTCACACCTCAAACATTTAGTAAACAATTAAGCAAATACAAGTAATCTGCAGGTGGTAAGATAATAAACTCTTTTACGCTACGTCCACACCTACGGGTATTTTTGAAAACGCAGCTGTTTCGTCCACACGTAAACGGCGTTTCGAATCACCGAACGGTGGCTGAGAATGAAGTTGGTTTGGAAACATATTCAGCTATGCTTCATCTCCTGCTTTGCGTTTCTGTAGGCGCCCCGTGCTAGCAGTGTCCAAGCGTTGTTGTTTTTTTGTTGTTGTTTTTTCCCTTTTCATGCTGCGCCCCCCCTGCAATGGCTCTGCGCCCCCCCTAGGGGGCAGGCCCCACACTTTGGTGTAGAGGATGCTAGGCTGTGGCAACCCCCAAAGGGACAAGGGACCGCAAATGTAAAAATATGGTGCTAAATGAGTTTCTCATTTATTGTCAACGTCAGTAAATGAAGCAGTAACCCAGTGATGGATGAAACTGTTGGAAAACGACCACTGGAGTAAAGGGTTAACGGGAGCGCTGCCCAGCGAGGGTTAAGCTTCCTCTCACATCCCTTCCGACCTCCTGTTTCCCACCAGGAGGTCGGAAGGGATGTGGGCCCCACAGCAGGCAGAGGTTTTGTAGTTTCTCCAGCAGAGTTCACGCAGGCCGTGTGTGAAAGACTTCGATGGTGAAGCACTACAATATCCATGTGCCCTACAAATTAATAAGCTAAGGTTTATAGCCTCTTAAATGAAAATGATAACAGTGAATCTACTGTAAGTTGCACAAAGCTTAACTTACAAATGCAAACAACTAGCTGATTACACGCCTACGCTGAGAAAAATATAAAGGCAGTGTCACAGTTTTACCAAACCAGAGTTTATACTGTCACTGTAAAAAAAACAACAGCAATAACGCCCTCTGTCATTTCTGAGGTTTTACATATCAGGATGAACATCCATTCTTCCTTCAGCTTCCACTTATGTAATTTGGAGCCGTGGGGAGGCTGGAGCTTTTACTGGACAAAAGGTGGGCTACATCCAGGACAGGTCACCAATCTGTCGCAGGGCTAAACAGAGAGACAGACAGCCAACCAATTTAGAGATAGGGTGAGAAGTTCAGCCATCTGTTCAGCTGCTGCTCCTCCACATTGAAAGGAGCCAGTTGAGGTGGTTCAGGCATCTGACAAGGATGCCTCCTGGGTGAGGTGTTCTGGGCATGTCCCACTGAGAGGAGGCCCTGGGACAGACCAAGGACACGCTGGAGAGATTATATTTGTTGGTTGGCCTAGGTGCTCCTTGGTGTTCCCCCGGACAAGCTGGAGGAGGTGGCTGGGGAGAGAGAGGTCTGGGCTTCTCTGCTTAGGCTGCTGCCCCCGCGACCCGGCCCCGGATAAGCGGAAGAAGATGGATGGAATTTAAATGTATTTATTTAAAACGGATAGCGCCTAATAATGACCATATTGTTTGTAGTCCCAGATATAAAAACAATAAATAAGAAAATTAACAAACTGTCGGACAATGAATAACAATCCAGACAAGAAAGACATAAAATTAAAACATCAACGTCCGCAGTACAATAAGAAAATGCAGAACAACAAATAAATATACAACCATACAGCATTAAAGGCAACACAGATAATCACAGATCTGATTATACTGCCCTCCTTCTCTCCAGTTTCTTCCTTTTGCTGTGGTCCACATTGGACCCCTCAACAGGCCTGTTCTGGCCCCTGGGCCACATGTTTGACACGCCTGTGTTACCCATTCTGGGCTTCCTACACTGTATTTCATTGCGATACTTTTTCAGTCTTTGCATTATGTTTTCAGACTATTGAATTCTTCTCTAAGAAGTTAGTCTTCCTCTAAGGTAATGCCCTCCTGACTGTATTTATCATCTGCTGTAGTATTTGAAGTGCAGTAAAGCCAGTAAGTATAAATCCTCCCATATTGTTTTTGTTAATATGCTGTTTTGCTTCTGCCTTTAGTGCCGCTCTGTCTGTGAGAATCATTTGTAAAGCAAAGGCTGCAATCTGCACTGAATTACATGTCAAAACAATTTCTTTAGCAGAGACTCTCCGGAGCTCCTCTGGAGATGATTGAATGACTAGCGGGCTGAGAAATTACTGTGACAATGAATGTGTTTCACTTACATGCAACCCATTTGTGTGTGTGTGTCTGTACTTCTATCATCCTCTTCTGATGATTAGTAATAAGCTGTGCTTATGATCACAGTCCAGAGGCTAAGTGCCGCTCATTGTCAGCTCCTATCAGCTCTGCTGTTTGCATTTGTTGAGGAAGCTCTGCCTTGTGGGTAAAATCTCTCTTCTACTGTCTCTTTGTACTTTGTCTTGTCTTCATGTGCATTCGGTTAAATTATAGTACGAGTGATAATCTGGCCTCGTTACTTCATGGTGGGTTGATTGCAGTGTTGGTCAAGTTACTTGAAAAAAGTAATCAGTAACTAATTACCGATTACTTCCCTATAAAAGTAATCCCGTTACTTTACTGATTACTTATTTTCAAAAGTAATTAATTACTTAGTTACTTAGTTACTTTTTAAAACACGATTTACAACCTGAACAGGTGATAAAGCGATAGATCTTTCAGCCCAATTCTACTTTTTCTACATAATCCATCATACAAAATGTAATCAAATGGAAAAGTCTCTTTTTAAAACTTGTTTTATTAGTTTAATCTTTTAACTTTATGCATCAAGCAAAAATTATATGTAAATTATATGCAACATTCTCTGACTGGAAGAAATTTGTTTAACATTTAAACTTATTTTCTGCACATTCCAGCACATAAAAAATATATATATATATATATATATATATTTTGTGTTTACTCTCACTCTTTCAAATAGATGCAAGTAAAACACAGCAGAAAATAAATAAAGTCAAAGACTAGCGGTCCTTTTGCTCTATTTTCACCTGTAAAGCAGGAGTGGGGTAGGCGGAGGTTTACCCTGGAGCAGGTGTGTCGCAGCGGTCAGTGGAAGAATCCGCGAGTTTCTCTGTGAGTTTCCCGTTACGTGGTAGCGTACTCCCGGTGCTTGCTTGGAAGTTTAGGGGTTTTTCCGCTGTAAAAAGAAGTTTTCTTCCCACGCACAGCGGACACTAATGTTTTTGTCACTTTTTATGGAATCAAACTCAAAGTAAGGTCAGTACTTCCACGCTTTAAACGCTGCACGCTCATACTCTCTCCCGCACTCGATATAAGATCCACTGTTGATCTGCACACAGCTGTTGTCACGAACGTCGCACTCGCTTACGTCACTGTCATGAGACATTCTCGCAAAAAAATCCCGGTTTTAGTAACGCAGTAACGCAGCGTTCCTACGGGAAAGTAACGGTAATCTAATTACCGTTTTTGCAATAGTAATCCCTTACTTTACTCGTTACCTGGAAAAAGTAATCAGATTACAGTAACGCGCCCATCTCTGGTTGATTGTTATGATCCGAGTTGCATGTTATCAAAGCTAGCCAAAAGTTTGCGCGCTAAATGGCAGTTGGTGGAATTGAGGGTTTGCTAAGTGAGAAGATTATTTTATGCTTTTTTTTAATTGTATACTTCATGTAATTGTGACAGAAATGCATAAGTTTCAGGTAAAAGAGTCTAGATCCATTTGCTATGAGCCAGTCAGTTTGGGATTTTTAGATGCTTCTTCTGATTGTTTTCAGTTCGTGAAGTCATAGTTCCTGGATTCTGTCAAAACTGAGAATTGTTTTCTCAGCTGCAGCATTTTTGGAGCTTGTCTTTGTTTGTGGCTCAGATGACAGAATCTTATCTTGTTTTGGATGTTTCTTGGGAGTCGTATTTTTTACTTTATCTAACTCACAGTTCAAAAATAGCCTTTCTTTATCTTAGTTTAGCTCTCAGTTTATCCCCTGAAACAACAAAGCATTTTAACTCCATTTCAGCCAACTTTGTTCTGCCCCAAAAGCTTGATTCTGCTCATCTGGACGTTTCAGTGGGAGAAACATTTTGTCACTCATCCAAATGACTATTTCAGTCTCAGCTGAAGAAGGGCATTTGCACAATGACTGACACTAGCATGCATCAAGACAACTTTGTTCTGATTGTCTGCCCCTCATCAAGAAAACCCTTCAACAGGTGGATGAAGCTTTTGTGGTCAAAGCTGGAGCTGAATGCCCAGGATGACAAAATCGGTGATGTCACCTCTATATAGGATGACATCATACAAAGGGAAGAGAAGACAAAGTTTGAAACTGTGCATTTAGGATAGACTGAAGTCTGAGCCTTTGGCTTGCTCAGTACAAGAAAAGCCATGATAGGCTCTTTAGCTTTAACCCTTTAAGACCTACCATAGAACCAAGTCCGCCACAGCTTATATTATATTTTTACATGCTGTGGAGCCATTTTTGGAACATTTCAAGTTGATATACATCAATACAACCATTACAGACCAAATTTTAATAATATGTCTGCATTAAGTGTATATCAATTACATAAATTGCAAAAACGTGCAATAAACTACAAAAAAATTGAAAATCGTTTTTGTTTTTTTAACATATATTTCTAGTTAGAGAAATTTAAGAGGCTTATCCCTCAAAACTGTAAATACAAAAAAGTTGCACAAAATAGTTTCCCACCACAGGAAATTTATTTTAAGTGTCTTCATAGTTTTATTTTTGAAATACACCAATTTTTATATACTGCAGGAAAAACGAAAATAAATATTATAATGCAAATTTGCAAAAAAACAGCATATGCATCAAAATAAACTATTTCCAGCAGTGCAATATGAGTCCTAAGCATCCCAGAAACGACACAGGAAGTCATAAAGTCAAAGATAACTTTTAAAAAGTATAGGCTCATGAGGCCCTGATGGTAAAAAACTACATTTCCGCCAAATGACGTCACTTCCAGTTTCGGGCAGGTCATGGCGGACATGCGAAAGTTCGCGCTGATGGACGTAGGAAGTGTTATTCAATTCAATTCAATTCAATTTTATTTATATAGCGCCAAATCACAACAAAAGTCGCCTCAAGGCGCTTCATAGATACAGAGAAAAAACCCAACAATCATATGACCCCCTATGAGCAAGCACTTTGGCGACAGTGGGAAGGAAAAACTCCCTTTTAACAGGAAGAAACCTCCGGCAGAACCAGGCTCAGGGAGGGGCGGCCATCTGCTGCGACCGGTTGGGGTGAGAGAAGGAAGACAGGATGAAAGACATGCTGTGGAAGAGAGACAGAGATTAATAACAGATACGATTCAATACAGAGAGGTCTATTAACACATAGTGAGTGAGAAAGGTGACTGGAAAGGAAAAACTCAATGCATCATGGGAATCCCCCGGCAGCCTACATCTATTGCAGCATAACTAAGGGAGGATTCAGGGTCACCTGGTCCAGCCCTAACTATATGCCTTAGCAAAAAGGAAAGTTTTAAGCCTAATCTTAAAAGTAGAGATAGTGTCTGTCTCCCGAATCCAAACTGGAAGCTGGTTCCACAGAAGAGGGGCCTGAAAACTGAAGGCTCTCCCTCCCATTCTACTTTTAAATACTCTAGGAACAACAAGTAGGCCTGCAGAGCGGGAGCGAAGTGCTCTAATAGGGTGATATGGTACTACAAGGTCATTAAGATAAGATGGGGCCTGATTATTTAAGACCTTGTATGTGAGGAGCAGGATTTTGAATTCAATTCTGGATTTAACAGGAAGCCAATGAAGGGAAGCCAAAACAGGAGAAATATGCTCTCTCTTTCTAGTCCCTGTCAGTACTCTTGCTGCAGCATTTTGGATTAACTGAAGGTTTTTCAGTGAGTTTTTTGGACATCCTGATAATAATGAATTGCAGTAGTCCAGCCTGGAAGTAATAAATGCATGAACTAATTTTTCAGCGTCACTCTGAGACAGGATATTTCTAATTTTAGAGATGTTGCGCAAATGGAAGAACGCAGTCTTACATATTTGTTTAATATGTGCGTTGAAGGACATATCCTGGTCAAAAATGACTCCAAGGTTCCTCACAGTGTTACTGGAGGCCAAGGTAATGCCATCCAGAGTAAGAATCTGGTTAGATACCATATTTCTAAGCTTTTCAGCGCCGAGTACAATGACCTCAGTTTTATCTGAGTTAAGAAGCAGAAAGTTAGTGGCCATCCAGGTCTTTATGTCTTTAAGACATTCCTGCAGTTTAACTAATTGGTGTGTGTTATCTGGCTTCATGGACAGATAGAGCTGGGTGTCATCTGCATAGCAGTGAAAATGTATGCTATGCCTTCTAATGATGCTGCCTAGGGGAAGCATGTATAATGTAAACAGAATTGGTCCTAGCACTGAACCCTGTGGAACTCCATAATTAACCTCAGTGTGTGAAGAGGACTCTCCATTTACATGCACAAACTGGAGTCTATTAGATAGATATGATACAAACCACTGCAGTGCAATACCTGTAATACCCACAGCATGTTCTAATCGCTCTAATAGGATATTATGGTCAACAGTATCGAATGCTGCACTAAGGTCAAGAAGGACAAGCACAGAGATGAGTCCACTGTCAGAGGCCATAAGAAGATCATTTGTAACCTTCACTAAAGCTGTTTCTGTGCTGTGATGAACTCTGAAACCTGACTGAAACTCTTCAAATAAACCATTCCTCTGCAGATGATCTGTTAGCTGTTTGACAACTACTCTTTCAAGGATTTTTGATATGAAAGGAAGGTTGGAGATTGGCCTATAATTAGCTAAGACTGCTGGGTCTAGAGATGGCTTTTTGAGTAAAGGTTTAACTGCAGCCACCTTGAAGGCCTGTGGTACATAGCCGATTATTAGAGATAGGTTGATCATATATAAGATCGAAGAATTAATCAATGGCAGGACTTCTTTGAGCAGTTTTGTAGGAATGGGGTCTAAAAGACACGTTGATGGTTTGGAGGAAGTAATTATTGAAGTTAACTCAGAAAGATCGATTGGAAAAAAAGAGTCTAACTTAACATCAATGGAACTAAGAGTAGCTGTAGATAATATTACATCTGTGGGATGATTATTTGTAATTTTTTCTCTAATGATAAAAATTTTATTTGTGAAGAAGTTCATGAAGTCATCACTAGTTAACGTTAAAGGGATGGTTGGCTCAAAAGAGCTCTGACTTTTTGTCAGCCTGGCTACAGTGCTGAAGAGAAACCTGGGGTTGTTCTTATTTTCTTCAATCAGTGATGAGTAGTAAGCTGTTCTGGCTTTGCGGAGGGCTTTCTTATAAAGCAACAAACTATTTCTCCAGGCTAAATGATGATCCTCTAAATTTGTGACACGCCATTTCCTCTCCAGATTACGAGTCATCTGCTTTAGGGTACGTGTTTGAGAATTATACCACGGGGTCAGGTACTTCTGATTAGAGACCTTAGTTTTCACTGGAGCTACAGTATCCAGAGTCGTACGTAGTGAGGAGGTGAAATTATTAACAAGATAATCGACCTCTGTTGGGGTAACGTTCAGATAGCTGCTCTGCTCTGTGTTGGTACAGGGCATTGACGATGATAACAGTGGCTGGATTATATTCTTAAACTTAGTTACAGCGCTTTCAGAAAGACATCTACTTTGATAAAGTCCACTCTCCACTGCTGCGTAATCAATTATTGTAAATGTAAATGTTATCAAGAAATGATCAGACAGGAGAGGGTTTTCAGGAAACACTGTTAAATGTTCAGTTTCTATGCCATATGTTAAAACAAGATCTAGGGTGTGATTAAAGTGGTGGGTGGGTTCTTTTACATTTTGAGAGAAACCAATTGAGTCTAACAACAGATTAAATGCCATGTTGAGGCTGTCATTTTTAGCATCAGCATGGATGTTAAAATCACCCACAATAATTATTTTATCTGAGCTCAGAACTAAATTAGATATAAAGTCTGAGAAATCAGACAGAAACTCTGTGTAAGGCCCAGGTGGACGATAGATGATAACAAGTAAGACTGGTTTCTGAGTTTCACAGCTGGGGTGGACAATGCTAAGCATCAGGCTTTCAAATGAATTAAAAGTCTGTCTTGGTCTTTCATTAATTAATAGACTGGTGTGAAAAATTGCAGCCACACCGCCCCCTCGACCTGTGCTTCGAGATTTCTGGTAGTTAGAATGACTCGGGGGTGTTGATTCATTTAAACTAACATAATCATCCTGCTGCAACCAGGTTTCTGTAAGGCAGAGTAAATGAATTTGTTGATCAATTATTAAGTCATGTACTAACAGAGACTTGGAGGAGAGAGACCTAATATTTAATAATCCACATTTCACTGTTTTACTCTTTGGTTCAGATGTGGATACTGTATTGTTCTTTCTTTGTAAATGTTTAAGTTGTTTGTTGCTGGTTTTTAGTTTGTTTTTTGTCTTTTTGGAAGCAGACACAGTCTCTATGGAGATGGGTTTTTGGGGGGGTAGCAGGGGGAGAGAAGCTGCAGAGAGGCGTGTAAGACTGCAACTCTGCTTCCTGGTCCCAACTCTGGATAGTCATGTTTTGAGGGGTTTAATAAATTTGTCGATATTTCTAGAAATGAGAGCTGCTCCATCCAAAGTGGGATGGATGCCATCTCTCCTAACAAGACCAGGTTTCCTCCAGAAGGTTTGCCAATTATCTATGAAGCCCACATCATTTCTGGGACACCACTCAGACAGCCAGCAATTTAAGGAGAACATGCGGCTAAACATGTCACTCCTGGTCTGATTGGGGAGGGGACCAGAGAATGAACAGCTGATCGGATCGACAAAGCGTATTTCTGGAATATTATGTTTTTGTTGCTGCAAGTGCTTTTATGCAGTTTTTGCAAAGCTATATGTGGAAGGAAACTGTGACCGAGGACAAGCTGATGGCATAAGATGTAAGTACAACTCCTCCAGTTTCATATGCAAAAAAAATTATTGCGCTAGCTTACGTGGTTGCAGTGCTACCGGGATTTAAAAATAGGTATGCAAAACGGCGCGTGCCCGCTCCGACCGGCTTTAAAGGGTTAAACACTGCTGCAGAAGTGCTTCAAATATGTATTAAACAACGACCAATAGAGAAAAATAAATGACTAGATTTTTAGCCAGGAATGCCTTAGATGCCGCATCTCGTCCTAATTTCCACCTGTGCACTGCTGGTTAAATCGAAGATCATTCTTTGCACTGTGCTTTTAAACTGTCAGCACAAAAAAGGCACACGGTTCTTTCACAGCTTTAATCTTTTGATCGTAGCCGTTGGTCCCCTCGGGCAAGTTGTTACACTGACAATTACTACAGTCAGGCAGCTCTGCAGCTGACATTACAAGAATGTGGAAGTACTCGACACCTTCCTGGTATGTGTATACTGACACAAGAGGGGCCTGTAACCTCTCTTTGAGGCTGCTGCTACAAGTTTAACTATGTACAGTCAAAGTCGGTAGGCTTATTCATGTTGGAAGAAATTATTTTTTTATGGTATTCCAAAAATGTTAAATGACTGATCAGGCTTTTTGAAATTAGTCATCTAAATAAACTATTTTATTGTAAAGGTTTACTGTTATCTATCAGCATTAACATTATATTACTGCATTATATACTCTGACCGTTTTATTATAACACAGTTGTCAGAACTTGGAGTCAACATGCACTCATCATAGGCATGAATGTCATGGTAGTTTTGGTCTTGAAATTATTTCTTTGAACTGTTACACATGAATACATCTTTAATGACTTTAAAAAGTTGGGTGAACAAGTTTGATTTTATTTTAGATTTTCTCTAATCCACACAGGCTCAAAAGTATAAATACACGCTCAAATAAACGGATATATTTAATTGTGCTAACTGTTCTACGGTGTCTTTGAACTTGACAAGATGAACGCCTATAAGCTCCTCTTTAAAAATGATGGTTGACAACAGCTGGTAATTTCTCTTTGCTGACAGAAAAAGCCACCAAAGAGAGTGTTGTCAAAAAGCACTCATTGCATTGACCAATACTGAGAAAATGGGGAAAGTCCAAGGAACTCAGTGAAGATAGGTAGGAGAGTTGTAGATTTACAAAAGTTAGGAAGGTCTCAACTGAGATTTCCAGGAATTTCTATTCATCTGCTATTCATCTTACTTTTCCAAAGTCTCAAAGAAAAACCAAACTGCCCCCCAACATGAGAGAAAATTGGTTAGGATGTCGAGGAACAACCCAGGAACCAACAGAAATCAAGCCTGCCATGACCTGGACACTGCTGGCACACCAGCGTCACTGTCGACGGAGAAGCAAGTTTTATATCGCCATGACTGAACGACAGTACGTGTCTGAGGAGAGGGAGGTCTGAGCGTCCAAGCTTAGCCTGCTGCACCCGCGATCCGGGTCTGGATAAGCGGAAGAAGATATTTATAGTGAAACAAAACAAAGACTGAGCAGTTTGGCCATAATGACAACAGGTGTGTTTGGTGGAGTAAAGGTGAGGCTTTCAAACCAAAGGACATTGTACCGGCTGTCAGTCCTACTGACAATTTGTGGACTTTTATTTATTTTTTTATTTTTTTTTGTGTCCCGTTTGGATCTTTAGCCATCAGAATTGTTGTCTTAAGGTCAAGAAAGATGCCAAGCGGATTTATTTTACCAAGTGGATCATCATGGCCTTGCCATATTGGTCCATTTGATTGACCTTTATTATAATTATGAATTTATTTTATTTTCGGTTGCTACAAACGGGACAGACATGACTGGGGGAAAGGACAGGGAGAAAGAATGAAAGAAAGAGAGGGAGAGAAAGAAAACCAGAGGGGAGAAGAGACGGTGAGAAAGGGGGGAAGAAAGAAAGAAAAACAAACAAAACACCTGGATCACCTGTATGGAGGAAAAAAAACAGAAGAGAAAGCAAACAAAGAAAGAGCAACATAATAAAAACAACACCCGTGTGTACACCTGTGTGGATCAGCACGCTTGTATTCCAAAGGTTTCTCCATGTAACGATCTGCTAGGGAGTGTGGGGAGCCATAGCCCCGTCCCCCAGGGTATGAAGCAGGTATGGAGGAGATCCAGGCCCCAGATATCCAGAGGCCCCAGAGTACAAGGACCCGAGGAGGACCACCAAAAAGGGGGGGGAACCGTGCCACCCTCCGGGGAAGAGCTGAGTAGAGCCCCAAACGAGAGGTCACCCAGAGGCTACGGAGCAGAGGCCAGAGGGGGTTGCAGTGGCGTGCCCGCGGGCTCTGCTGGCAGCCAGCTGTGCCAGAGAGGACCGAGCTTCAGGCCCAGAGGCCTGAGGGCATCCCACCCCCCGGAAGGGGCCCCGCCGGGCCACAGGCGCCAGGCCCCGCCAATCGGCCACCAGGAGTGAGCCGGTACATACATGAGCGCCCAGCCCCAGACGACAAGGACGACAAAGAACAATTTGTGGACTATTATTAAAAGCTGGGTTGGTGCCAGGAAACCAACCCATTTAAATGAACTCTACTAATTCTGCCAAGACGACTGATCAAATCCAGCCAGAATTATGCCAGAAGCTTGTTGATGGACAACGAAAGCTCTTGGTTCTCAGTGAGTTTCTCATTTTCACTCTGGTAGTTCTTCCTCTGCTTGGAAGATCCGCTCGGACCTGGGCCGGGCCGCTCTAACCAGACCCAGCAGCATTTTGAAAGCTGGATTGTTTGCACTATTCACAGACTACATATTGAAACAAGAACAATTGGTGCTAACTGCTCTCTAATACTACTTGGCAAATTTAATGTTTGTAGTGGAGAAACTTAACAATTCATTTAGGAAAGCCTTTGTGCAATACAAGGAGAAGCACTCAAGTAGTGTCAAAAACTGCCACGGATAGAATCCGTATCTCTGGAAAACATTTGATATGATATGACTCCTGTGACTCATTTACTCTTCCTGTGACTCTTGTCAGTGGCAGAGTCCACAAAATCGGATTGGGAAAGATTTGGACCAGTTTAAAAAAGAAACGTAGGAAAATCCATGTTGTTGATGTGTTTTTTCTAAATGGAAAATACACATGTACAGTGGGGCAAAAAAGTATTTAGTCAGCCACCGATTGTGCAAGTTCCCCCACTTAAAATGATGACAGAGGTCAGTAATTTGCACCAGAGGTACACTTCAACTGTGAGAGACAGAATGTGAAAAAAAAATCCATGAACTCACATGGTAGGATTTGTAAAGAATTTATTCGTAAATCAGGGTGGAAAATAAGTATTTGGTCACCTCAAACAAGGAAAATCCCTGGCTCTCACAGACCTGTAACGTCTTCTGTAAGAAGCTTTTCTGTCCCCCACTCGTTACCTGTATGAATGGCACCTGTTTGACCTCATCATCTGTATAAAAGACACCTGTCCACAGCCTCAACCAGTCAGACTCCAAACTCCGCCATGGCCAAGACCAAAGAGCTTTCGAAGGACACCAGGAAAAGAATTGTAGACCTGCACCAGACTGGGAAGAGTGAATCTACAATAGGCAAGCAGCTTGGTGTGAAAAAATCAACTGTGGGAGCAATCATCAGAAAATGGAAGACATACAAGACCACTGATAATCTCCCTCGATCTGGGGCTCCACGCAAGATCTCATCCCGTGGGGTCAAAATGATCATGAGAACGGTGAGCAAAGATCCCAGAACCACACGGGGGGACCTGGTGAATGACCTGCAGAGAGCTGGGACCAAAGTAACAAAGGTCACCATTAGTAACACACTACAACGGCAGGGAATCAAATCCCGCAGTGCCAGACGTGTTCCGCTGCTGAAGCCAGTGCATGTCCAGGCCCGTCTGAAGTTTGCCAGAGAGCACATGGATGATACAGCAGAGGATTGGGAGAATGTCATGTGGTCAGAAGAAACCAAAGTAGAACTTTTTGGTATAAACTCAACTCGTCGTGTTTGGAGGAAGAAGAATACTGAGTTGCATCCCAAGAACACCATACCTACTGTGAAGCATGGGGGTGGAAACATCATGCTATGGGGCTGTTTTTCTGCCAAGGGGACAGGACGACTGATCCGTGTTAAGGACAGAATGAATGGGGCCAAGTATCGTGAGATTTTGAGCCAAAACCTCCTTCCATCAGTGAGAACTTTGAAGATGAAACGAGGCTGGGTCTTCCAACATGACAATGATCCAAAACACACCGCCCGGGCAACAAAGGAGTGGCTCCGTAAGAAGCATTTGAAAGTCCTGGAGTGGCCTAGCCAGTCTCCAGACCTCAACCCCATAGAAAATCTGTGGCGGGAGTTGAAAGTCCGTGTTGCTCGGCGACAGCCCCAAAACATCACTGCTCTTGAGAAGATCTGCATGGAGGAATGGGCCAAAATACCAGCTACTGTGTGTGCAAACCTGGTAAAGACCTATAGTAAACGTTTGACCTCTGTTATTGCCAACAAAGGTTATGTTACAAAGTATTGAGTTGTATTTTTGTTATTGACCAAATACTTATTTTCCACCCTGATTTACGAATAAATTCTTTACAAATCCTACCATGTGAATTCATGGATTTTTTTTTCACATTCTGTCTCTCACAGTTGAAGTGTACCTCTGGTGCAAATTACTGACCTCTGTCATCATTTTAAGTGGGGGAACTTGCACAATCGGTGGCTGACTAAATACTTTTTTGCCCCACTGTATATCCTACTGTGAGTAGTAGTGCCTAGTTAAAGGAAAAATCAGCTCTACAGTTATAAAACAGCCTCTCACGGATCTAGGCGATGTCCTCTAAAGAGAAAAAGGACACATTTCATTAGAGGACACCAGGTCAGTCTGCCTGTAATAACACAGTAATAACAGCATGATGGTCACAATGAATGCGTTGTGACAGTGTAAAAAAAGCCTAGTTAACAAATAAGTACAAATTCGTTACAGCTCCAGTTTACCTGCACTTTTATTTACCTTTTATGACTTGCATGGATTGTCCTCACTTCATGTAAATAACACGAAGCTTATGAAAAACAGACTGGAAATAGATTTGGAGTGATGTTTGGATATTCCCATTGCTGTTTGCTGCCCTCATGATTATCATTGACTGGAAGTCATGTGTTGTTTTGTGTTATGGTTCATTACCCTCACTCTGAGGACAAATAGATTACAGTAGAAATGAGAGCAGAAGTCAACTGGACTGACGGAGTATAACACAGTTGCAGGAAAAAAGAATCAGATGATCCGCAGAGAGCTGAAAACAGAGCCACGTTTCACTGAGAGACCTGAGCGAAGCAGAACCAAGTTGAATCAAAAGCACTTCAGCAGAACTAAATAGGACAAAAAAGAGCTGAGCAGTTCAACACGGAGCAGTGCGGCGCTGCGAGTCACATTAAACTATATATTCTTGGCCACCCAGCAGCAACGCATCAGCCACGGTTCACGGATCACACCCACAGTCACACACTAGAAAAGATAATCTAACCCGTGTTCAAGCCCACAGACTTAGCTTTTAAAAGATGCTTTTTATAGCTTTTCTCTGTGTGTGTGTCTGTGTGTGACGCTGGTGGTGAGCCTGAGGAGAAAATAGCCCACTTACAGAGACATAATCTTCCTAAAAAAAAAGGAAGAAAGTTAGACTTCCTGCTGTTTTGACAAAGCAGAAACTCAACCATAGGGCCATGGAGGCTGAGGTGCTGCAAAGCTATCTCAGAAGGCACAGTGTCACTGTAGGAGTTCAATTTTGTCCTCTACATTAAGTATATGTGAATCTTGACTACGATGGAAATCAGTACAGTTAGTGGAAGTGTTCATGTCTTGCTCCAAAGCTAGCATTTGCCCAATAGTTTATCTTCTCAGTTTTTTAACCCTTTAAAACCGGTCGGAGCGGGCACGCTCTGTTTTGCGTAACTATTTTTAAATCCCGGTAGCTCTGCAACCACGTGAGCTAGCACAATAATTTTTTTTGCATATGAAACCGGAGGAGTTGTACTTACATCTTATGCCATCAGCTTGTCCTCGGTCACAGTTTTCTTCCACATATAGCTTTGCAAAAACTGCAAAAAAAGCGCTTGCAGCAACAAAAACATAATATTCCAGAAACACGCTTTGCCGATCCGATCAGCTGTTCATAACACTTCCTACGTCCATCAGCGTGAACTATCGCACGTCCGCCATGTCCTGCCCGAAACCAGAAGTGACGTCATTTTCGCAGAAATGTAGTTTTTTACCATCAAGGCCTCATGAGCCTATACTGGTGTTTTTAAAAGTTATCTTTGACTTTATGACTTTCTGTGTCGTTTCTGGGATGCTTAGGACTCATATTGCACTGCTGGAAATAGTTTATTTTGATGCACATGCTGCTTTTTTGCAAATTTGCATTATAATATTTATTTTCGTTTTTCCTGCAGTGTATAAAAATTGGTGTATTTCAAAAAGAAAACTATGAAGACACTTAAAATAAATTTCCTGTGGTGGGAAACTATTTTGTGCAACTTTTTTGTATTTACAGTTTTGAGGGATAAGCCTCTTAAATTTCTCTAACTAGAAATATATGTTAAAAAAACAAAAACGATTTTCAATTTTTTTGGAGTTTATTGCACTTTTTTGCAATTTATGTAATTTCTATTTACTTAATGCATACATATTATTAAAATCTGGGCTATAATGGTTGTATTGATGTATATCAACTTGAAATGCTCCCAAAAATGGCACAACAGCATGTAAAAATATAATATAAGCTCTGGCGGACTTGGTTCTATGGTAGGTCTTAAAGGGTTAATATGGACAACACATGCAATAAAAACCAATACAACCCCTGATTGGTTTGCCCAGTTAGCCCTATGGCTATTTAGCTCTGTCTGTCAGCAGATTTGAAGTAATGATCTGATGTTTTAGCAGACCGGTTCACAAATTAGCACATTTCACAGATTATTTTCTGATGTCTTAATGTGCTTACAACTTAGGTTGGTGGTTTTAGTCGCTAAAGCCATTTTCACACATGAGCTCTCGATAAGGTTGGCAGTCTTTGCTTGGGACTGAACATCCGCTTTACCCCATGTCCCGCCAGGACCTGAATGTGTCAGATATTTGCATTTGTAATTTTACCAGTAAATTTCCACAAATGTATGTGTGTCTGTGTCTTAGTAGATATTATCAGTGGACTTTAAACTTATGTTAATTTGCCTTTTTTGTGCTTACAATGGATCAAATGAGTAAGTAAGGTAAATAAAAAGCGAGAATGGTCACTTATAATCACTCTAAATCAAAGAATGTTTGTAAAATTTGCTTACGAATAGAAAAAAAGCACTTGAATGAATGTGTGTGTGATTAATTGAATGAGGCTGGTGGTAAAAGGTAGTCACTTTGAGTTTTCAATTGGATTAAGAAAGTATCAATCATTTGTGTAAGTTGGAAATCAAGGTTTTTAATTCACGCTGCAGATGGGTCGATCGATGATGGTCAGAGTGAGTCGCGCTAGCTTATAAACAAAGCCATTTTTTTTAAAGTTTGTTATCTAATGAATGCATTAAGTCTGCCCTGACTGTGTCCTCCCCACACAGAGACATATTTTAGAGATATAAAACTTTAATGAGTAAGCAGCACTAGAGCCCTAAAGTAGAATGAAAGAAGAAGCAAGCAGATGTTAAGAATTCCTACTGTGAGCTAATACCCATTGCATTGCTGTTAGCTAACTACAGTAGGCCGTATGTGAAGTAGGCTCTGCACTTTCTTTCTCATCATGCTGGAAGTGGAAAATAAACTTCCTCCTGTTGTGTTTTTGTGTTTGAATCATACAGTCTGCATTATGGAGGGTGGATTTCATCATTAACACTGTGCCCCCTCTTCCCCAGCAGCGGTGGTATTGGCCTTTGACAGTTGGCAGAGTGATGGGGGATGACAGGAGCCCAGGGTTGGATCATGTATTCTAGCATGTAATGACTATATAGGCGACTACTGAGTCAGATGCTGAGACCAAAAAAAATGCTGCAAACACTTATTATTATATTAGGTAACTGTTGGTTACAGCTGGTTCTGCTGCCCCCTTGTGGCAGAAAATCAAGTACTGCAGCTTTAAGTGTCAAAAACTGCAGTTCCTCTAATGGCCACTTGAGTCTGGCTCCAAAAGGGAGTCATTTCCAATAGATTTTGTTTCGATGCCTGACTTTATATATGGAATTAACACGTCTGCAGCCTAAAAAACTGTGATTTCCATATATTTCATTTCCTCGGGCGAGTCAGAGACTGTGGTGGGACGCGCATGTTGGCAACAAACCTACATGATCTAAATGTTGCTTGTGCATTTTTTCTGTGCTCAAGCATTTCAGCACACACATAGTTACTGAGGCCTTTTGAGATTTGCTGTAGTGGGGAAAAAGAAAGGTCGTGCCATTTAAATGGCCGTTTCCATTGTCAGGTAAAGTTTTTAGTGCCAGTTTGGAGGCACTAAAACTAAAATACTCCCATGACAGTTTGGACCAGGTCTGATAAGATTTCACTTTCTGTTAACCTCATGTTTGAGTAACGGCTAGTCTGAGTTTTCTCTGCTGACTTTGCTTTTTTTGATTTCTCGCCAAAGACTGAAACATTCGGCCAACCAACACAGTGTTAACCCTTTAAAGCCGGTCGGAGCGGCATGCTCCGTTTTGCGTAACTATTTTTAAATCCCGGTAGCTCTGCAACCACGTGAGCTAGCACAATAATTTCTTTTGCATATGAAACCGGAGGAGTTGTACTTACATCTTATGCCATCAGCTTGTCCTCGGTCACAGTTTCCTTCCACATATAGCTTTGCAAAAACTGCATAAAAAGCGCTTGCAGCAACAAAAACATAATATTCCAGAAACACGCTTTGCCGATCAGCTGTTTGTAACACTTCCTACGTTGGAATAGACGTCAGCGCGAACTATCGCATGTCCGCCATGACCTGCCCAAAACCGGAAGTGACGTCATTTTCGCGGAAATGTAGTTTTTTACCATATAGCCTCATGAGCCTATACTGGTGTTTTTAAAAGTTATGTTTGACTTTATGACTTTCTGTGTCGTTTCTGGGATGCTTAGGACTCATATTGCACTGCTGGAAATAGTTTATTTTGATGCATATGCTGCTTTTTTGCAAATTTGCATCATAATATTTATTTTCGTTTTTCCTGCAGAGTATAGAAATTGGTGTATTTCAAAAATAAAACTATGAAGACACTCAAAATAAATTTCCTGTGGTGGGAAACTATTTTGTGCAACTTTTTTGTATTTACAGTTTTGAGGGATAAGCCTCTTAAATTTCTCTAACTAGAAATATATGTTAAAAAACAAAAACGATTTTCAATTTTTTTGTAGTTTATTGCACTTTTTTGCAATTTATGTAATTACTATGCACTTAATGCAGACATATTATTAAAACTTGGGCTATAATGGTTGTATTGATGTATAGCAACTTGAAATGCTCCCAAAAATGGCTCCACAGCATGTAAAAATATAATATAAGCTCTGGCGGACTTGGTTCTATGGTAGGTCTTAAAGGGTTAAACCATTAGATGTTTTTATTCTTTTGCTTCTTTGTTTGATGCTGGACTTCATCCTATTTTCCTCATAATTACTTTGTTTCGACATTTTCCTCTGTGCGCTTTCTGTTTGCTTTTACTTTATTCTTGTAAGCAACACTTGATTTATTTGCTTGCTGTGCTCTGGATACTAATCCAACTACCCTTTCTGTTTATCCTCACAGTCTTTACCTCCTGACTTTCATATGCAGTGTCTCTTTCATACAAGCTTTGGCTGTGTTGTTCAGTTGCACAGAGCATGAAGGTGACGAGGGGGGAGCGGGTGCGATGGCATATAACAGTAGACAAACTCCCTTGTTTTCAATAAAGTGAACGGAACAGACCTCTTGATATGAGTTCACACAGGCAGATGTTTGATTATAATCACATGGCACACTCGTGGATCAAATGCATGCTTTGTTTTGAAGCCCTCGTTGGCCGAGTCAACAATTTCAACGCCTGAATCTGACGCCAGAAGATTTTGTTTGATTTCTTTAAAGGGTTTTTAAATCAAAGCACCTTGGGGGTTTTTTCAGTCTGAAATGGGAAGTGTTTGGTTCTCAAACCTGCAGCAAGCATATCGAGTCGCTTTGTGAGACAAATGTGCTTGGATTGCAGCGTGCTGGATTTGAGGATATTTAGATAGCAGTTTATCCCCACTCGCAGCGGGCTGCAGGGCAGTAGGTATTTCTAAATGGTGTGAATGTAAGAGGTGGCTCTGCGGCGAGGTGCTGACCAGTCGTGCATTGTTGTTCAGAAGCTGTTCTGTCAACATGGAAACCTGGTGAAACGGGAGCAGTGGCTACAAAGCAAGTTTACCCACTTTTCCTTATCTTTCCCTGACATCAGAAATCAGGCTAGGCGGTCACAAGAAGGTGGTTATCAACTCCTCAGTATAACCCAGGATTTCCAAATCTAACTGTGAGCACATTCACAAAAGAGGCAGTATTGGCATCACATGACCAGCTGAGAGCACGGACAGGTCTACTTACAGCAGTATAGACTATAAAATTCAAAAAATACAAAGGAGTTAAGCATGTAATACATACTAAAAGCGACACAGCGTTCATCTTTCCATAAAGTTTTGTAAACTGAATAAAAGTGACATGCTTTCTTATGCCAAAAGAAAATGATCACTGACCGGATGTGTAAGAACCATAAACCTTCTCTCTGTCTGCACACAAAGGTCCAAAGCAGCTTCCAGGAATGTCAGCTCTACTTTCTGTTTAGGCTTTGATTCAGTACATGTTCATCTCTTATCTTGAGCATAACTTAAGTGGAGCCTGTTAGTTCTGCACTATAAGCAAGGTTTTAATAGTTTTGCAATTTTCATTAGTTTTTATTTTTATTTAGTTTTGACTTCAGATTTTCAATTTTATATCAGTTTTAATTAGTTTTTACCAATTGTTTGCTAGTTTAGTTTTTATTTTTTTGAAAATCCTTAGTTTCAGTTTAGTTTTGATTAGTTTCAGTTATAGTTTTAGTTGTGTTTGCAATAATTAAGTGTAACAAAATCCCAGTTTAATCATATCAGTCATTCTGCTCATCCTTGGGTATGTTGATATTCCAGCTACCATACTGCACCCTGCACAGGTCGCCTGTCTGTCGCAGGGCTAACACGCAGAGACAGACAACTCACATTCCCACCTATGGGTTCTTTAAATAAATAAATAAAGGCAGATGAACAACCATTGATACCAGGCAACTATAAAATGTATATCTTGGCCCCAATGAGACTATTAACTGTCGCAGCACCGGGTGTTCGTAATTTTGGTTCAAGTGAATTGATAAACTTTTTGAAGGTAATTGACTCACACAGTTGTGTAGATATCCGTCCTGTTGTCTCGGGATGCATCACGCTGCCTTGCCTGGGGTTAGCTTCTGTTTTCTGGGGATGAGGGTTGAGTGTGCTCCCTTACCTTCTCAAGGTAAGCTAGGTTAGCCTTCTTGTGTGAGCTTTTCAAGTGCACTTTAAGGTTTGTGGGATTTTTTTCCCTTTAGAAATGTCCCTCATAATTTGTCTGTTTCCACTACAAGACACTTGCTTTATCCAAAACACAGTCATATTCAAAGTAATCCCAAATTGGACTCTGGCGCTTTCTTCCGACTTTTCCTGACATGATTCTGCGCGTGGACGGAGCAGCAACACAGACGACTCGACTAACGTACTGCCACCTGCTGGCATAATGAGACACAGCAAGAAAAAAATCTGGAAACTAAACTTCATTTTCACCCTTGACTATTGTACGACACGCACACATCAATGAAAACTAAACACATTTTTGCTATAAATTCAGTTAATTTTAGTTAGTTTTGTGAACACTCATTATAGTTTTAGTTAGTTTTCCTTTTTTTGTTTTTATTTTTATTTCCGTTAACAAAAATGTTTTTTCACTTCTAGTTTTCGTTATTTCGTTAGTTTTCGTTAACGATAATAACCTTGACTATAAGTTAACATAATAAGATACCTCAGTAGGATGTGAGTCGCTGAAAACCCAGCGTTAACCCTCACTAAGTCCCAAATCCTGCATCATAGCACAGGCCCCTACTTGCTTAGACGACAGGTTGTAATGGTCTGAGTAATGAGATGTGCTGGTCTCATCTTACTCATGAAACTGGTTCTTGAATTAAGCTGTAAAAGTAGTTTAATGTGTATTTTTAGCTGTAGACATGAAGTTTCGGATATGTCCCGTCAGCACATGAGGTTAGAGACCGGATTAAACTTGGCCGAGTATCCGCTTTCCTTTTGACTCAGGTGAGAGAGCTGTCAACACCGAGGAGGGTGTAGCTGTAAGAAACAGGTCACGTTTATCTCCACGTTTGACAAACATGTTTTTCTGGAGTGCATCTGCGATCGTGGGAAAAGGCGTGTCTGTTTTCTCACATCCATGAATGAGCAAGCCTGTCATGTTCACAGACACTGCCTAATTGCTCTTTGATTGTTTGACTGTAACAGGCGACTGATGGGATATCAAACACCTTAAATAAGCTCTCCAGTATGTGCTTTCTCTTTTTTAATAGCTTCTTTCTGCAAAGCACGTTTGAAAATTGTCATCTTAGTTAAGGTGCTTTAAGAAAGCAGTGAAAAGAGGATGAAAGTGAAAATATATTAATGAGCTTTTCAGTTAGTGTGAAGCAGTTTCAGTGTGACACATCTCTTTAGCAAGAGCAATCCGTCCACTCACACGCAAACTCAGAGGCTCTCACACGCACACACACACACACACACACACACACAGACACACCCTGACCACTCAACCCTCACAAACTTCTCTCCACAGTGGATCTTGTTCTTTACACTTTGTATAGTCAGCTCTGTGGAGATCAGTAATCTCTGTGTATCAGCACCTTTATGTGCAGTCTCACTGTAAAACTGTGATTACCTTAGTTTCACACACTGTGGCCCTTTCAAGCTCACACACACACACACATACAGTGGACACAAAGGCGATGTTGTTCTGTCGAGGTCAACAATGCAGCTGGACAGAGACAGTGTGTCACAGTATCTGAATGGTGCTGTCACCCTCGGCCTGCACAATGCTAATATGGAGTCATTTATAATGAACATAACACTGGGCATTATTTAAACACACGCTTCTTCATCTATGCACACAAATGCACACTGTAGTTCTGTCCAGTTAACAAAAAGTAATGTTGGGGTAGTCATTTGCAGAGATGGGCGTTACTGTAATCCGATTACTTTTTTCAAGTAACGAGTAAAGTAAGGGATTACGATTGCAAAAACGGTAATTAGATTACCGTTACTTTCCCGTAGGAACGCTGCGTTACTGCGTTACTAAAACCGTGATTTTTTTTGCGAGAATGTCTCATGACAGTGACGTAAGCAAGTGCGACGTTCGTGACAACAACTGTGTGCAGATCAACAATGGATCATATATCGAGTGCAGAGAGAGTATGAGCGTGCAGCGTTTAAAGCGTGGAAGTACTGACCTTACTTTGAGTTTGATTCCATAAAAAGTGACAAAAACATTAGTGTCCGTTGTGCGTGGGAAGAAAACTTCTTTTTACAGCGAAAAAAACCCCTAAACTTCCGAGCAAGCACCAAGTGCGCTATGACGTAATGGGAAACTCACAGAGAAACTCGCGGATTCTTCCACTGACCGCTGCGGCACACCTGCACCAGGGTAAACCTCCACCTACCTCACTCCTGCTATACAGGTGAAAATAGAGCAAAAGGACCGCTGAGTCTTTGACTTTATTTATTTTCTGCTGTGTTTTACTTGCATCTATTTGAAAGACTGAGTGTAAACACACAAAAAAACAATTTCATGTGCTGGAATGTGCAGAAAATAGGTTTAAATATTAAACAAATTTCTTCCAGTCAGATAATGTTGCATATAATTAAATTTTTGCTTGATGCATAAAGTTAAAAGATTAAAACTAATAAAACAAGTTTTAAAAAGAGACTTTTCCATTTGATTACATTTTGTATGATGGATTATGTAGAAAAAGTAGAATTGGGCTGAAAGATCTATCACTTTATCACCTATTCAGGTTGTAAATCGTGTTTTTAAAAAGTAACTAAGTAACTAAGTAATTAAGTAATTAATTACTTTTGAAAATAAGTAATCAGTAAAGTAACGGGATTACTTTTTGGGGGAAGTAATCAGTAATTATTTACTGATTACTTTTTTCAAGTAACTTGACCAACACTGGTCATTTGTAAAAAATCACGCAGGTGTAAACCATTCAAAAGTCAGTTTGTTCCCACAGAATGGCAAAATTATGGAAGCCCGTTTCTGCCACTAAAAAAAAGTATCCATAACTTGAAATTTTGAGTTCTTTTCTCAAGAATTTGACTTATTAACTCAAAATTTTGAGAAAAGTAACGCGAAATTTCAAGTTAGCATTGCAAGTCAGTATCAATCCAGTCAATCTGCGGGAATTACGTCATTTCCGTGTTACCCGGAAGCTGAAGCCCTCAGCTACAAATGCTACAGCTAAGCTACGAGTATAACAGCCAGTCATGAATGCACAAATTGCTGACTATTATTATGAAATCCCTGTGTTATTAGCTGAATCGCATGGCGTTATTATCAGCAAACTCTCGAAAGCACCAATTTGTTGCGATCCGATTTTGAATGTGCATTCCTCTGCGCCAGATCCTTCTGGATAACAAGAAAATGACCTCATTCATGTAGATTACCCTATTCATGTAGAGCTAACCCGAAATTTCGAGTTACTTTTCTCAAAATTTTGAGTAAGTCAAAATTTCAAGGACGATAACTTGAAATTTCAAGTTATGGATACTTTTTTTTGTGGCGGAAACGGGCTTCCATACAAACTACTACAAGCACAGTTATATTTACTAATATGACTGTAATAAGTAATAAATAAAAGGACCTTTGGATGTTCAGTCATCCTATTATGTTCTCTTAATTACAGTAGGTAAAGTCATTCATTAGTCTTTGTCTCTGTACCTACTCTACCCTGCTGTGTTATTATTATTATTATTATTATTGTAATACTTTAAATGCTTTCAAAGGCTCCATTAAGCCCCGGAGTAGCAGCCGCCTGCAGCGTACTGCAAAGCTCCAGAGACAGACAGCGGCCAGCTTTACTGTTTCTTTCTTCTTCTTCTTTTTTTTAACAACCGAAGACTCATTTTGTTCGTGTATTTCATATTTTATTTGACAGTCCTGACAGACAAACTCACACACACACACACACCCATCACATTACATCATGGGGAATCTTTGGGGAATTCTGATGCTGTCTTACAGAGTAATGACAGCATGTTACTGTAATTCCATTCAGTGTGTTTCATGCTGATTTTCATTGCCACTTGTCATGATGGTGTGCCAGTTGGTGCTAATGCAGATGAGCATTAGTGCGCCGTGCAGGGGGGTTTATTCTCCCACGCGTCAGTAGATTACATCACCATCCTTCCTCTTCGATTTGAACATGATGATGTCTGTTTGTTTGTAAGCTGGCATGACAGCGTGACAGCAGGGTGAGAGCCTTGAAGGAGAGATGACAGAAAAAGGATGAGTGCCAGGCAAAGAAGGGAGGACTGGGAGGGCTGAAAAGCAGGAAACAAGGATGTCAGGAGTTGGAGGGGCAGCCGGAGGCGGTGATGATGGATGGAAAGCCGTGGCTGTTCTTGTAGGGTTGTTCCTAGTTACGTGTACGCTGCCTCTGTGCATGTAGTGAGGATTTTTTTTAAAGACTAGCGAGTTTGTGGGTTATATCTGTGTCTGTAAAATAAAACAAAACAATGACGTACGCTGTGTCAATGCAAAGACCTCAAAACTCAGCAAAACTCCTGAGAGAGATTTTTAATCAAATTAAAAGAATATTTAAACATTTATCGTCATTTTTTTGGACCGTGGTGGTGGCTGATGGTTAACGCAGCTTTAGTCGAACGTAACTCTTTGTTGTCCTGTGAGTCACTGTTAGGGATGTTTTTATCACCTGGAGCTGTAAAAATGTGTTTGTTAGTTTTTTAACTTGAAATCCTTCAGACAAAGTTAAATTGATACAATTAAGTTTTTACTAGGGGTGCACCAATATATCGGCCTATTGTTGTTGTTTTATTGGCCCTGTTGACCGATACTGGCAGAATTTATGGTTATTATTAGTAATATTAGAATCAGAATCCACCATCTGTCCATCGTCTTCTGCTTATCCGGGGCGGGGTTGTGGGGGCAGCAGCCTAAGCAGAGAAGCTCAGTTGATCCGGGGAAACACCAAGGCGTTCCCAGGCCATCCGAGAGATTATCAGAATACTTAATCCGTAAATTATGTGGTTACAGTTGCTCCAAGACAATAAGAACAGTTACAGACTGAACTAAATTAAGGAATTCAATATATTACAACGTTATAAAATAAAAGGAGTAGCTCTAATATATACAACAGCTCAATTTTAAATATCCAGAATATTATATAGATTAAATATATATGATAGATCTTTTACTCTAAACTGTAAAACTTCCATTCCATCCATTTTCAACTGGTGAAATGTAAGAAAAAAATCATGCGAACAGCTATAAACTACTTTCAAGCAGACCAGTTTTAAAAAAAAATAAAGATTTGTTTTCTTAGCACAAAAATAATCAGATTTAATCTTCTTTTGTATCTCTATATGAATATGCATAACCTTTGGGTAAGTAAAACCCTCCCTGTCTCTAGGAGTGGTGCAGCACTGGTCTCTGTGTTTTGGTTTGGGGAACCACTCGCTACTCCAGAAATCCACAAATATATATTTTTTTCTGTCAAAGTCTCGAGTACGTTGTACAGCAAGTTGCTACTTAACTTATTTTTTTTATTTCTTCTGTAGAACATCAGAACACCTGAGATCTGATGCTACCTGCCATCACCATGGAAACAGAGGCCAGTCACATGCTCGAGGCGGCACTGGAGCAGATGGACGACATCATTGCAGGTAAAGGCTAGAAATGTCCAAATTAACACTGTCGGATTTGATTTCAACACTATTAAAGTGTCTATATGGGTCCACACCAGAGAGTGTTAATTGAACTCTTTTTGGAGAGTTGGTACGTTAACTCTGATTTAGTGTTAAACACCAAATCTGTCTGGAGTTGATAATTTAACACTTGATGTTAAGAGTTTATATATTAACTCTCAAAGAGTATTTTAGTTTAACTACGTAAGAGTTATCTTCTAATTAATTCTAAAAAGCGGGAATTTTACTGTTCTGAACTTCTAGAAATTTCTTTTGGAAATAAACATTTACTAAAAAGACGCAATGGTTTTTGAAAAACATTTATTCTGAACTGTGCACCACAATTTCAAAACATTTTCTGAAAGATGTAACAGTGTACATGTTCTCACTTTCATTAGAATTTTGTTTATCAAAAGGTCTGACATAGGTGAGCTGGTAAATGCAAATAACAGCATTCTCATCACTTGTTTCTTCAATACAATATGCATGTCCTTCATTCATCACTTTGTGGAACTTCAACGCACTTCTGCTCTCCCCCATATTCCATCTTCACAAGCATATCCTATGTGGAGATTGAATAAAAATTAGTTGACACTAATTAATGGCACAAATCAATTGCAGCACAGTAAAAAAAAGGAATCCTCTTTGAGCCATTACTTGTGTAAAGTATTTTCCCAAAAGACAAGGACACAGGCAACAGGTAATACTGAACTAAATCTAAAACCTCAACCTTTTTCATTTTTACCTAAACCGTGTGCACAAAACTCTGGAGGGATCTAAATGCTAACGTAGAACCCAGTCAGGACATCTGCTACTGCTGTTTGCTCGTTGTTGTTTTTTTTATGGGAGATCATTTTCAGGCTTCAAGTAGCACCATTATACCAACATTTCACATTCTACACATTGTTTTAGGTGTATTTGACCAAAGGTTTGACTGAAAATTCACATGCAAGCTTTTTTTCTGTGGTATTTGCCCGCAAACAATACCTTTCAGCTAGCTAAAACAGAATATTATGCTATCAGCGAGCAACATGGCTAATGCCTTTCACACAGCTTTGTCTCAACTCCAAAGAGCCACAGAAGTAAAAGCTAACAATAATAATTGAAACAATCTTTGAAAAAATGACTTACCAAACATGGCAAACAACTCAAATATGTAGAGCAAAATGTTCTGAAACGGCTTCACTTCAGCTTCGATTGGAGCCTGTGGTGCTGGGGGCGGAGTCATAGAAACACTCATTTTTAACACTCGATTTTAACTACTATCATTTTACACCTCAGAGTTACATTAAAAGAATGTGACTCTACTTAGAGTAAAATTAACTCTACTTTTGCAAGAAGACTACTAACACCAAAACATTTAACACTTTTGAATTTGCTGTGTAGCACTGTCCGTGGCCTGTATTTTAAAGCCTTGGCCTGAGCTTCTTGTTCATTGCTATCTGAAACCAGGAGTCAGCATGCTCATGCATTAGTGGCTTGTCAGGCAGAAAATAGGCCTGCTCTGAAGCATGCCCTGCTTTATCCTCCTTCTGTTCATTGATGGGGAACATAATTTACAAAGTGAAAATAATTTTTGGAGTATTTACTGAGGTCACATATCAAGGAAACCCGAGGGTGGTTTTCCCTTATCCGTCTATACAGCTGGAAGTGTTTTTGCAGCCAGAGTCGCCGCCCTTGTCTAATCCATCTGATTCATATACCTTCAGGCTTGTCGATTCATTTGTCAGTACTGGGTTTTCCCTGCACCCAAAATTGATCAGAACCCAGTAAGGAAGCAGACATGAGAGCTGAGTCGTTTGTGGCAACTGTGTACAATGTTATGTACAATATTGATAAAGCTTCAGCTTATGACAAGCAAACACATTGTCAAGCACATTGTGTAACCTATAAGGTCAAAGGTCAAAAGGGCTACATGAGTGCAGATTGTTAACCATTTTTCATCCGTAAAATATAACTTACTAGAGCTAAAAATGATATAGTTCAGTGTTTGGGTTTGCTTTGAGTTCAGCTCATACCTTTTTTTGGTCTATTATCTTAAACTTTTGACTTGCTAACCCCAAATTTCAAGCTAATTTCTCAATTTTGAGTTATTTTCTCAAAAGGTTGAGTTAATAAGATAACATTTTGAGATATTAACCCCATGTAACAGTGTAAAATCTCTGAACACAGCAGGTTAATAAATGGCAGGCTTGTAATGGTGAGACTGCCTCGTTTTCTGTGTTTGTGTGAATTTTTCTTTGTACAGTATAACAAAGTTTGTTCCAGGCAGCTCAGCCTTGGACAGAAAAGATTAGACTGACAGTGGGGTAAATGTTTAATGTGATCGAGCAGCATGATGTGGGAAAACACATCAGTTCAGTCACAGGGTGAGGGAGAGAAGGACCGACGCGGAGGATTCCCTGTGAATCCGCCAGAATCAGAAATGTTTTGGTCACTGATGAAAGTAAAATTTTGGTAAATGGTAAACTATTAGTAGTTACTTTATTATCACTTTAGTCGAGGCAGTTCATCAATTGAGAAAATAATCAGCAGATGAAATAAAATTGCAGTTGTATTCTCACAGTTGGCCTGCGACTTATTTTCACACAGACAAGTGGAGAAAAGAGGCTTTACTGCTATCGTTGTTGTAATTGTTGTTACTATTTGCCATCAATGTGCTGATCTCACCCAGGCCTTTGAGCTTGCTGTTCCGGCTCTCACTGACCACAAATAGAAAGACATTAAAAATGCCATTAGCGATAGCATCAGCCAGTCGCTAACGAGGAAATTAGAGCCACTTATCAGGAATTTAGATATGTCGGTCATATTGCATTCCATGATCAAGACAGATTTTTCTGTGCTTTTGGGGTCGAAAAGCTTCTTGCGGTAATACTTGTGAAAGCACTCTGCTGGTTAACGATTTTGGTGTTGTTTTTGATCTGTTTGCAGGCAGAGGAGTGGCTGCAAACCTTTATCACAGCTACCTTTTAATAAGTTGTCTATATGCTGCCAGTCCTGGAGGTAGATGTTATCAGAGGCAGACGGGTCACAGAGTAAAGGCTGTTAATGGTGCAGAAATAAATTATTAGGACTACCTAAGAAATTAAAACAGTTGTAATCAGTTACATACACATTTACTAATACAAGGCCTTGACAGTGTACTAAGTAGCGGGCAACTTGAACTTCTCGTTGCATCACAATTTGCATGCTTTGCTTACCTGACATTCAATTCAATTCAATTTTATTTATATAGCGCCAAATCACAACAAAAGTCGCCTCAAGGCGCTTCATAGATACAGAGAAAAACCCAACAATCATATGACCCCCTATGAGCAAGCACTTTGGCGACAGTGGGAAGGAAAAACTCCCTTTTAACAGGAAGAAACCTCCAGCAGAACCAGGCTCAGGGAGGGGCGGGGCCATCTGCTGCGATCGGTTGGGGTGAGAGAAGGAAGACAGGATAAAGACATGCTGTGGAAGAGAGACAGAGGTTAATAACAGATATGATTCAATGCAGAGAGGTCTGTTAATACATAGTGAGTGAGAAAGGTGACTGGAAAGGAAAAACTCAATGCATCATGGGAATCCCCGGCAGCCTACGTCTATTGCAGCATAACTAAGGGAGGATTCAGGGTCACCTGGTCCAGCCCTAACTATATGCTTTAGCAAAAAGGAAAGTTTTCACATCATATATGAAACACCAGCTTCCAAACTGGCGATTTTATTTCAGCTGCGAAATCTGATCTCTCACTATGTTTCTATCACTCCACCTTCAGCATGCACCTTCAGACTCTGGGGGATATTATCCAGTTTGAACTGATATCAGTGTTTTTGTGTTTGTGCTTTGGGAGCTTTCAATGTGCTTTTCCAAAGTAAAATTATTCTTAAATTTGTTTCAAAGTGTTAATAAAGGATTTGTAAGAAGTGTATTATTATAGCCAGTGTTGGGGAGTAATAGAATACATGTACCGCCGTTACGTATTTAAAATACAAAATATGAGTAACTGTATTCTGTTACAGTTACCGTTTAAAAAGGTGGTATTTAGAATACAGTTACTTTGTTGAAATAAATGGATTACACAGCGGTTTTTCCTGTTTCATATGTTAGACTATGCCCTCTCCATGTTTGGTGATTCCACGCTGGTGGAAACCCAAACAAAACGCGCATGAAAAGGCTCTAATGCCTTTGCGGCCCACATAATGACATGACGAAATATTTTTTAAAATTATTATTCCAAAAAATTATTCAATATGAAGGCAATAGGTAGAGTGTAAGCATGTAAATATAATAATAACCACTGCAGCCAAGAAGAGAGCCTGACGAGCCCAGTTGTAAGTAAGCTATTAAGACTCGACTGTACACCGTGTTCGTGTTTTCCTCCAAAAACAATAAGTTCAGTTGGAGCAGCCTTTCAACGCCTCTCTCTGTCTCTCACTAGCAAAGTTGACCAAGACAACAAAGTAAAGCTAGTTTTGGGCGACGAGCCCGACATGAACCCGACGTATTAGCCAGAGGTCCCTTTACTACGGTTCGGAGCTGTTTTATATACCTGCGGAATAGTTTTCTATACGAGATCGCTGCAAAAAGTGCAGCCTTACCTAATGTCCACCAACTGTTACTCATTTTATATTAAGATTTAAACATCTAGTTGGTATTGGTATGGTGACTATCCTTCAGTAATAGTAATAAATCACACAGCAAAAGCATGATAATATATTAAGTAATCCAGAGTATTCAGAATGCGTTACTCTCATTGAGTAATGTAATGGAATACGTTACAAAATACATTTTGGGGCATGTATTCTGTAATCTGTAGTGGAATACATTTTGTAAGTAACCTTCTCAACACTGATTATCACAGTCATATCTCCAGGGTATAGTTATAAATGACAAAACAGAACAGCACAACTTTAACAAAAAAAAGCAACAGGAGACACATTAAAAACACTGTCTCCAAAATAAAACAGGAATCGACTACAAGTGAGACATGAGACTGTGGACAGGGCAACACAGGAAGCACAGGGAACAGACACAATGAAGGATATCAGATTAACTCAGCACAGGAAGCTAAACCTTTCAAACTCTCTATAAAATCCAAAGACCGTGACAAATAAAAAAAAAAAAAACTATTTTTATTCCAAATTTTTCTCGTTTTTTTCCTTATAGTGCAGATAAAATAATTCACTTTAAGAATGCTCAGCATGATCTTTCAGAAACATCGCACATTAGAAGCGTTCTGACATAGATACCACCTCAGTGGTGCTTGAGCATCCTAGATTTTCTCTCTGCTTACTTTATTTCAAATAAATGTAGTCCCTGTTCAAGCCCACAGACTTGTAGCTTAAACTCAGCCTCTTCATGATAAATGGACTCAGGTTGTTTCTGTTGCGTGCTCTTTTGTTAATTTTGGGTTCTGTTTGCTGTCTGAAGCCTCTGCAATGTGTGGCTGTTGTTTTAGAGCCACGATTGCTTAAGTGCATCCAGATGTTTGTTAGCGTGGGCCATACAGTGCAGGGAAATGATCCAGGTGACACATGGACGGTTTGGAGGCCATGTATTAGAAAGATGTGTGGCTCTGATTAAAGTTTGACTTCCTTAGTAATATTATTGTCGTCTAATCCTCTCCTCCTCCATCACTCGCACACCAGGTTCAAAAGCAGCAGCGATGGAGTTCTCTAACAGCATGTATGACCTGGGTTCCCCCGTCAGTGCTGGACCGCTGCAGGTCCTTCAGTTAGCTGAGGACCTCAAACTTTCCTTGGAGCTTCGACCCAGCCAGGAGGAGCGAAACAGCCTCCGAGCACAGCTGCCTGCAGAGACGGCGCAGGCTCTTGTAGACTGGCTGCAGAGCGGAGCTGTGAGTACACTGTGTGATTCATTTTGATGTTTCAGTGTTGATCGTCTTCTACAAGCAGTGTTTATGCACAAAATTGTGGCATCAAATGGAAACGTGACTTTTCCTTTGTCTGTATTTGAGTTTGTATCAGTGGATTTCAGTGTGATGGATCGGCTTTGACTCTTTGTGCCATTGTTTGCCCCGTGTTTAGTCTCTGCAGCTGAAAATGAGCATCATTCCACACTGGAGAGTCTGCGCAGCTCATTTTGTTATTCTCGCCTTCTAAGCGTGAGAATTCCTGTGTTCTTGTTCCTGTAAAGCATTTTTATATATTTGTTTCTTCTACTTGAATTTTCAGGCCCTTTGTGTTTGTTAGTGCACGAACAAGGCTGAAAGGCATTTTACATGCACCAAGTCTCAATGCAGCCTTTCCACTTATTAGTGCGGTTATTTAACAGTCTTGGATGTGTATATAGATTCTTCCATGAAAAATCAACAAGTGCATACTGACTGTTTTTTTTTTTAATAGACTGATAAAAATGTTCATGCCTTTATTAAATACTTGTTAAATATTTAATGTGCAAAGAAACCATATTCTGTGGGGGTTTCAGCGTTGACTCACATGTTTGTGGTGATTTCTTCTGTCTGCAGGGGAAACCCTGAGCCTAACAAAGGCATGAACTTATTAGTACGTCTTTGTGTACATGTTCAGTATCTCAGGTTTTCTGACATACTCGGATTACATCTCACACTTAGAAACTCAAGTCATTTTAGCAAGATGACAAGCAAGCAAACACTCCCTTGCTTTCGTGCTGAGGTAACAATTATTGTGTAGCACATACTCGATACTTAATTTACTTGCAATGAACTAGGGCTGCCACAAACAATTATTTTTATAGTCGACTAGTCATGTTGACTAATCAGATCATGCATCCATTGGACGTAAAACATACAGCTTATTGCACCAGCAGCATCTGCTCTTATATAACTATCATTAGCTTATAGCTTTAAGTGTTTAAGGTATGTGCTAACTAAAAATAAAGACAAGATGATAGTTTGTTAAATTTTAATGAAATTTGCAGATTGTTTCAGTGAAGTTTAATAAACTCCTTGCTATCTAAAATATAACAGGACACCGGAGTATATTCTGGAGCATCTCACACTTCTGATAATCAGCTGTCTGCTTGATGTTTATTCAGCTGTGTAAAAACTATAACTTTAATCTCAGCCAAACCGATTTACTCAGGAACAAATAAAATTTTAAAAAAAGCCAAACAATAACATTTTTAAGTTATCTAAGTGACTTATATATCATGTTTAACCTGAGTAGCGAAAGACAGCGGTGGGTTTGAAAACGATTTGCCGGGAGTCTGGTGTTCTCACGGCTCTAGTTAGCCTAGCTCCCGGCTAGCTATCGAGCTAGTGGGTAACAGACGTCTCCGAAAACGTCGGAGCGCTTTTGAAAATATGTGGTGTCTTGATAAACTGAGCAGATATTTGAGGTTTACACAGCTACATTCCCGCCTGAAAATACGTTAAACGTTTATTTTGTAACATTAAAACTAACTAGCTGCCGCCATTGTTGGAAACTGAGCTGGGCTGCTATGAATTCTGAGACAGAGCTACTTCTTCTTCTTCGGGGTTTAACGGCAGCAGACATCCTTGTACATGCAGTGCTGCCATCTTCTGTTTCAGTCCGGTATTACACTCTTAAATCCTACTACTTATTCCTGCATCTTTTGTGATCTTACAAAGCTTCAAACGACGCGTCGACTATTAAATCAGTCGTCGACGATTTTGATAGTCGACGTAATCGTGACTAGTCGACTAATCGTGGCAGCCCTACAATGAACTAAAGTGCTGGACATTTTCTCCCAAATTATTATCAGCTAGTTGAAAAGTCAGCTCGACAACTGGATTACAGTTCAGTCTGAAGTATGACCGGGTCAAATACCTGTGAGCTTAATGCATTTGATATTATTTTCTGTATGAACTTAAATTAGGCTGTGGCTATGTGATGGCAAAATGACTTCGGACTTATTGTCGCTTAAAATCCCACAGCCAGGGCTGACAGAGCCACAGTCTTAAAGCTGACGTTAGTTCATAAATTGGACACGGTATTTGTTAAATTAATTTTTATTTGTGTACAGAAACTCCAGTTAAGCGCTGAACAGTGGTCTTAATGTTTCTGATATAACATTTTCATTATGTTATATTGTATTTTTCTTCAGCATATAGTGATGTGAGTTTTTTAACCTTTCCTGACAATCCCAGTGACTTATTTCCTCTTCAGGAGAACCAGGGGGAAAAAATCAGACTAATAATCCAATTTAGAATAGAATACAATAGAATAGAATTCAACTTTATTGTCATTGCACATGCACAGGTCCAATCCAATTTTATTTATAAAGCACTTTAAAATACCCAGCACAGGAACAAAGTGCTGTACAGAAAATAAGTTAAAGCAATAGAATAACAGAAAACAGCAAAATAAATAAATAAAACACATAAAACATAAAGTTAAAACAGCCCTATATTAAAACAAAAACAAGATAAAACACCATAGAATCACCTAAAAACAACTAAAATAAAATAAAAACCAACATCTCACGTGGTGTCAAAGGCCAGGGTAAAGAGGTGGGTTTTCAAGAGTGAGTAATAACTCATCAAAAACACAGGAAAGAGTCAAAATTAAACGCAGGTCAATGGACAAGGGTCACAGATGTCTATACAAATACTGCATGCAATGCTGCTTAAATGGAATTTTGCACAATTCATTGCATTCACACATTGTCAGACTCGCAGTGCTAGCTCCAGCAGCCGCCTTTTCTTGCAGGTTAACCTTTTCACTCATGCAGAATGCGGTTGCACACTTGATACAGACTACATACAGCAGGGAGGAATCACTCATGTTCGTGCAGATGACTCTCCACCTGGAGTGCTACCATCTACCGGCTTTGGTTAGTGGCAGGTGGTTGTTTAACGTCATAGATCCGACAGCTAACTGGTGCTGTTCATTAATAAATTAGGAGCCGTTGGTTACATTCACCCACGTTCTGAAAGGGGGACGCTGAATGTGTGTACTACAGCTGTTGGGATATTTCAGGCTGGATGTAGCGATGAACAGACAGACTGCCATCCGTAGAGCTGGAGCGCTATCAAAGCTGAAAACACACTATTACACGCTTTGTGAGATCTGTTTCGCCTCTCAGTAAACCGGGAGTTCATTGAGCTGTTCATTTTAAATTTGCAGTGAGACTCTCGCCATCCTAAGAGATTACACAGATGGGTTAGAAATTTGCACTGTATGCTCAGTGTACGTGTCTCTGTGGAGACAAGTTATGTTTACTTGCACTCAGAGCAGCGTAGACTGGCTGGAGACGCAAAAGTAACAGCAGCCGATTTTTTGTTTGGTTTTTTTAGAGGAGGATAGCATCCGAAAAATGAAATCAGACATGCAAAATGTTAACAAAAAGAACCAGATGTTTTGTTTTTTTGTTGAAGCCTCTCTTACAGGGCGAATATTTATTTTTGTAGCAAGTAGATCGGAATGCGTAAGTAAAGAAAAGCTGGATTCATCTGTTCGGTCAGCAGCGATTAGTGCAAGAGTGCTGGTTCAGGATCACAAACAGACTGCTTTCATTAGTCATTCAGATTCAATCCAAATCCAACGCATGTTTCTTTAATCTGCATATTGTGCGGAGGGTGCTGTAGCATATGCTAGTGAAGACGAGGCTGCCTGCGTCTCAGAACTAACGGAAACAAGATGTTCAGCTTTGAAGTTGAGTATGATCATATTCAGTGATTTGACAGTGAACGAACTCACATGCAAGTATTGCATTATCTAGTGTTTTCACAGCGTGGGGACAGTTGCCTTGGGGTCAGAGGGGTCAGCCGAAAGGTCAGAGCAAGAGGAAGAGGAGAGGAATTTGGCTGCTGTGCTACAGAATAGCTATTCTCTGCTGCACAGGCTCAGCATGTCTCTGTGAGGATGAGCTCAGGGCTCATTTGGTCTCTGTCCCAGTCTGACACCACGTTTCATCTATTCCTGCTTTCTTTCTTGCTCGCTTCTTTTCCTTTTTTGGTTTCCTGCTTGTTGTCGTGCTTTTCCTACAAACTCATACTTGAGCTAATTTGGCATTGACAGCTAGACATATACAGCGTGCCAGAGACAGGACGATACAGCTAAAGTTACCCTCCCGATGTCTGACTATAGCTTTGATACATCATCTGAAGTTTGGTTATATATCAGTGAAACATGTTATCAGGGTGTGTTTTGCTCCACATATATTAACCCTTTAAAGCCGGTGGGAGTGGGCACGCTCCGTTTTGCGTAACTATTTTTAAATCCTGGTAGCTCTGCAACCACGTAAGCTAGCGCAATAATTTTTTTTGCATATGAAACCGGAGGAGTTGCACTTACATCTTATGCCATCAGCTTGTCCTCGGTCACAGTTTCCTTCCACATATAGCTTTGCAAAAACTGCATAAAAAGCACTTGCAGCAACAAAAAAATAATAATACAGAAACACGCTTTGCCGATCTGATCAGCTGTTCGTAACACTTCCTATGTCCATCAGCGTGAACTATCGCATGTCCGCCATTACCTGCCCGAAACCAGAAGTGACGTCATTTGGCGAAAATGTAGTTTTTTACCATCAGAGCCTCATGAGTCTATACTGGTGTTTTTAAAAGTTATGTTTGACTTTATGACTTTCTGTGTCGTTTCTGGGATGCTTAGGACTCATATTGCACTGCTGGAAATAGTTTATTTTGATGCATATGCTGTTTTTTTTTTTTGCAAATTTGTACTATAATATTTATTTTAGTTTTTCCTGCAGTATATAAAAATTGGTGTATTTCAAAAATAAAACTATGAAGACACTCAAATTTCCTGTGGTGGGAAACTATTTTGTGCAACTTTTTTGTATTTACAGTTTTGAGGGATAAGCCTCTTAAATTTCTCTAACTAGAAATATATGTTAAAAAAACAAAAACGATTTTCAATTTTTTGGTAGTTTATTGCACTTTTTTGCAATTTATGTAATTACTATGCACTTAATGCAGACATATTATTAAAAATCTGGGCTATAATGGTTGTATTGATGTATATCAACTTGAAATGCTCCCAAAAATGGCTCCACAGCATGTAAAAATATAATATAAGCTCTGGCGGACTTGGTTCTATGGTAGGTCTTAAAGGGTTAATGAAAGCATTCCTTTTCTTTTTTTAATGTTTACACTAAAATCCGTTTCACATCATGGGTCACCTCTCAGCATGTTGCATCTTTATTAACCCTTTCATGGATTTCATCAAAAGGAGGAAATAAGCGGAGAGATTTAGGACAAGTTCCATTAGGTTCTCCTCAGAGACATCATTACATCTCCATTATTATCAACTTCCTGTGCAGCTTTCCCTCCCTCACACCCTGTCTCTGTCCTGTGTGGCCTTTCAGCCAGTCCAATATCTCTGTTTATGTATACTCTTTGCTATTTTACCCCCTCTCCCTCTTTCTTTTCCTTCATCCATTCTTTTTCCCTGTGTAAAGCTACTGTTCCTGCTCACTGATACTTTGCATTTATGGACACATTCCATTTAGTTTTTAATGCAAGCTTGTTTGTAAATGAGGTCGTTTCTATTTAGGCACTCAAATGTCTGTTGAGAGGATTGCTCAGGGCTGCTGCTGTAAGGTAGGTCTAACTGCTCCAATACATTATAGCAAATGTGATACGGTTTGATGTTTGAAACCTTGCAGCTCAGGCAGATCTTTTGGTATTTTGTGAAAAATGTAGTTTTTTGACTTTCCTGCTTTTGTCATTTATGTGAGGTTGTTTTTTTCTTCTCTTGCCGAGTTTTGTCCTGCAGCAGTGCAAAGTTTTACCCACAGTTATTGAGATGGAAAGTAGATCTTGGAAAGCAGCGTTTTGAACTCCTACTTTGTTTCAACAGCAGATGTCTCACATGTTGCACTCAATCACTGGCCAAGCCTCCCTCCCTTCCTCCCTCTTGCCTTCTTTGTTTCTTCCTCTCTTTGATTCACTGCTGCTTTCCTCCACAGCGCTGTCCCACTTTTCAGTCCAAGTTCAGTGTGATGTGCACAGTGTCGTACGTGACACTTTTGTCTTTATTAATATGTTATTTTAATTCATGCAGCCCAGCAGCGCGAGGTGGGTGTTTTACAATAAGGTGCTGTTTTTGGTCACCATTTAAAATCTAACATTGTCTGGAGGCTGTTAATCATCTTCAGTGCCAAAGGCTTTTTCCCAATGCATTAATGCAGTATCACTCCAGTTCCCTGCTTCTTCTTTTTAAGCATTTTATTTAAAATGAATACTCAAAGAGGTCAAGGTAGAAGAATTACTTGTTCTTTCTGTTCCTCTCCCTTTGTGAGTTTAAAATTTTAAGCAAAAGCCAAAACTGTATTTGATCCAGACTACACCGTTCTCCCTTCCAAGTGATTTCATCCCTTTGAGTCTCCGGACCACTGCTTTTAAAAAATTTCTCCTCATCCACATCATCCACTGGAGTCCCTTTGGTGGTTACTACACCCAGTATCACAAGTTAAACTGCAGATGCTCATGAAGAAGTACACACAAGGTGACTTTAAGTTAAAAGCACTGTGTCAGCGCTGAAAGCTGTAGAGGAGACAGGAAAATGACTTTGAGGAAAGGAGAAGAAGCAGAAATAAACACAAACATGCTTTTCTTCAACTTGGAAAGTTCATGCATTAAACTGAGTGTTCAGTTCTTGCGTCAAACCAAGTAGATATCCTAATCTAGCACTTTTTCGAGTTGTGTATTTGTAGAAGGTTATTACTAACTAAACAAAACAAAAACCATTAAAAAAGTTTCTCATAACTTATTTGAGTCAGTAGATCAGGGATTAAGGAGTTAAGTGTGGCATTTCTTTACAGGAACAGTGTCTCACTGAGTCGGGATAATCCACAGTCAACAGTTTCCAGAGGGACTGTTCCTGTAGTGGAAAGCTGCTAACATTGCCTGCAAATTTCAATAGCAGATGAACAAAAGCCTGGCAGATAATCAAGGCAGCTAGATTGTAAGGCTGGCTGCTCCCTCTCAAGCTCATCCTGTCCACCTTCTCCCCCCTTCCTTCGGCTCTTTGTTACTTCGGAAACATGGCTCGAACAATTTCTCTTCAACGATGTAATCCGATAACAACCGATCTCTTTACCCGTCGGCTTCCCGTGGCTGTCATGCGACCGGCTATTGCAGTTAATAATACAACAGCTTCTTGACATTTTTTGTGTTTCTTTTTATCGCTGTATAACTGATTTCAATTGAAAGCCTGTGTGCACTAGTACCTCTTGCCACGAGTTCCCAGAATCCTTTGCGATTTTACCCCTGAATGACGTCACATTTTCAATCTCTATAGCCTGAGCAACAGGATCAAAGTCAGTTGTGCTCTGCAATTAGTCTGCACCCCACGGCCTTCTCTCCAGAGCATACTTCATGCTTCACACATGTAAACACAGGAAGCATCATAAGTGTATTTCTGGCAGGAAGTTGTGATAGCCGGTGACTGCTGCTCATTACTGCTGACCCAGAGATGGTTGTCTCCTGTGTTCTTGGCGCAGATGAACATTTTCAGTTTCCCCAAACCTGCTGAAGAGAAAATATACAAAAAAACTGAACTCTTCAATTTTTTTTATATATAAAAATACAACTATACAAGTTCTTTCAGCAGAAACTGTCAAGAGTTTATTAAAAATGAGATGGAATGAAAGAAAATTTTGTTTTTACAGAGCAGGGTCCCAGGCTACGTCCACACGTACACGGGTATTTTTGAAAACTGAGATTTTCCGTTTTCGTTTTAAAAAATAATCCCGTCCACACGTAAACGCAGAAATGAAGGAAAACATGCCAAAGCAACAGGTGGCGATATATTCCTAACCGTGCAGAAATGTTGGCCAATCAGAAGTCTAGAAGCCTCGGTGGGAAAAAGTAAACAAAGCTGGGGGATAGAAGCAGAACCGAGTTGTATGTGTGGAGGGACAGTAACTGTGTGTGTATATGTAAGCATTTAAACACTGCAGAGAGAACAATTAACAGTATTGTAGAAATTCATTTCACCGAAGCAATAACGTGGCGCACAGTGTGACGTCAAAAAATGCGCACACCTTTGACGCTGCGTTTTCTCAGTTTTCTCCGTTTTTCTCGTCCACACGTAAATGTAAAAACGGAGTTTTTAAAAATCTCCGTTTTCAGTGACCGAAAACACCGTTTACGTGTGGACGAAAGGTGCAAACGCATAGAAAAATCTGCGTTTTCAAAAATACCCGGGTACGTGTGGACGTAGCCTCAGAGTTAATGTTTTCACTCAGTAGTTTATTATTTTTGTTATATTTCTTTGTTTGTTTTTGTATTTTACATTGAAAAATGGATTTGTCTATAATACAGCCATGTGTTGGCAGAAGATGCCAGAATACTCATTCAATTCAATTCAATTCAATTCAATTCAATTTTATTTATATAGCGCCAAATCACAACAAAAGTCACCTCAAGGCACTTCATAGGTACAGAGAAAAACCCAACAATCATATGACCCCCTATGAGCAGCACTTTGGCGACAGTGGGAAGGAAAAACTCCCTTTTAACAGGAAGAAACCTCCGGCAGAACCAGGCTCAGGGAGGGGCGGGGCCATCTGCTGCGACCGGTTGGGGTGAGAGAAGGAAGACAGGATAAAGACATGCTGTGGAAGAGAGACAGAGATTAATAACAGATATGATTCAATGCAGAGAGGTCTATTAATACATAGTGAGTGAGAAAGGTGACTGGAAAGGAAAAACTCAATGCATCATGGGAATCCCCCGGCAGCCTACATCTATTGCAGCATAACTAAGGGAGGATTCAGGGTCACCTGGTCCAGCCCTAACTATATGCTTTAGCAAAAAGGAAAGTTTTAAGCCTAATCTTAAAAGTAGAGATAGTGTCTGTCTCCCGAATCCAAACTGGAAGCTGGTTCCACAGAAGAGGGGCCTGAAAACTGAAGGCTCTGCCTCCCATTCTACTTTTAAATACTCTAGGAACAACACGTAGGCCTGCAGAGCGAGAGAGAGAGAAATGATAGTTTTTTTTGGTTTTTTTTCTTAGACAATTTTTACACTTGAACTTAAAGGAGTGGGTAGAACTATTAGGAATTAAAAAGGAAAAGAGAAATATCGGGGTGCTGTTTTACCCTCAGCTGATTTTGGTCCCCCTTTTGTTCTCAAAGCACAGTAGGTAAAAACCATTCACTGCATATAAACATGGAGACCTTTGACAAAATCTGAGAGTGACTGCAGTCGTCAGGCTGTGACTGTTTGCAGGAATGTCTGCTCCTATCAGGTGACCGGAGCTTGTGATCAAAGTGGTCATGAGTGTTCAACAGCCTCAGGGTGTAGGGAACCAATTAGTCACCACAAGTTGTGATGAATTAGGAACTAGCTTTGTCAAACTGAATGCGTCCAGTGTTCGATGGTTTTTCGTGTGAGCCGATTTAATGCAAGTTTGCTCGGCTAATGTCATCTCAGGATGGTGCTGCGTGATGGTGATGATCTCTCTTGTTCACAGTATTCAGAGTATTTTCCTTTATTTGATAAAATACTGCCATTTGGTATCCAAATGACAGTATTGTCACCATGCAAAATATTGCAATACTATGTTGTAGCTACATGCCACCCTGTTTAAAACGATTATATTCACTTATCTCATGGGGTTCAACAGTTTTCTGCCTCATTTGAAAAATCTATAATGTGTTTTCCTTTCATCATTTTTATATTTTTCACCATTCTTCATGCCCCTCCCTCTAACTGAGGACAAAAAAGAATTTAGATAGTAGATAGTTGGTGTTAGAGATTAGAGCAGGACCTCCCGGAGGCTGCTGGTGGAGATGAAGCTTGAGACTTGAATGGAGCCTGAAAGATGAGAGGCAGTGATGGGGAGGAGGCAGATTGCACGAAGGCGACTGCAAAGGAGAAAGATGCGCAGTGAGATTTAAAGTACGCAGCGTGAATGCTGATTGGTCTGAACAAGGCTGGGAGAAAGACGATTGGACTAGACCGCTGATGTCACAAACAGCTTGACAGCTTGTAAAAGTGGAAGAGATTTGAAGCCCAACACCTGGGAGCAGACAGATGTGAGACTGTAGATCTACCTTATTGAACTTGCGCATAAGCTTCGTTAAAACGATGCATGAGACAGACCTTCTGCTTGAGCATGCACAGGAGCGTGAAAGAGGCAGAAAGGTTGTATTAAGAGACAAAGTTGGAGGAAGAAAGTGTGGCTATATCAAAATTTACAGTATTTTGACATATTACAGCTCTATTTTCAGTAATACAAAACATGACTCCATGAAATTCTAGTTTACATCCAACTTTTTTTTACATTTTAGGACTTGAATCACCTGTAATCATCTGCACAAAAGTGCTATTTGTTACTGGGGTTTGTGTGGCTGTAAATAAACTTGCCGTTCAGACCAAATGGCTGACATTGTTGTGGTGGACTCAGTAAATACACAGGAAATGGAAACCCGAGCTAAAGGGCTTAAACATGTGGAGGATCACACACAGAGACAGACGGACAGGAGGCAAAGAAAGCGAGGCAGCGTCTCCCGGCACTGCGACTTAATTAAAAGAGCACGCGAAAAAAAAGGAGGGAGACGGGACCTCCTGGCATGATTTGTGTTTGTGCTGACAGTACAGCCTGTTGCTGCTTTGCCCGCTTATCTGACATCAGATGCTGCTGCTTTAGAGGCTACATATGAGAGCGGGAGAGAGGAAACGTAGGCCAACACTGAGACACAAACAGATGACAGAGAAAGAAGAAAAATGGCAAACCCTCCCACCGTCCCCCCTCCTTCTTTTTCGGCTTGACCATTTGGCTGTCAGATGGACCTCGGCAGAGAGCGAGAGAGAGAAAAGAGGGGGAACGATTCAAAAGTGAAGAAAGGAAGAAAAGAGAAGGAGAAGGGGAAAGGAAGGAGGGGGACCGACAACTCCAACCAGAACGGGAATAAAAGAGGGCGTGGAGGAGGCAGAGAGCGTCCAGGGAAAAGGACAAATAAGTTGGAAAGTGAAGAAGGGGAGTAAGTAGGGAGAGGGAGAGAAAGAGAGGGACGAAACAGTGGGACTAAAGAAGGAAAGAGAGAAGTAGGAGGAGGGGGACCGAGCAGGGGGGAGTTTTCCCTCTGAGGAGGCAGAGATCATAAAAAGCCCTCCTCCACAGCTGTGAACATCGCAGTCACACGCACACTTGCATGACAGTACTCACATGCTGCAGCAGTTTGCTCAGTCCACTGTTAGTTTGTGAAACTTGCACATAAGACACTCAGAGGCTGACGGTCCCATAAGAACACAAGAAAAAAGGCAGGGCAGCAATGGGCTGGGAGCATGGAGACTCCCATTGACTTCTACAGACACTTCTCCTGGCTGAAAAAGGTGAGTTAGGGTTTGTTTATATGCGTCTTCTTCTTCCCCCCTTTTTAAATATATTTGTGTCTGTCCTTGTTGCACATTCCTTTCATTAGATCGATGCCTCGGAGGGAACTTTTAGTTGGAAAACAGAGAGAGGGGAGAGATGTTTGAAGGAGAAGCTGCCGTCGCAAAGCAGTTGTTCCACTTTAGATGCTTGACATTGTCCTGCTGTTATTGTTTTATTTCCTGGCGACAGACTTTGTGATGTAATTTCCCTCAGCTCAAGAGCTGGACTGCATCTCCTGTTGTTGTTGTTGTGTTATGAAGGCACGCATCCACGAGGACTGTGTTATCAGATTGGAAATATTCACTATCAGCTGATTGTTGTTGTCAAAGCAGTGTCTAATGCTCTGGGCTGCAGGATGTGTGTTGTAAAGACATGTGAGCAAGTCTTTAACTGATGAGATGTCACATTTGTCTGATTTAGGTTTATTTAATTTATCTTTAAAATCGTGAAGCTATGATGCTTTTAAGTGTTTTACATTATTGCAGTTTCTTTCTTCAAGATGTGACCTTTAAACTAACATTCACAGATCATTCACAGAGTTCCAGCAACTGCTAAGATCAATGGCAAAGATGAAGGTGACAGTAAATCAACTTATGCTGTTTTTATCGATGCCTCTCTCTGGGATTTGTCCTGTGAATATATATGATAAGAATTTAGTTGTGCAAAAAAGAAAAACGGTCTCCTTTCATGCAGTTTTCTGCACTGAAGGTGTCGCTCTGTCTCTTTTAAGGGGCTCCTTCACATGCTTAAAAGATTTTGCTGCATTTTGCCTCATTCACATCTGTTTCTCTAATATCTAACATTTAACGCTAAAGCTTTATTCTACTCGGACTTCGCTGACACAGTGACTAATAATAGAAAGTTTAAGCCTGTCAGTGAGTCCCCCTAGACTTCTATGAGCCTTGTGTCATTTCTATGGATTATTATTTTATATTTTGCCACAGTGGACGTATATTTTGAGAAATGACTCTTCACCAGGGCAGAGAATGTGTAAAAACAGGCTCTTTGTTTGACTTCTTGAAGTAGACCTGGACTGAAGACATGTTGGCCAGTCTGCACTTCGTCACACTACTTCAAAAGGCTGTGAGAGGGTCAGGACTTGGTTATAAGGTTAGATAAGAGCATCTTACCACTTGGCCACCAGATGGTGAGTTACACAGTAACTCAGTTTTATCTTTTAGCTAAATGAATGCGATGAATAACTTTCATTTCAAAGTTTGCTGGGATAAAAAATATCCATCCATCCATCTTCTACTGCTTACCCAGGTCCGGTAGGAGGGTTCAGCACTCTAAGCAAAGAAGCACAGACTTCCCTCATTGCATTCATAAAATCACCAGTCAAGAGGTTTGCTAAACTTACCCCAAACTAAGGTTTATTAATGGCTCAATCTGGAGCACTGATACAATCTAACTAGTAGGCACGGCTACAACGACCCAGCTGAAACTGTCCTGAACTCTGTTTTGCTCTGTCAGTGCATCGTTGTGATTTTCAGCTGCCTCTCAGTGTTTCAAATCGTCCAACAGATTACTGACAGGATTTGTTTTACCGCCACGTCTGCATCTTATAATGTATCTGAGGTAGAGTGAAGTTAGGAGTGAAATAGCATTAAATAAATGAACCCTTAAAAAGGTGCACAGATGCATCTGTGTGTGAGGATGTACATCTGAGTTCTTTTACTTGCTGTTGACCTGGCCAGCATGTATGAAATTAGCATTAGCATGTTCAAACGTATTTAAATTAAATTAACATTATTTATGCAAGGTGTTCATACAATCTTTTCTTATTTTTTTTTCTTTTAATTTTGCACTTGGGTCCATATAGAAGTAAATAGTCCAAGTTACTCATTAAGTTTTGTTAAAAATGGAATAAAGCCTTTGTTAGCATTCAGCCGATTAGCTTGATCTCAGTGCTAGCCCATGTGAGTTGATACTCTCCTGAGGCTACACATCTCATTCTGGCAGTTATAACTCTCATCACGCTGCTTCAGCCTTCACAGTTGCTTTGCGACCACCTCAGTGTCCTGGATATGATCATTTATTCTTGCTTTGTTCTGTGGGTGGGTGTGGGCTTTCCACATATGCTCAGGGAACATCACAGGGTCCCACAACAGCAAAGCTGCCATTTTTAAATTGTTCCAGATACGACTACAGTGATACAAGTTTATTAGACCAGTGTAAGGTTTTTATGTTTCTGTAATGATCAACGCACCAGTGTGCAGAAGTTCAGGCAATTTGACTTTCTTCTGTTAATTATTTTTATTCAGTTTCACTCACTTTTCTATCGATATTAATTGTGTTTTATTGTTATACAGCACTTTGTGGCTTTTATGTCTTTGAAAAGCACCATATAAATAAAGTTCACTCCCTTACTTACTAATCAAAATTCTATTTTTAAAGCTAAAATACAATTATCATTGCTATCTATGAATTTTCAAATGTAGTGCTTTACAAAAAAAAACTCCAGAGTGTACAGTTATTTACTTGCATTTGAAAAATTTGTTTTAATGTTTGAATTGATTAACTTCTGATTTCTCAGAGAAGTCCAGTGCGCCAGCTCAAATTTGGGCATCAAAATCGGAACTCAGTTAATTCAGTGTTTTTATGACAGTTGGTCTGATACAATTGTTAAATAAGCACTGTACATATTTACTTAATGAGGACCAAATTAGCAAAGAGTTTTAAAGAGCAAATTAGGTGATCATTTTGTTTAATCCGTGTGTGATGGTTATTTCCAGACAGAGAAAAGGCCATTTATTTTAGTAGTATACTACAGCGGTCCCCAACCCCCAGGCCTCAGACCGATACCGGTCCGTGAGTCGTTGGGACCGGGCCGCGAGAGTTGAGGCTCAGGTGTGAAATGTATGGTTTTCAGGGTTTTCAGCGTTGTGATGGACCGAACAGTGAAGGAAACTTAGGCACAGGTTAAAGTCCAAAAAAAAGATTTTTTATTTAACCCAAAAAACATAATTGGTTAAATCATGCAAAAAGAATCAAAATCTTGGGCCTATAAAAGAGGTCAAAATAACAGAACTCTACTCAAAGTTGACAACACTACTGATAACTCAAACAAACTGACCTAACTTAACAAGACAAAGGGGAAACTTAAATAGTGGCTGATCAGCCCACAAAAACAGGAGAAGGGGTAAAACACACAAAACCTAACTAAACCAAACATAGTGAACTCCAATTCTCCCCCATGGTCCCGAGTTATGGCATGAACCAATTTGTAGTCTTCCTTTAAAGCTCGCTCCGCCCCTTTTCCACCTCTTGGCTCCTTAATCAAGGGACTGGAACAGCTGCAACCAAGGTAACTCAGAAAACAAAAGATTAATCATACATAACAGTGTAAACTAAAATGTGCGCACTTATTTTAGAATGCAGTGTTATGTGGGTATGTGAATGAATTCTAAACCAAAACCAGTTATTTATTGTCCTGTAAATTAATTCCTATATTTAAAGAAAGACAAATGTGAATGCGATGTTACTTATAAGCTTCTACACTAACATGGTGGGTATTACCACTGTGTGGCTGTAAGTGCAGCCATCACAGCGTTATTTTGTTATCGTTTTTATAGTTAACTCGGTTTTCCTGGGTCTTTTCACGTGTGTTATGAATAAATCTTATTTTTTTCGGTACCGGTACTAGTTTTATTTTGTTGTATTTATCCGCGACACTTTAAAGGCCGGTCCGTGAAAATATTGTCGGGCATAAACCGGTCCATGGCGCAAAAAAGGTTGGGGACCGCTGGTACACTAAACCAGCTATCATTCCCTTCTCCCACACTGCCAGCTTGGTCCTGTTTCCTTTTTCTTTGTCTTTTTTTAAACAAACGTAACAGTAAACAGCTGTTTTCATCTTCGAATTGCTGAGGCTAACGTGATTATAGTGGTAAGATCAAGATGAAGGTTAATCAAACTTGGATCTGGAGAAACAGAAATGACAATTCATCCTAAATGCCACTGACTCACCTTCAGATTCACTTTCCACACTCAGTGGGACTGTTTACTGTCAAGCTGAGCAGACAGCAAATTGAATTGGACTTTAAATTGCATTTAGAGACACTGTGGTGTGACTAGAGAGAATACCTAAGCTAATGTGCCGCACACGCTGCTACAGCGCTAAATCGAATGAGCACTCACGACTCAGATTAGGACCAACGAGGGACGAAAACCAAAAACTAAAAGCATTTGGTTTTGGATAGAAGGTCAGGCTTCGACTTTGAAAGTGAGCAGTAAAATTCTACATGAATTTTGTGGACGTACATGTTGCCTGCTTACAGAGCGCTGACCGTTGGAGCACTTTTATGTGAATCACTTAAAGTAGGTGGGTAGTGTGCTGCATGTTGTCATGCATTCTTAAACACTGGGATCATGCACGCCACTGTATGTCATAACAGTTCCACCCATTCCACTGGCCACAACATTTATTGTGAATACACCGAGAAAAGTACGACTATAATAAAACCAACACCCTGAAAACATGTCTGCATTCATTCCAGTGTAATCATTTATATTGAGATGGACCCACACCCAGTTTCACACCTTGGCTCAGGCGATTAGAGGATCATCAGGGGGTCCTTTTGTCCCTCTGTGGGGGGAAACTCCCACTAGGTTTATATCTGGGACTCTCCACCATTTGACCTTAGAACTGAAGAAGCTTTTGGGATGAGAGGTGAAACGTCTTCAAGTAACTTAAAGAAGTCCAGACGCTTTTCTTTGCAAGCTCCTTTGACTACGATGACCTGGATGACTGAGAACCTTCACGGACATATTGAGTGGATAGTGTTTCCTCACCTCTTGTGCAAAGCCTTGTTAAATATTTGGTCTGCTGCAGTGAAGTGTACTCACTTTATATAAATTGTACTAGAACTATGATTAGAATTTCATTAGTGTTGAATAAAATATGAATTTTATGGTCCTGTTTTTTGAGAGAACATCCTGAAAAAACTTAAAAGGTAATTGCGTATTTAGGTCTAAATGATTTAAATATTTTCTTGGCTGATTAGAGGAATTATTAATTATCATAAATACCTGATTTAATATATTTGAATGAAAATGTGCTGTGTAAGCAAAAACCACTCAGTATTTATTTAACTGATGCTCCACCCTGTTTTTACTTGTACTGGAAGTACTTTTACTTCATGATACAAACTGAAACGCCTCTAAAAACTTAATGTTTTCTAGGTTCACAGAGAGAACCTGTTTAATTTAATTTTTACTGCTACTAATATTCTAGTAGTTTTCAGCTAAATTTCCCAGATTTAGTCAGAAGTGCTAATGAAAAAACAACTGCAGAACTGTAATATATAACGATAGTGCAAAGACACTGAGCCCCAAACAGTCTTGCTCTGTCCATTCTCACACAATCCACCAGGCGATAACAGATAAAAACAGACCGGCCTGGTTTCTTTTATCGGTCCATTCAAACGCTGTGTCATCACCACCCTGAAATGGCCTTGCTTCTCTTCGGTCTTCTGATGGGAAGATCTGTGATTACAGCAGATTTCCCACTGGAATGAGAAACTGTAAAAATGTAACATTGTTACAGCCTTACATTTTATAACTTAAGAGACACTCTGAAAGAACCAGTTTGTCCCCCACACCCTTTCTACCCCCGTCTGTTTAATTTCAAGTCTGATAATGGGTTTAATGCATCCATATGGCCCACGTCAGGTGACCTGGCTGGTGTACATCCTGTGACCTCAGCTTCAGACAGTTCATCCAGGATTACAGGCTGATTTTGGGCTTTTTCATTTGTGCGCTGAGACGGCCTTTGAGGGATGAAAGAGACTGATAAGGTTTTGGAAGCTCACTAATGTGCCTTGAAGCTAAAGTTTAGAGTAGTTGTTGTGGCATCAGATAAGAGTTTCGGCTAAAAGCACAAAAAAACCCTCGATGTTTAAGTTTTCTTTAAAACTGGGTCATCGCTATGATAGCAGGAAAGGTCGGCTTCTTGTAGCAAACAGTTACATTTACACTGCTGCATATTTTAGCCCAAAGGCGTTTTATATATTTATTTTTTCTGGACTTTGAAGCTAGTTAAGCTAATCGTAGTTTAGACGGGTGTGGAGTGGATTTTTGGCAGTAAGAGGCTTAAATGTTGATTGCTTAAATGACAGTAATGGTTGTGGGGATTGTTGGCAAATCTGGGCCCCCCTCAAATCTTCAGGGACAGATGCAGAAAGTTCCACCGACACACGATCATCGTTGTACAAGAAAACACTGCAGATGCCATAATCAGCATAGTCTGTGGTTAAAAATGAAGTATCATTTAATTCCACCAAAAACATGATGAGATTTTCTTGAAGAAAAATGTTTAACAAATGAAATATATATTTTTCCTGTCCTCTCTGGACTGTCTCATCTCCTACAGAACATGGACGCATTCAGTGTTTAGTTCCTTGTAGTAATGTTAACATGCAGATTTCCTTTAAAATGTCCTGAGCAACCTCAGCATTCATTTAAAATGCAATTTGAACTCCTACAGGACAAATGCGAGCATTTCATGTTTGCAAATTGGTTGTTAACTTAAGTTTTAGTATCACCAGTGGGATGTTTGATGAATACAGCTACCTGCTGCTGTGGAAATGCAATCAGTGGTAACCAAGTTCAGTACTTCAGATATTAAAACAAACTAATTGTTTTAGTCAAAATGTGCTAACAGCTGAGGTGAACTGCAGTGCTGAGTGATGACAATGTGGTTTTACTGCTACAAGTGATTTTAACATTATCCACAGTCATTTGATTGATTGTAATAATGGATAATAATAACTGTGACACTTAATTCAGGTCTAAATTTCACACACAGTCTTGATATATTACCAGAATGACAATCAGTTCCTTTACAGCTGCTACTGCTTTCTGTCATTTCAGGTGGAAGCAGATCTATACTGTCAATAACAGTCAATACTAGTGTTTCAAGTAGTCATATACAAGGTTCATACTTTCATAACATATATCCACACTGGATGTTTGGTGGTGAGAGGGAAAAACACAATCAAACATGTAGAAGCAGGTGCAAGTGAAATTATCTTTGGAATATCATGAAGCAGCCAAGTAAACACAGACATGGGTGTGAGGTGATTTAAGGGGCTCTGAAAATGGCACGGTTGTTGATGCCGAACGAGGTGGTCGGAACATTTACGAAACTGCTGATCTACTTTTCCCAAATAAAACAGGGTTTGCAGAGCCTGAAATGGTCTGAAAAAAGAAATCATCCGGTGATTTCCCTGTGTGAAAATGCCCAGCTGATGTAAGACGTCAACAGTAACTCAAAGACTCACTCCTTACAACCAAGATTTGTTGAAGAGCACTTCTGAATGTGCAGCACTTCAAAACGTGAAGCAGATGAGAACTAGGAGAAAACCACACCAAGTGCCTACCTGATTGTTGATCACATACATCCCTTTAATGACCACAGTGTACCTTATCTCTGGCAAATAGTAATAACAACAACAACGCCATAATAAATAGCAGTAATACTTGGCTGGGTGGCTGTAGCTCAGGAGGTAGAGCAGGTCACCTACTGATCAGAAGGTTGGTGGTTCGATCCTTGGCTCCTCCAGTCTGCATGTCAAGTATCCTTGGGCAAGATACTAACCCCAAGTTGCTTTCCGATCCATCGGAGTATGAGTGTGTGTGAATGTAGTTAGATAGCACTAAGTATAGATAAAGTGCTTGTGAGAATGGGTGTGATTGGGTGAATGTGGCATGTTGTATAGAGCGCTTTGAGTGCTCCGAGAGAGTAGAAAAGCGCTATATAAGAATCAGTCCATTTACCATTTACTTATCTCCTGGCGGCTGTTTCCAGCCAGCCCATTCTCACTCCCGAGGCGTAACATGCCGACGTTTTGTCACGTCCCGCGGCGTTCCTGAAGAACGCGAAAGGAGACCTTCGGCGTTCTTATGGTACGCGGTGGGTTATGGCTGAAATCCAGTGCAATGACGCTCCCGCGGTAACAGACGTTCCAGCCCTGTATTCCAGCCCTAACCATAACCTTATCCCTGACCTTAACCAGGACTTTAATGACGTTAAATAGCGTGTTTGTAAGCGATTTGAAGAAAAAGAGCGAACATGTGTAGATTCAGTCCAGTCGGTTCTCATATTTCCTCATTTTTCCGAGGTCGTCATTTAGGAACGTGGTGGGTAGCCGAAAACGTAATATGTTGACGATTTGTCACCTAGCGTAAAATGTTACGCTTTGGGAGTGAGAACGTGTTGTTCCAGCAGGATGGCACGCCATGTCTTAAAGCTCAAATCATCTCAAACTGGTGTCTTGAACATGACGATGCGTTCACTGTGCTCAAATGGCCTCCAGAGTCACCAGATACCAACCCAGCAGAGCACCTTTGGGATCATAGATGTTTAACTGACAGCTGTCACGTCAGTATACACCAAAACCTCTGAGGAATGTTTCCAGCACCTTTGTTGAATCTGGTTATAGCAAGATTTCTGTTAAGGGCAAACATAGTGTTGAAGCTCCAGTTTTAAGAGCTCGTTCGGTTTGAGCTGTAACGTAATATTGCTGTTTCCCACACAGTCTTTGTTTGGCATTGATACAATGTTACTGGCCAGTACACGTCACTCTTTTTCTTAACATTGTGTAGGGTTAGCACAAAGTTAAATCTCAGCTGTCACAAGCCTAGCATGCAGTTTAACAGGCGTGCAAATGCAAACTGATTTAGCCAAAGTGTTTCTAACAACAGGTGGTATTTCTAATCTTGCTGACAGAAGCAGAAAATATCATCTTATGAAATGTTTGCAGCAGCATGTTGGGGAGCGGAGGAGCATTCACACATTCTGACTCTTAAAGCTGAGCAGAGAAATGGAAACAGGACAGACATCATCATTCAGGAATAAAGCCATTTAAAAATGTTCGGCTTGACTTTCATTTTCACTTCCTGAGTTGTGGAGTGCATAATTCTGCCGTAACCTTAATAGCAGGGCAATAAGGAACTGGCAAAAGAACTTCTGACCAAAGAGAAATGTTTCTTTCACTGTTTGCATGTTCTTAAGTTCACATTAGAAAGCATTTCTGTTTCGACACAGAGCCTGACACAGCTTTTTCTCCTGACAGGCTGCTGCAAATACATTGATATCTGATATGTTTTGTTAGACTTACAGTAGTCAGAGATGAAAAAGGTGGAAATTATAGCACAAGCTTTAGCACAATGTCGATGATTTGGCTCCGCTATCCTGCTATTTCCAGATTAACAGGAGTCAGATGATGTTTCATAACTTCGTATCATGTGCTTTGTGAAAAATGTCTATTTATACAGCATCGGCTCTGTGAGTTCCTTGTGCAAGAGTCAGCAGTCTTGCCCAGACCAGCTCTGGACATTAAGCGAGAGGATTATGTGTACAGCTTGGTTCTTTGTCAAACTCTGAAGCATCAGCAGCACAAAAATCCGCAATATTCTGACATTTATATGCATTTAATGTTAGCAGCTAAGCCATATTACTGGCTGTTTCTAATCTTACTGTGTAGATATTTCAGTCTGACTACCTGTAATCTAACAGTTTACACGTCTTTGTATTTTAAATTAAACATTGGCAATATGTATGCTTGCTGAATCATGCTTTTTGCTTTTCTTCAAAGCATCCCAGATAAAGTAAATAAGTTATTTTCTGACTTCAAAAGCACTTTTTATAATGTATTTGTGCAGTTTTGTGAATAATAGATACTCTTTTCTGTTTTAGAGAACCTAGTTGTGTCTGGCTTATGAGTAACTAGATGAAATTGCCCCTGTCTTGGGGAAGCGCATCCCCCCCGGTGTTTGTTGGGTGTTAAAGGTGTAATTCAGCATCAGACCTGCCAAATTTAGCTTCCATGTGCCAAACTAAGATGTTTAGGATGAGCAGGCATCTATTCATCTGTGGTGTCGACAAATAAACACTCATTAGGAAGCTTTTGTTGCAGGCTAACAAGTTTGCACACCAAAAAAGCCACTGACTAAAATCCGCTAACAGAACCTTGGAAACGGTCACCTTGGCTACCTTCATTTTTTTCTATACAGTCTTTGGTGTAAACAAGACTGCAGTTTTGCTGATTTAGGGACAGAGGATGTGCCTCTCTGCTTCAGTGCTTGAAGATAAAAATAGGCCGTCCCTTATCTTTCATCCTTAACCTCTTCATGAACTTTGTGTGTTTCTTCTGTGTGCGTTTGTCCAGGTGAACCTCTGTTCTCCAGCCAACAATGAAACTTACCAAGAACGACTGCTTCGCCTAGAGGGAGACAAGGAGTCTCTGGTGCTACAGGTCAGATATTTCTTATCTATCTAAGTTATAGACATTTAATACAAAGACACATACAGTATGTACTGTGCCTATGCTGCCTGTGTACTTTTTCTTTGCTGTCCCAGTTTGCTTGTTCAGATGTGGTTGTAATTATTTTGGCATGCACAACTACATCTAATTTTTGATCCCTGCCATAAACGAGCCAGGAGACTGTCTGGCAGGATTTGTTGCACGCTGAAAAAAACATCTTGTCCTTTAATCTGTAATCCTGTGAGTTCAGATATTTCGTGTTATTTCATAACAAAACATGTCCGGACACCTTCGAAAGCATGCGAGGGTGTTTACATACGACTCGTGCAGTAACCGCCAGCGCCTAGTCGACTGCAGTGAAGGTGATTATATGTCATCTAACTATATGATGTCAGGAGGTGCTCTGTGCTGTCAAAACTCTTTAATAGCCAGTTCACGCAGCTGTGATTTCCACAGTCTCTCTTTACATTCCTCCTAGTTAATTTGTCGTTTTGGATCTGCCCCTTTATGGTCTCTGTGTATGTTTGTTTTATGCTCTGGGGAAGCCCACGCAAGCGGATGATTTTTCTTTTTGACGATAAGTGCACCACCCGTCTGGACAACCCCGGTTTGCAAAATTGTCGCAAAGTCCACATCTCGTTCTTTACCACCAACACCCGCACACCTACTTCTTACACATTCCTCAACTGACAGTGCCCGTGATTGGTTGATATCCAAGTGAACCGGGGCTTGTTTTTACTGACTGGTGATTTAATTGGCTGTGGACAGTTTGCCCGTCCGTAGTGCCTTCCTGCCTTTTCACCTGCCTCTACTTTAAGACTCCTTATGTGAAGCTTTGTCTTGCTTCAGCGTGTGCTAGTATAGACGCACTCTGTGGTTGGTAACTAACTTCCTTCTAGCTTTGTCGAGAGCATTCACCTCTGTTTGTGTGTGTGTGGCTCAGAGGAAGGAGGTAAGGGGTATTTTTAACTTTCTCTTTAGCGTTTGGAGTTTATACAGTCATATCAAGATCACGCCGTGTTGTTTCTTTACTTTTACTTACTTTAAGTTTGTGTCATGTTTGTGAAGTGTTAGTGGTATCCATGTTTTTGGTGCGAAACCTAACACAAGGCTCTTAGACGTGAGTCATTCAGATACTTGTTCATTCATTTACTCACTTGTTCATGGTTCATCAGTGCTAGGGGAGGGCAGGTTTAGCAGACCAGTCCCTCTGTAATAACACATGTTCATGTTCTGTTAGCGGTTACAAGTGTCAAGCCAAAAACTTGACAAAATATTATTTTTGTGCCAGAGCAATGTGCGACAGGACGTGGCTGCAGGGGTAAAAATCAGAGAAACTGAAGTGACAGAGAGTCAGCGGCTGTCAGATGGATTTGGCATCGTTTAGGTGAACAGGAGGGATCTTTGAGTGTGTGTGTGGGTGCACGTTTGGCAGGAGGTGAATGGGTTGTCAGAGAGATTATAGTAAGTGTGCAATACATTCCTAGGTGACAGACTGCTGAGTAAATGTGTGTGTGTTGGTTTGGAGTTGAAGTATGTGATGATGTGTTCTTTTATGTGGATTGAAAGAAGAAAAAGACATAAAGACACAAACATAAACCAAAAGCTGTGGACTTTTGAATATGTAGGGTAAACTCAAACTGATCACAGGTATTAGTACTGTTATATAGTATATATAGCATATTATATAGTACTATAGTATTAGGAGTAATGTAACAAAGTTCTATCTCCCATAAAAACTTGCATCACTAAAATCCAGTATCCAGTGTAGCAGAAACAATGTTTACCAACTAAAACTCCTGCATATTTCTATCTATTTTTTCCTTATCTTAAGCATGTGATCAGCCAGCGCTCTCTGAGGACGGTGTAATACAGTATGACTGTGTCACCCACCAGGTGAGCGTTCTGACCGACCAGGTGGAGGCTCAGGGAGAGAAGATCAGAGACCTAGAAAGTTCTTTGGAGGAGCACCGCCAGAAACTGGCCTCTACTGAAGAAATGCTCCAACAGGTAAAGCACAGTTTATAAACCTGTCACAGAAAAATGTTGAACAGATGAAATATTATTGTTTGCATGTCGCTTGATCCACCCTGGAGGGATTCTGATGCTACAATACAGACAATATGGCAAGAAAATGGCATTTGTAGTAACAGACTCTGCATAAAAGGTGGACATGGCCTTTGTGGTTTCTGGATGTCATTGTTAGCATTTTGGCTAACACTGTGGCTCAGCTAAAGGCAGCAAGCTTGGCTAGCAGAGAGTGAAATCTGTAAAATTTAGATTTCACCACTAACTTCGGGATTTTTAACAAAGGAGCCAGTGGTAATGGTGACTCACTTTGTGGAACTAGCCTCAAGTTGATTTTAGATGAACTGCAGTTTGTTTGGTCCTCTGTACTAGTTTAATTTCAATCAATTAAGAAAGCTGTTTTAACCCTTTAAAACCGGTTGGAGCGGGCACGCTCTGTTTTGCGTAACTATTTTTAAATCCCGGTAGCTCTGCAACCATGTAAGCTAGCGCAATCATTTTTTTGCATATGAAACCGGAGGAGTTGTACTTACATCTTATGCCATCAGCTTGTCCTCGGTCACAGTTTCCTTCCACATATAGCTTTGCAAAAACTGCATAAAAAGCACTTGCAGCAACAAAAACATAATATTCCAGAAACACGCTTTGCCGATCCGATCAGCTGTTCATAACACTTCCTACATTGGATTAGACGTCAGCGCGAACTTTCGCACGTCCGCCATGACTTGCCCGAAACCGGAAGTGACGTAATTTTCGCGGAAATGTAGTTTTTTACCATCAGGGCCTCATGAGCCTATACTGGTGTTTTTAAAAGTTATGTTTGACTTTATGACTTTCTGTGTCGTTTCTGCGATGCTTAGGACTCATATTGCACTGCTGGAAATAGTTTATTTTGATGCATATGCTGCTTTTTTGCAAATTTGCATTATAATATTTATTTTCGTTTTTCCTGCAGTGTATAAAAATAGGTGTATTTTAAAAATAAAACTATGAAGACACTCAAAATAAATATCTTGTGGTGGGAAACTATTTTGTGCAACTTTTTTGTATTTACAGTTTTGAGGGATAAGCCTCTTAAATTTCTCTAACTAGAAATATATGTTAAAAAAACAAAAACGATTTTCAATTTTTTTGTAGTTTATTCCACTTTTTTGCAATTTATGTAATTACTATGCACTTAATGAAGACATATTATTAAAATTTGGGCTATAATGGTTGTATTGATGTATATCAGCTTGAAATGCTCCCAAAAATGGCTCTACAGCATGTAAAAATATAATATAAGCTCTGGTGGACTTGGTTCTATGGTAGGTCTTAAAGGGTTAACCCCCGTATATAAAATATATTGCTATAACAGTATTAACACAGACTCTACAGAGGGCCGTAGCTGTTTGTTGTCAGTGCAAACTGCATCAGCCTAAAGAGGAGAGCGTATTATATTTAAAACACTAAATATGGTCTCAAATGGTGCCCAGACAGATTGTAACTGAAAATGAAACTATGACAGAGGTCATACTTATTAAGTTGACCTTGTTTTCACTTGGCGTGTCTGTTTTCTGTTTTACGTTAGAGCAAATACCAAGTCGCTGACTTCAGGCGATAGCAGGGAGTTATCCAACAGGATGTTCAGAGTGACTAAAGTGCAGGAGTGAGTTGTTAGTGTAAATGAATAAATAAAGGAGTGGCGCAGTGTTTTATTGAGGGTTCCAGTTTGATTTTATCCTCGCTTGCCTCCTTTGACTCTGTCCCTGTTTAGCTGTGTGGTGGGTATTACAGGGACATCACAACAACTAGATTTTAAAGGGTCAAAGCTTGAAGTTACTCAGTGTTCAGTGAGATGTAATGAGATTAGACAGAGTTTACTCTTACAGTACAGTGAGTTTGAAGGTGACCTTTTTAGATAAAGGATGTAAAATGTTCTGCTACCAGCTATGTCCCATTCATTGGTTGTAATCCACTAATGTTGACTTTACATTAATGCAACTGCTGTCGGTCCTGGAGGGATAAGAATCAGTCAAAACATAGAAATGAAGCCCAGATTTCAGCAACAGATACACGAAACTGAAAAAAGGTTTCCACAAACATGGTTTTTAAAACATCAGCAGCGGTGAAATCCTGTGTGTTTCAAAAGCATTACTGAAAGATGTTGACAGAAAATGAGCCAGTCTGATTATTAAATATTCATTTCATTACAACATCTGGTAAACTGTGAGTACATTTATAACATAGGTTAATAACAAAGGGATATATTTGGAAACCGACAGAGCACTGAAGGTCTATTTAAACTGGACTGAGAGCAAGCGAATAAAAAGACGAATACACTTTGAATTGATCAAAGCCTTTGTGTCGGTACAATGCGGCCTATGAGTTATCAAAGATTTATTTTTAACATCAAAGCAATTTTCATATAACTTCTATATAATCTATCTCTCTATATGTGTACAATACTTTGTCCTTAACCCTTTAAAACCGGTCGGAGTGGGCACGCTCTGTTTTGCGTAACTATTTTTAAATCCCGGTAGCTCTGCAACCACGTAAGCTAGCACAATCATTTTTTTTGCATATGAAACCGGAGGAGTTGTACTTACATCTTATGCCATCAGCTTGTCCTCGGTCACAGTTTCCTTCCACATATAGCTTTGCAAAAACTGCATAAAAAGCACTTGCAGCAACAAAAACATAATATTCCAGAAACGCGCTTTGCCGATCCGATCAGCTGTTCATAACACTTCCTACATTGGAATAGACGTCAGCGCGAACTTTCGCACGTCCGCCATGACTTGCCTGAAACCGGAAGTGACGTCATTTTCGCAGAAATGTAGTTTTTTACCATCAGGGCCTCATGAGCCTATACTGGTGTTTTTAAAAGTTATCTTTGACTTTATGACTTTCTGTGTCGTTTCTGGGATGCTTAGGACTCATATTGCACTGCTGGAAATAGTTTATTTTGATGCATATGCTGCTTTTTTTGCAAATTTGCAGTATAATATTTATTTTTGTTTTTCCTGCAGTATATAAAAATTGGTGTATTTCAAAAATAAAACTATGAAGACACTCAAAATACATTTTCTATGGTGGGAAACTATTTTGTGCAACTTTTTTGTATTTACAGTTTTGAGGGATAAACCTCTTAAATTTCTCTAACTAGAAATATATGTTAAAAAAACAAAAACGATTCTCAATTTTTTTGTAGTTTGTTGCACTTTTTTGCAATTTATGTAATTACTATGCACTTAATGCAGACATATTATTAAAATTTGGGCTGTAATGGTTGTATTGATGTATAGCAACTTGAAATGCTCCCAAAAATGGCTGTACAGCATGTAAAAAAATAATATAAGCTCTGGTGGACTTGGTTCTATGGTAGGTCTTAAAGGGTTAACTGAAAAGAATTGTCAAAGCATCAAGCCTTTGGGGTTTTTTGAATATGAAAATTAATGTCAAATACAGACTATATTAATCCTGGGTGAAGATCTCAGTCACATGTTGCAAAATGTGTGCAAGGCGAACAGAGGCAACAGTTGAATCTGTATTGTTTTATAGTTTTGTTGTCTTCAGTATCATTCCAAACTGTAGGAAACAGATAAATACAAGTTAATACTATCTCATGTGCATCAACGTCTGTCCTTACTAAAAATCCCATTAGTATGCGCTCCTAAGCACTTAGCACTTTAAGGCACTGCTGGACAATAATTGTAGAGCAAAGTGCAGTAAATGGAAAGTTTATTCAGCCGACCAGTCTTTGGATTTCTCTACTGCTGCCCACAGTAGGTCATAATTCTGCTAGACTAGATGTAAAGTAAAGAGTCTTCTAGTCGTTTCAGTTGTTTTGGTTGCCGTCACCAGTGAGGCAAGCTCGTGAGCTCTGCCAAGCTGGACACAACAAGGCTGCAGCTCTGTGCATCACAGAATCAGGCTTCTGTTTAGACTCCTCAACAGGCTCTTTGTCCTCCTCGCTGTCAGCACAGAGGATAAAAAGGCCACAGCGTCCAAATAAATACCCCACCGCGGCCGTGACGTTTTTCTCCCTCATCCAGCCACCCTTTGTTATCTATTAGTTATTGCTGTTGATGTTTTTTCAAGTGATCTAAACCAGTTTTAGGTAAAAACACAGGAGGAATAAAACATCTCTCTTTTTTAAAGAAAAATCTCTGCTGCTACTGATCTTCTTTTTGGTTTGTGACTTGACGTTTGTGGTTTTTCCTGGTTTTAGCTGCACTGATCTGCAGCTGTCGTCCTGGTTTGTGGTTGTTTGTTAGTAGCTGCGAGTGGTTCCCTTTTACAGTTTACGACCGCTGCTCAAACAGTTAATCCGATATGAGATGTTTGGTTTGCAGAGATGAGGGCTGAGTGAGGAGAAAGATAACTGTGAACCGGTGTTTTCAGTTTCTGTCTCGTCTGTCTCGTCTGTTGTATTTTATTATCAGTTATGTACCTCTTAAATCTTCTCCATGCATAATTACAGGACATGTTTGAAGGATTTAAAAGGTGGCAAACACGTCTGCTTCTGCAGTGTCTAATACACAAGTATGAGTACGCTGGCTTGGATCATACCGAGGTTGTGACACACGATAAATTCATCTTCTGATTTCTGCGGGTTTATGTTTTCACATAAAATCACATTTATATTTTAATGCTTTCATTAGCAAAAGTGGAAAAAAAAGAAAATGAAGATTTTGAAAAACAAAATATCAGCAAAGCTCTGGATTGTTGGAAGCTAAGTTAGTTGACTTAAGGCAGGGGTGTCCAACTCGGTGCCCGGTGTCCTGCAGGTTTTAGATGTGTCCTTGATCCAGCACAGCTGATCTAAATGGTTAACCCTTTAAAGCCGGTCGGAGCGGCCACGCCCCGTTTTGCGTAACTATTTTTAAATCCGGTAGCACTGCAACCACGTGAGCTAGCGCAATCATTTTTTTATGCATATGAAACTGGAGGAGTTGTACTTACATCTTATGCCATCAGCTTGTCCTCGGTCACAGTTTCCTTCCACATATAGCTTTGCAAAAACTGCATAAAAAGCGCTTGCAGCAACAAAAACATAATATTCCAGAAACATGCTTTGCCGATCCGATCAGCTGTTTGTAACACTTCCTATGTCCATCAGCGTGAACTATCGCATGTCCGCCATGACCTGCCCGAAACCGGAAGTGACGTCATTTTGCGGAAATGTAGTTTTTTACCATCAGGGCCTTATGAGCCTATGAGGTGTTTTTAAAAATTATCTTTGACTTTATGACTTTCTGTGTCGTTTCTGGGATGCTTAGGACTCATATTGCACTGCTGGAAATAGTTTATTTTGATGCATATGCTGTTTTTTGCAAATTTGCACTATAATATTTATTTTTGTTTTTCCTGCAGTATATAAAAATTGGTGTATTTCAAAAATAAAACTATGAAGACACTCAAAATAAATTTCCTGTGGTGGGAAACTATTTTGTGCAACTTTTTTGTATTTACAGTTTTGAGGGATAAGCCTCTTAAATTTCTCTAACTAGAAATATATGTTAAAAAAACAAAAACGATTTTCAATTTTTTGGTAGTTTATTCCACTTTTTTGCAATTTATGTAATTACTATGCACTTAATTCATACATATTATTAAAATTTGGGCTATAATGGTTGTATTGATGTATAGCAACTTGAAATGCTCCCAAAAATGGCACTACAGCATGTAAAAATATAATATAAGCTCTGGCGGACTTGGTTCTATGGTAGGTCTTAAAGGGTTAAATGACCTCCTCAACATGTCTTGAAGTTCTTCAGAGACTGGTAATGAACTAATCATTTGATTCAGGTGTGTTGACCCAGGGTGATACCTAAAACCTGTAGGACACTGGCCCTTGAGGCCTGGAGTTGGACACCTCTGACTTAAGAACTCTCCACAGATGTTTGAAGCTTAGATTATTCCCAGAAAATGGAAAAAGTGAAGTGCAGCACCTTCAAGTGGACAATCAGCATGAAGCCGAAAAACAAAAAGTTGTACAGGGGTAGAAGGACACCTGAAAACGCCTACTGTGAAATTAAGGGACTTCACACTGCAGCACATTGCAAACATGAGCGCCTCCGTTAACAGACGTCAGCTGGGCGTGGAGATGGATGCTGTACGTCTGATTCTGTGTAGTGTATTCACAGGATAGTATTCACATGAGCAAACACAAACAAGTTGTGTGTCTGTGTGTGAGCGAGAGAGACAAGCGAAAGGCGAACAAGAGTTTATCCAGCCATGCAGCATTATGTGTCAGCACTGCAGGGCTGCTGTTTGCTGTGGGAACCACAACTAATCTAATAAGAAATAGCCCTCAGGACACACACACACACACACCACAGGGTGCAGAGTTCTCATGCTGGAGGATATCCACCCACACATGTAGTCATACTGTGACTACATGTCCTACAGTGCCTTTATTTAGACATAAAAATTACTGTACTGAGACATTTCTGTCTACACGGCTTACACTGTTGTAGTTACACAGTATCCTAAACAACATACAAGACAAGTATAACACGCATAAACATTCATGGGCCATTATGTTTTAATATTTTGCCATGTTCATTAAAAATATAATTGACTCAACAGCAGACGTCATTCACTGTCTTCATTATTATCCAAAAAATATCAACAGCCCAGCAATTTCCCAGTATTTTTGGTTTCCATGCACGCTCCGGCTGATGTTTCTTTATTTTCTGCGTTTTTGGCCAAAACAAAAAGGCGGAGGTCTCTAAAACAGTCCATGATTTGGCAACCAGAGATTGAGAAATATCAATAATATAATAATAAAATGTTGCAACTTGCTAGTGATGACGATTGCCACATCCTACCTACAGTTATGGGAATGGCTTGAATCAAATGAGAACCACTGAGGCTGAGGACCCTGAAAGTGCCAAAATTGCTGTTGGCACTTGAGATTGGCTTTAAAGGTCACGCTTGAGTTTTCTTTCTGTGGTGAATCTAAGCAGAGCCTTGAACCTACTCAAAGCTGAAGCCATGCCAGCATTTATGCCAGTGCAGGCTGCGTCAACGTCCAGTTGCATGTCTGAGGACATTAGCTGCTTCCGTATTTCCCAAGGGGTTGCTGTAGTGGCTGTGTCCAGATTTTTAACCCTTTAAGACCTACCATAGAACCAAGTCCGCCAGAGCTTATATTATATTTTTACATGCTGTAGAGTCATTTTTGGGAGCATTTCAAGTTGCTATACATCAATACAACCATTACAGCCTAGATTTTAATAATATGTATGAATTAAGTGCATAGTAATTACATAAATTGCAAAAAAGTGGAATAAACTACAAAAAAATTGAAAATCGTTTTTGTTTTTTTAACATATATTTCTAGTTAGAGAAATTTAAGAGGCTTATCCCTCAAAACTGTAAATACAAAAAAGTTGCACAAAATAGTTTCCCACCACAGGAAATTTATTTTGAGTGTCTTCATAGTTTTATTTTTGAAATACACCAATTTTTATACACTGCAGGAAAAATGAAAATAAATATTATAATGCAAATTTGCAAAAAAGCAGCATATGCATCAAAATAAACTATTTCCAGCAGTGCAATGTGAGTCCTAAGCATCCCAGAAACGACACAGAAAGTCATAAAGTCAAAGATAACTTTTAAAAACACCAGTATAGGCTCATGAGGCCCTGATGGTAAAAAACTACATTTCTGCGAAAATGACGTCACTTCCGGTTTCGGGCAGGTCATGGTGGACATGCGATAGTTCGTGCTGACATCTATTCCAATGTAGGAAGTGTTATGAACAGCTGATCGGATCGGCAAAGCGTGTTTCTGGAATATTATGTTTTTGTTGCTGCAAGCGCTTTTTATGCAGTTTTTGCAAAGCTATATGTGGAAGGAAACTGTGACCGAGGACAAGCTGATGGCATAAGATGTAAGTACAACTCCTCAGGTTTCATATGCAAAAAAAATGATTGCGCTAGCTCACGTGGTTGCAGAGCTACCGGGATTTAAAAATAGTTACGCAAAACAGAGCGTGCCCGCTCTGACCGGTTTTAAAGGGTTAAACCAGAGCAGATTTTACACAGGACACTCCTCTTGACGCAACCATCCCATTTATCTGGGCCTGGACGAGGAGTACATTAGATTGTCACCCCCTTGAGGTTTAGTTAGTGTCTCCTCTGGGTGTTGAGCCGGGGATCTTTCATGTGAAAGATGAATGTGTTAACATTTGGGTAGATTTAAGGTTAGCCTAAACAGCTGACTGCTTGGATTAACAACTATGCCAGCATGAAGAGTCATAGCTGATTTTGGTCAGGCCTCATTTCAGCTGTAGTCACTGAACTGAGCCTTTCCACTGTGTCGGCAATCTTTTTCTGTCATTTGGGACCATGTCACACAGAATGCCCAGTGAATCTGTGCTTTGCCTTTTGGTGAGTGAAATGAGGATATTTTTATGTATCTTGTTTTTGCACCTCTACATTTTATGGATGCAACATGAAAACCAGAGCTTGCAAGCCTTAGCTTATAACTTAGATCTCAACATTCTCGTCCAAATATGGTCACGTCTGAGTCAAAAAAAAGCTCACCTGCCTGAAGTGAAGAACTCATATCTCCATAACCTTTTGGCATGTCAACACATAGCGGAAAAACATAAAAAATGAAATGTTGCTAGGCTTAAAGTGCCTGATGTAACTTTTTACAGGGGAGCAAGCAAAGGTGCTCAAACAGACCTAAAACTGACATAAAATGACGGGGTAAATATATAAGAAGATTACCTATGCACCAGAGCCTACTGTAACAGGACAGCATGCTAGTTACACCGAGAGAATAGAACAGCATGGGATTTGTTTTCAGAACATAGTGAGCGATGTAAAGGTAAGTTCACAGGCAAAAACAGTGTTACACTACCAAACTTCTACTTCTGCGGTTTTATTGAGTGTTTCATTTTTAAACAAATAGATAGTATATATGCAAAAAGTTGATTCTGTTCATCTGGACGTAGCGTTTTGTGGGAGAAACGTTTCGTCACTCATCCAAGTGACTTCTTCAGTCTCAGCTGACTGCAGGTTTCCCCAATCTTATAAACAGTACATTTGCATAATGACTGAAACCAGCCCACTGAATGAACAATGGGCTGGGAGGTCAGTTCCTTCATCATAATTATGCAAATTCTCATGACCATTGATCAACAACCACTGACCAAAACCCACTGATCAAAGACCACTGATCAATGGCCATGAGTACCATACACAGAGAGCTGGGGAATGGCTGCAATCACAGCATTGTAAGATGGCGAAAGATGTACCCTTAGGCCCCCTCCTCGATTCAGAGATGGTCTTTCCCTTTTCACGTAAATGGCTCAAACCAGCGTTCCTCCCTGTCCAGGATGTTACATCCTCATCATTGAAAGAGTGTCCACTGGCCTGTAGGTGTGAATAGACTGCAGAGTCCTGGCCTGACGAGGTAGCTCTTCTGTGTTGTGCTGTTCGCTTCGCCAGAGGTTGTTTGGTTTCCCCGATGTATAAATCCTGGCAATCCTCCTGGCACTTAACAGCATACACAATGTTACTCTGTTTGTATCGGGGGACCCGATCCTTGGGGTGGACCAATTTTTGGCGCTGCGTGTTTTGGGGTTTAAAAGCCACAGAGACCTGGTGTTTAGAAAAAATGCTTCTCAACTGCTCCGATACTCCTGACACATACGGGATCACTACAGGTTTTCGCTTGGGCAGCGGTTGTCCTTCTCTCCTGGATCGGCTGGAGCTTTCCTTAGGTGCCTTTCCCGCTTTGACTGGGATAACCACATTTACTCAGGGCCTTCTTGATGTGCTGTTCTTCTGCCTCCCTGGCCGCTGTGTCAGTAGGGATGCTGTTCGCTCTGTGTTGTAGCGTCCTGATGACGCCCAGTTTGTGCTCCAGTGGATGATGAGAGTCAAACCTTAAATACTGATCTGTATGTGTAGGTTTACGGTACACGTCAGCTTTTAGATGTCCCCCATTACTGATGGAAATCTCACAGTCTAAGAAGGCTAACCTGCCACTTTTCATATCCTCCCTGGTGAATTTGATGTGTCCGTCCACTGAGTTAATGTGATCCGTGAATTGTGGTAGGTCCTGAGATTTGATTTTTACCCAGGTGTCATCCACATATCTGAACCAATGGCTTGGTGGTGTTCCAGGGTAGGATAGCAAAGCCCTCTTTTCCACTTCTCCCATGTACAAATTGGCCACGATGGGTGAAACTGGGGGGCCCATGGCACACCCATGTTTCTGCCTGTAGAACTGACCCTTGTATGTGAAGTAGGTGGAATGAAGACACAGTTCAAACACACTTGGTCGATGCTGAGAGTGGTCCTGTTGCTGAGGTTGCTCTTACGGACTACCTCCAACGCTTCCGTGACTGGGATGCAAGTGAAGAGAGATGTAACGTCGTACGAGACCATGGTTTCATCTGCCTCCATAATGACATCTCTCACCTTCTCAACAAAATCCAAAGTGTTCTGGATGTGGTGTTCAGAGCTGCTTATCAGCGGGTTGAGGATCGAAGCCAGAAACTTGGAGATGTTATAGGTGACAGAGTTGATCATGCAGACAATCGGTCTTAAAGGTGCACCCTGTTTATGTATTTTCGGTAAACCATACAGGTTTGGTGTAGATTCCCCTGAGTATAGCCTGTGGTATGAGGTTAAGATTAAGGAACGGACCTCCCAGCCCATTGTTCCTTCAGTGGGCTGGTTTCAGTCATTATGCAAATGTACTGTTTATAAGATTGGGGAAACCTGTAGTCAGCTGAGACTGAAGAAGTCACTTGGATGAGTGACAAAACGTTTCTCCCACAAAACGCTACGTCCAGATGAACAGAATCAACTTTTTGGAGATTTACTTTCCTGGATGATTGAGAATGCATCAAGACAGTTCTCCTGTCTAGTCGTGCTATATTTAACTCTGGAGATGAGCGCAGCCTCTTTAAAGGGATCTATAAATTCTGTGGCGCATATGATAATTAGTCACATGCACGGCACGGCCTCATTATTAAAGGAAAGCAAATGTCAGGCAGCTGAGCCGTGGGCCATGACCACAGCGTGTGGATGAATTACCTCTAAATATTGCGGCTTATCCCTCTGTAAGTGACACTGGTGTTAGATTGCAAACTGACAGTCAGCTGCCATAACGAAAGAGATTTTCTAAATATCTGTGTGTGTGTGTGTGTGTGTGTGTGTGTGTGGCTGCTGAACTGGAGTGATTATGGGGTTTAGTTGTTCGTTTGCGTGGCTGTGGTGTTGACACAGTTTGTTTACTATGTGATGTTTCCGTTTAGAAAGAAATTCCTTGTCTGACATTTAATGAACAGTAATCTACTTTATTTGACCGCTCACAAGTCATTGAATTTCTGTCTTAAATATATGTTATTTAAAATAGGCTCATGTGAGAAGTGTAAAATCCCAGCATCTTTATTATTGAATTTGATTCATTTGGCATTTTGAAAATGTGCACGCACAAATGAAAAAATAGAGAAGCAAAAAATGATTCTGATCGTTGTCCTGCTCCAAAACCATCTCAAAAAAGTTTTGCATTAATAATACGTTTATATAGCGCAACTATAAGGCTACAAGATGCGTCACAAGACAAGATAGTCACGGTAAAACAAATAGTAACAAAACGTTTGAGAAACATTTAAAGGTTACACAAAACTGGGAGGGAGAGCGCAAGACAGTTAAAAGCAGAACAAAGAAAATGAAGAATTACAAACAAGTAGGGGTGGGCGATATAAACGATATATGATAGAAACGATATAAATTTGGCCAACGATAGAGATTTTGACTATACCGCTCTGTCGTGATAGCGCATGTTGATGATGTCATCAAGCTGCGCCTGTTTTGGTTGAAAGCATCGCAGCGGCTACAACCATTATCTTCTGCAAATTATGCCGGGCGACAGTCATAGCAAAGAGATGAAGCACTTTTGAAATATGGGGAAAGCCAAAAACTGCGCTTCCTCCACTTCCGTAACATTGATTCATTAATGTTGAATTCTCTCACTGCTGTTCTATTCCCATGTTGTTGCAGTATATTAATAACTAACCTCATATTGTGGATGAATAATCTCAGTTGTTCTCCTGACTGAAGTTTGGCCCGTGTATAGCATCCTGCTATGCGATTGCATTTGATGACCACCAGAATCCCTCACGTTAACTTTTATCGAGTGGAAAAAAAGTTGGCGTTCGTCCTCCAGCTTCACTGTGCTAATGTTATGCTAACATAGCTGTGTCGCTAGCAATCACGTAGCACAACATTATATACCAGGTAGTCCAACTTCAGTAAGCCTGCAAACGCCACTGCTGTTTAGTTTTCTGTCTTCATTTATGTGGAAGTGGTAGCAGAGCTGTACGTTTTACTTGGTTTCAAAAATCTCAGTCAGAACATGGTATGAAATGTTTAGGTGGAAACTAGCGAGCTAACTTCCTGTTAACTTCTAACTCCGTTAAATTTAATAAATTCTGTTTTTATGGATGTTAAACCTAATTGTTACACCTGGTAAAGCAGCAATGCTGATGATTTTATTAAAGATGAAAGAATTTAGACCGTTTTTAACTCTCAGTGCTCGTTTGACTTTGGGACCTGAAACAGACGGAGTTTTGGACCCAGATTACTCCGCGAAGTTCCTCACTACGGCAGCCGCAATGCTCTGACAATCCATCAAGCAGTGCGGCTTACCAAAGTTGTACTAAAACATTTTTTAACAGATTTCTGCACGTCAAAAACGGTTCGAGGTCAGTAAGCACAACCAGAATTCATACATAAGAAGAAAGCACACAAAAATAATCAAAGGCTCATGAAACCAATTTTGACCAGGATATGTCCTTCAACGCACATATTAAACAAATATGTAAGACTGCGTTCTTCCATTTGCGCAACATCTCTAAAATTAGAAATATCCTGTCTCAGAGTGACGCTGAAAAACTAGTTCATGCATTTATTACTTCCAGGCTGGACTACTGCAATTCATTATTATCAGGATGTCCAAAAAACTCACTGAAAAGCCTTCAGTTAATCCAAAATGCTGCAGCAAGAGTACTGACAGGGACTAGAAAGAGAGAGCATATTTCTCCTGTTTTAGCTTCCCTTCATTGGCTTCCTGTTAAATCCAGAATTGAATTCAAAATCCTGCTCCTCACATACAAGGTCTTAAATAATCAGGCCCCATCTTATCTTAATGACCTTGTAGTACCATATCACCCTATTAGAGCACTTCGCTCCCGCTCTGCAGGCCTACTTGTTGTTCCTAGAGTATTTAAAAGTAGAATGGGAGGCAGAGCCTTCAGTTTTCAGGCCCCTCTTCTGTGGAACCAGCTTCCAGTTTGGATTCGGGAGACAGACACTATCTCTACTTTTAAGATTAGGCTTCAAACTTTCCTTTTTGTTAAAGCATATAGTTAGGGCTGGACCAGGTGACCCTGAATCCTCCCTTAGTTATGCTGCAATAGATGTAGGCTGCCGGGGGATTCCCATGATGCATTGAGTTTTTCCTTTCCAGTCACCTTTCTCACTCACTATGTGTTAACAGACCTCTCTGCATTGAATCATATCTGTTATTAATCTCTGTCTCTCTTCCACAGCATGTCTTTTATCCTGTCTTCCTTCTCTCACCCCAACCGGTCGCAGCAGATGGCCGCCCTTCCCTGAGCCTGGTTCTGCCGGAGGTTTCTTCCTGTTAAAAGGGAGTTTTTCCTTCCCACTGTCGCCAAAGTGCTTGCTCATAGGGGGTCATATGATTGTTGGGCTTTTCTCTGTATCTATGAAGCGCCTTGAGGCGACATTTGTTGTGATTTGGCGCTATATAAATAAAATTGAATTGAATTGAATTGAATTGAAACATAAGTGACAACATAAAAGTAGCTCGATTTGGAGCATTGAGAAAGTCTGCCTATCCGACGTCTCTATGAGAGATTTAAAACAAGAGTGTGTTATATTAAAAACTACTAAACAGCAGGAAATGTATGTTTACAGCCTCAGTTTGCACTTCATCACAGCTCTCTGCTTTCTCAGTAAAAGACTTTCAGTACCTACTGCTGACTGTGACTAAAGAAAATATGACTACCTCTTACAGCAAAAACATTTCTGTCACAGCGGCAACTTCTACGGGAAAATCACTTCCCATAACAAAGCGGTTACGTTACACTGACTCACTCACTTGGCTTTTGTTGCTTTGCTGACTGAAGGACTGGACTAGAAAGAGGTGAACTTTTGCGAGCCTTCATTCAGTTAGTTCATTTTCAGATTTGTTTGTGCTCTTTCTAAAGCTCCCACTCCTCTTTGCCTTCACGGCGCTCTGAGCTAACGCTAACTGCTCGGTTAAATACCCAACTGTGCGTTTTGACTCGCACATGTGTGACTACAAGGGCGTAGCTGGTCTAATCGAGTGCTCTGCTTTAACTGGACAAGCTGAGTCCTGCATATATCAACGACATTTGTCCTGTTTAGCAAAGTTAAAAGTAACAGGGATATGGCAGCTTTAGCCACCGCCATTCGACACCATTTTTCCCACAGTTATTGTTATATTATCATGAGTGGGGGTCACACTTGAGTTGGCAGTCCTAGTTTTTACATGTGTCCCAATTTTCTTTTTCCTTATTAAGCTTTTTAAATTTGTGCACAAAGCTTGTAAGTTCATATTTGGTCTGTTTGGGGGTTTTTTTCTTCCCATTTCTTTCTAAATGTTTCATACTAAACAAGTATGGAGCAAGAAGATGGACGTTAAAGGCTTAATCAGCAATCCAGGTCAACTGTAGTTTGAGTTTAGAAAGGAGGAAGTGCAATTTAAAGGAGTTTAGATGAGGAATTGAAAGCAACAGAGTTTTGTGTGAGTCAGAAAAACGTTCCTTCAGTCCAGTGGAGTGCTTTTTTTCTTTCTCGCTCTTTTTTAGATGCTCTTTCTTTTAGTCTCTCTCATACCAAAGAAGGGATATATTAATAGAGTCTTTAGCACGCTTGTGTGTGTGTGTATATATTTAGCTTTGTGGGGTCTGGGCCCCAACCGCTCTGCTCTGTTAGTGTGGGAACAACAATACGCTGAGTGGAGTAGCCTGCTTAGTCTCACAACACCGATCTCCAAAATCTGTGTTGCTCTAGCTTGAGTAAGTTGCGCGTTTGCTTCCCATGCATCTGACTTAGACGGTGCACATGTGATTCTCCCAGGAGCTGATGAGCAGGACCTCGCTAGAAACTCAGAAGCTGGATCTGATGGATGAGGTGTCCTTTCTCAAACTGAAGCTGGTCAGCATGGAGGAGACGCAAACCAACTCACACCCGCAGGATTCGACAGACACAAAGCAGAACAAAGCAGAGGTACGCAAAGTCAACAAACATGCTGTCAAACGCATTCAAGTCTTTGATCTAGAAATGGAAAACTTGTATGATGTCTGTGTTTAATGGGCTATAAGCCAAGATCCCTGCCACACTTGCCTGAGTGGAAGTTTTCCCTGTTAAATAACAGGAGGATGAACATTTTACTTTGCACAGTTAATCCTGTTTATGGTTGGGAAATAAACCATTATCTAATTTTAGGGCACAGATTAAGAGTATTATTTTAACTTACTTGTTGGTATTAAACAGTTATTGGTACTTTGATTATTAGGGATGGGTATCGTTTAGGTTTTATCCGATACCGGTGCCAAACCGGTACTTTTGAAATGGTGCCGGTGCTTAAACGGTGCTCAAACCGGTGCTTAAAGAATGAAGAACACAAAATTGGTCCAAAAACCTCTCAAGCTGGTTTTTTTTTTGTGAAAAGATAACAATGTTAGTCTTTTCTGCAGCTATAGGGCATATATGGTATCACTCTGGGCTGGAAGCAGTGCTTAATCAATGGAAAAAACACAAACTTTGTCCAAAAACCTCTCATGTTTAACTGTTTTCCACTTTTTCTTTGGTCATTTTAGCCTTTTTGGCCAGGGTGAAGGGAGTATCTGCCATCAAACAAGAAGACAGCCGCATGTAGCTATGATGATGTTTGCTAGTTCACCTTACATGCATTAATGTAATAACGTGGTTAGCCTACTCAACGTAAATTACACACGAACAACATTAAGCTACTCACGCAGAGAAGAACGGCTGCTGCTGCATCATCATCCTCATCATTTCTGCTACACTGGCAGGGCTAGGGGCCAGGACTCTCCTCTTCGGGTTTTTGGGGGATGTTGCTAACTCCGGGTCCGATAACAGGCACCACACCCGCAGTAGATGTGCATGGTGTGAGGTCTCGCAGCAAGCTATCAACTACGGCGCATTCCTCGGCTTTTTAAAAAAACGCTATGCGTCGCCAGGTGTTTCATCGGATTTGAGGTGTTACCTCCTTTGACAGTATCACAGTATCAGCTTAAAGCACTTGTTGCAGGCTGCTGAGTTTTTGCTGATATTTTGCTGTGAAGTACAGCCAGACTTTTGACCGCTTCATCTTGGGCATTTTTAATCTGTAGCTCTGCTCTAAAAGAACGTACGTACCTGGACCCGCCTACTATCCTCGGAAACTTAAAATGATTGGCTAGAATCTAAAGCGTATCACAGCTCAGAAAAAAAAAGCACCGAAATGTGCGCTGCTTTTCGGTCTGGTTACTACCGTTTATGTCAGAACCGATACCGGTACCCATCCCTATTGATTATACACATTGATTTTCAGGTACTTCATTAGATACCGACTGTCTCATACTTTTCATCTTACCCAACTCTAAAACTCCGTAATGCAACATCAGAATATGTGATATTAGCGTCTTGAATAATCACAACTGTCATTAACTGTTCAGCTGTGTTTGCCTGGGTGATCCTTCACTACATTTCTGCTAGTTTGGGGCTATTTATCAGCTGGAACAAAAACATCATCGCTGGTATGATCAGGTCTGCAGCCACCGCTTGGTTTGAATGAATCACCTTCAAAATGCACATCAATAGACAACACAATTGTTTATTCCACTGTTTTTCAAATAAAGCTTAATAATCTTTATTCCGTATGTTCCATGAGGGGTTATTTAGGGACACGCATCCTGTGGTACAGCTCTTGGGAAGTTCAGACATGCTGTCTAAGGATGTATGTAAGCTGTTTGTCTGGTTTTATTGTGTTTTTTGTCTCCAAGCCAGGAGGGAACATGAACATTCAGCAGGGGCTACTGCTGTCACAGTAGAAAGGCACAGATTGGGGGAGGGGGGATTGTTATTGTATAATATGTATTTGCAATATTTAACTCTTTCTGCAACTTTGGTTTCTGCGTCTGTGATTGTTCTCACATTTTATACTCTCTCATCCAAGCTTTTTATAAAGAAGGAAAACAAATGTTAATGTGTGGATTAAACTATGAGGCGCTGATTCCTCCCATCGCCTGTCTGTGAGACCTCACCTGTCGGCTGGTGGCAGACGATCCCGCTAAAGAGGAGTGTGATTGGTGGAATGTGTGTTTGATGCTAACCGGGTCTATTCACAGGGCTCTTATCAGCCTCAGAGTTGCAAGTACATTATTGTATAGGCGACGGCTATTTCACACAAGGCGCAGTCTGCACATGAAACCTTGTACACTTGTCTGTTGGAAATTTATGCAAATTAGTACAGATTTCATAAGGCAATCTCACATTTTTTTATTCAAAGATTTAGTTGCTATCTTTCTAAAAAAAAAAAAAACCTTTCAGTTGCTGAAGTTTCATGGTAACGGTTAAACTTTTTACCGCTTGTATAGCGGTTTGTCTTTAAGCCATGTGTAACAAAAAGGAAAAACCGTTACAGCTTTCTCTAGAAACTCTCATGTTGACTCTCGTTTCCACAGCAGCAGCCTGCTGTTACTTTTGTTGTTTTTCAGGTTCGGTTTACCCACTAAACCAGTGAAAAAGTCACACGAGCAGGATTTTCCCACAGTTTTTGTCCCACATTTAAATGGAAATCGTAGCGGCCAAATGAAGAATCTGTCCTGCGATCCTGAAATATCTGTCACCCAGATAATAACCAGGCAGATGGTGAAAACATGCCCACCCTCTGGCCAACTTGACTGGCAAAGGTAATGATGAAATGTGTCTGGATGGGGTACAAACGTCACTGGTGAGGCTCTGAAACAAGCCAGAACACATCAAACAGTAGTTTAAGTACCACCCTGCTCACATCCTGCAAAGAGACAGCGGAGCAGTTTTTGTTTTTGATCGGAGACTTTAGAAATAATTAACTGAAACTGTGAAAAAACACCTGAAACTCATGAGCCTCGCTAATACCTGGTGCACCTAAAGCCCTTCCACCTTTCATGGCCGTCATGACTTTTACAGAAAATTAACACCCTCCATTTAAGTATTGTGAGCTCATTGTCATGTTCAAGATGTCATTTTAATACGATCTGTGTCATGGCTCATTATCCTGCTGGAAGCAGCCATTAGAATATGAGTACACTGTGGTTATATAGGGATGGACTTGGTCACCAACAGTACTCAGGTAGGCGATGGCATTTCAGTGAGTGTGTCATAGTGTGTCATTAAAATATCCCCAACACTTTTACACCACCAACAGCCTGAACTGTTGATGCAAGCCAGGCTGGAGCTTTAATGCCGTTCACGCCACATTCTGATCCAACCAGGAATGTTGCGGCAGAAAACTCATCAGACCAGGCAGCATTTTTCCAATCCTCTCCAATTTCGGTGAGCCCATTTAAACTGTAGCCTCGGTTTTCTTTTTCTAGCTGAAAGATGTGAAACCTGGTGTAGTCTTCTGCTGCTGTAGTTCCTCTGCTTCAAGCTTTGACGTGTTGAGAGTAGGGATGCACCGATACCGATACTGGTATCGAGTATCGGGGCCGATACTGTAAAATGTGTGTGTACTCATACTCGTAAAAGTTAACCGATACCATGAACCGATACCAACTTATTTCATTAATCAGAGGGTGGCTTGTCATTTCTGTTGTAGTTTTTTAGATTGGCCACTAGGGGGCCAATTATTATTTTATTTATTATTTTATAATAATTATTTTGTTTGTTTGTTTACAATATGGACACTCTGCAATAATTTAAAAGTTTATTTTATTCTCAAACCTAATTTGTATTTATTTTATTCCACACAGAAGTGTTTATTTATTATTCTGAAAGCTCGAGACAGTGCCAATAGTTCAGTGATATTTTGTAAAATTACAATGTGGAGACTCTGCAATAATTTAACAGAAGTGCTTATTTTTCACTTGAAATTTTTTTGTGGTCATTTTTATTAAGATTTTATTTTTTATCGGCAGGGAATATAATAAAACCTGTCTTCCAATTCATTGCATTTGTGTGTGTGTGTGTGTGTGTGTGTGGTAGAAGTATCGTTTTTTGTACTCTGTATCGGCAAGTACTCAGATCCAAGTATCAGTATCGTATCGGTTTGAAAAAATTGGTATCGTTGCATCCCTAGTTGAGAGGCGATCTTAAACCTTGGTTGTGAGGAATGGTCATTCAAGTTACTGTTGCCTTCTCATAATCTCAAAGCAGCTGCGCATGTCTGACCTCTTGCATCAACAAGGTTTTTTTCTCACAGATAACTGTCACTCACTGGGTATCTTCAGTTTTTTGGACCAGCGGTCCCCAACCCCCGGGCCTCGGACCGGTACGTGAGTCGTTTGGTACCGGGCCGCGAGAGTTGAGGCTCAGGTGTCTGATACAATTGTTAAATAAACACTGTACATATTTACTTAATGAGGACCAAATTAACAGAGTTTTAAATAGCAAATTAGGTGATCATTTTGTTTAATCCGTGTGTGATGGTTATTTCCAGACAGAGAAAAGGCCATTTATTTTAGTAGTATACTACAGCGGTCCCCAACCCCCGGGCCTCAGACCGATACCGGTCCGTGAGTCGTTTGGTACCGGGCCGCGAGAGTTGAGGCTCAGGTGTGAAATGTTTCGTTTTCAGGGTTTTTATCGGTTTTCAGCGTTATTTTGTTATCGTTTTTATCCTTAACTTGGTTTTTGTTGGTCTTTTCACGTGTGTTATGAATAAATCTTCTTTTTTCGGTACCGGTACTAGTTTTATTTTTTTGTATTTATCCGCGACACCTTAAAGGCCGGTCCGTGAAAATATTGTCGGGCATAAACCGGTCCGTGGCGCAAAAAAGGTTGGGGACCGCTGTTTTGGACCATTCTCTAAAAACCGTAGAGATGGTTATGCAGAAAAATCCCAGTAGATCAGCAGCCGCTGAAATACACCAACAACCATGTAGGTCCTCAGTTTTAACCTCAGCAGGTCATCTTGACGATGCATGTGTGCCTAAATCCATTGAGTTGGTGCCATTTGATTTACTGATTAGCAACCACTTAAACAGGTGTACCCAATGAAGTGGCCAATGAGTGTAGGTGAAAACGACTGCTCAGCTCAGCAACAGGTTTGGGCCTCGGTGAAGGTGAGAGTTACATTAGGACGTTGTTTCCCTCACTGAGCAAACACACAATAACGATGCACACAGACACACATTCCAACCAAGTCCGGCTGAGCAGCCTTTGCTTGTCTTCACTAGTTTCTTTGTGTGGACTTTGTTCATTGTGACACCCAGCTGCTTCCCACTGGCACAAACAGATACTAAAGCTGCTCATGTGGTTTCGCTGTGCGTGCGTGCGTGTGTCTGCGTGTAAAGCTATCACAAGCCATCCAGGGCCGTGCTCTGATAGAATAAACACGATACAGCATTTTTGACACGCAGGGGCCCATACTCTGCAACCGCACATGGATGGAGTGTGATAAGCATCAGCCGAAGCAGACAGAGGGGAGGAGATAGTGAAGGGAACAGACGAAAAGAGAGAGGGCAGAGAAAAAAGAAGGAACAGACGGCTGATGTGCAAAAAGTGACAGGATGTAGTTTGAAATATTGTTTTCTGACCTGTAAGGTGCACATTAACCGAACGTGCATGATAGCCACACTGCAAATCCTGCAGGACGTGACTGCCAGCGATGTCGGATTCTATGAGAAAACCAAGTGTGAGCTGACTTTGCTTCTTGTGCAAAGCTCACATTCACTCAATAACAAGAAGAAAATTCGTCTTAGCAGAAATTTTTTTTTATTCAGTCAGGAAGCCACATTCTGTCAATAAATCCTGGGAGGTGTCCAGTATTTCAGATACCATTTCAGGTACAGTGAACCTGAGTTTAGTGTACCTGACATGATCCTTATATCATAAGAAAACTGCCTGCAAACCCTGATACGATAGATTAAAGCTTAACTCTTGCGAATGAAAATTACAACATCTTGGCACTTTCTACTCACGTCATGCTAGCTGCACCACATTGTCTCACACTACTGTTAAATAGATGTTTAAAATCCATCCATCTTCATCCGCTTTATCCGAGGCCGGGTCGTCGGGGCAGCAGCCTAAGCAGAGAGGCCCAGACCTCCCTCTCCCCAGCCAGATGCCCGAACCACCTCAGCTGGCTCCTTTCGATGTGGAGCAGCAGCGGCTCTACTCTGAGCCCCTCCCGGATGGCCGAACTTCTCACCCTATCTCTAAGGGAGAGGCCAGCCACCCTTCGGAGGAAGCTCATTTCTGCCGCTTGTATCCGCGATCTCGTTCTTTCGGTCACTACCCACAGCTCGTGGCCATAGGTGAGGGTAGCCACGTAGATCAACCGGTAAATTGAGAGCTTCGCTTTTACACTCAGCTCCCTCTTCACCACGATGGACCGGTGCAGCGTCCGCATTACTGCAGCTGCAGCCCCAATCCGTCTGTCGATCTCCGGCTCCCTTCTCCCATCACTCGTGAACAAGACCCCGAGATACTTGAACTCCTCCACTTGGGGGAGGAACTCATCCCCGACCCGGAGTGGGCACTCCACCCTTTTCCGGCTGAGAACCATGACCTCAGATTTGGAGGTCCTGATCCTCATTCCCGCTGCTTCACACTTGGCTGCGAACCGCTCCAGTGCAACACACTACTGTTAAATAGATGTTGAAAATGTTGGTTTAAAATAGTGATTTACAAAAGTTGCACTGTTTGCTTAGCACGGGCAGTCAGTTCATTTTAATATCCAGCACAAAAAATGCAATACCCGTTTTCAGCATTAAATATGTTGCAATTAGCAGTAACCTGCATATCGCAGATGTTAGTAAATCAGTTTGTGTGCTCCTAGAAATATATTTGCAGCATGTTCCCATCTTTTACATGCAATCTTGTCACTTTCTAGCATGTGGCTACTGTTAACCCAAGGCATCATGCCTGTACCTAACACAGTAGTTTTGGTGCTGAAATGTATCCAAAAAATCCATTTAGGTTACATGCATGAGTTCATGTAGCCAGTGAGCTGGAACAATCCAGAACAGCATTTCGGCACCTTCAGTTAACGAGTCATTAAATCTAACAGGCAGATTAAACAAAATAGTGCAGGATATTATCAAGCAGTCCTTTTTTAGTAGGTTATATTGCAAAAAATGTAAAAAAGCAGCACAAACTTCAACAGGAATTGGGCAGCACTTATTCACTTTATCTAGTCTGTTTTTCAGGCTGCTTCAGGATCATGAGGCCTATTCTCTCAGCTTGAGGCTCCACCACATAAATCTAACATCAGTTCTGTCAATGAGCTGTTTTTATAAGTTGGTGCTGTCTTGGTTTAGTATTGATTCAGTATTGAGATACACATACGTACTCGGATGATCTGATATCGTCGTGTTGGTGTTGTTCCCAGATCATCATGAAAATGTTGTTCCAGGTTCAACATTGCAAGTGACCAATCACATTATTGTGACGTTATTCTTTTGCGCACCAACCCATTCGTGCATTTATGAAATTCCAATGTTGCAAGGACAATATCAATTCTGCTTAGCGTTTATTAAAGGGTTAGGGTTAGGGTCCGTTGATCGGCGGACAAAGGCGGTTTCTCGCAGCTTAAGTACAGTTTTTTGTTTTACGCCGGTTTTTCCCGAAGTCGCAAAAGTATGACATCACAACATTCTGATTGGTCACTTGCAATGTTGATCCTGGAACAACCTTTAGTATGATGATCTGGGAACAACACCAACACGAGGATATCAGATCGTGCGGCGTACTCACTAGGGCTGGGTATCGTCACTGATTTCAAGGTCCTGAATCCATTCGATCCACGATTCGATTCGATTCGATTCAATTCGATTTGAATCTGGGAAATTTTGCCTCAGACAGTCAGAAATATTATAATTCAGATCAGTACATTTACATATTTTTGTATCTATAAAAAGGAAGCTGACACTCGCAAGACTTTATCAAAGGTGTGAGCGTCACAGCAGAGGCCTTTGTGTCAAAGTAGCTGAAGATAAAACACAGAAAAACATGAAGGTGATTTTCCTGGACTTTTTTATATATTATATTATTATATTATTTTTCATAAAAATATTCTGCAGTACATCAAAAACGAAAGAAAACCATTAATCAACATATGAACATTAACTCTGAAGTTACAGCGGTTTTATTAGAGACACGGCTAAGCGTTTTGCATTTTGCATAATTTTAAAAAGTTTACATTTGTTCAGAACCCTATTGAACAGCAGAAATTAGGCTTTCTTTTTCGGAAGTAAGTAAAAGGAAAAAAAAACATCGGCCGACAGCGTTGTAAACAACGGTAGACTTGTGCGTAACAAGCAAGCGAATAATGCAGAAAACAGATTTTGGGGATAGACGGGAAACTGTTCTTGAAGTATACTGAGAGAGAGAGAGAGAGAGAGCTGTGCATGAAGTGTGATTTTATTGTGGTGGAAGCAAAACAGCAAAAGTAAGAGGGAGTCCATGACGATGTTTATGTGAAGCTTAGTTTGGATCTTCTTTTGCTGCTGGTTCGGTCAATATTGTTTGGAGAGAGATCAAACTAACAGCTTTAGAATCGGCGCAAAAAGGGCGTAAACACAAAGCGCGGACCCGCTGAAACATCAGAATCAGCGAGCTGTCGGCTTTCAGCCCCGACCGTGTCCGTGCCGTCGGGTGAGAAAGGCGACGTCTCGCTGATTCTGATCTGCGGGTCGTGCTTTGTGTTTACGTCTTTGTGCAGAAGCCGTGTACCTGCTCTCATTTACTGTTTTAAATGTTTGGTGGTTGTCGAAATTTTGTGACGTTTCACCTGAGATTCTGAAATTTTGGGCAAAATACATTTATATAAAAAAAATCGATTCAGGATTGTAATGAATCGATATCACGTTATCCAGGCCAGAATTGATTTTAATCGATAAATCGATAATCAAAACCCACCCCTAGTACTCACCAGAATCCAACATGTCCGGTGTGCAGCTGAGGTGCTTTGCTTTGTTTACGTTACGATGGGGCTGACACCGGTCTGCATTTTTGTCAGTAAAGTCAGGATGTGTGTGTCTGTGTGTGTGGTTAGTAACAGCTGCGAGGCTCCGGTAGGCTGTCAGGAGGAATGGCAAGCATCCATTCTGAGCATTCCTCGGAACACTTTCACCTCAGGAAACCACACCAACACCACACACAGGCTCGCTGCCGTCTCACGAACACCTTTAAGTACTAAAGCAACCACTTTTCAGGAACAAGATTCCCCTGAGCTGTGACATTTCCTTAGACCAACAGTTTGCTCAACTTTTAATGTGTGTAAACAAAAAGAACAGAGACTTTGCTCTGTGCACCTTCATGTCTCTTTATTGTACGCTCTGTTTTTTTCCTGTCTTTACATCCTGTCTTGTTTTGTTTTATTGGTCTAAATTCTGGGTTACGGCTCTGTTTCTCATGCGACTAGACTTGGCTTGAGCTCAGGCATGTTATAATAACCCTGGTGCACCAGATGGGGTTATTACTTATACAAAATTATGCTTTAGAAGCCTGAAATGTGGATTTTATGTAGTTTAAAACAGCCGTCCCTGCTGAGCCGCTTTTCATGTAAAATGTAAAATAGGCCACGAAGCACAATGACAGAGACTGAAATCTTGGCAGCTTGTTCCTATTGCCATTTTTTATATTTACAATATGGTATCATACTTATATTGTGCAACATCAAAAGTTGCCATGGAAACTATTCTAATGTCAGCAGAAGACAGATGTTAGCCCTGATCTGTCCTCAGTGGATACGCTCGACATCTTCCACGGCCTGTTCTATGACACTGGATTTAATTAATGAGACACTTTTAACATTTAACCCTTTAAAGCCGGTTGGAGCGGGCACGCTCCGTTTTGCTTAACTATTTTTAAATCCCCGTAGCTCTGCAACCACGTAAGCTAGCACAATAATTTTTTTTGCATATGAAACCGGAGGAGTTGTACTTACATCTTATGCCATCAGCTTGTCCTCGGTCACAGTTTCCTTCCACATATAGCTTTGCAAAAACTGTATAAAAAGTACTTGCAGCAACAAAGACATAATATTCCAGAAACACGCTTTGCCGATCTGATCAGCTGTTTGTAACACTTCTTATGTCCATCAGCGCGAACTATCACATGTCCGCCATGACCTGCCCGAAACCGGAAGTGACGTCATTTTGCGGAAATGTAGTTTTTCACCATCAGGGCCTTGTGAGCCTATACTGGTGTTTTTAAAAGTTATGTTTGACTTTCTGACTTTCTGTGTCGTTTCTGGGATGCTTAGGACTCATATTGCACTGCTGGAAATAGTTTATTTTGATGCATATGCTGCTTTTTTGCAAATTTGCACTATAATATTTATTTTCGTTTTTCCTGCAGTGTATAAAAATTGGTGTATTTTTTTAAAAAAAAGCCATGAAGACGCTCAAAATAAATTAAGTGAAACTATTTTGTGCAACTTTTTTGTATTTACAGTTTTGAGGGATAAGCCTCCTAAATTTCTCTAACTAGAAATATATGTTAAAAAAACAAAAACGATTTTAAATGTTTTTGTAGTTTATTGCACTTTTTTGCAATTTATGTAATTACTATGCACTTAATGCATACATATTATTAATATTTGGGCTATAATGGTTGTATTGATGTATATTAACTTGAAATGCTCCCAAAAATGGCTCCACAACATGTAAAAATATAATATAAGCTCTGGTGGACTTGGTTCTATGGTAGGTCTTAAAGGGTTAAGATAATCTGATTTATTTTTTCCTAAATACAATTTCTTGTTTTAGTATTTCTTGCTATTGATTGTTAGTGATACGGTGGAGTCTTTCTGATGTGACTGTAAACAGGATAAATGAAGCTTTTGGAACATCCAATCCTAATAACAACCACTAGCTTAACAGCCAGTACAATGCAAAATCACTAAGTGCATCAGCATGACAGACTTGTTGGTTCAGGACTTTTGGAACGCCTAAAGTGTCGTGGTCGTATCACAACGGGGCGTGTTGTGTTCGACCTTTCGATCTTTAATTCCTGTACAAAAGCCGGTTAGACTGGGAAAACCCTCTGAGACAAATTAGTGATTTGTGACCGCTGTCTTGATTTAATTGGACACAATGATGCATCCACTCAGTTGGAGCACAGTTCGCCCAAACAATACAAGCCATTCTTAACCACCCCACTCTAATTCTGGCTGACAGGAGGTGTTTGTCTGCTCACCGCTGCTCTCCAAACTCCACTAGACTTCCTGCTTTTTCCTCTGACCCCAGACTAACCTTAAGGATAAAGTGGTCGCTCCTTTCCTGTCAGTGGTCACGTTGAACCAGCAGGGAGGTGGCGCAGAAACACTCGCGCTGTATATGAGCACAGATCTGTTTTTCACACTATTTCAACAATGTAAGACGGTGAGGCGTGATGCATTGCCTGCATCTGTCTCCCACAATCTCACCATTACAGCACTAATACAAGAGGAGGCCATTGCATAATGCAAAAGTATATAAAGGAGTAAAAGTTACTCTTAGGTTCCTTAGGGATGTTTTCAGTTGTTTGTCAATGTGCTGAGGTGTAATGCTCCTTCTTTTCTAGGATTCTAACATTTTCTCCAGTTGAATTTAAGCATTTCTTTCTTCCGCTTCAAGTGTTTGTGTAAATCTTTGTGCTTTGTGTGTTTCACATGATTTTTTTTTTATGTGTTTCTACTACAAATGGCCAACAGTGATCCAGATGTGGCATCAACCATTTTCCCTGCACTGACTGATTAACAAATAAGTTCATGTTTTATTCTCCTCTCCTCCTCTCAACTGACTTTCATTTATTCCTCTTTTCTTCTCCTCATCTCACCATTTCACCTCTTCTGCCACCCTTCATTTGTCTTCCAACCCTCCCAGTGTGTGGTAAATCTCATCAGTGAGCTCCAGGAGCAGATGTGCAGGTTTCAGGAGGAGATCAGCACTCGCATTCAGGAGAAACGGGCCCTGGAGGAGAAGGAGGCCCAGCAGGGGGAGCCAAGAGACGGCCAAGCCCAGGGCTACAGCCCTCAAGTTGGGTTGGTCGGCTTGGACCTGAGCCTGTCTGGCTCTGATGCCCGGCAGCACAATGGAGGAAAGACTGTTCACGTAGGGAGACTTGATGGATGAACTCATCTTACCCTCCTTCCCCATCATTTCTTCTCTTCTCTTCTTCCCTTTTAACCAGTCCACACACCACCCGGTATTTGGAATACTCCACAGAATCAAGCTAACAACCTCTCTTGTAGTGTCTGTATGTGTACTGCAGGATGTTGGGGTCACACTCTGCTCTGGTTCTTGCAGTGATTGAGGCTTTCGATTGGGTTTTCTAAATGCTTCCATACATTTGAGGAGTTATTTACCTAAAAAGAGTGAACTCCTCAAGTATTTGAAACATTTGGAACGTACTTCAGCACCGATCAGGATGTTGGTCTCTATAAATCCTTTCAAGCTTGCCTTTAGGACCAGAATTGTGTTTTGTATTAGATTCGATGTGGTTTCCTTGCATGACAGTGATTCCTCCACTAACAAAGTTTACATCTGTCAGCTTCCTAATACACTGACCAGGTGGATGGGTCATGTTACGGTCCCTATAACCCCGCTGTCCAAAGTTTCCCCCAGATGGTGGCAGTGCGCAGCTGGCAGATGTGCGACCCGGAAGGCTTTCAGTAGTGTTCTGGGTTTCCTGGTTGTTAACTGCACGTCGTGGTGTCTGTTTCAGGAGGATCTTGTTTCCTTTATTAACCACTGTCTGGCCCCGGGGACCTTTATAACTGCACTGAATGTGAACCTGGTGTTTGAATACCCTCCCATTTATATGCTGGCATGCGTGCCCACTCATGTAGATGAACCTCGTGCCGATTGTGACACGTAGATGAAATGTATAACTTCTTTTTGAGAATTGCTCGAAACATCAGAAAAGTTTCGTAATTGTGCACGTGTGTGTAAAGCGGTCCGGCTAACTAAAGAATGCTATGGTTTGGCTTTTCTGCAGGATTTGCAACAAGAAGTTAAGCAGCTGAAGAGCAAAGTGGATGAGTTGGAGGGAGAGAAGAGCCAGTATGAGAGGAAATTAAGAGCCACCAAGGTACTCGCTAAAGCACACAGAGCAGTGTAAAATGCATTTTACATGCACTTAAAATCTGTTTGTAGAAGCTGGGATGCTGTGTAACATATACAAAAAGCATATCAAATGTTGAAACTTCTTATATCTTATTATATGTGCTTTTTTTGAATATGAAGACTTAAAAATGTGTTTCACTACTGCTGGAAAACATGTAAATTGTGGTTTGGCATTGTCTTCTGTGCGAAAGAAGTTCTTTTAATGTTACTCCAAAATCTGTAAACATCATTTAGTATTAGTGGTGTCTTCACAGATGTCCATTTCACTTGTCATAGGGCCCCAAAATTGCAACGTTTCATTGGTTTTTAGCCTTAGTACTTGGTCTAAAGGTGTCTCCAGAATCTCTGGATCTTTAAATATTATGATGCAATGCTCCGATACTTTGAACTTCTCTAATCTTTTGTTATTTTATGAAACTTTTACGCTTAAATTGTTGAACTCTTTGCCCACATAGTTTTTCACCGAGCAGTTAGTCCCTTCCGAGTTTTTCTTCGGAACAGCTCGGCCTCTTTAAGATGTTTTTTTAAATATCCAACATCATCACTAATTGAGCTTCTTAAATTTAAGTTAAATTGCATTACTGATGTGAAATTGTAAGGAGCGCATATATAGTTTTGAGATTTGTTGTGTTTTTCCACTATTTTTAATAAAATGCAGCTCTTGCTTGTTTTCGAGAGATATTTTGTGTAGAATACAATAGAATAAATAAAAAATGAATTAAAAAATGGGACTTAATGAGCTCTGAAGTTTTCATTAGGGTGGGTTAATTTCCTTTGGACAAAGCCAGACTGCTTGTTCCCCTTTTCTTCCAGACTTGCATTAAACGAACCCAAACATTGCTCTAAACTAATCTGACTAACTTTATATCATAGATGTGAGTGTGGTGTATACTTCTCATCAAACTCACCTGAAGAAGACTTACCAAAATGTGGAAACAGGCCTGTGAAGTCACTGCAGCAAACCTGTGTAAAGGACGGACTGATAATCTGATAATTGCACATATGAAAAAGGAAATAGAGCAGATGTAGACAAGAATGGAAGCTGGATACTGTAACAGAAGATACAATTAACAGCTGGTGTTACTGTGATGTCATACGTAAACGTTAGATAATTTTATCAGACTGTCACCAGGTGAATTTCTTTAACCTTCATTCATCAGGATGAAATAATCAGAGCTTCACTCATCTGTGTTTCTCAGCAGCAGAGACGTGCAGCTTCATTTCCTTTGTTATGACAGAGTCTCTCTCTAACATATTGTTGGATATTGTCTGAAGGAGGTCAAACTGCCATTGGTTTCTCTGTGCTTACAGTGCTTCCTTCCTCCTCTCTTCCTCTCCCTCCTTCACTCTCCGCCTCCTCTCCTCTTCTCCACTAACCCCTCTCTGCGGCTTGCTCTCTTCACTTTTTTTCCGCTCCTCCTTTCTCTTCACATCCCTAAATCTCTCCCCGTCATTACTCTCTTCCTGTCCTCTCTCCCTCTCTAGCTCTCTATCTCTTACTCTCTCCATGTGTGTTACCAGTCGCTCATGACCCAGCTGTCCAGCCTCAAGCTGACTGTCGAGCACACGCAGCTGGAGAAGCAGCATTGGGAGGAGCGCTGGCGCAGCGCACAGGTGCCTCCTCTTCCTCCTCTCCTGCCTCTTGCTCTTGCCGCTTGTCATCTCCCCGTGTTGGTTTCTTTCCCATGATTAGTGTTATGTTTGGCCTCTTCTTTTCTACTTTTCTCCTTGCTCCTCCCCTTCTCGTGTTTTTTCCTCATTTCTTTTCTTTCCTTAGTTTCCTTAGTTGCATTTGTTTTTGTTGGTCTTGCGATAGCTGTGAAGCTCTGTCCTGTCCCTTTGAGCAGGAAGGGACCGGACAGAGAAACCTACACAATAAAAGCTCCTGGTTTTGATAAGGACAAGGTTTGTATTTTTTAAAAGCAGAAACCAGTAGATTCCATCCTTTTACTTGTGGCTTTTTCTTTCCCGTTGTTGTGATTTTTAGTGTGCGTTTGCATGGATTTTGTGAATTTATTTGATTCTATCAGTTCTGTGTGTTTGTGAGACCCTACTGTGTTCATATTGTGCACTAAGGATATAACACAGTAATGATGGCTTCCACATATTCTCACTTCAGCAGATTTCCTGGCTGGTGCCTTTCATTTTATTTTCTATGCTCTGTAATATTTGGAGCCTTGGAGACAAACACAGATCTGATGGTAGTAACAAAACCCTGCACATCTCTGAGTTATTCTCTGGCTTTCCCTGCTTCTTACCCTATTGTAGGTTTTTGCTTCTGGGTTTTATTGCAGAGCAGCTGCAGGCATTGTTAAGTTTGCACTCATAGCATGCCACCATACAGTCTCTGCACACACCTGTTGTCTTCAGCTGTTGCCTCCACTGTATTTGTTAGCATAATGTGTGATTACCTTTTTTTACTATTCTTTTCGTCCTAACTCAGATTAGGTTGTCATAACATGTCAAGGCCTCAGAGCAGACACAAGCAAATAGCTTAATTAACAGGGTCCACTTTATGATTTTTTGGAGATAAATGTTTTCCTGTTTAATTCTTATTTTGGCACTTTAGTTATTTAATCTGATGTCTGAGAATAGGAAAGTTGTAATGGATAAAGAAAACGTGGATTGCATGTGACTGAAGTACAGCAGTTTTTATTATATTAGAGGGTCAATACTGAAAAATAAGACAGAGGCTTAACGCTTGCATATGTATAAAATATCAGTATTATTGTTTCTTTTAAAAAATGATGCTGCAGAAGATGTTTCTTCCTTTGATGCTAACATTCCCTTTTGCTGTTGTATTTGAATTTTCCCTACACGGAAGCATCGGTACCCTAATTTGTCCGTTTGTATGAGCTTCAGTTAGAGTGATGAGAGGTCTGACTGAGCTCTTAGCTCTTAGTCACTAGGTTGTAGACTGTATATAAAAGATGGACGTGATTGATAATCTTGAAATGGTTATTCTTGAAAGTTGTCACTGCTGGCCGGAGAACAAAAGTTCACCTGGACAAATGCACATATGTGGGGTGTTCTGTGTTGTGTGGGGCTTTAAATATGTCCTCTGCCCCAAATCTACAAAAACAATGTAGTTTTTACACCATCTGTATATAAAAGATGGACATAATGAAAGTGATGCCACCTATTGTTTCCTGGACCTCAAATTTTGTTTGTTTGACCATTGCCATGTTGTTTTTGGAGCCAAAAAGAACTATATTAGCATGAGAAGGTAGCATGCTATGCTATCAGATAATGCTAGTAAGCTAAAGTTACGTAAACTGTATGAATGCAGTGCACAGAAACACACATATTTGCTTAGTGATAGATCAAATAAATATCAGAATGTCTTTCAACAAAACTGAACCAACTATGCAGAGGAAACAATCTGTCAAAACTTTTTTGTACTATGCTATAAATTTGTAAAGAAGTCTTCCCACAGCCAAGTGCAGTTTATGGCCTCATTTTCAGCTGTTTGGGCACAATGCAGTAGGGATGGGTATTGATAAGATTTTCATGATTCCGATTCCATTTTCGATTCTGTTTAACGATTCGATTCTTTATCGATTCTTTTTAAAAAAATGAGAACACTAAGGTCGATTAGCTTAGAACTTTGTTTTATATCTTCTCTTTGAACAAGATAGAAATTTAGGAGTAACATGGCCTTACAAACCCAACAGTGACATCTTAAGAGATCCACAGCCTGCGGCTCTTCAATGGGGTGTCACAGGGTCCCCGGGAAAAAAAATTGTAAATGTAAAACAATAAAATAAATATTCTTCTGTAGCAATAACAAAGTATAACATAAATTATTCTGTAGCAATTACACAAGAATATCCAGTAATGTCCCTGCCTACAATTAAACACATTCACTTACCGAATGTCGGGGGCATCTGCTGTGGCAAATAGATGCAAGCCTTTCACCACAAACTTAGTCACTGCTCGGTGACATTCGTCTATCCTGGCCTGAAAGGAGACGCTAACGGTAGACTGCAGCGAGAACTGCCAGCATCTGAGCCAGACTCTGTCTGTCTCATCATGGTCACCTAAATGCACAGTAATGGCAGGTTTTGTAATAAGGCAGATCGCGCTAACATAATATGCACTGTTGTTGATTATTTACCTGCCGCATTAACGGGAGAGGACGTGCAAACGTTACCGCTGCTGCTGGGTTGAGATTCACGAGGAATTAAAAACACGACATTCGTTTAAGGTCATCGTGTGTTTTGTGAGCAAATGCTTTTGCATATTCGTAGTGTTTCCTCCCTTAAATGAAATATCTACTTTGCAAGTATTGCAAGTTGCCCTGTTGTCATCCGTTCTCGTAAAGTATAATCAAACTTTTGAGCGTTTGAGCCGCTTAGGCGCCGTGTTTCCTGCCAGGTGAATGACGCTCCGCAACGTGGTGACGTCATTCGGTGCGACTGGAATCGATAAGGGAATCGTTTGCAAAAATGGCAAACAATTCCAAGGGATTGAAACAGTGGGAACCGGTTCTCAACAAGAACCGGTTTTCGATACCCATCCCTACAATGCAGTAATGTCAGTCATGTTACAGTTAACAGCTGAGGGTGGAGAGCGTAGAACGTGTCAGAAATTGTGTTTTTTTGCCAGAAATACTTCCATTGGATAGATGCTTGAGTGGTGATGCAGTTTCCTTAGATCGTGTGGAGAAAGCTGTGGTAGAGTTTGTTTTAACAAAGTATTGTAAAAAAGTGAAATAGTGGGGTTGATTTAAAGCAGAAAACCTCAAAATAACTTGGGGCTACATGTGGCTTTCAGTTTTATCTTTCCATTGTGTAGTTTTTATTTGAAAGAAGGTGCTCAGTGCCAAATAATAACAATAATAATGATCAAAATATAGAATAATGTCAGAATTCACAACTCATTTTATGTGTTACTCTGATGGCTCATCAGTCGGCTGGTTGGTTTTTAGAAACACTTACAGCTCACAGACATCCACTGACCTGGAAGATCGACCCAGTTCACAGACATCTACTCTGACTTCCTCCACAGGCGGAAATCTCAGAGCTGCAGCAGCTCCTGGCCTCCAAAGATGCTGAGATCGAGTGCCTACAGACCCAGCTGCTGGCCAGAGGCGGCAGCGCCAATGACAACGCAGAGAGAGGTACACTCAGCTGACAGTCTGACCAATCAAATCTGTCAGTGCAGATATGTGCGAGAGGCAGCGATGTGCACGTCTGTCAACTCTGATTACTGTAACATCTAATCAACAGTTCCTCTCTTCTCTGTTCTCCACTTGGCTTGTGTTTTTTTTTTCACTCTTTGCTGCCCTCTGCTGTAGAGGAGGTGTATATCAAGCATCTGATTAACAAATGTAAGGCTTTTATGTTGCTAATGGGGCTAATTTCTCCTGGACAGCTGGATTTTTCTGTTTTGGTCATTTATGACTCAAATGTGAAACTTAAAACCAAACAGGGAACGCTTTAAATGTCGAGGCTAAGTAGTCTCTTCATCGGGAATGTGGATGTTTGGTTTGGACCACAGCTAAGCTTCAGTGTGTGTCTGTGATGTGAGCCTGTGCATCCTTTCAAATCAAAAAGACTCAGAAGAGTGTCAGGCTATGCAGCGTCCACTGTCCTGTGCAAACTTCTTATACCACATCGAATCATCTTTATTTAACAGGAGTTCCCCCAAAGTGCCTTCCAGTTTGGGAAGAACACATAGAATATAAAGTACAGTATAAAAGTAGCACACGAACACGCTGATAAATGCACACAGTGAGGCATGTAAAAAATAGATTCAAATCTGAGTAAATAGAACATAATGAGCACATTGAGAGGACTATGATATAAACATGTTATCTAAAGAAAATCTCAGAAGAGAGTGGGACAAGTAGTAGATAAAACTATGTAACTAGTTTATTGATTTCTGCAGGAGGAGTCACCAGAGAGCGTTGCAGTATCCTGACATTTTGTGCTTTGTTTTTCCTCCTGGCATTGTCATATTGCAGTTCATTAGAATAGCTTTCTTGTTGCCTTATAAATGCTGCTCTAAAGCCGATGACATGCATATCATTTCAAAGCTGAGTCGTTTGAATAAACAAAAAAACCCTCCCATTTAGATAAGTTTCTGCATTTGAAAGGATGTTAAATGAAACCTGGTGCCAGCTCGTGTTTGTGTGTCTGATACTGATGCAAGCCTCATTAGTTCTTCTCTCGGTAATGGTGCTGTTGACAATGCTCAAGTTTCCACGTGTGTCCCAGGTGATGCTGCATGGGCAGTTGTGCTGTCAGCATGTATTTGTTTTGCTTGATTAGTCCTATTTGCACGGCTCTCATGTCTGTCACCAGCACCGCTTCGTGCACCCATCAGCTGCCCTGATCTAACTAGCTAGCGTGAGGCTACAATAGGATCCTTTTTAACTTCTTTGTCTTCTTTGTTAGACCAGGAATACCAGAGGTTAAAGGTGGGGATGGAGTCTTTGTTGGCTTCAAATGACGAGAAGGTAATGAAATCATTTTTGCCACTGCTACATTTACAACAAGATTAAATAAAAAGAGAATGACCATTTCTGCCTTGTGATAACAGGATCGGCGTATAGAGGAGCTTACCATTCTGCTCAGCCAATACAGAAAGATGAGGGAGGTCATGGCACTCACGCAGGGTGAGCTTCCTTCTTCTGTATTGTGAGTTTCTGCTTGGAAAGCTGTCTTTTCTCTCTAACGTCACTATGCTGCCAATTGTTTTGGTTTCTATCTACCAGGAAGCAGTGAAGAGGAGCTGAGCGGCAGTTTAAAGCTCAAAGCCATCACTCACAAAGCACACTCTGACATCCTCAGATCAGAGGTAGGATTCACGAGAAATTTTAAATAAAAGTCAAAGTATTATTGGGTTAATAATCTCACTTCATTCCTCCACAAATGCTTTGAAAAAACGTTTTTTTCCTTCATAGCTGTCATCAAGAGGATCGTCGCCGCTTATGCTGTCCTCATCCCCGTATCAGAGGGATTTGGATTCCAGGTATGAATGTGCAGCGCTCGTACTGTGCGCGATGAATGAACGCCAGACTCTGAGTTAACTCTGTGTGTTGCAGTTTCCAGAACTCTGTGGAGACGTCGCTGGTGTCCGCTGCTGACCCAAGTTTGTTTAATGGGTCTTGGTAAGCCCTGCTACAGTGCAAGCGCATTCAAAGTGTACGTCTGCTTAACCAGATGTCAGTGATACAATTTTTTTTCTGCAGGCATCGGCGCCGGTTGATGTCCAGCAGTCTTGAAGAGTTGCAGAGTGGATCTCTACAAAAGGTCTGTTAGTGTTTGCCTCCACGAGTCGCTTGTTTAATATAAACATACTAATCTCTATCTAATCCAGCCTATCACATCTGCTTACTAAAAAGTACTTTAAATCAGTTCTTTCTAGCTAATCTTTAACGTTCTGTTAATCTGACTGTGTGATTGCTAACCTTCTAATTCTGGGTTTGTGTGTGTGTGTTCTCTGGTCTCTCCCGTCTCTCTGTTGGCTGTAGGCTGTAGAGATCCAGCCACTTGAAAGTGAATCAGATGTAGGGGCCGAGGTACTGATCTGCAACATGATGTCACACATTTAGCTACACAAATCCCATGTATTCATTATACATCTTTAGATTGCAGGATTAGTATATATTTTTTTGTAAAGAAGATGAAATAAATCAAAATATAAACAAGACTTGGGTTGTGGCCAAATAGTCCAAAAAAATGACTCCTAAATCAGTTTTTCCATGACCTGTGTGGAAAACACCATGAAGTCAGGGGAAGATGTAATTTCATAAGGAAAAGAGAATCCGACTGCTCATTAAAATGTTGGCGTGGCACAAAAAGAGCTTCAAACACATATTGGATACTTTGCTGTGTCTGTTTTTACCTTGTTGTTTTATGCAGGCTGTATAAAAATGAACAAAACGGTGAATCTTACTGCAGGTAACCCTTTAAAGCCGGTCGGAGCATGCACGCTCTGTTTTGCGTAACTATTTTTAAATCCCGGTAGCTCTGCAACCACGTGAGCTAGCGCAATAATTTTTTTTGCATATGAAACCGGAGGAGTTGTACTTACATCTTATGCCATCAGCTTGTCCTCGGTCACAGTTTCCTTCCACATATAGCTTTGCAAAAACTGCATAAAAAGCACTTGCAGCAACAAAGACATAATATTCCAGAAACACGCTTTGCCGATCCGATCAGCTGTTCATAACACTTCCTACGTCGGAATAGACGTCAGAGCGAACTTTCGCATGTCTGCCATGACCTGCCCGAAACCGGAAGTGACGTCATTTTCGCGGAAATGTAGTTTTTTTTACCATCAGGGCCTCATGAGCCTATACTGGTGTTTTTAAAAGTTATGTTTGACTTTATGACTTTCTGTGTCGTTTCTGGGATGCTTAGGACTCATATTGCACTGCTGGAAATAGTTTATTTTGATGCATATGCTGCTTTTTTGCAAATTTGCACTATAATATTCATTTTCGTTTTTCCTGCAGTGTATAAAAATTGGTGTATTTGAAAAATAAAACTATGAAGACACTCAAAATAAATTTCCTGTGGTGGGAAACTATTTTGTGCAACTTTTTTGTATTTACAGTTTTGAGGGATAAGCCGCTTAAATTTTTCTAACTAGAAATATATGTTAAAAAAACAAAAACGATTTTAAATTTTTTGTAGTTTATTGCACTTTTTTGCAATTTATGTAATTACTATGCACTTAATGCAGACATATTATTAAAATCTGGGCTATAATGGTTGTATTGATGTATATCAACTTGAAATGCTCCCAAAAATGGCTCCACAGCATGTAAAAATATAATATAAGCTCTGGCGGACTTGGTTCTATGGTAGGTCTTAAAGGGTTAATGTAGTCGCCACCACCTGCTCATATCACATTGGCTGTTTTACTTGGCGAAACTACAGGTTCATACGTTCTGTGGCCTCTCGTCTCTACTACATCACTAATCTTCTCCTGTGCAGACTCCCCGCAGGAAACCTCACCCTGCTGTCCACTCGTATTTTCTCTTCCGACTAAAGAGATGATCCTTTGTAGTCGTTGCCTTGATTAAAGCAAGAATTTTAACAGAGTGGTTCATAGTCCAGCTTTGGGCTTCAACATATCCACATATTTGCATGTTATGTAATAAGAAAGCAAGATTTATTTACATGATAATCTGCACCAAACGTCAGTTACTTTGATCGTTTATTGTTGTGAATGGTCTGACGTGCGATGCTTTGAATTGTCGAGATGATCGCCTTTCCTTTCAGAAAGGGTGGATCAGGGTTTCCTCTGTTAAATGAGGCAATAAATGAAGCACCTTTTCTTCAGTATTAAGAGAATTCAGACAGCTCTTATTACAGCAGCCACATGGATATATTAGGGCCACTTTCCTTCTCTCCTTCCTTAACTAATCTTCATGACCAACTTTCCCCCCCTAATGATAAGAAACTGTATCTAAAGATATATTCACATATATCCCTCTAAAATTTGGATCATGACCACATTCTTGCTTTTGCTGTTTTTCTTTTAATGCCAAACATAATTTTCACCTATCACGTCATTCACCTGATGGTTTTTGGCTTCTTTCCGGCCACCAGCTTACATTCTTCAAGCAGAAAATCTATTTATTTACGAAAGGGTAAAATATTTGTGTCATGGTTGGCTGTGTGGCAGGCAAGCAGAAGTAGTGGACCCAAAATTGCAGGACTCTGGGAGACGGGAATAAACTGAAAACAGCTAAACAAAACTCTAAATCGAGGTGCTGGAGGACTGGTCATTACAAACACACAGCAAGTTGAGGGTGAACAGACGTTAACGACGCGACACCGAGTAGGGGAAGACACAGACACTAAATACGAGAGGTGAACGGACCAAAGAGGAAACAGCTGGGAGACACGGCTGACGCTGATTACACTGACGAGACAGGGAGAGCACAAAGCTGAACGCACTGACATAGGACACAGACCTACAAAATAAAACAGGAAGCACACGACAGACAGAGACACAGACTCGTAAGGCATAATGACGTCACGGACAGACAGAGGGACATACGGGCAGAGAAGAATAAGTATATACTGTATTTGTATAGCGCTTTACTAGTCCCTAAGGACCCCAAAGCACTTTACACATCCAGTCATCCACCCATTCACACACTGGTGATGGTAAGCTACATTGTAGCCACAGCCACCCTGGGGCGCATTGACAGAGGAGAGTAATGGCAACTTTCCTCTAAGAGTTCCTAAATTTTCTGTTATTTTGTATTTATTATAAGTAAACAAATAGTCTAAAACGTCTAGAATGATGCGCTCCTTCTTCTGTCCTATTCAGTGATTCCTAACAGGTTCGCATTATTTTGTTTGTGCCAGCAAGTCATCCATCCTCATTATACGTGTTTCACAAATAACAGGAAACACTTTAATACTATGTTTTAACCTAAAAAAAAGTAACTTTAATAAATAAAGGTTAAGTAGAGATTGGACCCCAGCTCTCTAGCAGGAGGGTGAAATGATCTTTTAATAAGCAGTAAAGAACGTTTTTAGTAGCAGCGGACTGTGAGCAGAGATTTGTAGAAGAGTTTTCTCTATTCTGTCACAAATCTGAGCTCTTTGGCCACAAGCAGACACCTTTCGATGCAAACCGATACATGACAAAGGTCTACAGTGCCTCAGTGGGATGTGGTTGCATTGCTGAATAAACAAAGAAACAGAGCAGAAGCTTGACAGCTTCTAATAAGATACAGGTCGTGTCCAAATACATGGGCTGCATCCTCCTGAGGCTGCATTTGTAGACCGATTACGTCACAGCGACGCGCCGAAGGCTGTCCAAATTCGTAGACTCCTCCGAATGCAGCCGACAAATGCGTCCTCCTTTTCCCCGAATTTGAAGGATGGGTCGGGTGTGTCCTTCTTGGCCTACCATATCCCAGAATTCATAGCGTGGCCGAGCCAAACTCCAGTTTCCGGCAATGGCGGCCGCTACTAAGTTTTAAAATTACTCTTATTAATCTTTCTGGGCCACAAAATAAACTTTAAAGATATTTTCAGGCGAGAATGTGGGTTAGCTCGTTGATAATTAAAAATGAACACAATAACGGAGAAAGATTTCGGGGTCCATTTTCGATTTTCGTGCCGTGGCGCTGACAACCGGAAATACTCTGAATTAAGGGCGGGAGTAGATCGAGAAGGCTAGACCGTCCAATTCCATAGCCGTTTACTTCCGGCCTACCCGACCTCCTGAGGACCCGGCCCACGTAGACCGCGAAGGCCAGGTCCTCAGGAGGATGCAGCCCATGAATTTGGACACGACCACAAACTAGGAGAAAATAAAAACAGCCATAGAACAAGAGACTGTGATTGGCTGCTCACAGCCAATCACAGTCAGTTCTCTTGGTTTCAAGCAGAGGTTAAAGCTTCAAGCGTGGACTGGGGAACCAATCAGGTGCAGGGGCAGGAGGCAGCAGCAGGACAGGCAAGTGGAGGAGCCAATCAAGGGCAAGAGGACATACTAATTAGTATCAAGCCATATGAATTAAGACTTGAACATAATTATCATGCATTGAAAGTACACAGAGTGTTAGTCATACAGAAAGAGGCAGAGTACTGAGAGATGTAACAGAAAAGCAAAAGGTAATGGAGTAGTTTCTGTGTGAGTAGTTACATGGCTGCATAAAAAGATCCACACAAGGCAAAGCGTCTCTTAAATAGACCCGATGCACTTACATCAACAAGTGATGACCTACTGATATGTGCGAGGGATATACATAACAGACAAAAACAAGCTCATAGCGTTGTCTTCTTTTCTGCGAGGCCACTTAGAAACTGCTAGAATGTGTAGTAATGTTGTGCTTTATAGCAAACAGTGATGTAACTGTCCCGGTGCCCTCTGACCTCTTGTTCTCAGCATGACAAGTTCACAGTCCATTATAGTCAATATATAATCGTATAATCATACGGCGTCTACACAAACAAACGCGCACACACACACACACACAAAAGGGCCAAGACCCACCTGAAGTGGCTGTCGCTAGTACTCGACATCACAGCTGCCTCCCAGCTGTTTCTTTCTGCTGGCCTTTGTCCAGTTATTCTCTCAGACCCCGATGACTTTAATGTGCGGTTATATTCCAGCATCGTCAAACATTCACTGTCTAAAGGACAGACGGTTACGCAACAGAGGAAAAACACAAATCACCTCACGGCCCCGCTGTGGTCTTATGAAAGCCATCGGAGCACGGGTAAAGCCACTAACTTTCAGTGTAGTTAAAGAAGAATGTAAAAAAAGAGAATCGGAGCCACGTAGCAACAAAATACAGAGATTAAGGTGTCCACTTTGTTAGAGTCAGAGGTGTCTATTAAGAAAATCATTTTAGATTCAAAGCTGCAGTGAATTTATTGAATTGTATACATTTTAAGATTATATCTGGAATTTGATGCCAGACTTGGCTGAAAGAGTAACACACTGTTTGTTTTTTCTATTGTACAGAATCCAGACATGGAGCTGAACAAGTACCAAACTCTGCCGGGGAAACTGAGTAAAAAGAACGAGCCGCGGGCCGAGCTGAACGGAGACGGAGAGTATTTATCTCCCGTCCAGCTCTCGCCTGTCCACAGCCACAGCCAGGACTACAGTCTGAGTGAGTGTTGTATATGTTAAGTACCATGTTTTAATCTGTGAAATCTCAAATGCAGGTCTCTCACTCTTAACCTAAAAAATCTGCGTGACCTTGCACTCAAGGGAAAAATTTAAATTTGTATATTTTGGGGAATACATTTATTCAGCTGAGCTAATCAAGCAGCCTTCTGGCTGTAGCTTCACATCTTATTTAGCTTTGCAAGAAAGCCAACATGCATATTTCCCTTCTTGTGTAACTTTTCCTTGGAATATAAAGCAGGTGATTTTAGTGAACAGATCATTTAGCACTGCAAAACAAAACAAGAATATTTTTTGTCTTTGTCAACTAACTCTTCGCCCACTGCTTCCTTTCTGTGCCTTCTCTTTCTCCTCCTCCTCCTCATGCCTGCTCTGCTGTCGGATTGCTCTTTTCTCCTGTTTGTGCTCCGACTGCAGTTCGCTGCAGGAGTGCCAGTGCTCCGGTTTTAGGTACTGTATGCCCTCACAGAAACGCAAATGTCAACACTGAAAATACACTTTCAGAAGAACTGAAACGCAGTGTTTCTGTGACTGTGAAGTCACTGAGAGAAAGCCTCTTTGAGCAAACAAAAGCATCACGTATCTTGTGAGCAAAACAAGATTTTCTGAGAGGTGAGCGGAGTCGGGGTGAGCAGCCGTTTTCGCTGAGGATGAAGCGGCTTTAAAGCCCGGGATTATTAGGACTCCCTCACGACTCGGAGAGCTGTCGAAGATAATGCCCGCCTCTCTCGCATCAGCATTTGCTGAATTAAACATACGCTTTAAAGCTAATAGGCATAAAAGCACACGGCCACCCGTATATCTGCGTACACAGAGCCAGAGCTTAAGAAGGCAGGAGGGTAATCGGAGGACTGCGAGAGGGCGAGGAGTGCAAGCTTAAGTATGTATGAAGTTCAACGAGCTAAAACACCCCAAAGTAAACAAAGAAGGATGCAATCCGACATCCGCTCCCGCTCGCTCTCATGGCCTCGCTGGGGTTGCACTCGCTCACGGTCCACAGCTGATGCTCCCTGTTGAAGGAGCAAGTGTTCAAACAGGAGTGAAAGCAAAAGGTAGCTGCTTCAAATAGGTTTCACAATCTGAAGACTGTTGTGGGGAGAACATTCACTTTGATCCTTCACAACAAGGCTGCACTAACCAGTCTGTGGTACTGTGTTGGCTGTGAGAGCACTATTTAAAAGACATTACTGGCACTGTCGATTTTCAGAAAAATCAAAGGATTGATTTTAAGTGTGCCGTATTTTCCAAAAAACACGGTAATAACGACGGCCCGCTAGCATGCTCCACCAAAAATAGTGCTTTGTTGTGTATCTGACGGACGAAACCTAAACTAGTTCCACACCACTGAAGTTGCAGCATTTTTATAAACCAATTCTGGTTCATCCGTTTCATTTAACGATCCGCTTTCGCTCTTCTCATTCTGCGTCGCCGCCATGTGCGTATGTAAACATAGGCACTGCGCATGCGCGTTTTACCCATATTCTATCGTGATATTTCATTTTCCTATCGTTGCCCAAAATTACACCGGTATTACTGTAAACAGTATCATATAGCCCAGCCCTACTAACATGCATATTCAGAGGTCAGCACATATTAACTGAGACAGATATTTAGAGTAATGGGCTTGAAGCAGTAATTTAGAGTACTTCTAAAGACTTAACCGTCAACAGCTCTGCTTTACAATCAAACATGTATTCAGCATTTATTTTAGAGATAAAGACGCTTTGACTAATATTGCCTTCTGCTTTTTTTCTGCTTGCATCCTTCTCACTTAACTAACCTCTTCTGCATCAGGATCTCCTGGAAAACATGACCTCTATGATGCTGGTGGGTATATCATTTCACCCCAAAGTGTAGGAGTCTTACAAACCTGTTGAGAAGAATTTGCCAGCTTGTCTCTGTTTCTGGGGCTAAATAGGTTATCTGCATCATTTTATGTAGCACTGTTAAATATTGGACAGTTTAACAGCCACATTTGAATTATGACACAGTAAGCACTCCAGCATAGGAGAAAGACACACAAACTGTAGTTTTGAGTCTTTTTCTAACGATTATGTCTTTGTGTCACTCAGTAGCTGTTTTCCTTTGGTGTCTTTTTTCCAGCTCCTCTGTGCATCTTCCTGTTTCTTTGTGTTGTTGGTTGTACCAAGTCACTTGGTATATTTTTTTATGTTTTTTGTGGGCGTCTCAGATTTGTTTCTAGCCTTGTTTAAAGCCTTTCTTGCAGCAATTTAGCATCTCTGCGGTCACTTTGGGATGCAAATCTTTGGAGCTTTGTTTCTTTTGTCATTTTGTTTTGTCTTTTAACTCTTTATGGTTATTTGTCTTCTCTAAGGTAGCCCTGTCTCTCTCTCAGACACAAATTTGTGTCTCTTTTGTAGTGAAATTCTGTTTTTGTGTATAGAGCCTTCTTTTTGCATTTGTTCTCTTGTGTCTTTGTGGTCACTTGGTTACTTGTGTGTTGTCTTTGGATGTGTAGTGTTTGTGCTGTGTTTTGGGATTTCTTTAGAGTAATCCTAAATCTCTTTTTGAGTTGTCCTTGGACTATTTGTAGTAGGTTTTAGTAAAGAATATTTGCTTAAACACAAAGTCTATGACCTATTGGTCCCATCAGTAATCCTGTCATGGTACCAGCTGTAGAAGTAGCCAGGAAAGTAATTCCAGAACAGTGACTATAAGAAATAGAGGACCTTACTGGGAATTTCAAACTGTTGGTCTGGTGCACATAAAAGGTGTAGTGCTGTACAAAACATGGTTTGTTATTGCATGTATGAAAAATCTCATTGTGAGACGGTCAATTTTCCAAACAGAACAATCTCCCATACGTGTGATTTAATTTGGAGCAGCAGATGTTCATGTTGTTCTGGTCCATAGCAGGAAACACAGATACTCTGGATCCCAGAGCTGCCCTCAGGTTGCTGCAGTGATTCCCCTCCTCATTGTTTTTTTTTTTCCTGTGGCAGAGCATTCAGAGAAGCTGGAGGAGTGCTTTCCATCAGACCAGTCCCCGCTGTCCTCTGGAGTGGACTCTGGACAGCAGTCTCCTGTCTCACCAGAGAACAGGAAGGGTCACAGAGGAATTAGGAAACTCTGGGGGAAGTATGTTTTAAGGATATACAGAGCACACACTTAACAGCACGTTTGGTGTCCTAAACTTTTTATATTTATACTCATGTTCTCATTTCTGTCTGCAAGGATCCGTCGCAGTCAGTCGGGTAGTCCTGTCCAAGTTCATGACCCAGAGCTAGGAGACTTCAAGAGGGGAGGATTCAGAGCTACAGCTGGACCTCGATTGGCCCGTTCAGGGAAAACACTGTATATTAATTAATAAAATATCTATATTAATAAAGTGAATAGAAGTGATTAGGTGCACGGTTCACTTTTTGGTGTTTTGTTCCTACGCAGAGATCTGAAGACGCCATTTTCTAAGTGGAACACAGAGCAGGTGTGTGACTGGATTGAAGACATTGGACTGGGTCAGTACAGCATCCTCGCTCGCCAGTGGGTCACCAGTGGTCAGACTCTGCTATCAGCCACGCCACAAGACCTAGAGAAGGTATACACGCTCAAACGCATCACTGCTTTATAGAGTATGGTTGCTAAAGTGATGCTTCTAAGACAACCGGCACACACAATCATACTGTGTTGGTTTTCCATACAGAGTGTCACATAGTTTCCATTTCTACCTGTCTGATCATTGTTGCCGTCTGTCTGTTTGTTTGGTCTTTAGTAACGCCTGCCTCTGCCTTTCAACCAGCTCTTTAGTTTCGCCTTCAACACTGTCACATCACACACCTCATCTCCACCTCCAACCTTTCTCTGCGTCTCATCGAGATCATTTTGATCAGTTCTGTTTCTTTCTTCGGGTTAATCTATATTGATACTATGATCCATGGAAACTGTCAAACCTTGGATCGCCGTATCAGAAAGCTGGAGTTTCTGTTTTTCTTTTTAAATACCTCACCTTATATATCCTTCTGCTAGGAGTACACAACTGTTTGTTTATTTATCTACTGTGTTTAACATGGTTTTTGACCATTTTGTTATTTTTCTTTAAGTTGTTCTTCATTAAATTCTTCATCTTTTTAATAGAAAATCGGTCTTTGAATATACTTTTCAGGTTTGTCCTTTATGGTATGCAACTTAAATTTAGGTGCAACCAGAACTTGAATGGCTTTTATTACTAAAAGGTTAGTTTAATCATTTAAATTCAATGAAATTACCATCAGATAGTCAGATTGAAAGATGAGAAGTTCGGCCATCCGGGAGGGGCTCAGAGTAGAGCTGCTGCTCCTCCACATCCAAAGGAGCCAGTTGAGGTGGTTCGGGCATCTGACAAGTATACCTCCTGGTCACCTTCTGGGTGTACTGGGAATGCTTGATGTTCCCCCGGACAAGCTAGAGGAGGTGGCTGGGGAGAGGAAGGTCTGGGCTTCTCTGCTTCGGCTCCTGCCCCCACGATCCGGCCCCGGATAAGCGGAAGGAGATGGATGGATGGATGGATGGTCAGATTGTTAGTCATTTTATCAATGATTGAATTAATATTTTGCAGGTTTACTAATTTATGGGTGCTCCACATTATCTTCCAATTTAAGGGGCGATCGTGGCTCAAGAGTTGAGAGTTTGTAATCAGAAGGTTGCTGGTTCGAGCCCCGGCTCGGACAGTCTCGGTCGTTGTGTCCTTGGGCAAGACACTTCACCCGTTGCCTACTGGTGGTGGTCAGAGGGCCCAGTGGCGCCAGTGTCCGGCAGCCTCATCTCTGTCAGTGCGCCCCAGGGTGGCTGTGGCTACAATGTAGCTGCCATCACCAGTGTGTGAATGTGTGTATGAATGGGTGGATGACTGGTTGTATAAAGCGCTTTGGGGTCCTTAGGGACTAGAAAAGCGCTATGCAAATACAGGCCATTACCATTATCTGCCAATTTAACCACTTTTGCAGTAGAAGAAGCTACTTCAAGCTGTTGCTTTATTCACAAAGGGTTGCTGCAGCACGGGCAGCACGGTGGCACGTCATTGGCACTGTTGCCTCACAGCAAGAAGGTCCTGAGTTTAATTGCATCCAATCTTTCTGTGTGGAGTTTGCATGTTCCTCGTGCACGGTTTCCTCCCACAGTCCAAAATGCAGGAGTAAATGTGAGTGCAAATGGTGTCCCTGTGTGCTAGCCCTGAGACAGACTGGCGACCAGGGTATATCTCGCCCTATGACAGCTGGGATAGGCTCCAACACCCCCCGCCACCCTGAAAAGGATGAGCAAATGGATGGTTGCTGCTGTTGCAGCAGCTCTGCAAGTTATATTTGGCAGATTTTTTTTATGTTGGATGCTTTTCTTTCTTTCAAAGGTCTTTTTATTAGACAAAGGTTCCAATACAATGTATACAATAACACAAAATGCTTCAGAATATTCCAAAATTTAAATCTTGTTCCCACCCTAACCCTTAAAACAACAAATAATTGGACTACTCAGTAACAGGAGTTGTGGGCCTTTCAAAGAAGTCCAGAAAGGGGGACCACAGTTTATAAAATTTATTTTTAGACCCACGAACTGTATATCTAATTTTTTCTAAATCCATACAAGACATTATATCTTTTAGCCATTGTGTGTGTGTGGGGAGAAGAGGTTGGATGCTTTTCTGACGCAAACCTAAAGGGATTTGTGTCTCCTCCCATGATCTGACCAGGGATTTTTCACTTGTTCGATGAATGGATACTAAAATATTTTTAAACAATAATTTCACAGATAGGAGACTTTGGAGAATTTGGAAAACTCTTTCATGTTTTGCCTGTGATTGGAGTTATTTCAGCATCATTCCACATTCAACTATCAGGGTCGATTAAAAAAAAAAAAGGTCCGCCGTTCATTACAGCACTTCACTATGCAGACGATGCACTGATGCTACAGTGATGCTACAACCTTTGCTGATCGTACACGCTAAAAATGGATGTCATTAGACTTTACGAAGAGATAGTAGAGGTTCTGTTGTTTAGACCTTCTCCCCACTCTTAATGGCATGGGAGTTGTAGCATTTTGACATACTACTTGGTGACTACTGCAATAGTTGAGTGTAAGCAAGTCTTTGATTTCACATCTGCAGCTGCTCCAGAACGTTGCTGCCTAGCCACATAAAACCATGAAGGACCTTTACGACAGGACCCTTGCTGTTGCTTTTAAACTGTGGTTTACCTGTTCACATCAGAAGCTAATCAACACTGGAAATGTTTTAAAATCCATTCAAAACACTGGCTTTTAAACTAAACTGAACTAAACTGTAACAGGAGGAAAAAGCCAATCGTTTCTCTTTGTCCACAGGAGATGGCCATGAAGAATCCACTCCACAGGAAGAAGCTTCAGTTGTCCATCAAAGCGATCAGCAGCAAACAGCCTGAAAAATCTGCAGAGCTCGATTACCTCTGGGTTACCCGTATGTAAAGGATTCATACGCACAGACACACATATGGGAAAATCTCAGAGAAAACAGTTATGTTCTTTGTTCCAGGTTGGCTTGATGATATTGGCCTTCCTCAGTACAAAGACCAATTTAATGAAGGAAGAGTGGATGGGCAGATGCTGCAGTATCTCACTGTGGTGAGTTTGTAACTAATCAATTCATGTGAAGTTAAATCAGTGTTACCAAAGGAGCTTTCAGTAAAAATAAAAGGGATGTATGACATGTTTCCCTTCTTGTATCTGTCTCTGCTCTCCATGTTAGAACGACTTATTATTCCTTAAAGTGACCAGCCAGCTGCACCACCTCAGCATCAAGTGTGCCATTCATGTTCTCCATGTCAACAAATTCAATCCCAACTGCCTCAAACGCAGGCCCGGCAATGAGGTATCGTTAACTCGTTTATACGGCAAAGTACAAAGATGGCAAAAGAGCCATTAGTGAGTGAACTCTTAAATTAAAAGTTCAAATCAGATCCGCTGTCTTCTTCTTTGTAAGTTCTTTTTGTACATTGTGTTTGTACCTCACGCATTTTTCATAAAGACTCCATCCATGAAAGTCAAAAACTTGATCAACCGTTTAAGGTCATCGCTTGTGGAAGTTCTTGTTCTGACTACCTGTATGTGTGGCGTCACGTCAGAGTTAGCTAAGTTCTTAGATTCCTGCTCACAGATGCACATGTTGGTGGTCAGAATGGGACATCCACTTTTGCCACATTTGCACATGCAGACTGACAGTTTATATAATTATGTTGGTTTGTATTTTTTTAATTAGTTCGTGCAAACAAAATTTGCCAGAAAACATCACTTTGTAAGGCTGAGAAACTGTTAAAAAGTCAAACTAGAACAAAAAATACATTCATCTGTGTTACAGAGCCAGTTCACTCCCAGTGAGGTTGTCCAGTGGTCTAACCACCGAGTCATGGAGTGGTTGAGATCTGTGGACCTTGCAGAGTATGCCCCAAACCTGAGGGGCAGCGGCGTGCATGGAGGGCTGATAGTGAGTACATAAAAGCAGCCGGCATCTGGAGCAAAATGGAAAAGAAGAATTTAAAAAAGCATCTGACATCATTTCTCCTCAAATAGATGCTGGAGCCTCGGTTTAACTCCGATAGCCTGGCCATGCTGCTCAACATCCCTCCTCAGAAAACTCTGCTGAGGCGCCACTTAACCACCAACTTCAACAACCTAGTAGGAGCACAGGCTCAGCAGGAGAAGAGGGAGTACACTGAGGCGACAGGATACTCCCCACTCAGCATCACCGCTAAAGTCAAGGTAAGAAAATATAAGAAAAGACTCAATTATAAAGCTGAGAGTAGCACAGGCAGTAGGTAAAATAAGGCATCGTAAGAGACCAGTTAACACCTTCCCTCTTCCTGCAAGTGTGAGAAAAGCGCCTTAATCCACGGTGAGACCTCAGCGTGTCAGCTCGGATTAATCTCAGAGCTCTTCCAAAAGTTTAAGCCAGTGGGAACTGCTCTGCTGCTCCTCACATCTTTAAGACTCAGCCATCAGCCACTTCAGCTCAAAGCGCCTCTTGAAGAAAATAATTAAGTAATAACAGAAGAATAATTCATCATAAGAGAATTCGCGCTTGCATTTGATCCACTTATGATCTTGGACACTTAGATCTTAAATTTCTTAAGCTACATCTAATGCAGGAAATGTTTATGTGGATGTTTTTGTGGAGGTATATAATACTGTGGATGGGGAAAAAATCCCAAAACAAAATTGTTATTGTTAAATTAGATTTTCGCCTCAAGATGAGCCAGCTATGAAGTAAAATCCAGCAGTGCTTTGTGACGATATCACAGATGTTAGAGGACACATTTGATGAATGTTGTGTGCCGCTGCCCGGTGTCCCTCATTCACATCTACTAAACACAAAAAAGAGCAGATATTAGGAAAATCCATACAGATGTGATTACAGGAAATGGAACAAAACAAGACGGCTTCCTCCCACCGTCCAAAGACATGCAGCTTGTGGGGATAGGTTAATTGGATAATCCAAATTGTCACTAGGTGTGAATGTGCGAATGAAAGTGAGCGCGAATCGTTGTCTGTCTCTGTGTGTTGGCCCTGCGACAGACTGGCGACATGTCCAGGGTGTACCCCGTCTCTCGCCCTATGACAGCTGGGATAGGCTCCAGCGCCCCCCGCGACCCTGAAAAGGAGAAGCGAATGGATGGATGGATGGAACAAAACTGAGCACAGCATTGTTTTGATCTCACTGTCAGCCTGCATTTCAGAAATAGTGTTTTAGCTGCAAGCTCCTTTGCTGCCCACTGCAATGCCAGCTTCCCTTTCATGCTGCTCTGGTCTTTTCACTTGGCAGTAATACCAGTGCAGTGTATCAGTTGAATTACAAGTATTCAAGATATTCATTGCATCTCAAGTTTTCAAGGTGTGGGAACCAAAAAACCCATTACCTGATTTAAATCTGATCAAGGAAGCTCTCAGAGTTGTTTGTCCTTGCTGTAGTTTTTGTGCATAGGACTGGGAGTCCATCCCTTTGTAGTGTTGGTGTTAAGATCTCCAGTTTGCATCTGAATAACTTGTAACAATAACATTTAATCTACAACATCTAATGAATCTCCTTTTAGCTCTGTTTTGGTCTCCATATATTCCTCAACAGGCGGCTGCATCTTCCATAAAGTTCAGCTGTTAGTCACAACATCTGTTTGTGGTTTGATGCTTGTAGTTTTATCAAAGATTTTTTTAAATAGTTGCCTTCAGCTGTTAATGATAGCAAATCAGTAAAGAAAATCACATCAGTGAGTTGGGTAATCATTCTTATTGACATTGTTGATGTAGGAGTAGTGATTGGCACGCTTTAAACGTATTGCTTCTTGTTGTCGAGCTTATCATTAGTCACATTGTTCTAACATTAAAAGTCGTCTCAGCAGTCACTGTTGCTCTGTTGAAGCGTGACAGTATGACGATGCTTTCGTTCCTGTTTCACTGCAGCCGAAGAAGTTGGGCTTCTCTAACTTGACTCACCTCAGGAGGAGACGGCCGGATGAATCTACAGACTATGTCTGCCCCATCGAGTCCTCCTCGCCTCAGTCGGGACAGTCTGCAGTGAACGGGGTGCAGATGCGGCCCTACACTGGCTTCAGAGGCCTGAGCCCCATCCTAGACCGAGAGCCCGACCGCTCCAGGGACCAGGTGGGGCTAGAAGATAGCAGAGCCGACCCATCTCCATGGCAACAACTGTAACACCAACAACACGGATGACTGTTGTCATCCTGTCTATTAGCCCCTCAGCTGTCTCTGCTACTATTCTGCTTCCTTTGCTTGCAGCCCATAATACCTCAGTCCATCCCCTGATGTGCTTCTTTAAGCCCCGCCCATCAGCCCGACCCTGTGCCTTACATTTAGAGATTGTTTCTCAGTCAGCTGCTTGTCACGCTGCAGGGAGTCCTGAGACGAGCACAATTCAAGTATTTTGATTTCAGCTCCGGTCAGATGCCTAACTAACCCAACCTCAGCCTCAAACCTGTGCCACGACTCTAACTCATCACGAGAGAACGCAGCCTCTCTCTGGATTCCTGTGACATCACTTCCTGTAATCCATACAGCATATACAGACATGTCTTCTTGTACAGTATTAAGCCAACATGTGTGCGCCACCAGTAGATTATTTTTTATGTGTGACCTTTGATTTTTCTAACCAGCTTGAATGCAGTTCTGTTACATGGTCGAGATGAACTTGTGCAATATTTACATAAAAATAATGGAGGGATTTTATTTATATCACTGCAGAGAAAATCATAAAATAGCATGTTTTGTTTGAAACTTGAGGTGGTGATTTTTGTACCGTTATTTTTCATATTTGACTGTAATAGTATTTTTATAGCAAAGAAAGGAAGCTAACGTGTGGTTTATCAAATCATTTAATAAACAAAATCCGACATGAGCAAAAGTTTATTCATTTTTTTCTGATGATCAGAGTAGAAGCAGATGTGTAAAATGTTCAATGTCCTTTATTTATTTAGTTTTTAGTTGTACATCATTATAGGGGCCTGTACTGGACATTTTCAGTGTTTTCCACAGAGGTAGATTGCACGTGCAAAAGGAGGAACATCCATGCTGTCTTAAATTATAAGACCCATAAATTGTTGCCATTAAAGACTCAAAATTTACCGCGTGTAGTGACTCCAGCTCTTGTTCTGCTCTGTAACATCATCAGTTCACAAAGTGATATTTGGCATTTCTGGCTTGCTGCATATAACCACAGTAAGTTCAGGTTAGTAACCAGAACCAGCAGTTTTCCAGTGAAGAACAGGGATTACCTTTACCAGCAGTCCGAGGTGGTAGAGTTGGAATCTGTTCACCGCGGGAACAAGAGACTGACTGGAGAATAGCTCAGTGACATCAAGACAGCAACAACAGTGACCCGGCTACCCTGCCAATGTCAAAGCATTCTGCTTGTTAATGTGGTTGAACTCACAAACTAAGAGTTAGGTGACTTCATGTGGAAAACACTGAATTCCTCAGGAAGCATATTCTGTATTTCTGTAAGATAACGTAACAGACTATGCTGCTGGGCGGAGCCACGAGCAGCAGCATGCCTTAATAACCTACATCAAGCACTAACCTGCTTCCATCATCATCATCATCTCCATTCTCACCATCACGGTGGCTGTCATTGCTGTTTATGACGCCACGTTTCCCCCCTTCGGCTGAGCGGTTTGAGCCAAGATGGCTGATGATCATCACCATGGTTACCCTGTTAAAGGTGACATGGGAAGTGCATGTTTGACTATGACTCAGCTGCAGGTACAATCCTCATTATCAATGATCTGTTGCACATTTTCATATCTTTCTACTGTAATTTTAAAAGGTTTAAGAAACGTATTGTTTTGCTGATGGTAAGCCTGTAACTGTGAGTTGTAATGAGTTTACAAGGAATCTGTGTGTGTGCGTGTGTGTTGCAGATGGCGACCACAGAGGGTACCATTTTGCAAATAGAAGCTCTTTCTGAAAGCATCAACAACCTCACAGTAAGCGCCAACACACACAAGCTGCTGCCTAATGACTTGTGCAGCTGATTCACTCACTGGGAATCTGCTTGTAGTCTGCTGTAAGAGAAGTTTGAGTCGCTCAGATGGAAAACTGCAGATACTCAGATGGGAATGCCATTAAAACACCACGTCTTCTGTCTGCGTACAAATGAAAGCAATGCTGCTAGTGTGAAACCTGCTCGCTGGTACTTGCTTCTTTATTACTTGCGGCTATCATCCAGATGCCAGGCTTGGTTCTTTAGCATTTGTTCTGTTCGTTCAAGTCAAGAAAATCATGACAGTAACTGAAGTCTGAGATGTTTGATAACACGTTTGCAGCGTCAGTACATCAGTGAAGATCTCGGTAAAAAAGACATTTGAGCATTATTCATATCTTTTTATTATTTGAAGTTAAATTTTAAGTCCAAGAATCTGCAAGAGTTACACCAGAACAAGGAAGGGCGAATTTAAACCTCAGATTTATTATTTGAAATAATCACAGTAATTAGAATCAACAAGCTTCCATTGCACTAGAGATAGGGATGCACCGATACCGATACTGGTATCGGGTATCGGGGCCGATACTGTAAAATGTGTGTGTACTCATACTCGTAAAAGTTAACCGATACCATGAACCGATACTAACTTATTTCATTAATCAGAGGGTGGCTGGTCATTTCTGTTGTAGTTTTTTAGATTGGCCACTAGGGGGACATCCCGCGCTAAACAGGCACAGGGTTAGACGAGTCAGACTGGCAGCTCCAGATAAAACAGAGAAACTGGAGGCTGCTGTAGCTAGGCTAAACAAAATGTCAGCAGTGTGGAACAGCCAACTTTAACTCAGGTTTTGGAAAAGTGATAAAAAAAATGTCAAGAGAAAATCCACGGGCAGTTAAAATAACAGAGGCTCTGACTCATTTTATCGCTCTGGATGACCAGCCACTGCCGGCCGTGGAAAACATAGGATTGCACCGTCTTCTCAGCATACTCGAGCTGTGATATGAAATTCCCAACCGCCCACACATCAGGGAGATAATGGTGCCAAAACTTTCTGAAGAGGTAAAGACAAGCAGTGTGTGCGCGATGTCAGTCCTTGGTTTAAGTGGACTGATGATCCACGGGCAGATGGGAAGTTCATCAATGCCAAATACTTTCGTTATTTTGTTTGTTTGTTTACAATATGGACACTCTGCAATAATTTAAAAGTTTATTTTATTCTCAAACCTAATTTGTATTTATTTTATTCTCAAACCTAATTTGTATTTATTTATTATTCTGAAAGCTTGAGACAGTGCCAATAGTTCAGTGATATTTTGTTAAATTACAATGTGGAGACTCTGCAATAATTTAACAGAAGTGCTTATTTTTCACTTGAAATTTTTTTGTGGTCATTTTTATTACGATTTTATTTTTTATCGGCAGAGAATAAAATAAAACCTGTCTTCCAATTCATTGCATTTGTGTGTGTGTGTGTGGTAGAAGTATCGGTTTTTGTACTCTGTATCGGCAAGTACTCAGATCCAAGTATCAGTATCGTTGCATCCCTAACTAGAGAGCAGGGAGACGATAACCAAGGCATACCTTTTTTTCACAGCAGACCTTTTAAGATGTCATAGAATGAAAAGCACAGTCTTTTTACAAACATTAATAATGTTCATATTTGCTAAGGTGAGTTAGTGTCACACATTCAAGGTAGCCATGTCTGAGGATTTCCTACAGAACTGGGTTAGATTTTGTCTTCATGTTGAGCATCTTCACTTTATAAATTCCACCTGTGCTTCTCCTTTGTGACATGTCATAAAACAATCTCACATTCTCATTTCAGTAATGTATACTGACCCCAGCTCAGAAGCAAACACTAACTTCTAATCTCTCTAACCCATTGCCACTCCCACGATGCTCTGCCCCCAGTATCTGCTCAGCCGAGATGAGCTGCGGAAGGAGATGAGGCGTTCACAGACGGCGCTAGTTTGAAGGACGATGACCCTAAGCTGTAGGCTGTCAATCAACCACAAAGACCTGTAGCGACCTGTCTCACAGCTGAATTGTACCTCAGCCCTGAAGCTAACACTGCAGCGTGGAGCTCCTTATATTTACTTCTACTAGCCCCTGATACCTCAAGTTAACTCCTGCACAGAGGACTGGGAAACACAAACGGACCTACACATTTTGACAACAATCAAAGGTCTTATTTTTATTTTCTAATGTGCTGAATTGAACAGCTATTTATACACTTTTTTTGTTACTGCTTTCCTTAATTCCCTATGCAATGTAGCTTTTAATGAGCATACTGACCACTGTGTACTGTAAATACTGTGCTGGTATTTCATTGGGGAGGATGTGCAAAGCAGTTTCGAATGGACAAACTGGACATTCCATCAAAAATGGTGTTGAAGCCATTTTTAAGAGCAGAGCAGCTAAAGAAGAAGGAGCTGGTTCCTCAACATTGTCATTCTATTGTTCTGCAGAGAAAGATGCTACATATCATATGTTGAAATAAAGAAGTTACAAGAACTACCAATGTTTCCTAAATGACTGTATGGAACAAAAAATGTTGAAACTCCTCTTTTGCCTCAAAGTAGCACTGGCCATGATAGAGCACTACCCCTCCCTGAGCTCGGTCCTGCTGGAGGTCTCTTCCTGTTAAAAGGAAGTTCTTTTTCCCCACCTTCACTCAGAGCTTGCTCTAAGTAATTTGCTCCTCCCCCTTTTGTGAGTGTGGACGCTTCATCTCTTTGCTCTTTAAATGCTTTGCTTCTTTTATTGATTTTTACTGATTTTTATGCTGATTTTTCCCTTTTTTCCGTATGAGCTTACCTGCGATAGCTTCTGGACACTTATATATCATTAGGACTAAAGTGTTCTTAACAGAAACAGCAACATTTTTACAGTTACCTTATCCTCAGCGCTCTGTGTGTCTGTGGCCTAGACACAGCTGAAGCCTGATTACAGCGTCTGGGCACCGAACAGCCTCAATAGCCTGGAAAGGTGCTAACCGCTAGGCTAACTAGCAACAAGTTAGCAACTTGTTGTTGAATTGTGCTATACAAATAAACTTGCCTTGCCTAAGTAAGTTGTGTGTTGTCTGATCGTGGGGTTAAGCTAAATACCTCAAGACCCATACTTTTTTGAACAGGAGCTATATAATTAAAATTTAATGAAAATGAACAAGCTGCATTATTTCAATCATGAAACGTAACTTTTTTAATTTACTACAATATAAATTAGATGGACAAAATATTAAATTATTGTTGTTTGACTCGATTAATCCTGAACATTTGGATACTACATCCAGCTTTGCAGTTTGGCTAAAGAGGACACCCGTCATAAATTTAATTTCATTCCCTAACTCAAGGGAATAAGTTTAGGGGTAGAGATCAAAGTTTGTGCACAGGAAAGAGAAGTCTGGTTGCTTGTAAAATAATTTAATCCCACAGTGTTTTCAGCATACTCAAGTGGCCAAAACCTTGACTTTGCTCTGAAACATCATATAAATTTATGTTTCTGTGGCTTTAATTTCTATGGCTATTCAGCTATTTTAACATGATCACAAAACTAACACCAGGATTTACTACGGTTCATTTAACCCTCTCCAGCTGTGATGTGAACACTTTACTAAATTTACTTTTACAAGTAACTTTTTAAAGCACATCCAAATATATGGTAGAAGTCTGGAACAGTAGGACAGCAGTTTGTGATATTCGGTTGACAAAAATCAAAGAAAAATGATAAGACTGGGTCCTCTAAACAGTTTTGTATTAACCTCTACTGGTCAAATCTGGGATTTCTCCACCTGTGAAACTTTTATCATTTCCTAAACTGACCTTGGGAGCCTCCACACTATAAGTTGCTGTCCCAGCCTACCTGTCCTCATTGCTGCTTCTTTCTAAAAGCAGACAGTTACACATTTTGTTTACCCGCCAACCCCTTCAGGCTCACCCCAGTCCTCAAGCTGCTGCACCAAGCTAACTGGTAAGATGAGTCTTTTGTTGACTTACCTAAAATTTGACAAGATGCAAACACCACACCCTTGCTGCCACTGTCAGCGAAAACTCTGCTTCAGCAGAAAATTCTCAGTATTCTGCTGGAAGTTCTCTACACATCAGGACACAAACAACCATAAAACACTCACACGGACACTGTGTATCTCAGCAGGACAAGGGAGAAGAAGAACGGAAATGTAGTGTATTTGGAACTGTGGAAGCTCCCAAACCAGTCCTGGTGAGTATCTGTACTGATTCACAATGCTCATTCTGTTTATGTGCTGGTGGACCAGAAACTGATCAATATTTAATGTGGAAAGTAGTGTCAGAGTCAATTATGCTCTCGAATAAATGAACAGTGACACTAATTCCATGTGCTGGGACAAAAGCAGAACAGACAGTGGGTTCTTTTGCTCCTCAAAAATGCAACTGATTTAAATATAAAGCGATAGCAGTCACACAGCAGTGCTTAAACGGTTGTGAAGCCTTTAAAGTTTCTTAATTTCTCTGAATATATGACCTCAGAATTCATAAAAGTAGGTAAAGAAAACCCATTTAAGCAAATGGACCCAAAATACGGGTTGTCTGTTTACTGAGAAAACAACCCATTGTTACACATCTGTAAAAGGTTAACATTTGACCTCTGATTAGAAAAAAATATTCAACTAAATATAAGTTTAAACTTAGGAAGCCTGCACTTTCTCCAGGGCTGGTTTTTCACAAAACCAACACTGTCCCAAAGGTAATGGATGGACGTAGCTGCTGTGACGTCACTCACTGGTTTGAGGACCATATTTGGAAGAGAGAAGAGTGCTAAGTTATTGGCTAACACTAGCAGTCTTTGTTATGAACTAGAAGGCACTGACAGACACAGTCGTGAGGTCGTTTTTAATGATTCTAATGAATAGAACCGAAGCCTAGCAGACTCCAATCGGATCCAGCTGCATGTGTCCGGACAGCTGTCAGAGTGACCATGCCACTAACTCAAGTATTCATGTGAAATATTTATTTTATTTAAAAAGAAAATCTGGGGGAAACTATCCATAGAAGAGTCTCTGAGGGATGATTTGCTTTAGGAGTCAGCCTCAAGTGGTCATTGGAGGAACTGCAGTTTTTGGAATTTTCCACATGTAATGTTGGCTCATTTTTTCTCAAATGACCAACTCTGATATTTCTAATTTTTTTTAACTGGGTTTGTTTTCATCTATATTTAGGACTAATGTGAAAATCTGAGTATGTTTTAGCACCAGTATGTGCATTTCAGCTTAAATTTTACGCCATAATTTGACCATCATCTTTCCAGTGTATCAGGGAGACCAGCTTGTGATCTGCTGCCCGTCATCCGTCGACCATGGGTGCAAAATTCAGCAAACCTACATCTAACCCGCTGAGAAACGTGTTTTCCTGTTTCAAATGTGGCCAATCCAGGCAACCATCCTTTTATCATAATATATCCCCCCAACCGAGCATCTTTGCTACACTAAAGAGGCGCAATGTCCCCAGGCCCAACGAGTTCATACATCTTTTCAGCAACTGCATCTCTGCTGCTACAACCAGAACCCAAGAGTACCTCACCTTCAAGGATCCAGAGGACAAGTTACGCCCGAGTCTTGAGGTGCTCACTCAGGTAGCAACACTTATTGAACAAAATACGTCATCAATAACCAAGACATTTTGCTTTAGAGAAGTTACTGAAATATCTCACGCTTTCACAGGTCTTCCTGATGACCTACATCACACGGAGTGTTGAGGTCAACCTGCAGGATACCCTTAACTGCACAGTCATGACTCCTGAGCAGCGCGTCCTCCTGGGTGCTGACTGGGTTTGGGCAGTGCTGGAGAGGCCGACCAAGAACCCCAAGTTCCAGATTGTCGTGCAGGTCCTGCACCTGTCTGAAAGGGAGGAGGCTGAGCAGAAGGTCTCTATGGACACCTGCAGTGAATCCATCCAGATGGCCCAGATGGAGTCCAGCAACAATAACATGTACGAGAGAATGGTGAACTTCTGCAGCTCCATCGGCAAGGACTGCTACGCTCTCTTCTTGTTTTTTGGGAAAAAAACCGACAAGGTGAATATCTATGGCGTCCTCAGCAATAATTTCGAGGCGGCCAAAGGGAAATGCAGGATCGACAGAGCTCTGATCGAGAACTTCTTTAAAGGTTTGAGGTATCTCCATACGCCTTTGGGAATGATGCAGGCAATTATGACCAAAAATAAAGGTGAACCCATCACTGTCATGATTAAATTCAGCTGAATCACAGTAAGACGAGCACGCCGAGCTACGTAGTTATGTTGTATCGAAGAGGTCAAAGGTCACAACACCACAAAAACAGGTCTGCATTCTATAAATATATCAGACTATTATATATGATATATAAAACAGAATTATATCATAAACATATAAGAAATTGAAACATAATCCAAAGTATGCATTTGTAACAATGTAAAAGGTTTTAAAGCTGAACAGAAATACTCAGACCAGCCCTTCTGACACCAAAATTACGCCGCTCTTCCCCATTCTGATGCTCGGTTTGAACTTCAGCAGGTCGTCTTCACCATGTCTACATGCCTTACAGCAATCCGCTGCTGCCGTGTGATTGGCTGATTAGATATTTGTCTTAGCAAGCAGTTAACAGGTGTACCCAACAAAGTGGCCAATGGGTAACTGTATGTTTGCTGTTTGGAACAACCTGCCTGAGGAACTCCACTTAGCGCTTCCTGAAAATCCGTTTCACTTCTTTGGTGGTGCTTTCTGCATGTGGTTCTACTTTTTTCCCCTCATCTTACCTCTTTTCTCTTAATTCTATTATTAACTATTATCCATCCATCTTCATCCGCTTTATCCGAGGCCGGGTCGCGGGGGCAGCAGCCTAAGCAGAGAGGCCCAGACCTCCCTTTCCCCAGCCACCTCCTCCAGCTTATCTGGGGGAACACCAAGGCGTTCCCAGGCCAGCCGAGAGATATAATCTCTCCAGCGTGTCCTGGGTCTGCCCCGGGGCCTCCTCCTGGAACTATTATTTCATTCATTATTCTTTGGAGTTCTATCTTTTCATCTCATTTTAACTTTCACCTTTTTAATGCTGTTTTTGGAAAGCATTTCATAACGCTGATTTTGATACGTGACATGCAAATAAACTCCTATTATGTATTACAACAACTTCAGAGTCATGTTTTTAATCCTGGTGTTAGAGCTTAGTACAGCTTGACCAGTGGTTAAGCTACAGAAAGGGAAAGATGTACTTACCCACTCAAAACGTTATCGAAGGAGACCACTAACATGTTCCACACATCCATTTATTCTCTTCCCCTCATCCAGTTATGGGTTGCAGTGCGGCTGGAGCCCATTCCAGTGGTCACAGGGTGAGAGGCAGCCAACCAGTCACAACTACAGCCAATTAAGAATCACTAATTATCATAACATGCAAGTCTTTGGACTATGGGAACAAGCTGGAGCACCCAGAGAGAATCTGAGGGCCTTAGCTGGCCGGTAGATTCAAACCCAGACCTTCTTACTGTGTGGCGATGGTGCTAACCACCGCACCACCATGCCGCCCACTCAATTACTAATGTAGCTCAGTGATTCAACAGAGTAATAACTACTCGAAACTGCAGTGACAGCTGTATGCACAACAATATAAAAAAATCTGCACTTGTTAAATATTTTAAGACAAAGTTTTTAGTTTAGATAAAGAAAACAAGTATCCAATTTAAAGGCACATTTACACTCATCCAAGTTCCTCCATCACTAAACAGGTATAAAAAAAACAACAACTCCCACAGCAACAACATAAAACACGTTTTAAAACATTAATGCTCACATGATCACAGATTGTCTTTGAGCTCGATCTCAAAATTTCTGACCGCTATGGTTTTATCATAAAATCCCTCTACTGTCCAAAATTAAAGTGGAATGTTGAACATTCCTATGCCCTTAGGCATCAGGAACATTACGCTATCATCTCTTTAGATATCAGGAATGTTTTCACACAGAAAAAGAGACTCGAGTGCTTAAAGACTAAAGCCGGAGCCCGTCATAGTTCATCCTTCACGTCCGTTTCTTCTTTGTAGCTTTTACGCTCACATCTGCAGGCAGCAGTGTGGTCATCCAGCTGAGGCACCAGCTCCATGTCTGCGTGTTGCGTCGGCTGTCCCGTCTGTCGCTCTGAATACATGTGCAGCACTTTGTAGTAGTAACAGTACAGCCTGCTGGGCTGCAGCAGCTCTCTGGCCGCTGCCTGGCCCGCTCTGGCGATCTCTTGTGCTTCAGCGTCGTTCTCTTTAGCCCATCTGATCTTCTCCAGAAGGTCCGACAGGTTTCTCTTCACAGGAATGTAATGTGTTCCTGCCTTCATGTGGCTGTAGAAATGTTCATAGTAATGAGAGTCCTGTTTCAGAACCAGACTGTTCCCGAGCATCAGGTAAGGAAACCGGTACGCTGCCACTGTTCCATCAATGTTCACCTGATATTTGTACTGCAAGAGGAAGACAAGGTGGCACGAGTTGCATACATACGTTACGGATGTATTAAATCTTTGCATAAAGACGAGGCATCAAGGAGCTAAACTTAAACATTCTAGTGAAGTGAGTAACGTATGGATGTATATATTTATTATTATATTTATTAAAGAAAAGACTATTTTAAGCTTCCTTACCTTAAAGAAGTCAAAGAATCCAACAAGTGATGCTTTGCCAACGTGTTTCTCCTGGTCTCTAAAGAAGAACCACGCAGTGATGCCGGCATCAAGGAGCTCTGGGGTTTTTTTAGACAGCGATACAAGCTGAAGACGCTCCTCTCGACTGTCCCGACCCCGGAAAAACGCCCGCTCAGTTTTATTCACCCACGGAGGCCCTGATGGAAGTATATATTACCGAGTGGGAAGAAATGTCTACATTTACATACATATTGACCGATCATTACCATATTTCTCCTAAAGGTGTTGACTGATTCGTATATTAAGACTTACTGACTCAGATTTACTGAAAGTTAAAATATGTCAAATAGAGGAATCACCATACATCCCACGATACGATATTATTGCAATTTTTAAAAATATTTTGCGATATTCAGATTCTGTACATAAAGGTAAACTTTATCAATATTCATTTTATCTAATATCAAAGTCTCGCACTCAGTCTTTCTCTCATTTCAGTTTTATTGTTGACAAACTGAACGGTTTGTATTACAGTCTAGTCCAACTTAACTGAATCAACCATCTGGTACAATTATAGCTATTCTGAACTATGCAGTTTATGAAAACTATGCAGCCCCTTCAGCAACTGAAGAATTATATTTTGTAAATTAAAACAAAATATAATTTCACATTAAATAAAAAGTTTTAAACTTAATTAAAATAAAACATGTCTTAAATTAAAATAAGTAAACTGTCATGTTTATTGCTGCCATAAAAAAGTTAAACACATTTGGACAGTGAAGGAATGTCAGGATTCTTGCTCAGAAAAAGGATCAACATGCTCTGAAGTCAGAGCACAAAAACTTTTTTTGTAACAAAATATCGATTTCTGCTGTCCCTGTATCCATACATTATTAGCAAACAAAATATCACGATACTACACAGTATCGATTTTTCCCCCCACCCCTAATGTCAAAATATGTATTAAATCCACTAAAAATCCACTTCCTTGTCATTTCTATCTTTAAAATGTTAACAAACAAGAGCAGAATGTGTAATTTAGAAAAAACAGTGACTTTAGATGAAAACTGCTTCTGACTAACAAAAATCGAACATGTCGACCGACATTGGGAATGTCGTGCGCAGAAAGAAGTGCCATCTTATATCTATCATTCATCACATGGACAAACGTATTGGCCCACACCTCTTAATCTTTGAATTCATCTGTTTTCAGTCCCACTGCAACAGGCTTGTGATATTTTTACAAACAAGTGTTGCAAACTGAAAAACTCCACAGTCCCAAACCGCCTCTGGAATCAACATCTGCTCCTGTAGGTGTAATGTGTAGGTTTTGTTCATACAGTGTATAGAGCAGGGGTAGGCAACTCCAGGCATCAAGTGCCGGTGTCCTGCAGGTTTTAGACGTGCCTTTGATCCAATACTGCAGATTCAAATTGCTAAAAGACCTCCTCAACATGTCTTGAAGTTCTCCAGAGGCCTGGTAATGACTTTTGATTCAGCTGTGTTGACTCAGGGTGACATCTAAAACCTGAAGGTCTGCAGTTGCCTACCCCTGGTATAGAGTCTATGGACTGTGGTGCCCTCTGGTGGACAGTTACAAAAACAAACCAAAGGAGAAACCGCCTTCATAACGACAACCACCCTCACAGATGGATTCTTTGGTTGTGATCTTTTGGATCTTCGTTAAACTAGCTGCAGCTAAACATACAGCTTCTACAACAAGTTCAACCTCTATACTGCCTGAAGAAGAACAGCCCACTAAGTTGGATTATGTAGTTCAGGAAACCTTGCACACTGTAGATTTTTAAAAAAGTGCTCTATGGCTCTTGAGAACATTTTGGGAAAATACAGCAGAGGCAGCACTTTCTGTCTTTTTTATTTTATTTTTTGCTGAACGCTGGTAAGTTCAAAGCAATAAAAGGTCTTAAACTGCTGCACAGTATTAAAAGCAATAAATCAATAAAAAGTACACCTCTGTGTAGAAGTACATCCCAACATAATTTAGTCCTGCCAGTTGCAGTTTAAGTGCAATTTCCTTCAAACTCAGATACTCAATAAGAAGGTTTAACAACTTGTAGCACAGACAGAAATATACGAGCGATGATGACATAAACTGAGGGCTGTTTTGCTCAGGAGTATCAAAGTTACCTGTATTCCCTTGGACAGACAGGAGGTCATTAGTGACCCCTCTCAGTGTCTCCAGGGTGGAGTGTGTGACCTCATAGGTAGGGAGGACGATATCCCGTGTGTCTGTGGAGCCACACCACGATAAGATCGGAACAGCAGCCGACGTCTTCGTCTCTAGCGGCCAGTCACCCACATTGATGTAAAACTCCACATCAGGCACCCTCACCTGCAACAGAACATCGCTGTGTGACTGTAAAGACTTTATATATATATGTAACAGCACAGCATGGAAGAAACAGCAGAACAACTCTACCTTCCTCGTCAATGATAGCAAAATTTCATCAGAGAACATCTTGAAGTCGGTGTATTTTCCCAGCGTGCGCCGGTACACGTGATTGTTGATGATGGCGTAGTGAATGAGCCCTCCTCTGTTGGAGAATCTGTGAGGCACTTCCTGCCTGAGATGCTGCAGGTCGATGGTGGGAAACGACTTAAAGTCAGCTAGAATCTGTCGGTCATCGGCGGGACACTGCATGACGCTCTGCCAGACGGAGGCATCGGGCTCAGGACAGTCACAGTATTCATGATGCACTGGACCTGAGCATGGGAATTAGATACAGGTATAAATGCAATGTGGAAGATGAGGAGTCGCTGTCGACTTATTAAAAAAAACAAACCCCAAAATATCTGGAACAGTCGATGAAGTCAGTCAATGTTGATAAATCCCAAAAAAATACAAGTTACTGGATGTAAAGCTGCGTTAAATCTAGCGTATGTATGTGCACTCACCCCCAAATGTGACTACAAAGCAGCACAAAGACAACACTTCTTTATGCCAATGCTATAGTTAGTGTTCTTCTGCTCTATACATATGGGCTGGCTGTAATGAGGAGGTGGAGCAGGTTATCTAAGGTTGGTGGTTTAACATCTGGTTACTTGAGTCTGCATGTCAAAGTATAATTGGGCAACATACCAAACCCAAAGCTGCTCTCCAGCGTGTTCATCGCAGTGTGAATGTTACATAAAAAGCACTTAGGTGTAGACAAAAGTGATCGCATGAACCAGTCTATTTAACATTTACCGCATTCTTTTTAAAATAATTTTAATAGCTCTGACAGTCACCCTGCTCTTAAGTCTTTACTCCTTCCTGTGCTTCAGTAAACATCAGTCTTCCATTAGTACAACATGAAGTGGACAGTGTGACTCGTGATGGAAGAGTTTAAGTATAAATGCTGCAGTTCTAGGATGAGTATTTTGAGGTCCCTGTTATATCTATCTTCATCAGTCATTGTATGGGTTACCCATGGAGTGGTGAGACTTTAGTTTGTGGTCACTCTTGGCTCTGCTATCAATCCTGACTTTATTTTTTGTGCAAAACACTGGCATCATAATTAAGAGCAATGCACTCTGGAGATAAACTTTGCATGTAAAAGCAATTCGTCATTTTTATCCCGATTTCTCACCATTAAATTGATTTTTCATCTTCGTATAAGGGGTCTGAGGACAGAAGGTGATGCAACAGGTTTTCTGACTAACCTTGGATGGTGTAGGGTGAGTTAGCCACAGCAGCATCTTTGTAAGAGACCTGGATTTTCAAACCCTTGTGAGCAGTGCTGTAGAGCCGATACCTCAACAGGAAGGAGCCGTCTCCTCTGTCCAGAGGTGGAGGGACGTGGATACGGAGGTACTCATTCGTATCCAGTGAGCCGATCTTCACTTTAAACGTGTCTTTTCCTGAGCACCACATTCAAAAAGCATTTCAATGAACAGTTTGAGTGCTAACGCAAGTAACAGTTATGCATATTCGGCCGCTCGTGCACGTTTTCGTTAACATTAGCCCCCAAAAACTTTAAACGTAGCTTGCTAGCCAGCGGGGTGTAATAACAAAAGAATGCTGCAAAAACAGTTTAAGGTTAGCTTAAAAATACTGCAACAGGACTTTAGTGAGCTAATAATGTCGCGTTGGTGGTCATTTACCTGGAGACAGAGTCAGGTTTTCTCCTTTTGAATTCACTGCCTGAATAAAGAAGTAGCGGACTGGTAACACGGTGTCCGGGTTTAGCCCCGGACCCCATATCAGACACCTCTCTGGACTGATTCCTTCAGAGTCACAAACCGGGAAGCTTGTGCTTAGAAATACTAGTAAAATTACAAATCGGCTAATTAAACCACTCGGAAACGGCTCGACTACATCTACGTTCCGGTAACACGCCATACTCCAGCAGCTGGCACCGAGTAAACGTGTACAGTCACTAAATTTTAAGTGTAAAGTTTTGATAGAAACTCCTACTCCGACATGTTGGCGAAGACAACACGCCCACTGGTGATGGCCAGTGATGCCTTCACGGGAAGTTGGAAATTTTGGGGGCATACATATTGTGAACGCCCCCTACAGACATAAATACTCCACATTACTGATAAAAAAAAAAGATCTTAACCCCAATTAACCACTCCTTTGTTGTTGTTCTTGTTTTTTAACCAACTTTGCAAAATACTACACATAACAGCATCAGGATTAGTTATTGTCAGGGGTAAAGGAAGCCTTCAGATTTACTACATCATAAAAAGTACTTATATTATTGCATCTCATTTACAAGAAAAAGTTCAAGTTCTACTTGAGCAAAAGTTCACAAGTACCGTCAGGCCAATATATTTGGCTGACCTGTGCTGCGTTCATGTCACAAATCCCTTTACTGTTGTAGCTGGTGGGGTACTGTTATTTATTTATTTGTATTGTTATTGTGTAGCAACACAGCTATGTTCGCATAATATAAACAGTGAAGGTGAAAGATGAACGCTAACCTTATTCCACTCCATAAGTTAATGTGAGGGTTCCTGATGGTCAGGGACAAATGCAATTGCACTACAGGATGCTGTAAACAGACCAAACCTCAGTCAGGAGAACAACTGAGAGAATCCATCCACAATACCAGGTTAGTCATTAATATACTGCTGCATGTAGTTACATTGTAAAACTGAACTTTAAAATGAATAGTGGTAATAATAACCAAGAGAGACCGACAGTGATCACCGACTTTTTAGGGGCTTGTTGAGATTAAATAGAACAAGATACAAAGCGTTAAAACATGTTAAAATAACAACAGCCTTAATAAACGCAACTGCCAAATATTCTGAGGAGTACAACTCGGAATAGGAAGTAAAGACTTCTCTTTCAATCTCTATGAAATCTTTGCATTCAGTCCCATTTATCAGCAGGCTTGTAATTAAATTTCTCAGCTGTCTACATTTCTCCAGCTTACTAAAATATGATGAATTTTTAGTAAATCCATTTGGCTCTTCATCTTATGAAAGCACCCTGGGCTTTCTCAAGGTAAAGATCATCTAATTTAGTCTGGTACTCCATCAATTTATTTTTCTGTTGTTTTTTTCCCCTGTTTTTCTGTTTGGTTTTTCTTTACTACAGCACTGAGTTATTTCTCGAAGTAAATTACTTTCATATTCTCATTTTTCCATATTGTTATTTGCAGAATTTTATAGTAAATTCTTTGATCTTGAATTGAACAAATTCCCATTTCTGTATAATACCCACTATTGATTCCTTATTTTCAGTATCTCTGATTATATGTCTAATTTTATCATAATATTAATCCCTATTTAAAAGGCTGGCATTGACTTCCCAATATTAATATCCCCTGCTACTAAGTTCCTTCCTTGTTGGTTCTAAGACAAGATCAATAAAGCAGTGATCAGATAGGGGTGCTGCTGCTTTCTCCTTTAGGGTTAAACCACGAATATTTCTTAACTCCAGGATTCATACATCTCCAAATGTCTGTGAAATTATTATCACAAGCAAAGTTCTCAGTAATGTTATTCTGCTGCCTCCTTCCTAAGCGAGGCGCCCATCTGTCCATCCATTCATCTGGTGTCAATTCAATTCAATTCAATTTTATTTATATAGCGCCAAATCACAACAAAAGTCGTCTGTGCTGTGATGAACTCTGAAACCTGACTGAAACTCTTCAAATAAACCATTCCTCTGCAGATGATCTGTTAGCTGTTTGACAACTACTCTTTCAAGGATTTTTGGTATGAAAGGAAGGTTGGAGATTGGCCTATAATTAGCTAAGACTGCTGGGTCTAGAGATGGCTTTTTGAGTAAAGGTTTAACTGCAGCCACCTTGAAGGCCTGTGGTACATAGCCGATTATTAGAGATAGGTTGATCATATATAAGATCGAAGAATTAATCAATGGCAGGACTTCTTTGAGCAGTTTTGTAGGAATGGGGTCTAAAAGACACGTTGATGGTTTGGAGGAAGTAATTATTGAAGTTAACTCAGAAAGATCAATTGGAGAAAAAGAGTCTAACTTAACATCAATGGTACTAAGAGTAGCTGTAGATAATATTACATCTGTGGGATGATTATTGGTAATTTTTTCTCTAATGATAAAAATTTTATTTGTGAAGAAGTTCATGAAGTCATTACTAGTTAACGTTAAAGGGATGGTTGGCTCAAAAGAGCTCTGACTTTTTGTCAGCCTGGCTACAGTGCTGAAGAGAAACCTGGGGTTGTTCTTATTTTCTTCAATCAGTGATGAGTAGTAAGCTGTTCTGGCTTTGCGGAGGGCTTTCTTATAAAGCAACAAACTATTTCTCCAGGCTAAATGATGATCCTCTAAATTTGTGACACGCCATTTCCTCTCCAGATTACGAGTCATCTGCTTTAGGGTACGTGTTTGAGAATTATACCACGGGGTCAGGTACTTCTGATTAGAGACCTTAGTTTTCACTGGAGCTACAGTATCCAGAGTCGTACGTAGTGAGGAGGTGAAATTATTAACAAGATAATCGACCTCTGTTGGGGTAGCGTTCAGATAGCTGCTCTGCTCTGTGTTGGTACAGGGCATTGACGATGATAACAGTGGCTGGATTATATTCTTAAACTTAGTTACAGCGCTTTCAGAAAGACATCTACTTTGATAAAGTCCACTCTCCACTGCTGCGTAATCAATTATTGTAAATGTAAATGTTATCAGGAAATGATCAGACAGGAGAGGGTTTTCAGGAAACACTGTTAAATGTTCAGTTTCTATGCCATATGTTAAAACAAGATCTAGAGTGTGATTAAAGTGGTGGGTGGGTTCTTTTACATTTTGAGAGAAACCAATTGAGTCTAACAACAGATTAAATGCCATGTTGAGGCTGTCATTTTTAGCATCAACATGGATGTTAAAATCACCCACAATAATTATTTTATCTGAGCTCAGAACTAAATCAGATAAAAAGTCTGAGAAATCAGACAGAAACTCTGTGTAAGGCCCAGGTGGACGGTAGATGATAACAAGTAAGACTGGTTTCTGAGTTTCACAGCTGGGGTGGACAATGTTAAGCATCAGGCTTTCAAATGAATTAAAAGTCTGTCTTGGTCTTTCATTAATTAATAGACTGGTGTGAAAAATTGCTGCCACACCGCCCCCTCGACCTGTGCTTCGAGATTTCTGGTAGTTAGAATGACTCGGGGGTGTTGATTCATTTAAACTAACATAATCATCCTGCTGCAACCAGGTTTCTGTAAGGCAGAGTAAATCAATTTGTTGATCAATTATTAAGTCATGTACTAACAGAGACTTGGAGGAGAGAGACCTAATATTTAATAATCCACATTTCACTGTTTTACTCTTTGGTTCAGATGTGGATACTGTATTATTCTTTCTTTGTAAATGTTTAAGTTGTTTGTTGCTGGTTTTTAGTTTGTTTTTTGTCTTTTTGGAAGCAGACACAGTCTCTATGGAGATGGGTTTTTGGGGGGGGTAGCAGGAGGAGAGAAGCTGCAGAGAGGCGTGTAAGACTGCAACTCTGCTTCCTGGTCCCAACTCTGGATAGTCATGTTTTGAGGGGTTTAATAAATTTGTCGATATTTCTAGAAATGAGAGCTGCTCCATCCAAAGTGGGATGGATGCCATCTCTCCTAACAAGACCAGGTTTCCTCCAGAAGGTTTGCCAATTATCTATGAAGCCCACATCGTTTCTGGGACACCACTCAGACAGCCAGCAATTTAAGGAGAACATGCGGCTAAACACTTCACTCCTGGTCTGATTGGGGAGGGGACCAGAGAAAACTACAGAGTCCGACATTGTTTTGGCAAAGTTGCACACCGATTCAATATTGATTTTAGTGACCTCCGATTGGCGTAACCGGGTGTCATTACTGCCGACGTGAATTATGATTTTACTGAATTTACGTTTACCCTTAGCCAGCAGTTTTAAATTTCCTTCAATGTCGCCTGCTCTGGCCCCTGGAAGACAATTGACTATGGTTGCCGGTGTCTCTAGCTTCACATGTCTGAGAACAGAATCACCAATTACCAGAGTTTGACCCCCAGCGGGTGTGTCACCGAGTGGAGAAAAACGGTTAGACAAATGAACGGGTTGGTGGTGTACCTGGGGCTTCTGTTTAGGACTACGCTTCCTCCTCACCGTTACCCAGCCGTCTTTCCCCAGCTGCTTGGGATCTGCCGGGGAACAGCTAGCGGGGCCTACGCTATCTTCGGCTGCACCAGCTACAGGGGCCTGGCTAGCTAAGGGTGAGAGAAGGGTGCAAAGCCGAGTCTCCAGTTCAGTAATCCTGGCCTCCAGAGCTGCAAATATGCTACATTTGTTACAGATATCATTACTGCTAAAGGAGGCCGAGGAGTAACTAAACATCTGACACAATGAGCAAGAAAGTGCAGAAGGGACAGGTGAAGTAGCCATGGTGCTAACGGGTCGGCTACGAGCTAAGCTAGAGAAACAGTACAGAGACAGTGAGTGAATACTATAAATTAGGTAGTGAGTACACAGAAAGTGTGCTTCGGATGAAGCACGTGAAGATTATACTGTGAAAAAAGAATGTATTTAAAAGTTGTTAATTAAACTGCTAAGCAAATAAGCTACTCAGAAACACCACTGTGTTTGAGCAGGAACAGGAAGCGATACTATACCACAGAGCGAGCGAACACCCTCGCTCTGTGGGAGCCGTGAGGTTTTTTTTTTCTTTCTCTCACCCTCTCTCTCGCCCTTTTTTCCGCTAAACTCCGCATGCGCGGCCTGTACTTTGCGCTGGGCAGAGGGGGGAGGGGCGTTAGTTACACTCGCAGCAGCACAGGAACAGAGCCAGAGAGAAAGAGAGCGAGGGACAACAAAGTCACATTAGAAAGGGATAGTAATCATCCACTATTTTCAGTTGCAGATGATAAAGGATTCAGAAATCATGCAGGCCCATATGACAGAGAATGTGCATCTTGTTTTTGTTTTAATATTTTAATTTATATTTAATTGTGTTGTGGTTTGCAGTGTTTTGTGTTGTTTCACGTTAAATTTGGTTAAAAGGTAAAAGCTGAAAATTTAAATAGTTAAAAGTTTAAAATGTAAATAGTTGTTCTTTGTATTATATGATTTATTTATTACATTTTATGTGGAGTGAATAAATAAAGTATATTTATGGTGGCCCTTAGAGACAAAGCACGTACAAACTCCAAAACACGTAAAAACTCCAAAACGCGTAAAAACTCAGACGCACTTACAAACCCCGAAGCATGTACAAACTCCAAAACACGTAAAAACTCAGAAGCACGTACAAACTCCAAAACACGTAAAAACTCAGAAGCACGTACAAACTCCAAAACACGTAAAAACTCAGAATCACGTACAAAAAAGACAACAGAAGTACTCCAGGATGCTAGGGTGCAGTGTTGAGCTTTTGTTACCTAGTGGCTACACAAGCCAGCAAGTATCAACAACCGGATTTGGTGTGTGGTAGTAACAGGTAAATGAATTTTTTTTTTTTAATTATTTGAATAAATATGAGTGCTTGTCTATAAATACACAAACAATACGCACATGCTTTCAATTGTGTAATTTAAGTGATCTGGGTAGCTCTGTTTTGGAAGTTCAGTTAACGCCAGAAATGTGTTTTGGAGTTTGTACGTGCTTTTTGGAGTTTGTATATGCTTTAGAGTTTGTACGTGCTTTGTCTCTAGGGGCCATATATAAACATATATAAATATAACCACTTTTTTTTACATTAATAATTCCTTTTCTGCATAATTTTATATTATTGTTAATGATTAAATAATTAAAGCAACAAAACAACCTGAAGATCCGGTTCGGAGCCGAAAGAGCCGGCTCTTTTTAGTGAGCCGAGCCGAAAGAGCCGGATCTCTAAAAAGAGCCGGAAATCCCATCACTAGAGGTCATAGGTCAGCAAGAGGGAAGTGGGCCGAGGGCAGCATGGCTGATGATGACCGCGTGATCTCCAGTCTCAATAAGAGTGTAAGCACGACCAGCAGCAAACCCTTCAAACGAAGCCTTCGGGGAGCGCTCCTTTCTTTAACAGCTTCCAGAGTTTTAAGACTTAAAGAAAACTTTTTAAAGGAAGTGGGTCAGCACATCCTGCCAACACGGCTGATAGATGTCAACAGCAACTCGTATGCGTCACGATAGGCTATCAGTGCAGCCATGATTAATGAAATCACTCGACTTTAAGTCAGCAGGACACAGCTGAGCCCGGAAACTCCCTCCTTTACAGAGAGATGCAAATATTTCAAAGCTTATTGCAGTAAAATGATTGTGTCGCAGCACGAGGAAGTACTGCGGTCTAAGCCTTTTCAGTAAGAGGAAGTTCAGGCTTTATTCAGTGGTTTAGACTCACTCTGGACAGGAGTCAGTACGTATGAAGAAACCGAGTACTGACAGAAACATGACTGATATTCGTTGACCCGAAAAAGCAATAATGTTAAAAGAAATGACACTTCATTTAACTCTGAACGTGTCTGCTGTCAGATTATATTCTAATGCAGTTCCACTTTAACAGTAAATCATTGAAAACGTTTATTTTACTTTGAGAGGTGACGGGTTTCAGATCATAATTTACATTTTTATAGCACAATATTTGTCTCCTTTCCTGCACAATACCAAGAAGTTGGCAAAGGCTAAGCCGCTCTATAATAAGGCTGCTCCCTGAACAGTACGGATAGAAAGAAATAGTTTGTTTTTCCACTAAATTACCAAGAAATTAGTAACTGAAGCACCTGCAGTGCTTAACTTATTCATTTGTCTTCTGTAGCAGTGGTAGAATAGTTATGTTAAGCTTTAAGTTTATGTCTTGCATATTTCCACAACCATATCCATAATCACATACTGTGTATGCTACCGTTGCATATAGTGTATTATCTTATTTTTAATTTGTTTGTACTTTTTTTGTATTTTTCCTTCTGATATCTGTACCTGAGCTGAGGTAACGCAAAAATTTCCCCGTCGTCGGATCAATAAAGTCTTATCTTAAAAATCTGACATTACTGCCTTATTTTATTTATTTTATTCCTAGAGTATTTAAAAGTAGAATGGGAGGCAGAGCCTTCAGTTTTCAGGCCCCTCTTCTGTGGAACCAGCTTCCAGTTTGGATTCAGGAGACAGACACTATCTCTACTTTTAAGATTAGGCTTCAAACTTTCCTTTTTGCTAAAGCATATAGTTAGGGCTGGACCAGGTGACCCTGAATCCTCCCTTAGTTATGCTCCAATAGACGTAGGCTGCCGGGGGATTCCCATGATGCATTGAGTTTTTCCTTTCCAGTCACCTTTCTCACTCACTATGTATTAACAGACCTCTCTGCATTGAATCATATCTGTTACTAACCTCTGTCTCTCTTCCACAGCATGTCTTTATCCTGTCTTCCTTCTCTCACCCCAACCAATCACAGCAGATGGCACCGCCCCTCCCTGAGCCTGGTTCTGCTGGAGGTTTCTTCCTGTTAAAAGCGAGTTTTTCCTTCCCACTGTCGCCAAAGTGCTGCTCATAGGGGGTCATATGATTGTTGGGTTTTTCTCTGTATCTATGAAGTGCCTTGAGGCGACTTTTGTTGTGATTTGGCGCTATATAAATAAAATTGAATTGAATCTCTTTAGTCTTCTGAACATTTAGAGACAGGTTGTTGTTCTCACTCCAGTCCACCAGGTGTTGGACCTCCTCTCTGTACTCAGACTCATCGTTGATGGCGATGAGACCCCGACTGTTGTGTCATCTGCAAGCTGGATGATGTGATTTGAGCTGTACTGTGCAGTACAGTCATGTGTTAGCAGGTGAACAGCAGTGGGCTGTGTTTATTCCTAGTGAGTCCAACTTCTTTACCAGCTTCTGGGGAAGTTAGGTTATATATTACCAGTAACTTTTCAGATCAAAAGGTGATGAAGTTCAGATTTTTTCACCATATCATTGATGAAACTTCCTTTTTTTTAAATTTGAGCATCAGGGACAAGGCTGTTAATTGTTAAGGTCAAACTTAAGCATGTGAATGTACTGTATGTGTGAACACTCGAGAGCAACAGAACAGGATCTGGGATGCACTGAACAGGTTCCTGAAAACTGTGGAACAAACCAAAAATGCTTATAAAGATGTGATGCAGTGTGTGCACTTAACAAACAATGAAAATAGAGATTTTTCATTATTAAAATATGTAAAAGGACTCTGATGTGTGAGTGACGTGTATTGTTATATCTTACACCGATTAGTTTTCTCTGAAACGTAAAAAGAAGAAACAAACATGTACTCCCCCTCCGTCTGTTCTCACCTGTCATTTTAGTGATAAATATGTCTTGAATTCTCAAATTGACTCGTTAAATATTTAACCTAATTAAACCCTAAAAATGGAGTCATAAGACTTTTGTCCAAATGTTACCTGCAATCACAACAACAGTCACCTGAAGGGGCTGAATACCGCAAAGACCCCACCGAACAGTTAATCTCATGCAGTGCTGATTTAAAAACTCTCACATATTTGGACAATCTATAATCTTCTAACACAAAAACATACAAGTGTTCACTGAAGTAAACACACAGAGCAGTAGCAGATTTTTTTTAAATGTGTTTTATTTATTTTCATTTGCTGCTAACTGCAAAATCTACAAATAAGAAAAGGGGCAGTTAACAAATGCAGTGCTCTCCAGTATGTGAACCCCTCAGCTGAATTTTTAGGTTTTTCAGTTCAAGCCAATTAAATGAAATCCAAAAATTCAACCCCAACAATCAAATGACCCCCTATGAGCAAGCACTCTGGCAACGGTGGAGAGGAAAAACTCCCTTTTAACAGGAAGAAACCTCTGGCAGAACCAGGCTCAGGGAGGGGCGGTCTTCTGCCATGACTGGTTGGGGGTTGAGGGGCAAAATTAAATCAAACATAAAGGAGAGCACAGCGTATTTATAAGATTACCTGATAATAATCATGACCCCACAGAGCGAGACCCCACTCAGCCAAAAAGCTTTGAGATGGCCCAGCAAGCTGCAGGAACACCAATGGCCACTGTGGCAAGACCCAAACCTACTTTAAGTAGGCCAAGACACCACCAAGAATAGGTATCCACAGTTTCCTTGAGTTCTGCATTGTCTTTTCTAAGCTGTGCGTTCTCCTGCGTGAGTTTATCTACCTTACTTTTAGCCTCGCACAGCTCAGCACAAATTCTCCTTTTCTCATTAAGGTGACCATCGTCCTCTGTCTGAGCCATTGTAATCAAATTCTGCATTACTCGATCCACTGTACCACTCAGTCTGCGAAATTTCTCATCAAGGTTTGGTACAGGGAGTAAATCATTTAACATTTCCTGTGCCATTTTTTTTAAATTAAAAATTAAATTAAATTAAAAGCACAGTGTCACAGTGTATTAGCTTTTTGAAAATGCCCCAAAGTAAACTGTGTTAAACGAGCTCTTTTATTTAAGGACTAGTGGCAAAGAATATGACGTCACAGCGATCGTTTGAGAAGATCAAAGGATCAAAGGAGCGCTGTGGATCATTCTGCGCATGCTCAGATCATGCGAATTTCTTGTCTATCACATATGGTCTGTATCCCAATTCAGGGTCTGCACGCTTGAAGTACGCGCACTACGAGTACTACCTACGGTGCGTACTATAAGTACGAGAAGTGAGGAAGTACGAGGCTTGTGAAATGGGCGGTCTAGCCTCCGTCGCGCTGCCCAGGTTGCCTAGCAACCATGATACCAACCGCTGGAAACGTGTCATACAGCTTTGTTTGGCAGCAGCCCGTTTGCAGACCTCGTACAAATTGCTGTCCACCAGGGGTGCAACTCAACCGAGCCCCACTCGGTGGCCTGGACTGTTGGGGAGGAAAGGTAGAGTCATCCTCCTGTTCCTCATCCATGTCCTCCAGGTCGAGGAGGTCGGAGTCGGCATCGCCCTCCGCGTCCTCGCCACCCGGCTCGCCCACGTTTTGATCGCGGAGGTCCTCGAACGATGGGGGCATGAGCGGGGACTCTTCTTCCATCATGTCCGCCCAGCTTGTGGAGGCTCGCGGATGACGGATATCGCTCGTAGCAGTAGCCGCCGACAGGCAGGGGTCCTGACTGTTTGTTACTGCTACTCTCAGCCTCCTTTCCAGGACTTTCTCTGGCATCAAAGCACAGTGTGGGCATCCCTGAGGGTCCGCCAGTGAAGCCTGAACATGCTTGGCACCCATACAGACGATGCACATTGGATGAGGGTCCCTGCCCGAGATGGTGGCACCGCATGATGCGGGGCACGGGCGGGATGCAGCCTCTTTAGCCGTCGGCTCCGACCTTTTGGCGGGAGTAGGAGCCGTAGACATGGTTAGCGGAAAGGGGTGAGACTAAGCTACACCAGGCTCGTCTCGACACGTTAGCCCACAAGTAGCTAGGACTAGCAGCGGGTGTTAAATCCGATCTAGTCGCGGCGGGAGTCAGCTCGTCGTGACACGTTAGCTGCACTCCGCTAGCCAATATCCTTAGCAACTTAATGCTAACCGAACCCTAGGTCAGGGGTCTGCAACCTTTAACACCCAAAGAGCCACTTGGACCCGGTTTCCACGCAAAAGAAAACACTGGGAGCCGCAAATACTTTTTGAAATCTAAAATGAAGATAACACTGTATATATTGTTGTTTTTACCTTTATGCTTTGTGTGAACAACTAAAGTAAGTAAGTAAAGTTTATTTATTAAGCGCTTTTCACAGACAGGCAGTCACAAAGCGTTGTACACAAATATTAAAATAAACAATACAATCAATAGACATTATACACAATGTAAAAGATCAAATGTAAAGAATGTAAAGAATGTAAAATACGTAGATCAACAAAAGGCTTGTTTGAACAGAAAAGTTTTTAACTGCTTTTTAAAAGAATCCACAGAGCAAATAAGCTGTGTTGCTTATGAAATCCATGAAGTGCTACAGAGAATATTACATTTTATTTATGTAATTAACACATTTTGAACTCTTAAATAAAAAAAGGAAAGACACCCAGCTGAACTAAAATGATCCAGCAAACAAAAACTGTTGTGAGCCACCACCCTCATATCGCCTTTCTGCTTTTGGAGCCTTGACCTGACTTTTAAAAAGTAATTGGAAAAAAGCACTATGCTGCTAAAAAAGGAAAAATAGATATTTGCAAAATTCTGCCTAAATATGTATTTTACCTGGTTACTGTGTGTGGCGGGGCGTGGTCTGCAGCGCCGCTGGGAGGCGGACGCACCTGAGCAGCACCCGCAATCACACCTCGCCACCTTAAAGTCTGCGCTCTCTCTTCTGTTGTGTTGTCGGGCTGTGAGCTGAAAAGCTACAGCCGGCTGTATGCGTACAGCAGCCGTGTGTGAAAAGTGGTCAGTAAAGAGATGCTGAAAAGCGTGTTCATGCAAACATCGTCGGGTCTGCCGTGATATGTTTACAATAAGACTTATGGTCCCGAAGCTGTGCGCAGCATCTGCAAATCGGGGCTTTCATCTTTACGCAGGACTGTAAGCTGTCATCTGTGAGGCGTGAGCGGTGTTTGTTTTAACATAGTTCATGGTGGAGCTGCTGACATAATGTGGATCCAAAGATCCATAACTGGCCTACCTGGGGTCGAAAGTCTCGATAAATGCACGGCGTTTCGGCGGGTACACCGGCTTCCGCGAGTGTGACGCTTATTTTGAGCGGTGAAAAAATAATATAATATAATTTTATTTTTATATTTCAAAATCACAATAATCTTCCAATTTAGAAGTACAAGTTAAAAAAAGAACTAAACACAAATAAAATACACTTCAGCTAAATACTTCTAATTTATTTTCCCAAACCACCGGGAGCCGCAGTATAAGGACAAAAGAGCCGCAGGTTGCCGACCCCTGCCATAGTGAAACACCGAGCGAAGTTAGAAAAAGAACGTGTCATACAGCTTTGTTTGACAGAAATGAAGGAGAACATCTTTTGTTCATTTGGTTGTTTGTTTCTCTAGAGCTTTGTGTGATTAGTTGAGTATCTGAGGCTGAGACCACAGGACAGTAAAACATGATTGTTGGGCTTCATTTCTGTACTGAACAGTCATTTAAGATTAGCTAGTAAATAACAATTAGCTAATGTTGTTCATGAGACTAAAGTCATCTCACTTTGGTAATGTAAATATAATATGGCCAATATTATAGTTATTATATTAATCATTATTAGTTATTAGGGGAGACCGGGGTCAGTTGTAACACTTCCAATTTCTCCAATCAGGGCTAAGTTTCAAATGATGTGACTCATCCTGTACATGCCCAATTCAGTTCTGCTATCACATTTGCATCCAGTCCCATTTATCAGCAGGCCTGTAATTAAATTTCTCTGCTGTCTACATTTCTCCAGCTTACTAAAATACGATGAATTTTTAGTGAATTCATTTGGCTCTTCATCTTATGAAAGCAACCTGGGCTTTCTCAAGGTAAAGATCATCTAATTTAGTCTGGTACTCCATCAATTTGTTTTTCTGTTTTTCTGTTTGGTTTTTCTTTACTACAGCATGGAGTTATTTCTCGAAGTAAATTACTTTCATATTCTCATTTTTCCATATTCAGTTATTTGCAGATTGTTATAGTAACTTCTTTGATCTTGAATTGAACAAATTCCCATTTCTGTATAATACCCACTATTGATTCCTTATTTTCAGTATCTCTAATTATATGTCTAATTTTATCACAATATTCATCCCTATTTAAAAGGCTGGCATTGAATTCCCAATATTAATATCCCCTGCTACTAAGTTTCTTCCTTGTTGGTTCTAAGACAAGATCAATAAAGCAGTGATCAGATAGGGGAGCTTTGGAGATTTTAGATTGTGAGGTACACCAAAAAATGGCATCGCTCACCAACCAATAATCAATTCCTGACCTGCTTTCTCCATTAGGTTTAAACCACAAATATTTCTTAACTCCAGGATTCATACATCTCCAAATGTCTGAAATTATTATCACAAGCAGAGTTCTCAATAATGTTATTCTGCTGCCTCCTTCCTAAGCGAGCCATCCATCCATCTGGTGTCATGTTCCCATCGCCTCCAACGACAGTATAATCTGTGGGGTACATAACTTTAACTCTGAAATCACATTTGTTAAATTTTCCAACAGACTTTTATTTTGACCCTCATTATTTATGTCCATAAAGCCTTGTTGAAATGCGAAGGTTAACCAGTGGCTCTCTCTGTCAGCTTTGTAAGTTATAATTTGCCCTGGGAATTTATTAAAACAAATTGCCACACTTCCAGATCGATTAGATCCATGGCTGAAAAGAATCTGGTCTCCCCACCGATCAGTCCAAAATGTAACATCAGCATCTACAGAGTGAGTGTCTTGTAGAAATAAAGAGTGACATTTTTCTTAACAATGTCCTTCAAACCCTGAATGTTTAATAAACTAAATATAATTTGCGAGTGAACCATAACAAGAAAAGAAAAAATGAAATGAAAAAAATAAAGAGGTATGAGTTTAACCCATAACACTTGTCACCCACTCAGTGACTAGTAACCTCTAATTTTCAGCCGAGCTCTGTTGTCCCATTAATAATATTCCACCGTATAACAGTCGCCAATCCTCCGTCCTTCAATGTATCCACGAGGATGCAAGCAACAAGACAGAGGACCTCTGTCTTGTTGCTTGTTCAATTTGAGGCCACATCTGCTTCCTCTCTTCCAAATCCTCCCGCGGCAGTACCTCAGCAAAGTGAAAACAGCCATTCTTACAGACAGCCGAACCGACTCCTTCAGATCGTAGTTGTCTTTGGTCAGCTGCTCATATCTTCTCTCCAACTTGTCAACCTTCTGTCTACATTCTTTCACCTCCAAGTTGTCACAAAATGGCCAGAGGCCGAGCACCAAAAATCAAACCCACGTGCAGGAAACCCAAGGCGGAGGCAGAGTAAAGGGTTTAACAAAGGTTTATTAACTAACACCAAAATGACGTTAACGTTAGTACTTGATTTAAGGCTTGATATATGGGGCGTGAGGGTCTTGGCCAGGGGAGAGGGACAAGCAAGGGGACAGGTCCAAGAAAGCAACGGCAGCTGCTGGTGATGATTAGGTAAGTACTGGAAGAGAGGAGAGCAGTGTTAGAGTGGTAGCCAATGAGGAGTTCTGGAGAGAGTGGAAGCTGTGAAAATCTTCGTCTTACTGTGCAGGTGGGAGATGGAAGCGTTGAGGGAGAGGTGGTGCGGTCCAGGTGGGTTAGGTGGTGTGTGGCAGCTGTCCTGAGTGGTGAAGGTCCCGAGGTGGTGTAAGGGCAGGCAGGTGAGGCAAGGAGATGATTCCAAGAGCTGGCGGGTTAACCAGATTTCCAAGATGAGTGGTTCAGTATGATGGAGTTTTCCTGGAGTAGCAACATAGGGTAGTTGACGAACTGGCGAGGAAGCAGTGTCAGCAAGCAGCTTAAATCTCCAACCTGATTGCCTCAATCAGCTTCAGGTGAGGGGGGCTGTAGGCCCTGCCCATGGGTGGATACCAGGGAGGTCCAGACCTTCAATGGAATTTTACAGCCACACACCCAGACCATGACACAAGTTGAACTGAACAGCTTTCGATAGGATGGCTAGCGTTTTTAAAAAGTATAAAAAATATGCATACCAAAGATGTAGTTGTAAAGAGCAGAAATATTCTAAGATTTGAAAAAACATACGAAGCCAACAAGAATAATAAAGAGAAAGAATAAAGAGAAACAGGAAAGTGTGGATGCCTACAACATTCACTCAATAAACAAAATAACAGGGTTATGAATCAGTTCATTCAACAGTTTTTGCATATTTGATTGGATATGTGAAAAATGCATGGATGGATGGTTTCCTGTTCAATCTATTTGAAGAAAATAATCAGATTTTAAATTTTAAAAACTTATGTTAAGTACATTTGCAATAAATTTTTTAAAAAGTGATGCATTTTAATTTTCACATTTTTAACAAAAGCAGACGTTTGTATATTGCTTCAGCTGCATGTTATGTTCTGCACTTTTTCTGTTCACCTTTGCTCACTGATTAGTCAGCACTTGAGGAATGAAGTGGTAATGTGAAGAATAACAAAAACACTAATGCAGCATGATGTATACAAAAAATCAACACTTGTTTTTCGTCTTTATTTTGCATCTTTTACACGTTGTGGTGTCACTGATATCAAAACTCACACATAACCTGAATGGAATACAGAAAATTACAAACAGGTCATTTAAATGGAAAGAACATCTGCAGCGACTGCTAAATGACAAGATACTAGTATGTAAAGATGTTTTCCGTTCTGTGTCCCAGCTTTTCCAGATTTGGCAGACAGGCATTCTGGATCATAGGCGCAGGGCCACAGAGGACGATGAGGACGTCGTTGGATGCAGCGGGGAGGTGATCCTTGATCATGTCATAGGTCACGAATCCTGAGCTGTAGCTCCAGTCTGGAGAATAAGATCAAAGAACCACAAAGCTGAATTTTCACCAGTATGTGCACAATTCGGGTCGTGTTTTTAGCACAGGCTCACTGAAATGTGAAAGCGTTTCAGTCGTGCATGATGTCGAACTATATATGGCTTATTCAACATAGAAGCGTGTCTTTTATTCTGCTTTTTACTCCTTCTCTAAACGCTGAATATTAAACACTTCTTCTTTCTCTCCTTTTGAATCTGTCTCTGTTCTCAGAGGAAGGAAGGGAGGCCTTTTGGTGAAAGGCAGGCAGAACTAAAAGACAACCTCCATTAATAGATAAACATTCAAAGAAAGATGACACTGTCTGCTGCGGTTTTTGGTAAGACGAAGATTTTAGTGTCATTGAAGCCATTTGCTGAAGAGGCTTGTTCACCAACAGTCATCTCGCCATCAAAGGCCAGCAAATAATGGCTTTGCTAATGAAGAGCTCTTCAAATAAATAATGATCAAGGGCTGATGTGTCCCCTTTCTGAGGGGAGCTAATGAAGACGTGACACGACAAAATAAAAGGTCTCCACAACAGAGATTATGTAACAATAATATGCTTGTTAATTCAAGCTGGCTTTAAGGATTATACGAGAGAAAACGGGAACGTTTTGCTAAGCTACTGTAACACCTTGTGGGAAGTATCTCCCTCCTCAGCCTGCAGGGATTTTCCTTCAGCTGCGGCGTCTTTGTTTGGTGTCAGCAGTGAAACCAAACGCCTGAGTATCAAGATTTATCCTGCTGCATGTAGCCTGGAGAGTCTCTAATACTCACATACAGGCCTGCAGTATATCCTGTGTGGTAAAATGATCAAATTAGTCACAGAAAGTGTTTCTCAGCATCAACTTGAATGTAGTTACAGAGTTATAAAGCCACTTAATTTGTGTGTGTTTGGATGCTGTCTGGCCAATATGTTTGGAAATGTTACAAGTATCAGTTTGAAGTCACTATTGGTCATTTTTAACAATAAAGGTTTTCCTTAATGGATAATCTGAGTAAGGCTGTGGTCATGTCTAAGCATTTTAAGCTTCATCTGGGGCTCCACAAGGTTAGGGTTAAGGTCAGGGTCAGCTTGTTCATGCGACCTGCATCCATCTTCTTCATTTGCTATTTCCTGATATCAGGCGTATTTTTAAAGCCAAGACAATATTACTCATATCTGGTTTACTTCACATGAAAAAGGGAAAAATACTAGCCATGATTTATCTGCATTCCCTGTTGGTTTTCTAAGACAACAAAGACATCTTCAGAGTAACATAAATAGAAATGAATTGAAAGAATAGGTGAAGATAAGAAGGTCCATATTCACATATATTCATAAAATGGTGAAACTCATTATGGATTTACAAACATCTTCCTTTTCTTTCTTTCTTTTTTTGCGGAACTTCTTCTGTACAACTCGTGCACTCACACATCACAGGTGAGTCACACAGGTGTTCTGCTACATGGCAGTCACGAGTGAGGGAGCAAAAAACAACACTGGCTGGGAATTTGCAACACAAAGGAAGTGTTGTCTCTGCAGACGGAGCGGCATGAGGATTCTTGTCAGAGTTGTGCTTCCAGGCACCTGATGAACTGAAGCTGCCAACTTGACCCCATTCATATGCAGACTGATATCGACTTGACTCCATCTTGTGGCAACATTTATGGCAGGTTTTAGAGGCAGTGTTGGTAAGCGTGGGGAAAAACAATCCATACAGAATAATATTGGAATATTCTGTGTGGTGGTTATGTTATTTGCATTATAAAACTTAAACCAGCGGTCCCCAACCTTTTTTGCGCCACGGACCGGTTTATGCCCGACAATATTTTCATGGACCGGCCTTTAAGGTGTCGCGGATAAATACAACAAAATAAAACTAGTACCGGTACCGAAAAAAAGAAAATTTATTCATAACACACGTGAAAAGACCCAGGAAAACCGAGTTAATGATAAAAACGATAACAAAATAACGCTGAAAACCAATAAAAACCCTGAAAACTATACATTTCACACCTGAGCCTCAACTCTCGCGGCCTGGTACCAAACGACTCACGGACCGGTACCGGTCCAAGGCCCGAGGGTTGGGAATCGCTGACTTAAACTGTCTCAACTGAAAAACATTCAGTATTTGAACACACCCAGCTTTTCCCTTCTAACTGAGAGCTCATGGTTAATGGTTCAGTCACACAAGGAAAATAGGACAGCAGCCTCTTTGCAACTGAAAAATATCATCGGCTGCCTGCGTTTGTCGTACTGAATTATTTCACATTCTGTGAGCAATTGCAGCTTGTGGTAAATAGTTCCCCTTAAGGATGTTGCACATTCACAGCTGCTTTTGATTGCACAAGTTGCCTGATAGGAAGAAACATTTCTGCAAACAGTCGCCGTCTGACTTTGACTGCAATCATTTTCTCAGAGATTGTTGAAGGTTTGCAAATAGTTGCTGTCTAGTTATAAATGCAGACAAATTACCAATAAGTTGCCATCAGTCTGAGTCTTTGTCAGTGAGCACAGATCAACAGGATTTGGTTGTGTTCTGGTTAATTTACTATAGCATGGTTAAAATTGAACTTTCTGTCTATGCAGACGTCAACAGATTTTTGCTGATTCATCACAGTTAGTTGCTGTATTATCAGAAACTCCGATTCAGGCTGATATTAGTCTGGCAACATTTATAGTCTGGCAGGTTTTAGCAACAGTGCTGGTATGCTTGATAATCACATTTTGCAGCAAAAAGAAATGATAAAAGAAATAACTGTAGTGATATAGCTTTATCTTATTGAATAAAACATATACCGTTTTATATATGCATTAAGTGTATTTAATCGTGGAAGCATTTGTCTCAATGCTGCTTTTTTCCACATTCAGACTATGAATTAGTGCTTAAACTGAGCCCCCCCACTCTATTCTGGAGTGAACATTTTACAGAGTGAATTTTAGATCCATAGATGAAGACATTTCCTCTTACTCTGTGGAGGTTTGTCCAGTGTGAACCACAGCTGAAGTCTCTCAGGATGGTTCTTCTTCACCTCCTCCAGCTCCTCCCTCAGTAAGATGTCTTTCTCAGTCTAAGATAAAGTAAAACCCAGTAAAGCGGTTTGACCACAACACTTTCCCTTTATATGCAGGTATAGAATTCAACTGAGACCACGCAATATCCCGCACACAGCTGACCTGGTTGGCGAATATGAGAGAGCACTTGGTGTTGTCAGTGGAGTCTGATGAGATGCTGCGAATTAACTGCAGCATAGGAGTGATACCTGGGAGGGTGAAAGACACCGGAGTTAGTCTCAGAGGTGAAATACAGACTTTTCTCATTTTTCCAGTGAACTGAATGTGTCAGCAGTGCAAAGCAAATATCAAAACTTTCTAAAAGTTAAAGCATGTCACAGATTTTAGGACCACACGAGCAGAACAGCTCTTTTCAAACACAACCCAGTCGTCTAAAACACACTAAAATAATAACATGATGCAGTAAAGCACTTAGAATCACTTTAAGGTAAATAACACTTCTGCAGATTTTTGTCCTCTGTGATGTTCCTCTGAATAAGTGCGTGTATAGTTAAAGTTATTAGAGATCTGAAAATGGACCTGTTCCACCAGCGATCATTCCCACGTGCTTAAACTTCCGAACCTTTGGCTCCGACTTCTTATCTGGTCTGATGGCAAACTGACCTGAGTGGATGACACAAAGTCTCAACCAAAGCAGATCACACAGCGCCTCCTGCTGGTGTCAGCAGGTTAATGTAGAAACTTCTTTTTTCTTTTTTTGGTTCTTTTCAAAAAAACACCATCACCACACCATTGCCCTTATACACCAGGAGTCCATTGGGCCCTCTGAAGTCAATAGTGTCTCCAATGGTCATGCCGTCCAGGTACTGCGACATCTTCCCTCCATCAGGGAAAGACGGGTGGGTGTTCTTGTAGTAGACCTGGAGGAGTTTACGGAAGGACATCACATTTTTATTTTCACCTTCTTATGCAGTCTCATTTTCCACAACAGTGCAATAAAAATGACTTCCAGGCTCTCAAATGATCCACTCAGCCGGTAATAATCAAATGTCAAACTTTACACATATTGTCTAATACAGCGGTCCCCAACCCCCGGGCCTCGGACCGGTACCAGTCTGTGAGTCGTTTGGTACTGGGCCGCGAGAGTTGAGGCTCAGGTGTGAAATGTATAGTTTTCAGGGTTTTTATCAGTTTTCAGCGTTATTTTGTTATCGTTTTTATCGTTAACTCGGTTTTCCTGGGTCTTTTCACGTGTGTTATGAATAAATCTTCTTTTTTCAGTACCGGTACTAGTTTTATTTTGTCGTATTTATCCGCAACACGTTAAAGGCCGGTCCGTGAAAATATTGGCGGGCATAAACCGGTCCGTGGCGCAAAAAAGGTTGGGGCCCGCTGGGCTAATATTAGCTACTATTGATTTGGCCTTTTTCTCTTACTGGAAACGCTTCCCTATAATCCAGAAAACAGAAAGAGTGTATGTAAAACCAATATTCAAAATGTTATTTATACTTCTGGAGAAAGCATCACGATCACAGTTATGTGACAAATGATGAAACCTTCTGTGCGGTACAAAGCATCTCACAACATTGTGCTTCAGTTTTCTGTATGAATGATATTCTAGTGTTAGCTGTTAGCTTAGCACTCAGTAATTTTATATACATATAAAATTACTGAGTGCTATTTATATGTAATTTTATATAAATATAAAACTTTATATAAAATTTTATATACATATAAAATTACTCCAGAACATCGGCGTAACTTGCTAGACATTGGGAGGGTCAAGATCTCTGTCTAAATAAATAAATCTGGGTAAATTCCCGGATGATTAAACATGCAACTATTTTGCTGGTAATAACTGAAATGAGTAAAGAAAATCAACAGCCTATTTATGCAAGATAATTCACAATTTTATTGGGGGGGGGGGGGGGGGGGGGGCGGTATATATTGGTTGGGTCTGATTATTGGAGGGGTCATAACCCCCCTAACCCCCCTGGAACTTACGCCCCTGCTCCAACAGGCTCAGTTTTTTTAAGGAATTATTGCTTTAGACTTGGTTGCCTATTAAAAACTGCAACTCACGGCCTTTCATCAGTTTCTAGGGCTTTGTACAAATGGTTATAGTGTAATAAAAGGGATATAAGTGTTTACTAAGGGCTTATTAACACACGATCTGATATCCTCGTGTTGGTGTTGTTCCCAGATCATCATACTAAAGGTTGTTCCAGGATCAACATTGCAAGTGACCAATCAGAATGTTGTGATGTCATACTTTTGCGACTTCGGGAAAAACCGGCGTAAAACAAAAAACTGTACTTAAGCTGCGAGAAACCGCCTTTGTCCGCCGATCAACGGACCCTAACCCTGACCCTAACCCTGACCCTTTAAGAAACGCTAAGCAGAATTGGTATTGTCCTTGCAACATTGGAATTTCATAAATGCACGAATGGGTTGGTGCGCAAAAGAATAACGTCACAATAATGTGATTGGTCACTTGCAATGTTGAACCTGGAACAACATTTTCATGATGATCTGGGAACAACACCAACACGAGGATATCAGTTCATCCTTATTAGGCAATGACTGACTGTCCAACTGATAATCTCACTGACGATAGTAGCTCAGGATGCAATACAGACACTCAGATCTTTACCAAATTTCTTAATAATTGCTCTACAGATCAAATGTGAACATGCCAAGGTTAACCACCTTAACCACGAGGTCAACATATCCTTGGTGCTCATCACTGGAGACTGGAGTGTAGGCTCTAACCACCAGAGCGCCGTTCACCTTTGCTGACAGGTACACGTGCTGGCCTGCACAGCGGACAGAGACGGGGAAGAGAAGTGGCAGGTTTGGTGTAGTGTTGGGTTAAAGTGAAACTGTTGATACAGGAAATGAGGGCAGTTCTACGGATGCAGCAAGCAATCGTGAGCATCACTGTCAAGTGCTAATACTTATCTATTCTAATCAAAGTCCAATAATTTTTTATTTTTGATATTTAACCGGTGTAATCGGCAAGTGAGCTTGCCTTCTTGTTTGTTTGTCGGTTATACTGCAGCATAAGTATGAGGAAGTGCTAAAAGTGCTGAGTGCTCAGATAAGAAAATCTGCATGCTTGCTTTTTCTACTAGGATTTTATCAGAAGAGAGAAAGAAAAGAGCTGGTACAGTACCTACTGGCAGCCCAAGGATGTGACTTCCAGATGGAAGGCCAAACCGAAATTTCTTTGTGTCATGACTGATTTCCTGCACAAGGACACAGCCACAGTACCATAAAAAGAGAAAATACATATAATATTATCCTTCTAATAAATCTCCCATGGCTTCAGTTTGAAGCTTTATGTTTATGCAATACATTAACAGATATTTGTCCTATTATGTAACGGCATCTTGAGGGTATTTAAAACATAAAGACCGTTCCAGGCCTGCAAACCGGTGCAGTGCACAAAAACAGGGCTGTTGCAGTGAGAGCAGCAAATCTATCACTGCACCCCCAATAATACTTTCTTATGATGGGAATTTTTGATGAAAGAATGAGTCCTACATTGCCCACAATGCAACTCAACAGACCTTAATGTTTAAAATGTGGTGTGTGGAAGGATTTACATGGGCTCTTGGTACACTAAATCTGAACTGTTCTTTTTTAGGGTCTTTGAGTGAATTTCAAAGATTACTGAAGAGAAATATTGTGACTACAAATGTGCAAATCTTGTCTTTTTTTGCAGTCATTTAAAAATTTACACGCTTATTTATCATAAACATAGATGCAGGTCTAAACACACACTGGATTTTGTTAAGCCTGTGAGTTTGTATGCAGCCCACCTCTTTGCGTATAAGTGGGAGAGGATATTTCACTGTGGGATCTTGGAGAGTGACGGGCAGCTTCTTCTTCTTCTCACCTGAAGAACCTAGCAGGAAGTAGAAAACTGTTCCTACCAACACAAAGACAGCCACCAATCCAGGGATCACCTGCAGGACAAAGATCAAAGTGTGAACACGCTGCACTTACTTATAATCCAATTTTATACAAATTTGTGCGTTCACATTCAGCCGTTTGTAGCACGACCAGCGACTTACACAACAGTTAAGATAGAGAAACAGTTTACATTCAATAACTGAAAAGAGAAATAAAGCTCATTTTTTTCTCACCAAGGTCTCGTCCATGTTTAACGTGACAAATTAGTCAGTCAGAGCCTCCCTCTCCTCCCACAGACCAGAGTCCACACAGTTAAGGCAGCCTTGCCTCATTCACTCTACACACAAATCTCAAAAGGGGCTTGGCTTCCCACTGAGGTGAAAGGTGACACGGGGCCCGAAGCACCAATACGAAGGCAGATTTCATCATGACGCTATATAGTACAGAGGTGGTATTCAGACAGTGAGGAGCAGAGCCTTGAAATCACACCACTGACAGAGGGGAGGAGAGACAGGCATATCAGATTATGCCCAAAGACCTTCACTGCTCTCTACAGGGGCACAAAATACTCACTTCAGAGAAAAACATGCTTTTCAGAAAATAATGAACTCACGTATGAGTATTTCCACAAAAAGGCATCTAATTCATTAATTTATTCAAGTTAAACACAACAGTGATAAAAGTTTCAGCTGGCATTAAATATGTCCTTGAGTTAACTAGTAATCTTTAACTGTGAGCCCATCTTAATGAATCACTGTGAAGCAAGTTCTTTCTTTCTTTCTTTTTTTTTTCGGTACAAAGTAGCCAAAATACAAAAAGGCAAGAAAAACAAAATTCAGCCTTTCCACCATAAAAAAATCTGAGAAATTAGAGAACAATGTTCAAAAACGTGTTTTTTTATACTAATGAAAGAAAAAGTGGGGCGAATATTATGAATCCTTACATTGTTTTTAATGCATGTGTGTTTGAAGAACAGTAAAAAGTAAAAGCGCTCAATGCAGCAAAAGTCACTGTGAATCTATTGCAATAACACACTCTATCATTATAATCACTGAATGCATATGCATTAAAACAGTAGTATTTTTAATGTTGTACTATGTTGCATGGATTCATGTATTTTATTTTATCATTTGAGAATTTTTACAAATGCAAAGTACACAAGAACATATTATGGCAATGCATGCGTAAGCTTCAAGTTCATTGAATTTGTGCTTAAGTATAGCTCAGTCAGGACTATATTTATTGACAATCACAAAAATTATATTTGGGAAAACAAAGCAGGCATTTATTAGAGGTTGGAATCACCAAACATCCCACGATACGATATTATTGCGATTTTTTAAAATATTTTGCGATATTCAGATTCTGTACATAAAGTTAAACTTTATCAATATTCATTTTATCTAATATCAAAGTCTCACACTCAGTCTTTCTCTCATTTCAGTTTTATTGTTGACAAACTGAACGGTTTGTATCACAGTCTAGTCCAACTTAACTGAATGCAACAATCTGGTACAATTATAGCTATTCTGAACTATGCAATTTATGAAAACTATGCAGCCCCTTCAGCAACTGAAGAATTTGAAAGTAAATTAAAACAAAATATAATTTTACAGTAAATAAAAAAGTTTTAAACTTAATTAAAATAAAACATGTCTTAAATTAAAATAAGTAAACTGTCATGTTTATTGCTGCCAAAAAAAAGTTAAACACATTTGGACAGTGAAGGAATGTCAGGATTCTTGTTCAGAAAAAGGATCAACATGCTCTGAAGTCAGAGCACAAAAACCTTTTTGTAACAAAATATCGATTTCTGCTGTCCCTGTATTGATACATTATTAGCAAACAAAATATCACAATACTACACAGTATTGATTTTTTTCCTCCACCCCTAGCATTTATGATATTCGGCTGGGTGGAGGTGGGTTGCAAAGTGGTTTGCTCAAATACTGCATCCTGTATGAGATTAGCTGGTTGGGAGTGTAGACTTTACCGGCTGACCCGTCACCTGATGTGGTGTTGCACTGAGCTGGTGTCCAGTCGATCTCCTGGGACTGAGGCTGAGTTTGGCTTCATGGTCTTTTGTTATATGCCACTATATTCCTTTTATTAGATACTATATTTTATTCTTTACAAAAATCATGGTTTTTGGCAGTTGGAATTGCTAAAAATCAATGTAACATCTAACTGCATGTCTTTGGGAGTATCCTTAAAAAGATGAGCCAATTTTATTTGTACCCAGTAACAGTTGCAGCATTTTAATCATTTTGTTTAGTCACAGTCACCAACAGTGTTGGTCAAGTTACTTGAAAAAAGTAATCAGTAATTAATTACTGATTACTTCCCCAAAAAAGTAATCCCGTTACTTTACTGATTACTTATTTTCAAAAGTAATTAATTACTTAGTACTTAGTTACTTTTTAAAAACATGATTTACAACCTGAATAGGTGATAAAGCGATAGATCTTTCAGCCCAATTCTACTTTTTCTACATAATCCATCATACAAAATGTAATCAAATGGAAAAGTCTCTTTTTAAAACTTGTTTTGTTAGTTTTAATCTTTTAACTTTATGCATCAAGCAAAATTTTAATTATATGCACCATTCTCTGACTTGAAGAAATAATTTCAACATTTAAACCTATTTTCTGCACATTCCAGCACATTAAAAAAAAATAAAAATAAAATAAAATATATATATATACATATTATATATATATATACATATATATATATATATATATATATACATATATATATATATATACATATACATATATATATATATACATATATATATATATATATATACATATATATATATATATATATATATTTTTTTTTTTTAAATTTATTTATTTTTTTGTGTTTACACTCACTCTTTCAGATGCAAGTAAAACACAGCAGAAAATAAATAAAGTCAAAGACTAGCGGTCCTTTTGCTCTATTTTCACCTGTAAAGCAGGAGTAGAGTAGGCGGAGGTTTATCCTGGTGCAGGTGTGCCGCAGCGGTCAGTGGAAGGATACCGCAGTTTCTCTGTGAGTTTCTCATTACGTCGTAGCTACTCGGTGCTTGCTTGGAAGTTTAGGGGGTTTTTTCGCTGTAAAAAGAAGTTTTCTTCCCACGCACAGCGGACACTAATGTTTTTGTCACTTTTTACGGAATCAAACTCAAAGTAAGGTCAGTACTTCCACGCTTTAAACGCTGCACGCTCATACTCTCTCCCGCACTCGATATATTATCCATTGTTGATCTGCACACAGCTGTTGTCACGAACATCACACTCGCTTACGTCACTGTCATGAGACATTCTCGCAAGAAAATCACGGTTTTAGTAACGCAGTAACGCAGCGTTCCTACGGGAAAGTAACGGTAATCTAATTACCGTTTTTGCAATAGTAATCCCTTACTTTACTCGTTACTTGAAAAAAGTAATCGGATTACAGTAACGCGTTACAAGTAACGCGTTACTGCCCATCTCTGGTCACCAACACGGATAAAAATATAGCACGGGGTAGAATAATGCACTCTGTGTGTCTCTGTGTCAAGTCAAATGATTTAAAAGCAACAAATGTTGACCAAATCGCTGCAAAAAATCACAAGGCAGATTTTTAATACAGTCTTTAATACTTGAACATAACTTCAGGGTAAGAAAATAGCAAGATGACAAAATGGTGCGAGGAATATCCTGAGGATTCTGTAACAAAAATGATTAAACTAAACTACCAGTGTGGTTCTTGAACTATCAGTATGTTGAAAACTGGAGAGCAAGCATTCTAGGAAACAGCAACAAGTAACAGACAAGCGATTGAAAACTCTTGTTTTTGCATTCCCAAGACTTAAAGACAGCAGAATGTAACAGGTAGCCTCCTTCGTGCAGGTTACTGTGCCAGCTCTGATGATTCCCTGCTGTAATCTTCATCTACACTCCGGTCCACATTTAAGGTAACATCCTCCGAGGCGTCATGGTCCACATCGGCCCGGTGAGGCAGGGCTCTGGTTCTGTACTGCTGCACAACTGGTTCTGCAACACAGATGTTAAATTAAAAAAGATTTATGTGAACCAGTCGTAATCTCATGATGTAATTGTGTGATAATGTGAAAGCAAATTATCTTACTAAGCCTGGAATGTCAAATCATTTTACTCCAATTTTGGACTCGAGTTTCCATCACTGTAAAGAAGTTAAACTACACATTCAGTCTCTGAGACAAAGAAACACAATTTTGACATTATGTCTCAGTTTTTCTATGTGATAAAGAAACGGTGCAGTAATAAATGAAAGAAATCTGTCAGCATGACTCTGGGCCTAATTTGTAAGAAGAAAATGTGTAAAATTACACAAATCTATAGTTTAATTACTCTGGTGTATTGTGAATGGCCATGACGAGATCGTTATCAATAGAAAACGCTGTAAAACTTGTAAAATTGTTGTGAAAATGCAGTCAAAAGTCCTAATTCACATTTTCCAAAGCCACCCTTCGGGCTGGATTCAGGAGCCTCATGTTTGACACCCCTCGTCTAAACAATAGATTCTTCCTGCATTAATAAATCTGTGCATTGTATTTTGAAATTGAACTGATATAACTCATGTCTTAAAAAAAGTTTTGGGTAACACCTGATAATAATCACTAATAAAAGCTTGACTCACTGCAGCTTATTTTCCAGTATATACCAAGGAGGATAATAACCTTCACAGTTATCAAGAAACGCCAGCAAAACGTGTTTGTTTGAGATGATCTGCACGTTTCCTGAAAACTGCGCCTGTGTGCACAGAAAATAAAAAAGGACTAGAGATGTTTTTTGTTTGTTTTTTTACATTTGCAAATATTAAAGCAATTTAAATGGCAAATGCCGAATCAGAAATGGTATTTAGTAACAGCAACTTTTTTTAAACTGCTTTACCTTCAGTACCCATAAAATATCACTAGAGGGCGCTCTGTACCCACACATTTGCACAGCCGCCTCAGTCAGGAGGTCTGAACCAAAACTTGTGTCTAGAATAAAAGTTCGATTCGCTGATCACGTGAATCCTTTCCATGCTTCCTGTTGAGGGCGATGGTTGATGATGGGTTAACTAAAAATCACATTTTAGGTACTCTCTATACTCAGCATGTGAAAATGTATATATATAAAACACAAAGCAGCACAAAGAGAAGCATGAAAACCTCAAATGCTTAACATTTTAAAGTCAAAAGCTATCACTGCAGGTTACTCATCACCCTCTTTTAATATCAAATCAGTTAAATATTGTGAAATGAATCTAAAAATAATCTTTGGGGGAAACAGGGAGGCTATGAGGCCATAACAGTGGTGTGCTGTTGCATCATGTGATGTTTATCTCTGCCCAGCGCCTGTTGTGTCAACCACCCAGACAGCCTGGTAAAAGAGAAAGCCCTGAACCCTGTCTAATTATCTTAATGTAATTAATGGATTTGTGGTTGAAAGACAAATAGCCATGACCTTTTTTTTGGTAAAATATACACCCGCCCCTTATTTTGTTAGGTCAGCTGCACATCAACACAAATATCTAATCACTAAATGCATTTAGGCATATGGACATGATCAAGACAACCTGCTGAAGCACAAACCGAGCGTCAGAATGGGGAAGAGAGGTGATTCAAGTGAGTCTGAATGTGGCACAGCTGGTGATTCCAGACTGGCTGGTCTGAGTATTTCACAAACTGCTGACCTACTGGGATTTTCTGACATAATCATCTGTAGGGTTTACACTTAAAGTAAAAATCCAGCGAGTGGGAGTTCTCTCAGCTAAAATGATGTATTGATGATAGCTCAAATAACCACTTGTTACAACCAAGGCATGCAGAAGAGCACTTCTGAACACAAACTTTGAAGCAGATGGGCTGCAGCAGCAGAAGACCACACTGGGTACCTCTCCTGTACCTAACTAAGAAAAGGAAACTGAGGCTATAATTAACACAAGCTCACCAAATCTGGACAATACAAGATTGTAATAAAAGAAAAACTTTCACCGGTCTGATGAGTATCGATTTCTGCTGCAACCTTTGGCTGTTTGCATCAGAATTTGGCATAAAAATGTGGAAACATCGATCCACCTGCCAACTGTATCAACAGTTCACGTTGGTGGTGGTGTAATAGTGCGAGGGACCCTTGGTACCAACTGACTGATGTTCAAACTCCACAGCCTACCCGAGTGTGACCATCTTCTGATGAGGACGTCCAACAATAACATGTCAGAAGCTTAAATGAGCTCAAACTGGTTTGTTGAACATGACAAATCAAACTGGTATCAAACTGGCCTCAACAGCCGCCAGATCCAATAGTAGTCTGGCTTCAGTTCCAACTCATCATTAAATAAACAACAAGCTTCAAGAAGTGATGATAAATCACAGAAAATATATTTAATATAAAATAAAATATAAATAAAAAATAAAAAATAAAAAATAAAAAAATAAAAAATAAAAAAAAATAAAATTTTAGAGGCTAAAACCTGAAAATGTGACTGATCAGTTTTTACTTCTTGCTTCATGTGCATCGTTGAAAACCGTCAAACATTCAAACATTTAAAAGACAAGAAGGCGCTTATTTTGCAACGTACTGTAATACCTCCAGCCACACGTTAGCGTTCATTTAGCTTGCTTTCCTGACCACACCTGCCACCTACATTCATCACGAGTCATTTCATTTAATCAAAGTCTTTGAAACGGGGCGGAGCTTCTACTTTCTCAGAACTGGGAAGATGAGGTTCAGTTGGGAAAAAGCAACAGCAAAGCAACACCATGGTCTCACAGGTACTGGGTGTGGTGGCGGTTAACCCGGCAGACATGCAAAGACAACTAACAGGTTTAGACAGAGAGCTGATGAAAAACAGAACAGATCAGAAAAAAAATTACAAAATGTTTTCAACAAAAATAAAAGGTCATAACAGATCTGAATCCCAATTCAAAGGGTTTATTTTTCAAAAAACAAAACAAAAAACAAAACACTGAGAAGCGAGACAGTGAGAGAGGTGAAGGTGGAACCACACACACAGGTGGAACTACCTGTTTCTCAGCTTCTGTTGTCATGAGGGGCAGCCTGCCAAGGGACTCTGTCTCTGTGCACAGTAGAGTCATTAAACATGGAAAGCTCGACTAAATGACCAGCATATACTGTATGGGATGAATGCACATGTCTCTTCTCAGAGGACGCATTACATCAAGACTCGTGGATTTGATTCTGAAAACTGATATGTTGCACCCACATACTAGTAGTAATGCCAAAGGTCTAATGCTCTTTAACAGCAGCTCACAGGAAACCCTCAGAGCTCTGCAGGCTGTGAACTCAGTCAGAAACTGAAAGCCATTTCTGTATCATTTTTGGAACAGCTTGCACTCAGATATTTAGTTTTTTCAGAGTATTTCTCGGAAAATACCGAGACAAATAAGACAAAAACAAAGGAGGGAATTCATGAAACAATATCATCTGTTACACAGCTTTAAAAAGTAGTTCAGTTATCTCGGCCCTACAAGAAGACTGTTTGAAAAAAGTAATACTGTGTTTGACAAATTCATGAAACAGATAACATATAAAGCTGAGCAGTCTTTTGGGAATGTGTTCATCAGCCTGCTTTCTGAAACTGTTGTTTCTCACATTTTAAGCGGTGACGCCAGCGTTAAATGTCTTACTGCCATTCTAAATGCCACTGACACAGCTTTGTCGGGCCCATAACACCACCGGTGGATAAGCTCAACACTTGGAGTTGGCAAATACCATTCATTCATTAATTCATTCACTCATTCCACTCCTGACCAGCGAGCAGCTCCACTGCAGCAGCTCAATATTTAATGCCTTGCTCAGGAACTCCTGAGCAGCACGGACAGACCGGCCACTGTCACTGTTCTTTATTTCTTAATTAACAAAGAAAAAACACATTAAAGACAAAAAAAAAGCAAAGCACCAACCAAAAGTTGTCAAAACATCTGGCAGATCCTCAACATCTGTCCTCTTTTGGTTATGAAGGTCTGCAGAAAAATGCAACAAGATCTGTATCATACTTTCATGAGTAATTATTACCTTTATAGGTTTTACTTTTTAACTTTATGTCCTGAGTCTGATGTCTCGGTGTTTTGTGTTTGTTTATATTATCTTTTGTTCTCGTTTATTCTGGTTATATCTTTTGTTAAGATTTGCTGTTTGGTAGGTTTCGGTTCTGTACTCGCTCTGTTCCTGTTCTGTCAGTTCTGAGTCTGTGTCTGCATATGTGTTGAGTTTCCTGTTTTACTTTGAAGGTCTGTGTGTTAGTGTTTTCAGTTTTGTGTGCTCCTCCTTCTCGTCTGTGTAATCAGTGTCAGCCCTGTCTCCCAGCTGTTTCCTCTCTGTCCTGTTCACTTCTTGTATTTAGTGTCTGCGTCTCTCCCTGCTCGTTGTCGTGTCATTCCCCACTGTGTGTTTTGTCTGCCCGCCTGTTTGCTTGTTTAGTTCAGTTACTTTGCCAGTTTTCTGTTTTGCCTGCTGTCGAGCAGTAAAGCTGAGTAGTTTTAAGTTCACTTTTGTCTCCACAAGTTTGCTCTTGGGTCCACAATTCCTGCCTTCACACAGTCATGAAACTTTATTCCAGTTACATTTGGAACACCATAGTTAGAAAATAATTAATGTCTCCAATTTGATATTTGTATTTGGGGACATGGCTCTACTCTTGGCCTGAGACGTCAGAGAGCAGGGCAACAGGACTCGAGCACCGAACAGAGGAGAAATATAACAACATATAGTTTATATATAGTTTGATGTGTAATGAAAGGGTGGGAGATGGCACTGAGCTCATCAGCTGATCTGCTTGGAGTGCTGCCGACCGATCTGACCTGCCAGACTTGGATTTAATGAAAGGTCATTTTTAAGTGCAGCCATCATCAACTCAAGTGTGCAGGCATAAAAGAATATGAGGGAACGTGTGATATATATTGTTTTAAAAGTAAAGGTTTGTTTATTCTTGTTGGCCAGCATTTTTCAGAGGCTCATACTCACTAGGATACGGTAGATCAGGGGTGGGCAACTCCAGGCCTCGAGGGCCGGTGTCCTTGAACCAACACAGCTGATTTAAATGGCTAAATTAGCTCCTCAACATGTCCTGAAGTTCTCCAGGGGGCTGGTAACGAACTAATCATGGCTATATCCCAATTCAGGGTCTGCAGCCTTAAAGTACGCAGCCTCAACGATCCCTTGAGGATCGTTGAGGCTACTTAAAGACCGCTAAGGCCGGAAGTGCGAGGCTTGTGAAATGGGACGGTCTAAACTCTGTTGCGCTGCCCAGGTTGCCTAGCAACCATGATACTAACAGCTGGAAACGTTTCATACAGCTTTGTTTGACAGAAATGAAGGAGAAAATCTTTTGTTCATTTGCTTGTTTGCTTCTACATGAGCTTTGATCATTCTCTGTAAGATTAAGCTCAGCTATTGAACGGCGTATATTTTAAAGTAAAGACTTTAAAACCAAGTTAGTACAAACGTCACTAATGTCACATAACTTTGCCGACATGTGGCCAACAGTAATGTTTTAATGTTCTTCGTTATTAAACATTTGCACATAAATAAGTGACATAATATTCAGTACTTACTTAAAGTTTACTCTTCGGGCGCCCCTCATCCGCTGTTTTTTTCCAGCAAAATTATCCACACCCACCACCGCGCTATGCATTCTGGGATATGTTGGGCCACAAAGTCTACACCGCCACGTCCTTAAAATTCAGGGAAATGAAGGACGCATTTGAGGGCCGCATTTCGAGCAGCCTCTGAATTGGGACAGCCTTCGTCGCGTCGCGGTGACGTAATCGGCCTTAAAATGCGGCCTTTAAGGCTGCAGACCCTGAATTGGGATACAGCCCATGTGATTCAGAGATCTAAAACCTGCAGGACACCGGCCCTCGGGGCCTGGAATTGCCCACCCCTGCGGTAGATGAAGATAATTACACAACATTTAAAGTATTAAATTAAACAAAGCTCCACAAATTTTGTAAAGACAACAGATTATTGGGCTGGATTACAATCATTGGTATTACTATTTACTAATAGACTCATATTACTGAATGAAGAAAAAATCATATTCACAGACAATAAATACCAAGTCCTACTTATGAATCATTTTTATTTTTTATTAATTAATGACTTGGATATTTTTGAATACATGATTAATTATTAGGTCTGGTGTCGTGCTTGATGAAATATGCAGCATACAAGACAGATTTTTAACACCTGGCACCTGCAACATGTTAGTCTGCACATGTAAGTGGAGTGGCCTCCAGTGGCAACACGTTCTCACTCCCAAAGCGTAACATTTTACGCTAGGTGACAAATCGTCAACATATTACGTTTTCGGCTACCCACCACGTTCCTGAATGACGACCTCGGAAAAAATGAGGAAATATGAGAACCGTATGGACTCAATCTAAACATGTTCGCTCTTTTTCTTCAAATCGCTTAGAAACACGCTATTTAACATCATTAATGTCTTGGTTAAGGTCAGGAAAAGGGTTATGGTTAGGGCTAGGGATAAGGTTAGGTTTAGGGCTGCAATACAGGGCTGGAACGTCTATTACCGCGGGAGCGTCATTGCACTGGATTTCAGCCATAACCCGCCGCGTACCATAAGAACGCCGAAGGTCTCCTTTCGAGTTCCTCAGGAACGCCGCGGGACGTGACAAAACGTCGGCATGTTACACCTCGGGAGTGAGAACGGGCTCCCAGTGGGACAGAGTTCATAACATCTTTTACTTTTACAGGGAAATAAGATGGGACCCACTGAAATGGTCTGCGGGCTGGCTACATTTAACCCATGACTAATCCACTAAACCCATATCGCTAGACTTTTGGTATGTTAGTAGTTACTCAGTGGTGGGAAACACACGTGCAGTGGGGTACCTGTAATGCTGATGAATGTCAGTGTAGCCCTGAAACCCCTATGAGTGATGCTGCTGTCCGACGTAAACCGAAGCACCATGGTGCTGTGGTAGGAAAGGACAGGAGGAGGGATGCTGCCGCCACACAGCAAGGCTAAACAAAGGAATGCAACAAGATATTGAGTGATCCAGGTATAAAAAGATGAATTCTGATTTGATGTATCCATCCTACCAATCTCCTCTGTTCCTTCAACATCTCCCAGGACAGTGAGGGAATCATACAAGCATCTCTCCGACTCCTCCAGGTCAAAATCAGTAAACTCCAGCTGAAAATATAGAAATCAACCAGCTTTTAATCACACATGTTCTAATAATACCTTAAGGAGAATACCAGGTGGGTAAGTTGTGCAGCTCACCTTAACCACATGACCCAGAGGAGCATGGATTACCCAGTGGAGGACACAGTCATTACTGTAGGCTTGTGGGTGATTTGGACTGTGTATAGAAGCCTTATCTTCAACCAGAACAAGTGTTCCACATCCTGAGTGTGCACACACACACACACATAAACATTAGCTTACATTAGACAGTTCAGTTTAAAACATTTAAAAACACTCATCTGCACACATGCACATCATTAGCCGCTGTTTTTAAAGCTAGAGCGTGTGTGTGTTTTTTAGAGTCCTCAGTTAGCTTGTTGTTGTCTCAAGCAGCATCCACCTGCATAATTTGCTGTTTGTTACAAGAACCACAACCCACAGACACAGCAGAAGCTAAAATTGTGTACAAGCTGAGTACGCAGCGCGTGCATCACTCTGCCAGCTGTATAGTGTAGAATCTGGATTGCATAATGCGCTCGTGTATGTTTGCAGTGTGTGTTGTATTTCCCACCAGGATGAGAGTGTCCTTTGACCGCATGGTGCCTAATTACAAAGCCACTTCCTGCTCTGCTAATATCAGAGGAAAAGAGAAGTGTGGCATTGTGGGAATTATTTAGAAGAACTGGGCCGGGCAGCACACTTCCACAGAATATCCCTGAAACACAGAGGCACATGAAGACGTTTAGATATTTACACACACTTTTCTTTTTTTACTTGCAAATGTGTAAAGCTGAGAGTTTCATGTTTGTGCTTTTAGAAATAAAAAAAGGGGGTATCATATGTATTCCATGAACAAGATTCTCTCGTTGTCAGTGTGTGCAGTCGGGGTGTCATTCAGTGTTTTGCAAAGACTAAACCTGTGCTTACCAGCAACATTTGGCTGCATGGTCATCAAAAAAATCCTACAGCCCTATTCATCAGTTCATGTGCAAGTTAAAGAATTAGATACACCGTCAAAGCTGTGGGAAGCTTCATGTTTTCAGCCAAGCTGTTTACGATAAGATATATTATGTAGGCCAACCACATCCTGACCCCAGCACAGTTTTAACACATAGCCAAGACACAGAAAAACTGCTACCTCTTACAGCCATTTGTAAATTATTTGAACTGGCAATAGGAACATACCCTGTATATAAAAGATGGGCATAGCCTCCACAATGCCACTCACTGGGTTGTGGGCTCTGTTTGAAGCCTCATAGTGGTTTAACAACCATATTCACTTCTTTTTAAGCCACGAGTGACCACATTTGAAGCGGGGAGGGTGGAGTGCTGAGTTATCAGCTCCTACTGGCAATGGGTGCAACATCCACATCTGCTACTTAGTACTTGTAACAGGCTAACTTACCAGAACAGACGCACGATTTTCTTAGGTCCGTGCCAAATAGCAGGTCATGTTATTTGGAAGATAATTTAAAAAAAAAAAAATCCAATAAGTGAGTTAGTGAAACTGAGGCCCAGCAGAGAGCCATGAGCTACAGCTGCATGTGTCATCACATGTCACTCAGTGTGGCTACTAGGGATGCAACGATACCAATTTTTTCAAACCGATACGATACCGATACTTGGATCTGAGTACTTGCCGATACAGAGTACAAAAACCGATACTTCTACCACACACACACACAAATACAATGAATTGGAAGACAGGTTTTATTATATTCTCTGCCGATAAAAATTAAAATCTTATTAAAAATGACCACAAAAAAATTTCAAGTGAAAAATAAGCACTTCTGTTAAATTATTGCAGAGTCTCCACATTGTAATTTAACAAAATATCACTGAACTATTGGCACCGTCTCGAGCTTTCAGAATAATAAATAGACACTTCTGTTTGGAATAAAATAAATACAAATTAGGTTTGAGAATAAAATAAACTTTTAAATTGTTGCAGAGTGTCCATATTGTAAACAAACAAACAAAATAACAAAAGTATTTGGCATTGACGAACAAACTTCTCATCTGCCCGTGGATCATCAGTCCACTGTGCCGTTAAACCAAGGACTGACATCGCGCACACACTGCTTGTCTTTACCTCTTCAGAAAGTTTTGGCACCATTATCTCCCTGATGTGTGGGCAGTTGGGAATTTCATATCGCAGCTCGAGTATGCTGAGAAGACGGTGCAATCCTATGTTTTCCACGGCCGGCATTGGCTGGTCATCCAGAGCGATAAAATGAGTCAGAGCCTCTGTTATTTTAACTGCCCGTGGATTTTCTCTTGACATTTTTCATCCCTTTTCCAAAACCTGAGTTAAAGTTGGCTGTTCCACACTGCTGACATTTTGTTTAGCCTAGCTACAGCAGCCTCCAGTTTCTCTTTTTTATCTGGAGCCGCCAGTCTCACTCGTCTAACCCTGTGCCTGTTTAGCGTGGGATGTCCCCCTAGTGGCCAATCTAAAAAACTACAACAGAAATGACAAGCCACCCTCTGACTAATGAAATAAGTTAGTATCGGTTCATGGTATCGGTTAACTTTTACGAGTATGAGTACACACACATTTTACAGTATCGGCCCCGATACCCGATACCAGTATCGGTATCGGTGCATCCCTAGTGGCTACGCTTCTCATTTTAAGTCTCACCTGCATCCAAACAGATGAGGTGTAAAAACAGAGTTGTTACAAAAGGGGAAACCACATAATTTTTTTCACCAACATGTTTTCTAAAGGTATTTTAACATCGGGGTTTGAGGTTGCCATCGTGGGCACTTCTGCATGAAGCCCAGACATGTCATAAATATTACTTCTCATTTCGAAGAAGTGATATATAAGAATGTATTTTTAGAAATGTTTCACACGTCCTTTAACACAGCCGTCCCCAGAGGTCCAGGCTGGCTCTGATGCATCTTTAGTACAGTATAAGCTGGTATATTGGATTCCTTTCCCTTACAGTATCTGAATTCTTTCACCCATAAAAGATGACATTTCACAACTCCTCCAATCGGGCTCCAAGTGGGAAAGAGTTAGGAGAGTCATTACTTCATGTCCCCCATGGTTGCTCGTATTAAATGAATGAAGGTGAACTGAACAGAAGCTCAATAACTGGCTTTTTCTTTTTCAGTTGCACATATATTGATATTTTTCATTACATTACTACAATAGACTACATATTATGATAGTATTGTGAGACTCTGTGATTCCCACAACATACAAAGCAGTTGTTATTGTTGAGGTTAGTCAGGAAATGATTGTGAGTCAGTGCACTGTAAGCTGAAATGAAGGTGTTTGAAACTCACCAACAGGCCGATGGCTTCCTACTGAAACAGTGAGTCGATCATACCGACAGTACGAGTCGTTCTCCAAGTCAAAAAGATCGAACTCCAGCAGAATACTATAACCTGGAGGAACGCTGATGCTCCACAAACACAACCTGTGGGAAGGCATGAACAGTTTAACCAGTTAACTGTATTTTCCTTCTTTACATCCATATAATCCTGAGCTAAAAGTCAAATTTAGTTTTTTAGAATTTCTCATCCTCACAGAATTATAAGAAATATCGATTGGCAGTTATCTTATTAAGCATGGCGTTAGCTCAGGCAGCTTCTGGCACATCGGCTGATCTCAGTGACTGCTCATATCAGCACATCTGATTAATTTGCTTTAGGCTGCACATCTGCAAGCCACCTCATAACCCACCTCCACCCCAGCTTGTCCATTCAGTCTGCATCAAAATCAATAGATATCGCATCTGTTGCATGGACTGGTTGTTGCTCTCTCTGCCATCTTTTAAATTCATGCACATAAATGGCCTCAAATGTAAATCACTACAGATGGAAATGCAGTGTTCTCTTGACTACACCGATTCTGACTGAGCAGGCAGTTAGCACCGCCGCTTAGTTCTTCTCTGACGTGTCACTCACTGGTTGTTGTCATAGCGATCGCCATGGAGCCTGGGATTTTTGATTACCCCGTTAATGTCAGACACAGGTCCGTCTCTCACGCTGCAGAGTCCTGAGACGCACGCAAACATCAAAGAAGCATGAGCACATTATGAAATATAGATGAACAAGAGTTGGTGTAATGAGTGGAAAGACAACTCACTTGATGAAACCGTTGTCTGCTGCTGGTGCTCAGCTGAAAGAAGTAGAAAGATGAAAGAGAGAACATAAATATAAATGGAAGAACTTCATCTGTCATCAGAATATTTGTTTCTGGAGGAACTGTGGACAAAAACCCACAGAGTTAAACCGCAGATTAACGTAATCTAAAATGTTCTAATTAGTTAATTCACATCTATTCAATACAAAATGTTTTTTTCTCCTAATTTTCAGAATGACACTGCTGAGTTTAAACAATTCAAAAATGCCTACAGACTTCGTTTTTGTAACCTTTTCTTCTCATAAAAATAATAATAAAAATCTGTTCTAACCATGATGACAGCATCAGATTAAGTCCAGCATGCTTTGATAAAGCTCAGCCTCAAAAGTTGTCTTTGTTGGGATCTACAAAGTGGGCCCATATGGAGAAGCAACAGCTTTAAATGGTATTGTATCATGTTAAATATTAATAACAGCAGCAGCTGCTAAATGAACTGCAGACAGCAATCTGCTGCTCATGTTCGTGCATCACACACTGTGTGAAAGCTAACGTCATCATACAGGGATGACACATACAATATGCTATGCGTCTACTGTACAAAAGTCCTGAGGAAACCCTCATTTCTTCATATTCTGCTTGGAAAATGGGAATAATATGTTATTGTTTTCATAGATCCAACTACAGAAAGGCAAGAAATTAGACATTTTTGTGTATCAGATACATCTTAACTTTTGTTTATTGTTTATTTGAGTTATCTGTTGTGTTTAGACAGTGTTAAGTGGTTTTCTTCAGAGGAAAGAAGCACTGCTCTGATAATGGTCCGATACAAGGGCCGGAATGAAAATGAGTGACAAAGACGTCACTGTATAAAGGAAAATTTGGAAAGGCCTTCAGAGAGCCGGGACAGCTATCCGGTCGTTAAGTCTGACGTCACTAACCGTGTCTGGGCCTAAACTCTGCTGCAGGTCCATATATCAAACGATCACTATGGCATTACTGAGAGTTGAAAAACTGTCTAAAGTCTTTCATCTTTAATAAAATGATCAGCGTTCTGCTCTACCAGGTGTAACAATTGAGTTTAACATCCAGGCATCCATGAAAACGGAATTTATGACATTTAACGGAGTTAGAAGTTAGCAGGAAGTTAGCTCGCTAGCTTCTATCTAAATACAATATAGCATGTCCTGACTGCGGGGTTTTGGAAACAAATTAAAACGTACAGCTCTGTTATCACTTCCAACATAAATGAAGACAGAAAACTAAACAGCAGTGACGTTTGTAGGGTTACTGAAGTTTGGCTAGCTGGTATATAATGATGTGCTACGTGACCGCTAGCGACACAGCTATGTTAGCATAATATAAACAAGCTAACTTTTTTCCACTTGATAAAAGTTAACGTGAGTGTTCTCGGTGGTCAGGAACAAATGTAATCGCATGGCAGGATGCTGTAAAAGGACCAAACTTCAGCCAGGAGAACAACTGAGATAATCCATCCACAATACGAGGTTAGTCATTCATATACTGCCGCATGGGCTGGGCTGTAGTTACATCCTAAGGTTTTAAAAACTGAGCTTAAATAAATGATTAGCAGTAATGAAAGCCGAGGGAGGTCAACTAACTGTTTTAGGAGCTTTTTGAGATTAAATAGAAGAAAATACAAAACATTAAACATGTTAACAACACAAAAGCCATATTAAACGCAGACTACTTTAGGCCCGGAAGTAGGATTCGTCACGTCATCATTTAACGACCGGATTAAGACTGCTCTTTAAAAACAGTTACAAGTAAGTCTGGCTTCTTGGAAGCAAAGTATAAAGAAAGGAAAGGTGACTCAATGCTTTTTCACAGTACTCACAACACTTAGAAAGCTGGGCGATTAGTTAAAGGAATGTCAAAAAGACAAGTGTGTTTGTATATTACGTCATGAAGGTCTGTTTTTTAAGAACATATTTGAATCGATTGCTGATGAGGAAACAAAGAATCTTTACCTTCATCTCCTGATATTTCAATAAACAGACATTGTTTACATTCCTGTCTGTTACATCACATTTTGATGGTCAAGCAGCACTTTAAAGGTTAGGAAAACAGGTTTCTCACCACCTTGATGTGTGGGTGGAGGCATATTTACTGCAATATATTTCTACAAGCTTTAGCTACTTTTTAAGTTTGTCCCTGACTAAAATACAAAGTGACATTCAGATGTTATCAGATGGATCTCAGGGTGTAATAGCCACTTTGTACCAGCACTGTACTACCTCCATATATGGTTATCATGTGACACACCATGTGTATCACAGTCTTTAGAAGCAAATATGCTGTTTCAAAACCTACCCTCTCTCAATTTACGCTTGATCCAAGGCAGCAGCAGCCTGACGTCAGTGAAAATCCCCGGAGAACCTCGTTTGGAAGGGGGGCGGCTGCTGTTGTTTCCCCAGCTCCTACCACATCCTTTACCCCAGGAAGTCACGCCCAGCGCCACCCAGCGATGACCTTCTGACCCTGCTGGACACACCAAAGGACCTCCTGAGTCTCCCTGGACAGAGGATGAAGTCGTGGGTCAAGGGATGAGTCAATTATTTAAAGCTCAGTGGGATAGAATGACTGATTTACGGCACTGAATTGTGCTGTAAATAGAGCATCTGTGAGGATGAAAAGACTTTTAATACCTGACAGGCATCTCTCCCTCCTGTCTCTGGGCCGGCACACAGAACTGTCATGCTTGGCTGAGGCCGAACGAGTCTCTGGTTAAGAGTTTGGAGGACATATTTACATTTGGCTCGGTCAACCAAATCCAAATGCACCTCTCTCAGAACCATAGGAAGACGACCCCCTAAGAAACAGTTACATAGATTGGAATAGATTAAAAAGCTCCAGTCTAATTTAACAATATTTAAAAGTCGGAAAAACGACATACGTTCCTTTATCCTCCCCCATCCAGCCGTCATGCAAGCGGTCTGAGGAAGGATATTGTCATTAGGTAAAGGCAGACATATCGGCTGGACACGAGCTCCTGTTGAAAAAGTCACATCAGGTCAAATTAAAAACCACGGTGGCCCGAAAGTACAAAACACAACAGAAACACAACATTCCTTGTTTCTGTTTTCACATCATTGCATCATGCTTGAATGTTATTCTCAGCAGTGTCCTTGTGTGACTTTTATCATTGTTCAACCTGACAAAGAATCTGTAAGTTGTATTTGCTTGCATGTGAGCTATGTGTGTCCTGTGACGAGCTATGATGCTTCAAGCAAGCATGCAGGCTGCACACACATCACTGTGCTCTGAGGATCTGAAGGAACATCTTAGAGCCATTACATATTAAAACTGCACTGACCTTCAGTCTGCTGCTCCCTTCTTTGCAAAGGGTCGCCGCAGCAGATCTGCATATCTGATTGGTCGGTCTTCCTCACAACTCTTGAGGAATTTGTCTCAAACAACGAGTGGTCACATGTTAAGTGAATGTGTTAACCATGCACCATGTAGCCACACCATCCCAGCATTTCAAACTTAAAAATTCAGTGCAGTCAGAAAACTTCTAATGTAACAGAGACCTCCCACCTAGATTCAGATACCCGGTTTTTATGAAATAATCCAGAAGAAATTGTTTGTTTTTTTAAATTTGATAGAAAGGGTTGATACAAAAGATATAATTCTATTTTTAAAGCTGATTTGCTCCATTTGTAGCCACATAACATTTTCTCCTTTACCATATTGATGTCTTGAAACCAGATGTGACAGATGAGGTGTGGATATGAGAAAACAGGCAGATCGACTCAATTGCAAATCATCGGCAAATGAGCGGAACTGGACTGAAATTCACACAGTAGACTTGATTTTTTACTCAATATGACCCAAAATGCAGGTTTAAGGCACTTGTTGAGTTGAACACAGTGATCAGTATGACACGTTATTTGATTTTGAACCAATGCGAACAGAAAACTTGCCCATCTGGATGCGTTGGTTCAGCTCTATGAGAGCTATGTCATAGTTCATCGGCAGAGCAGGGTTGTACTTTTCATGGACTGAGACGGACTTGACCAGAAAGACTTGCTCCTCCTCATCGTGTACTCTCTGGTCAAACTCTCCAGCGAGGACTCTCACACCACTGAGAAACTCTCTAGAGAGAACATTCAAAGCGTATCATTTATTCCTGTTACATAAAATGTTCATTCAATTCTGCTCAATTATAAGTCGTGTCAGCGACATAACACTTTATACTTTGACAAAGATGTGAAGCAGTGTGCAGCAGTCATTATCCAGCAGTCACTCAAGATGGATCCTCCACAGAAATGAGAGCCCCTGTTCTGGAGGGAAACCTGAGGACAGACGATCCATAAGAAGATTAAGCAGAGCCGACAGCACAAGTCAGTTTGTCACTAAAAGAAAAGGCTGGTTTACCCTTTTCTTAGTTTGCTATGCCAGCCTTAAAAATGACACTTTTTTCATACAGACCCATGAATGCAGCATTCATGTAAAGTGCAGCAGATGTGTGAAGTTTAAATGTTTAAAATGATGAGCAAACAAAGTTGCAGTCTCTCATATTGCTGTGTACCACTGTGGTGGTGAATAAGGTTTTTATAGCAACCCTTTAAAGCCTGAAACACTAAATAATAACCAAAGAAATATATATTTTTTGAAAGTGAAGCATTTATTGACAATTAAAAAAATACAAGTTTCAATTCGTATTTTGTTTGCTACATACTTTATATTTTTGGGTGTCATTTATTTACATTTTTCTAGGGGAAAAACACACAGATGATTTAAAAGTTTTAAAAAATAAACTTTCAAAAGATTGTATGTGTCAAATATGATATACTAGGCATTAAAGGGGTTAAACTGAGCAATTGAGCAACGAAGCAATTTATCCACAAAATTCCATGGAGCTGTCCTTTTTGGTTCATAGTGTTAAAGGTTACTCCCATCTCTTTGTCATTGAGTGATCCTCAGGAAATACCAGCATGAGCAACCATGTCATGTTTGTGGAGGACAGAATACGTGGTGAGCCTGCATGGCCGGTGATAACCATCAGGGGTGAACAAGAAAGGAAAGTTCAACAATAACTTTAACTACTGATATGCATGTTTAAAGATAAGCAAAATAGCAGTCAGATCAGACAGGTAAGCTAAAGAAAAGAAAGAAAGAAAGAGAGAAACCTGAAAGAAGAACTAACTGACCAACCACGGGTGTGATCCGTACATGGCTTCAGTTCCTCCTACCACCCTCAGAGAGGAAACCGTCGGGTTCCACACTTGAGAAATTCCACATTTCGAACCTAACAGAAAGCATCAATACTTTTGAGACCACTGACAACATTTTCCCTCAGCTCTGTGTCATTTTAAGACATGAAAGGTTGTGTGTTCCTTTTTTCAGCACCCATCCTATTACTCACCTGTTTTAGCAGCAGGGATGCCAGTGTTTACCCAAAAATACAGAGAGAGCAGAGCGGCGGTGGTCCTCATCACTAACCCAAGCATGGAGAAAAGGTCTCATACTGGGCAGACAAAAAGGTTTATAAGGACTAGTGTGATGTGAGGGTATACTCACAAACAAACCTGTAAAGGCTGGCCGTGATGGTGATTGGTGAGTTCAAATGTCGCAGTAAAAATTAGTTGGAGAAAAGTGGTGAAAGTGTTTATCATCTCAAGGTCAGCTGCGGTGAGGTGTGCAGAGTGTTATTGGTGCCTCGAAAACAGGGCAGCAGCTGTAAAGCCTTCAAGGGGGAGAAACAGTCATAAAACACGCACAAAAGGACAGAGAGAGCACACTTACTGCCGCACAGCCTGTGTGAAAAGAAGTGCTGATGTAAAAGCAGACAGAGAGGAGAAAAAACGGGAAAAGCAGAGAAATAAAACGACAAAATCTTCCAAGTGTCAAAGCCGCAGCCTCTGTGAATGAGTCCTCTGAATCATCTGACATTCAAAAAAAATTTATATTTTTAAAATTTCACACAAAAATCTCATTTTCACAGATGTTTGCTTTATTGGATATTAGATTAACACCACTTACTGTATTGCTTGGTCAAAAAACGTGTTGTAAAAGCTTAAAAATAACAAGTCCTGATCGCATTTGTCACTTTGTGATAACAAAAGTGACAACAGGCAGTTGAAAAGTTCTTTTACTTACCAGAAAGCAGCACTGTGAGAAACAACTGTGAGAACGTTTCTCTTTTTCTTAACCTGTGCTACAAAAAATACCTCAACATGAGAGTTTCCTCTCCCAGTTACATTTGCAAATGACTGAGAAGTGCAGAGGAGTATTCTGCTCTGTGAGAGGTGGAAATTAGATACACACCGAGTGTCCCATATCAGTAAAGCAGCAGTATCAGTAGAGTATTCCCAAAAGGAAAGTGTACTGTAGATATTTTAAGAAATACATTGTTCCAACTAACGCTACTTTCCCGTAGGAACGCTGCGTTACTGCGTTACTAAAACCGTGATTTTTTTGCAAGAATGTCTCATGACAGTGACGTAAGCAAGTGCGACGTTCGTGACAACAGCTGTGTGCAGATCAACAATGGATCATATATCGAGTACGGAGAGAGTATGAGCGTGCAGCGTTTAAAGCGTGGAAGTACTGACCTTACTTTGAGTTTGATTCCATAAAAAGTGACAAAAACATTAGTGTCCGTTGTGCGTGGGAAGAAAACTTCTTTTTACAGCGAAAAAAACCCCTAAACTTCCAAGCAAGCACCGAGTAGCTACGACGTAATGGGAAACTCACAGAGAAACTCGCGGATTCTTCCACTGACCGCTGCGGCACACCTGCACCAGGGTAAACCTCCGCCTACCCCACTCCTGCTTTACAGGTGAAAATAGAGCAACAGGACCGCTAGTCTTTGACTTTATTTATTTTCTGCTGTGTTTTACTTGCATCTATTTGAAAGACTGAGTGTAAACACACACAAAAAAAATATTTTATGTGCTGGAATGTGCAGAAAATAGATTTAAATATTAAACAAATTTCTTCCAGTCAGAGAATGTTGCATATAATTAAATTTTTGCTTGATGCATAAAGTTAAAAGATTAAAACTAATAAAACAAGTTTTAAAAAGAGACTTTTCCAATTTATTACATTTTGTACGATGGATTTTGCAGAAAAAGTAGAATTGGGCTGAAAGATCTATCGCTTTATCACCTATTCAGGTTGTAAATCGTGTTTTTAAAAAGAAACTAAGTAACTAAGTAATTAATTACTTTTGAAAATAAGTAATCAGTAAAGTAACAGGATTACTTTTTTGGGGAAGTAATCAGTAATTAGTTACTGATTACTTTTTTCAAGTAACTTGACCAACACTGCTTAACAGCCAAGAAGACATGAGTGTGCAGGTATGATCATAATAATCTGTTAGGTTAATATATTTATATATCCTCTCTTCTGGCTCTGCTTTGGGCTCCACCAACTACCAGCTTCATGATAATTTTGTAACTAGATTTGCTGACCATATAAAGCACAGACGGCATAAAAGATCCACTTAATTCTCAGATCCTAAAGTGAAGCTTAAGTGCCTTAAACCTGCATCTCTTTTAACTCCACCAGAGGTTGATGTCTGTGGTTGCAAAAAGAATTCTGGTTTCTACAGAGTGAGTTTATTGACATAGTAAATTACTTATACTGAATAAAACATTCAATCCATTTTGCAACTTTTGATCATTCTAAAGGCTGTTACACATCGTATGTGTGATGAAAAAAATGACACAACATGCCGATTCTTCCATATCTGAACTCGTGGTGTAATGTGTACACACACCAAACGCACTGTAAAAATAAACCCATATGGAAAAGAAATAATAAAAACATATGATTTACTCATAAAAGTGGCCACTTTCTCATTACTTTCATTTTTTTTTTTAGTAAGTATACAAACATAAAAGTTTCATTATATAATTTTTCAAGGGATCTTATGTGTTTTCACTCTTGTATGCTTTTCATACAAGACAGATAAAAACTTTCTAAGATTTATATATATCTTTTCCAAATGGGAAATCATGTCAACATCAAGCAACATCCTGTTTTGTTGTGTCTGAGGTTACTATTTCCATCTCGCTGTGTAATCTCTACCGCTGAATCGAGCTTGGTTCTGAGTATGCTTTTGGTGTGAGCGGCTGCATTATGAATAGTCCGAAAAACATTTTTAATGCACGAAAGATTCACATGGATTTTACGTGTCCTGAAGGCCTTGAGACTCAAAAAAGGTGGATTGTGCAGGATATCGCCATCAGAATCGACCCTCACTCGTCACACCAAGATGGCGACACTCATCTCAGGGTTTTTAAACAGGAGTTCACAAACCAGTGGGTAGCTACGTCCATCTTTTGTACGGTCCATGGCCTAAATCATAAAAAGTAGCAGTGCAGGCCACGGAACCACGACGACGAGCTGAAAGACGTTAAAAAGCTCCACAGATTTGAGGTGAACTGCAGATTACAGGTTTCTCATATTATTACATGACAACTCAATAAATTACATGACAACTACGACAGGCACAACCACAGCCACAAGTATCCCTGCTATCAACTTTCCACATTCTCATTTCCCGGCTTTACTCAGCAATCCCACAGAGGGTTTTCCAAGTAACTCACATGAAAACAATTCCAAAAGCTTTCATAAAGTACTTATAGATTGAATTTTGTTAACAAGTACACAAATGAGCAGCTATTGACCACGAGTGTTTAAAAGCCCGCACATCAGCATTCCCTGAATTATAAATGGAATAGACGTTTAGTGTGTATTTATGTGAGTGTTTTCTGCCTCGGGGCTCCCACTCTAAGCCTCATAAGCCCCCTGCTTCCTGTTTATGCAGCCCAGTGGCCCAGACCCCACAGGGTGTACATGGCTGGATGTGACTCAGTGCTTGGCATAGTTGCTTGGCCACAGTTGCCGGGGCTGCTGTTGCCAGGCGTTGCAGAGAGACGTGTAAAATACCGTGCTGTCGGTAACAATTGGCATAAACAATAAATGGAAGCGTGAAACGAGGTCAGCCTTCAACGGATCATTGTCTTCATTTCTCTTGTTTGTGTAAAGCTGGACAAAAGGAGCGATGAAAGGTTCCCTCCTCACACATGAATCCAGATCGATGTCTGAGCAATATGTAGAAGCTGTACACAATAGCATCCGATTGGTAGGAAGCAATTCAGTCTTTATAAATTCTTTATGTAAAGGAGGAAGCATTAACATGCGGGCACAGAAGGCTTAGCACCTCAGTAAACAAACTTTAACCTCAATCAGACTAATATTGTTTCCAACCTGAAATGTTGTTCTTAAAGAAGCCTGATTATACAGGTAAAGTTTACAGTTCTTGAGTACAATAAAAATTAATGTTGTGTTCCAAATATTAAGCCAATTCTTCCCACAAGGAACACAGATTGGACATCTACTCTCAAACCAAACTATGTTGCATGTTTACATCTGCTTTTTCCAGTTTCTAAGAGCATTTACTAAGTTAAAACATATAAAGAGAACAAAGTACCTGCAAATAACCAAAACTAATGTGAGCAAATGTGCAGTGTCACATTAAAAACCATGCTGGTTCTTCCACATAATGGTATGCATGTAATATTTGTTTTATTACTCTCCCAGTCAGATACTTGAAATTAAGGGTAAGACTCCCTAATTAAGGCCATGTTTGACACCGTCTACTTGAACTCACCTCCACAAATTCAAGAACCAAACCCCTCGAACACTTTGAGCGTTTGTAACTGATTTATCTGGCAAAAACATTGGAGCTGCCATGCTGTACAACACATCCAAGAAGTTTTTTGCTACACTTTTGGTGAGAAAACTTCTAGTATTTTATAATTCTCTTGCTTAGCAGCATTTCGCTTGCAAATCAAACTTTGCAGAATTAGCTGATAACTCCATCCTCTTGCTCAGAGATCACTATTGGCTCCAAAACACCAACAATGAGGTTGGTAAAGCAGATATAACGATGGCAACATCCATCTTTAAAATACAGTTTATGGTCACAGTAGCTTGCTAATGTCATGAATGACATTTCAATCTTTGATTGAAGTGCAGACTTTCAGTTTTAATTTGATTTAACAAAGTACACCATTAAATGTTTAGGAATTACAGCCATTTTTATACACGATGGCCCATTTTCAGAGGCTCAAACACTAATTTGACAACTATATGACAAACAGCACCTTTTCCTTTTTTATTCAAGGACAGACGAAACAGAAAAGATCTGGGATTGATCCAAGTGAATTTGGGAGCCGTTTACTGGAACTCAATATAAGGTCCAAAGAGAAGTTGATGCAAGCGAAGGAGGTCATTGTGTCATTGTCCCGACACTTATGGATTTAGGCCAGTTCACAGAGATTTACAGTGCTCTTATTTTATCAATACAAAGAGTGTGACGGAAGTGTGTGAACATCTGAGATCATAAATCTGAGTCAGAAAATTAGACAACTACTTATCCAAATAACTGCACTTACTCAGATCTCCAGCAATACGCCACCAGGTCTGAAATCAAATCAAATCACTTTTATTGTCACATCACATGTGCAGGTACACTGGTACAGTACATGTGAGTGAAATTCTTGTGTGAGAGTTTCACAAGCAACAGAATTGTTCAAAAATACAATAACGTAAAACAAGCAAAATATAAGAATGGCTAAATCTGAGACTAATAAATATATGTACAATATATAATAGTATATGCATTACTGGATGTGTATACTAAATGTGTTTTTCTACGTGTGTGTGTGCATATTTTACAAATTAAATAGAGTAAACAATAAAATAAAATATATAAAAAAATATACAGAGTTGGTTGAGATATGTGCAAAACAGTGGCATTAATGTACAGTATGTAGTGCATAATGTTGAAGTTCCAGTAGTGGAGGTGAGGTGTCTTATGAAGTGTTCAGCAGTCTGATGGCCTGATGGAAAAAGCTTCTCTCAGTCTGCTGGTTCGGGACCGGATGCTGCAGAACCTCCTTCCTGATGGAAGTAGTCTGAACAGTTTATGGCTGGGGTGACTGGAGGTCTTGATGATCCTCCCCGCTTTCCTCAGGCACCGCTTCCTGTAGATGTCTTGGAGGGAGGGAAGCTCACCTCCAATTATCCGTTCAGAGCACCGCACTACTCTCTGGAGAGCTTTGCGGTTGTAAGCGGTGCTGTTGCCGTACCAGGTGGTGATGCATCCAGTGAGGATGCTCTCAATGGCACAGCAATAAAAGGTCCTGAGGCTGCGGGGGCTCATGCCGAATCTTTTCAGTCTCCTGAGAAAGAAGAGGTGCTGCTGCGCCTTCTTCACTATTTTGTTTATGTGTACTGACCACGTAAGATCCTCAGCCAGATGTACACCAAGGAAGTGGAAGCTGCTCACTCTCTCCACAGCAGCTCCGTTGATGGTGATGGGGGTGTGTACTTCTCTGCACCTCGTAGCGTTGATGAAAGGACATTAGTGAAGTATACACACCAACTGTGGCGCAACTAACTGCATGTTGATAAAACCTGGTAAGATGGAATCTCTCATGACCGCAGTCTTGTTGGAATGCAGACTCCAGCATCCACAACCTTTCTTCTGGAGGTGCTTTTACTTAAGCCATTAATCATGTTACCCGCTCCTGTCCGGGCTCACACAGTGTGACTGAGCTTTCAGAACTGTGGCAAGACTGGTTTTAGACTTAAATGTGTGCAAAGTAAAGGTTAACACAGTGCAGCGTCAATGATCTGCTTCTGAGCTTTATTAGAAATGCAGCCCTTCCAGTCGTGGTTTCTAGAAAATGAAAACAGCCATCAAAAATGATGACGGGCCAATCCTCTCATCCCTGGAGACAAGTATAATCCTGATCACACTGAATCTTAATGGAGCCGTCTAATAGCTTCCACTTTAATCTGACTTCCAAATACAGCGCGTGAGGTGGAGTGCTGATGTGTAATGCACTACAGGAAACAGGAAAACAGGTCAGCTGGACAGATTGAGACTAATGGTTCAGTCATGTGATTTACAGCTGTGTGCCAGAATGACTCAACTACAAAAGAAAAACATAACTTCTGAACTAGAAGATTAAACATTGTTTATTCCTTTTTTGGTTTACAAACAAAAGGCACCCATTGATATTTTTTTGAGGAGTGTCACATTAAAATGAATGACAAGAATCCCTTTCCCAACTTCTGAGAGTAAAGAGTGGGGCCGATATTCATCACTGCACTCAAAGTAGGAGCGATTAAACAGGCCTCCCCTCAAGAACCTCACATTTTAAGAATCAAACACTGAAACCAAATCATTTTAAATGCATTCACAACCACTGATGAAAACTTTATTCTGCACCTTAAACGTGCCCTGCGATCAACTGATCATCTAAAAAGGCCAAATAAAACTACCGCTCCTCCTTTGATGCAGGGGATAAATACTCAGGCCATCGGGTCTTTTTAAAACCCCCGAAAACACATTTTAATCTTTTTGTCCCTCCCCTCTATGAAAAGTAGGGTTCTGCTTGATTGCATTTTTTTTCTGCCAGGTTAGGAGAGCTAAAGTTGTTTTACGTAAGAGATTTTGATCTCGAGTCTGTTGGAAATCGATTGCTATGAAAATGAAAGCACAGTAGAAATGGCGATAATTGCAGTTCCTCGAATGGCCACTTGAGGCCGGCTCAACGCAATATCCAAACTTGGCATCTTATGAAAAAAAAAAAAATTTTTTAAAACAGCAATCATGTTTAAAGATATGCACTTAAGTGGCCGTTCCTTTGTGTTCAGTTTTCTGCCAAGTTATTTTAAGCTAGCCAAACATTAGCATAACATTTGACCTTTGGCACTTTGCCAAGTTATCTAGTCATTAGTAGCAGTAGCATCACTTTTCCCGCTCAACCTTTCATCCAAATATGGTCACATCCTGTTTCAAAGAAGTCAGTGGATGTTGGCACTGTAGGTACATCTTTTATCTACAGTCTATGGATACCTCTCAAGTCCCAAAATGTAATTTAGCTTAAAGGAAACTGGCATCACCTACTCTATCAAAACGTACAAACGTCTGTTATGCATTGTGTTACATTATTTCTTTGCCAAATTTCTGCTGCAATCAGGGTTGGCCCTGCAGAAACTACTCTGGTGGCTGGATTTCGTTTTGGACAGAGGCACACTAAACATTTTTCCCTAAGCTGCTTGTATGACATTAAATTCCTCTAACATGCACAAAAAATTTTTTTGCAAGCAAGCTTATATCACAAAAATGTAAATGTGCCAAAGAAAAACTTTGGTTGTTGCAAAATAATGCTATAACGCAATGCAATTCCTAAACTGTTCAAAGCTGTGATTTCAGAGGTTTACAATCATTTCAATGCTTGTGTGCAATGCCCCGTTTTAACAATCCACTGGTAGGATTCAGTAGTTCCTGACATCAGAAGTGAGAAAACCCTGAATTAGACATGGCGTCGCTTTATTTCCCCTCCCTCCCCCCACCACACTAAACAAGAACAGTCATAATCACACCAGAGACTTCACACCCTCACAAGGAAACAGAGTTAAGCAAGAATTCGTCACATGGTCCCTCAGCTTTTCCCATATTAAAATCACAGGCAATTACAGAATTTTTCCAGAGCTGTCATTTCAGTCAGAGAGAATCTGGCTGAGCAATGAAGTCAGGCTGTTGAATGTCTACTACATTCAGTGATGGAAAAAGTTAAAATGTGCATGTATATACAAAGTCATATGACGAGCAACTTGTAACAGCCAAATTCAGCATTTAATCTACTGCATTTACATTTTTATTAACAGGTTAAATTTCTTTTTATTTTTTATTTTAAATATACAGCAGCTGAAGTTGGTTCAGTTAGCTCTTTATCAGTAAACTAGTCACAATGTTATCAGCATAAAAATACATCTGTTGTGTTATATGTCGTCTACCTAAATAGAGTTATACAGAAAATAACTAGAAAACAGATTTGATTGCTTTCATTTCACATTATCTTGACAAAAGTTCAGGCACAATTCAGGTTTGAGTCTTGGACTTTCATACGATCTATGCAAAATGACTCCTGCTGTGAGATTTGGGAGAAGAGGGGGGGAAAAAAATAAATATAAATCACACTCCTCAGTGACTCTGGCACGACAAACATGTAGGTGCTTGAAATCTCTATGGCCTAAGATGCAAGCAAACAGCACGCAGTCACACCCTGCTTCATTAAAGCTCGGGGAAAAGACAAACATAACAGTGCGCAGATTAGCTCAGTTCCAACAATGTAAGACTTAACATGGCAACGAATGGTCCAAGAGGTTATAAACAGCAGCAATAGAATACAGTATGTCCCGCGAAGTTACTCTAACACATGCACTTGCAAAGAAAAACGACTTAAACCCTTCACAATGATGGCAAGCTACAATTAGTGCTACCTGAAAAGTAGTGTACTAAAAGAACAGTGTGGAACTCAAGATTTGTACCGGTACAAGAGCGTTTAATTTCCAAGCATTGGAGAAGAAATAACCATCTCACCCCCACCGTTTTACAGAGGTATGAGCATGTTAGCCAAGATGCATTTTGGCAAAAGTGTAGCTTAATAACTTTCAGACGTCATTTAAAACAAAAAAGGAAACTGAAGAAGAAGCCGGATATCTGCTGATGCAAGAACCGTTGGTTTGTAGGCACTGGGGAAAGCCACTACAGTACAATCTACATTGTGCTTTGCTGTAATTAGGGAGTCTGCCACCGTAGTCCACTGGGGGAACATGCAGTGGTGCATCATTGCTGGCAGTTTCTTTCTCACAAGCAGCGAGAGGGGCTAAAGGCCATTCTTTTTGTGGGACATAAAAATCAGCATAAGCAAGCCCCTCCCGTGTTTATACTTCAGTTTCCACAAGCCATCGCTGCAAATGTCACGTGTTAGCTAAAATGGCTTCGCGCTTGGGGTTAGGAGGTCACGACAGAGTTAAACAGTGATCCCTAGGTCGGCCGGTCCCTGAATAAGCCTCTTAAAATGTCAAATCAACCAACTGTTTAAGCATCTAGCGAACGCTGCTGTCAGGTGAAAAAACAAAACAACCCTGATTCTTACAGACTGCTTTTAAAAAACTTTCCATCCCATAAAAATGACACGAACCACAGACAAGCCGGAACAAAAACAGCAAAACCAGTTATCTTTTCAGATGACAGATATACAACTTACACTTGCAACTTAAAACATATCTGACACGACTGAAGCCTGGACTGATTCAAAACCAGCTGGGGATTTCTGCAGCAGCATCATCCAATGCATAGCTTCGTTTTGCAGGAAGACAGCCAGGCGAGCACAAAGATGCGAGATGAGCAGGTTTAGAGAAGGTTGCTCTTGGGCAAAGCTGGCGCCGAGGAGGAGGACCGGACATGCTGGGAATGAACAGAACGAGGCTTGTTCCAACTAGTCCAAGTGCTATGAATCGGAGCTGTATGGTGCAATAAATCCATGCACTGAGTTTCTATGAAATGCCAGAGATCCAGATAGCCAACAGACCCCTGTGAACTCCAGGCTTGTCAGGTAGCTCCATCTGTATTTGAGTTGTTAAATGGTTTGGTGGTGTCAATGAAAAGAGACCAGAGACGGATGTTTTTATTGTTTTTTTTCCTCCTTTTCCAAGCACTTTGAACACAAGCAGCCAGTCTTTTCTTAATTTCTTTTGTCGCTCCGCCTCGCAACCCGCTACCGCGTCCCTCGGTCATTATCTCATGGTCGAAGAAGCTCGGAAGTAGGACAGGAATTTGAAGCAGAGGCTCACCACAAAGTACCAGATGTTTCTGGCCATCTGGGATCGGGCAATGAATATGCGCCAAATAAACACCACCAGGATGGTGTTGAAGGTGTAACGAATGTTCCTCAGCCTGCAAATAAAACAGATTGTGAGACATGCGATACACCACATTAGACTGTTTCATATTGATAATGTGTCATTTCCAATGAATGCTCTCTAATAATAACCTAATTAATAAGATTCACAGGCGTTAAGACATGCTTGTAAACTGTGTATAAGCAACCAACCAAAACAGTAATACCATATACATCACACTGTCCTGCAATGGTCGAGTGCAGCATGTACCAAAGCCCTGTACACTGTACAAGAACTAGGACACTGGTGTACATACCCTGTGTACTCTTGTATCAGTATATTAAGAGTGAGTTGGATGTGCCAAAGTAATACTAGACAAATATTGTGTAGCCAAGTTATAACTAGTTGGATATCTACCCCAGTGTGGGTCTTGCAAACCCCCAAAAACTGCTTTTTTACTTTAACCACAGCCAAAAAGAGACCAATCCTGTGATAAAGTCATCCTGAATCCTAAATACAAAAGTCAGGCTTGTTTGAGGTCTCCTTTCTGTTGTTATGTTTAAATATTGTCAATAAAAAGTTTTCAAATCCATTAACGAAAAGTTGCATACAGCACATTTAACTGGTGATGCAGAAAAGCATCTTTTATGTGGTAAACTTTAAAGAACCTGCCAGAGCCCATCACTTTGAATGCTACTACTTCCTGTGTCTCTGTGTTGGAGGAAAGAATGACAGGTTTAATTTCATAGACTTCTTACTTGTTGAGGTGTTTGCGTGCAGCAGGCAGCCCCGACAGCTCTTCGTTGAGGACGTATTTTTTGGTGCCCATACAGTAATTTTCCATGTACTCTGCCCAGTGCAGCTGACGCACGTCAAAGTTAAATATCTGCAGCAAGAGAAACAAGAAACACCCTCAGCATGCCTCAGCAGCAACATTTGTTTATGCGAGACAAACCTTTATCGATTCTGAATTAACAAACATTTAAATCAACTCTCAACAGGGGACGCTTTCATAGTAAGAAGGCTGCATTTTGGATCTGACAGTGTTCCAGCTTACTGTGGCAGTTCCCCCCCCAGTGGTGCCTTCTAGGAAATAATACAAGCGAGGCACTGTGTGGTCAACTGTTGGGGGACGTGGGAACAGAGTCTCTGCTTCAGTAAGGAAATTCAAGCCCTTGAATCCTCCATCTAAGGAGCCTGTATCCTCGTTAGGTGAGACAAATGCACTAAGAAAAATTCTGTGAAATTAAAAGTTTAACTTTGCTAATATAATGTAAAGCAGAGGTGTCAAACATAAGGCCTGGGGGCCAGAATCGAACCGTTGGACAGCTTGGAGCAAGCCAAGTATTTTTAAGTTAACTGTATTTTCATAACCGTTACAGCTTCTCCTACATAAAAACATCTCGGATGGCCGTTCATGCTACACCTAAATACGGAGTAACCCATCCACTATAGAAATTTCCGTTCTTTGCAACAGAACCGCCGTAGAAATAAGTGAATTCATTTAATAATTTTCATAATTAGTCTGGGCAGTGAGCTACCAGAACTTTCTGTAAACTTGCACATTTATTTCTCCTTACTTTAAGCCCAAAGAGGCGTCCCAGGAGATTTCCTTCTTTGCTACAGCAACATTAGAAAAACTGTTGAATTTGCCCTTCTTTCTTAAATTACTAAGACATCAGGGATTAAATGTGTAGCTAAAGTTCTTTACACAGGCTCATCTGACATGAAAGTATGCTGTATGTGGCCAGTAACATGAATTTGACGCCCCGGATTGACTCGAAAAGACTCCACAAGACGTCAGTGTCGTAATGTTGAGTCCCGATTCCTCCAGACAGTTGCAATGCAGAACAATGATCCCGTTCACAACAAACTGACGTCAGCAGTGAATGAATCACGCTCTGCCTTACCAGCCTACTACCAGACATTATCACTCTGGCACTCCACTCTGCCACAGCGTGTAAACGACTGCAGCGTGGGCGGGGCCGGCACGGGTAACTGAGGCACGGAGTGTGAACGAAGCAGCGTGCGGAGCGATGATTAAACATTGTTTATTCATAGCGACCCTCCCTACCTTTTTATCCTCAGGGCTCATCTGGGCTAACAGCATGGCCATGTTGTCAGTGTTCCACACCCAGGAGTGACTGGTGAAATACTCCAGTACCATCATGGCTTTGTGGAGGCGAGTGATCGTCTTCATCATCCTATGGCAAACGGCATGTAGCGGAGGGGCAGTGTAAGGAAAAGACAGCAGTGTTGTGGATAAATAGTGTTTGCAGAGTAGGACCAGAAGGAAGATGAGGAAGAGGACAGGACAGATAAAGAGTGGTGGGATAAAGAGGCAGGATGAGAAGGAAAGGAGAAGAGTGTGCAAAAGTGTTTGGGAGCAGGGGCAGAGGTTAGACAGTCTAGAGAAATATTAGGCTATAAAAGACCAGAGAGAGCAATGTATATATGCATGTGTATAAATTAACCATTTGCAGTCAAATTTGTTATTCCTGTATATCTCAGATCGATTTGACCTCTCCGATTACGCTATGGGCATGACTTCACTGATTTGCACATTTGATTAAGCTGATTTTGATTTAAAAAAGTGATCATTTGAGCTGTGCAGTGCTATGAGATTGCATATGGTAGCCATCAGCCACAGCGTTAACGCAAATGACAGAAGAAGTGAACACTCAGTGTTACAAACCACATTCTCAAACTAGTAATACCAAAGTCCTGAGCCAGAAACCAAAAGGTACATCTCAGCTGATGTTTGTCCATGACCAGATTGGTTAGAAAACTCAAATGAAGCAATCTGAAACTATTAGGTAGGTGGAGTTAATGCTGTGGCTGATTTATTGATCTAAACTCTGAACTTTTATTGTTCCCATCCTGTCAAAATCTTAAAAAGTGCCAAGAAAAAGTTTTAAGCTTTGTGGAAAACTGATTTGTCAGCTGCTCCACGTCATTTTCTTTTGCCAGCACTTTTTAAAACTTTCTTACTCCTGGAGAGAACAAAGGAAGCATGTTGTAGTTTTTCCAGACAATTTAAATTCAATCATGTAATTAATTTGATTAAATCCCAGATTAGGACATTTGGAGGTCATACTTTTTTCAGTTTTTGGTAAGGTTATAGCTTGCCTGAAAGATAGGAGTATTTTCCAAACTTTTGCATAGCACTGCAAGTCAAGGTGGCAATTTCTCCCCTGCGGCAAAGTGAGTGACACAAATCAGCAAACAAATCAACTGGATTTAATCTGTTTATAGACCAGGAGGACAGACAGTTCACTCTCAAATGAACCCATGACCCAGTCTAGGTAATAATTAAAAGCTCAACACAAAAATGAACTAAATCAGCTTAAGTTCCTCAGAAAATAAACTTACAGTGGAGGTGATATTGTCCTCCTGGTAACACAGATGAATCCAGTTAGGATACTTAATTTTTGCGTTAGTTCAGATGGAGGTAATCAAATTTTTAGTAGGAATGATTCAAGGTGATGTTGTGATCAGTGTGCAAAGAAGCAGCCAATGTTAGCAAGATAAAAGGGATCCGAGTCTTCAAATGCCACCTTTTTTGTCATCCAGTAAAGTGTAAATGTTAACCACTTTTGGATCAAATTACTTCAGACGTTTCAATTTGTCATGAACAGAAATGGCAGGCTGCAACGTGAGGCCTGTAACGCTGTCCTTTTAAACTGCTACACTAATGAAGGCAGATTGATATGACTCAGATTCCTTCTGCGAACAGCAAAGATGTGACAAACATGCATGGTTGATCAGCATACAGAAGCAGGGATAATCATTTCTTGTAGCTGGTGACAAAACCAGTTAGGGTCAATACAAATTACCCATTCAGCCATCCATGAGTATTTCAGACAGTTAAGCACAGCGAGTTTTGTCCAATTCATTTATTTTTAATCAGAAGCAGCACTGCTGATTTTAAAACTATAAAAGTGTCACTTTTACCGTCTGAAATATTTGTGGCTTTAGAATTTAGACTAAGAATGAATTACCAATCAGTTTGCATGCAGTAGTGTTGTTTTCAGTGAGACACAAGATGTCCAACTGAGCACAACTTTCTCGATTGGTCAAGAAGTCTCGTGGTGCCTCAGCATTTTCCATGATTGGGTGAAGACCGGCGGATAATGGATGTCATGTTCACAGCATGGCTTGTTCACGAAGAAAAAAAAAAAAAAAAAGGCACGTGGCATCTTCTTTGAATTGAAAACACATGCTCGGATACTGCCTACATTAACATCTGACTTCAAGAAAAGACACTGCAAACATTGTTCCTTCTGCCCTTGTTTCCACCTTCCCAGGAAAAAAAAAAAAGACACATTCAGGGAGGAGTGGAGTGTGGGGGAAATTGGGAGAGGCAGGGGGCAGACTGGCAGACAGGAGAGGGTTGAGGGGCAGTTGCAACCTTACCGGGGCTTCCGGCCCATCAGCGTGAGATAGCCATCATAGAGCAGGGCTGGCAGCGTGTGGCTGACAGTGGTCCAGTACTGATTAGTAAAGGGGTTGGAGCGTAGATTGACATTGGGCCTTCTGAAAGCCTGCTCTAAGGGATTGGTCTTGAAGGACATGTTTATACAGTACTCTGTAGGAGAGAGAATCACATATGACGGAACAGGAAGGACACAGAGGACGAGAAGAAAAGGAATGCACGTTCATTTTCTCCTCCTTTTGATACAAGGAAAGACGCAGGCCCACTGCAATCGTCTCATTAACAGCACAACAGAACACTGGATCTAGTCTTTGGAAACAAAAGACAGTGTGAGTCCACTTCAGTCCATTTATGAGCTGGACTGAAGTGAACTTGGTGCCGAGGTTTTGGAAATCTAACTGAAAATGCAAACATTAGAAAGACGCAAAGAGTGCAGAATCCAGCATGTTCGGGAGAGCAGCTGGGTTATACATTCTTCACCTGCAAAACTGCACACAAGCATCTTTAACACAGCAGCACTGCAGCTATGACGTTAGGCTACTTCGATAAAGGGTGACAGTGTAAGCCGGCGGAAATGCGAGTGTGTGTTTGGGGTAGGGGTTCTGTTAGAACAGCAGCGGCACGGCACATCCGAAACGGCAATGACGAGGTTACCTGGGTTCTCGTCCAATCAGCCTGAGGTACAGATCATAGAGGAAGGCCGGAGCTTTGTGGCTCACGGCGATCCAGTACTGATTGATTAGGTGATTGGATGTGAGATTAACATTGGGCCGACGGAAGGCCTGCTCAAGGGGGTTCCTCTTGAATGTGGATATTACATGGTACTCTAAGAAACAGAAGGTTGTTCAACACAAGTCATCAATGAGCAGCTTTAAGATTGCCGTTACATTGTTTTGCCTTTATGACTGGCTAGAAGGGCGAGCCATGTGGGAAAACTATAGTATATGTTCTGCAGATATACAAAGCCACAAGGTTTGTACCGGAACTAGAAAAAGTTAGATTCCTAGTTTACAAGTGCCTTAGCTGTTAGGAAACTAGCTAGACAAAAAGGTGCTAATACAATAACAAATAATGGTGAATAACATCAAGCATCTAAAAATGGCAGCATTACAGGGGATGAGGTGTCATAACAGCAACTGATGCAACCAAATGTGCACCTATCAGCCTGCAACTGCTGCGATTGGCCTGTTCAGTCCTGTTGACTCCTCCTATACATTTGAGCTACTCGTTACTGCTGTTGATTGGCTCAGTGTGAGAATAATCACACTTCACTGCAATATGAGAACTCAGACAGCAACCTGTCCAAACTATCGAAATGGATGTGAATGTATGCTCCATGTGGAGACATTTTTTTTTGTAATTTCTTTAAGTAGTCCTCAGGAACTGCTCTCCAGGGTTCTTTAAAGGCATTTAAAGCTCTTCTTTGAATTTTGCATGCCCTTTGTTCCATTCTCTGTCGAGATGAACCTACACTTTCCCATCCAGGTTTACTGTGTGTTCAGGATCATCGTCATGCTGAAAAATGAAACTGTTGCCAAGCAGATGGTACTGCATAGTGGATCAGTCTACAGAGGCACGTTTGTGTTCACACTTCCAATTTTGACAAGATAACACCCAACAACACTGGGTGAAATATAGCCACAAACCATGAGAGAGCCTCCACCCTGCTCTATAGATGGATGTAGACACTCAGGCTACGTCCACACGTACACGGGTATTTTTGAAAACAGAGATTTTCCGTTTTCATTTTAAAAAATAATCCCGTCCACACGTAAAGGCAGAAATGAAGGAAAACGCTGCTAGGAACATGCCAAAGCAGCAGGTGGCGCTATATTCCTAACCGTGCAGAAATGTTGGCCAATCAGAAGTCTAGAAGCCTCGGTGGGAAAAAGTAAACAAAGCTGGGGCATAGAAGCAGAACCGAGTCGTATGTGTGGAGAGACAGTAACTGTGTGTGTATATGTAAGCATTTAAACACTGCAGAGACAATTAACAGTAACAGTATTGTAGAAATTCATTTCACCGAAACAATAACGTGGCGCACAGTGTGACGTCAAAAAATGCGCACACCTTTGACGCTGCGTTTTCTCCGTTTTCCTCGTCCACACGTAAATGCAAAAATGGAGTTTTCAAAAATATCCACCCTGGCCGGAGTTTTTAAAAATCTCCGTTTTCAGTGACCGAAAACGCCGTTTACGTGTGGACGAAAGGTGCAAATGCATAGAAAAAAAAAAATCAAAATAATCTGCGTTTTCATAAATACCCGGGTACGTGTGGACGTAGCCTCACTGTGAACCTTTGACCAGCTCTGTACATACTGATGATTTGTACAATAATTTCACATTTGGATGAATCACTCCATCAGACCTGTTGCCGCTGGTTTTTGCTCCAGTTCTTGCACAGTGTCCCCGTCTCACTTCTTTTATAAGAGAAAAAAAGCAGCTAACAAAAAAAACAAACAAAAAAAACAAAAAAAACTTTAAAGGACCTTTAGAAAGCCTGGAGAACTGTTACTCACGACCACCAATAATAATACTAAAGCAAACTAATTAAATGAGGGGTGGCTCAAGACTTTTGCACAGCACTGTATGCAGCAGAAGTTGTCAAGATCTGCAAACAGAGAAATTGTAATATCATTTAAACCCTGAGGCGAGCCTCTACATGATCTGGATAAAGTCATTTTGTTCTCAGTTCCTATTTGAAACTGTGTCATGCTGTTATCTGTCACCTTTTTAATGCACAGTGCAACTTTAAATAAAGGGGAGTGACTCTCAAGCTCGTTCTGTCACGGTCGCTGACACCCTAATTTTATATATGCAAGCCCTGCACCTGGCTCAGTAATTTAACTGCCGGCACACCAGAATTCAAGTTTTAGGACATAGTGGTTATACATTTAAAAGCTTAAAACACTGCACTTAGAGCAGGAGCTACAGTTTAAACCATGAAATTTAAATGCAAAGCATTAAGAGAATTCAGCACAAATACAGGACATGATCAGATTATGAATGTTTTCCAAAATGTGCAACTTCTATACTGGGGAAAGATGCGCTTGGGATACTTTCCTGCCCTAAATCTATATCCATAAGGGACAGGTAAACAAAAGCTTCTGCTTTGGGTGTGGCAGGCCAGGAATCGGGTTACAGTGAGGGTATATCATTAGACGCCACGTTAAAGCGCATAAGCTTCCACTGTCAGGGGCTTCCCACACTCATAGGCTGCGTTTAGGCAAGAAATTGTCTTACCGACTTCTCCCCAGCGAAACGGGTTAATCCCACCAGTTGTACAATTGTACACGGGTATGCTTTTAGGCCTGCCGTAAAAAGGGAAAGATGTCAGAGGAACTAAGATGAATTCAAAAACCGATATTGGCTAAAGTTGTGTTAATATGTGGGTCTCTCACCTGTTAAGCACCTGCGATCCTGAGTACCAGCCTGCAGCCAGCGTAGTGTTGATGACCACATCTACAGGAACCAGGTCAGCCACAGCATTATTAGATGCTCTCATTGTTCGGAGGATCCCTTTACCAGCCTAAGAGGGGGCGGCGTAGAGGAAGTATTAATGCAACAGATTTGTGGAAAACACACCACAGACTTTATAGCAATTAATAAACCACAACTGGCTCTTCAAAGCAAACATACGGCACAGTTGTTTATGTAACCAATCATCATGAATAACAGTAAATTACCACCTGAATCCTAAATACTTCAATACCACTCAAAGCTCTCTGATTGTGCTGTAAATACGAGCAATCATAAAACAGTTTAGACTTCTAGACCCCACCTACAGTTATGTTTCCTGTGTACTCACTGCAATGAAAATCCCACTGGGTCCATTGAAGTTATCAATCCAGCCCTGAAAGATAGAATATTAATGTTGAAGCAATGCGCTTACTCAAAGCTGAATGACAAAGTTTAACAGAAGCAATGAAAATATTAAAGCTGAAATATAACTTTCAGGCAGATGTTCAACTGACTTAATAAAAATAAATAAATAAATAAATCACACTGCTGCTTAAACTTTAGGAGAATTCCCACAATTGTGCTTGGCAAAAAGGAGAGGTGAAGAAGACCAAATAGTATATAAAAGACAAGAGCATGCATTGTTCTTTGTAATAATGAAAACACAGCGTAACACCAGCATCTGGAATTACTCACTGGGAAGGGCTCTTTCCAGCTGGCTCCAACTATGGAGGGTCTGACAATGCCTACGTTGAGGTCTCCAGCCTCCTGCTGCACCATATATTCGGCCAGAGATTTGGTGAAGGTGTAAGTGTTGGGATGTTCTCCAATTAGCTTGGGAGTCAGTGTAGATACCAGATCGTCATCCATCCAGCTGGACCGAGAGAGACAGAGAGATTAGCCCTGTATTTGCTTCATTTAATTTTATGACCTGCAGCGCTTTCCAGTCTGTGAAGTAAACAGAAATATTGCTCATTCTCCAGTACTAATCACTGTGTGGGTGACTGCCCCAACAACATTTAAACCCAGAGAATATCCAGAAGGCAATGACACATTCCCCTCAACGCTTTGCAATACCTACGTATTGTAGGTTGTCACATCTGTCACTACTGCTGCTGTTCAGAAGAACTCGCTTCAAGCACAAAAATCAAACCAGCTGTAATTACAGGACAAAAGTATAACAGCCAAAACAACATTTACTTCTTTTCACTTTATTTTCCTTTAGACTTAGAATTCACCAACTGCTTAAACCCGTTTGTGTAAAATGTCATCGTCTCTCCCACGCTGCACCACGCTCTCATTACACACAACATTTCACTAACAAACACACCAGGGGAAAGGGCAAACAAGTAGTAATGAGCTACATTAAGCTCAAATTAGAGCCAAACCAACAGTGTTCACTCATCAAAGATTACTCTAAAACTACAATGAAGGGATTTTGGGACGGCTGTCAACACCAAAAACATCCAAAATCTCTACAATGTGGAATTCAGAAAGTTGAGAGCATCTCAAAATGGCAACTTCCATGTTTTTGCTTTTTTATAATAAATAAATGGACATGTATACACATCCATTTTTTATATACAGTCTATAGATAATGTGTGTAAAGAGAATAACTGCTGTTTGATGTCTGAGGAAATGCACAAGTTCATTAAATGGACCAAAACACCTCATTTCATTACCAATGCCCACAGTTTTATTAATTTATTCAGTCTGCAGCAAGTCTGCTAAGCAGTACGATTTGCTCTTTTGGACTGTTCTCAAGCGTGAGAGAAAAAGAAAAGGAAAAAAGTCCAACAGACCAGGTGGGAAAAGAGTTCAACCCTCTCTTCCATGCAAACCCATGTGATTACACTCCTAAAAATGTGCTCAGAACAAAGAAATGCAAACACGAACAACACAGTTGTCATGATTACATAACTGGAACAAGGTAAAAAGAGAAACCTGAAGATTGCCAACAACACCCATCTGCTCCACCTTCCATATAAAAGCCAGAGTTGAGGCAAAAGGAAAAATGATATTCCAGCTCATTTAGGTCGTTTCACTCATCACTATTCAACCGCTACACAACAGCCTCGAGCAACTCTGCCCATCCAGAAGTACAATGTGTACTGTACACAACAAACTCTGCATGCTGTCTCTTTGCACACGCACTCAAATGTTCACTGAACAGCTCTGTACATAAAATCCCCCAGAATCATAGCACTAATCTCTACTCCACAGACTTTACTAATCTATCTTGAGCCATTTACTGTAAAGCCAGAGTTAAGCTGAAGTGCTTCGCTTTATTTCACTGGCATTAATCTTGAAATGCACATCCTACTTGCTTTTAATCCATCAAAGTCTGGAAAAAAACTATTAAACTTAATGCTGCTGTTTAGCAATGACTGCTACGTCCTCATATCTGCACAGGTGAAGCAGACGTTTGGCGTCAGTGCTGTTTGATCACATTCCAGATCAGCTTACTCCAGAGTGTCGATGAGTTTTCGGTAGTCTACTGAGGGAGAGTAGACAACTTCCTCGATGAGCTCTCGGTTACAGTTGGCATAGGCTGTGGAGATGTGAATAAAAACCTCCAGGTGCTTCATCCTGTGAGCCAGGGCCAGCATCATCTGAGTGGCCAGGACATTCAGCTGCACTGCATCCCTGAGTGAAAGAGGGTAAAAGACAAGATAGCACATGTCAGGAAAGCAAGACGTGATTGCAGCTCCACCTAAAAATGCTTACTTCTGTTTTGATTACATAAGGTTCACATATCCGTCATCGCAAAACACAGAAGTATCATTTAAGCTTCCACAAACAAAAGTCCCTTATCAAATGTTTACCTGGACTCCTAGTCCGACTTAAAATCTACACTACACTGATGTGCACATTTCCTGCTTGCACACTGCCCATAAACAGCATCCAATTCCACCGATTTAGCACAAATAATTTCCTGTAAGCATAATGTACCATCTCCAAAAGGCTGCAAGAGTTAAATCTCAAAGCAGCTCCAGGCGTGCTCTTTGCATGCCGGGTCAGGTGTCATCAGTCTGTGTGGTTCAAAACAACAGTAGGCAGACCGTCAACATTGCTGTTTTTTTCTCGTGCCGCACCGAGCAAACACTGACTCCATCACCATTCATTTGAATAAATAACAGCTATTTTAAAAAAAGGCAGTAGATCGCACGCAGTAAGGTGCTGCCCTTTACCAGGCTCACAGAATTTAATAAGAAGAAACTAAGTTTTTAGGAGAAGCTAAAAGCAGCAAGTTTTAGGCAAAGAACGAAGGAAGGTGCAAGGTCAGAATATAAATGAGCAAAGCTACAATCAGGAGCCCCAAACATAAGACCAACAGCTTAAAACTAATATAGAAATTTAACCCTTTAAGACCTACCATAGAATCAAGTCCGCCAGAGCTTATATTATATTTTTACATGCTATAGTGCCATTGTTGGGAGCATTTCAAGTTGCTATACATTAACACAACCATTATAGCCCAAATTTTAATAATATGTCTGCATTAAGTGCATAGTAATTATATAAATTGCAAAAAAAGTGCAATAAACTACCAAAAAATTGAAAATCGTTTGTTTTTTTAACATATATTTCTAGTTAGAGAAATTTAAGAGGCTTATCCCTCAAAACTGTAAATACAAAAAAGTTGCACAAAATAGTTTCCCACCACAGGAAATTTATTTTGAGTGTCTTCATAGTTTTATTTTTGAAATACACCAATTTTTATATACTGCAGGAAAAACGAAAATAAATATTATTGTTTGCAAAATAGCAGCATGTGCATCAAAATAAACTATTTCCAGCAGTGCAATTTGAGTCCTAAGCATCGCAGAAACGACACAGAAAGTCATAAAGTCAAAGATAACTTTTAAAAACACCAGTATAGGCTCATGAGGTCCTGATGGTGAAAAACTACATTTCCGCGAAAATGACGTCACTTCCGGTTTCGGGCAGGTCATGGCGGACATGCGATAGTTCACGCTGACGTCTATTCCAGTAGGAAGTGTTACAAACAGCTGATCGGATCAGCAAAGCGTGTTTCTGGAATATTATGTTTTTGTTGCTGCAAGTGCTTTTTAATGCAGCTGTGAGCCGTTTTTGCAAAGCTATATGTGGAAGGAAACTGTGACCTAGGACAAGCTGATGGCATAAGATGTAAGTACAACTCCTCAGGTTTCATATGCAAAAAAAATTATTGCGCTAGCTCACGTGGTTGCAGAGCTACCGGGATTTAAAAATAGTTACGCAAAACAGAGCGTGCTGCTCCGACCGGTTTTAAAGGGTTAAAAAGAGGGGGAAGAAAAACTCACTTGAGTGGCTCACTAAAGCGGACGGTGGCAGCACAGTGGAAGACGATGTCAATGTTTTCAGCAAGGATGTTCTGGTCCGCTTTACTCAGATTCAGCTCCGGTTGTGTGAGGTCAGAGTTCACTGCGATGACCTTCTCTGCAAAGTCCGGCTGATCTTGTTGCAATTTTTCAAACAGCTAAAATAGTGAAAAAAGTAAAGTCAGTACGACATGGAAGTTACAGAAGACCATAACAGAATACAGATGACTGTCACGCTGTAGAAGACCCCTTTCTTTTTTTGACCTAGTCACAATTTAGGATGAAGAGTCGTCACTTCTCAGAACAGCCTGTTTTTCCTTGTTTTTTTTGTTTTTAAACATTGCATTTGGCATCAAACTGGAAAACTGTTCCCAAAGAATGTGGTAGCATCACAGTGTGAGGGGTTTCTGCACAATCTTTATCAGATGCTGCTTCACCAACATGTTGCTGCTTGTCACTCTGCAAAATTGGCTGAAACTGAAATAATGAAACTGCAATCCCAGAGCCTGATCTGAACCCCACTGAGAGTCTGAAGATGATCGAGGACAAATTTAGGCACACGCAAACCACTACAGTCTCCAAACTGTGGAAGTGATGAAGTAAGAGGGGAGAAAAAGACCAAACTAGAGCAAAATGAGAAACTGCTGGACTTTGCAAAAGTGCAAAGGCAGTCCATCCAGAGGGTGTTCTTTGTCGATGTGGCAAAAATATGCAGCATAACATTTCTGTGCGCCATTTTTGTTCCATCCGCCAGCTACAGAAGAGCCTCAAAACCATTCATCACATCACACCATCCTCTCTTTGCCCATTACTCACCTTGCTGTTGATGATTTCAGAGATGCGGGCTTTAGGGCTTTGGCCAGCTTTCGATCTGACCAGCACATAGACTGATCTGACTTCTGGACAGGACCTCAGCAGCTTCTCCAGCAGCACCTTCAATAACAAGCAAGCAAAATGACTCAGTTTGGACTGAGATTGTTACAACTGGTCAGTCCTGCTAAATCTTCACAAAAGACAAACTCTGATACAGAAGAAAAAAAGTTTTTTGGCTTCTCTTGTTTCAAAGAGGTTGCATATTTTATTAGGCAAAGACTTTGCACAAGAGTCCTCCTTATTCAACTCCCACTTATGTGCGCTTGGTACTGGCACAAGGAGTACACTAGCTTGTGAACACAGTGAGGCTGACTTCCTGTCCCATCCCCATCTCAAACTGGGGTCTGTCACATGCAAGTTGAATGTGTTAACCACTACATGGTGGTTGACTAAGAGGCTTTCTGACTCTCCTTAACAGCTTAAGTAAAGTGGAAGTAAGAAATTCAGGACATGACTCTTATCATCACCATGAATGCTACAGTCACAAACCAAAAGCAGCTTAGAAATTGAATCCAATAACCCCTAACATCAACAACCAATCAAAACCTTCATGGCTACGTTCACACTGCAGGTCTTAATGCTCAATTCCGATTTTTTGATCAAATCCGATTTTTTTTCTGTCTGCTCGTTCACACTACAAATAAAATGCGACAGCAAACGCGCTCTAGTGTGAACGCTCAAAGCGGCCGCATGCACAAAAGAAGACGTCACACACAGCGTGCTCTGTTTAGACCCAGAGCAACAATATTGTTTGACTGATGGCCCTTAATATAAAGACTTCAGACTTCACGTTTCCCAATTTTTGCTTTAAGTTATTTTGTTATTTACATAATAATGTAGATAACCTAATAATGATCCTTATTGCTGTTTTAGAGGAGCGGTGCTTCAAAGGATAGTTGCAGATTTCTGTCAGAATCTGCAGATTATACAGTACAAATAAAATGTTCACGTTTCTCCAACGTTGTCTTCCCAGCAGTTTCACCGGATGGCCAGGAAGCGTTCGCGATGTCTTATCGGGAGCTGGCGTCTGTCTTGTGTCAGTGACGTAAAAGACGGATTTAATGCGACTTGACCGTTCACACAGCAGTCGCTTTCTGAAACATCGGATATGTATCGGATTCAGTACCACATACGAAAGTGACCCAGATCGGATTTGAAAATATCGGATTTGTGCCGTTCACACTGTCACACCATGATCGGATATGGGTCGCATAGGGTCAAAAAATCTGATTTGATGCGCTTTCGCTTGCAGTGTGAACGTAGCCCATGTGGCTTTAGATGCTATTAGCTGGCTAAACAGGAAAGATGACCGTCTAGAAAGGAAAGAAAAAAAAAAAAAAATTGCATTTTAATAGGAAATCTCATGGTAGCTAGGATAAGCAAAGGTAAGCTATGACGCCCTTTACCCCAAACTCTCCTCTACCCAAAATCTCAAAATGAAATGGTGATATTTGGCTGGTTAAGCTGTTGCCATAAAAATATTTAAACCTGACACTCACAAGACCTTGAGGTGGGGTGGGAACAAACCAAAAAACTCAAACACTGTATATCATTCCAAACATATATACACAACATTTTTATTAACTATATAAAACACAGTGATAATGAAAAACACACATTTGAAAACGCTGAAAGATGTTTAAAGTTGGAACTTGAGATTTGCAATGCATTATGGGTTGAGTAATCATTTTCCTCTTGCCAAAAATTTGTTCTGTACACATTCTTGCACTTTTGCCTTCTTCCGGTTCTCTTTATTTTGAGGAACCAAATCAAATATCTTTGACTCACAGCTGCTCGGTTTGATGCTTAAGTCTTTTATATAAAAGATGCGATGCGTCACTGGAGGAAATGAATGAGAAACTCACTTCTGGAACCAGAGCTTTTTAAAATGAGTAGTCACTGCTGAGCGCTATATTGCAAAATAATAGCTGACAATAGAATTCGATGTGTTTGCATCATCACAAAACTGCAACACTGCAGTTCACTGGATGGCTGCAGTTGTGCAGAGACGTTCCAGCTGATGGAGAGTCATCGTGTGTGCCACTTCACTTTAACATACAACTCAAGTCAAGTGTGTGTAACATGCTTCAGACTGGAAACTCTCCAGATAGCCACTTTACAGATTACCAAAGTTCATATTGCTGGGCTCAGTCCTGTGATGAAAACCACAACTGTACCTTGCCCATGAAGCCGGTCGCTCCGGAGATCAGCACGTTTTTTCCTGCATAGTATTCTGGGATGTTCACCATGATGTCTGCAGTCTCTCAATACCACACGACCTGCACAGACATGATAAGAAAAAGATGAGTAAAATAAAATAAAGCTTTGTTACAAGGACAGTGAAGTCCTACACAGACTCACATTTGAGGAACTTCAAGGTTGCCAAACCTGCTTTGTGCAAAATTTTAATCAGCCTGTAACATCCTGAAAACACACCACACCAGGAAATGCTGCAAACATGCAAGTCATTCTGCACTTTAAAATCTAACTTTATTTTAAAGTCTCCAACATAGCAATGTTTAACGTTCTTAAACATGCCTGTGCTTTTCTAAACTGGTTTGAAGTAGGTTTAGCTGGAGAACGGCAGCTGTAACTGAACCAGTCTGTATCCACAGCTTGACTGGGAGGGTTTCCCAGTTATTTTAGTATGTTTTGATTATTTAATGCTAAAAATAAGAACATGGTGGCTTCATCAATTATGCAACTCTTTAAAGTAGAGACCAATTAAATGGTTTGCTTACTATAAATCAAAAGGAAGTAGTTGGACCTGGACAATTTTATATATTAGGAAAACAAAAGTCCAAAGCGCACAACTTTGCCGTCCTTGAAAGAGCTCCAAATATGCAAATATAACTTTGACAAGCTGAATAATTTCCATGAAGTATAGGAACAGTATTGTTTATTTTTAGAATAGTGCTGTAATACCACTAACGAGGATTTCCCCAAGAACATGATGGTTCACAGTGAGTTTCTGACAAAATAATGAATTGATAACTGCATGTTATTTTATGTATTTACTCATTTTTAAATGCACCAAATTATTAAATGATAATCCAAATATGAAACAAGTGCTCTGTGGCCTGGCTTATAAAACACAAACGCACACAAAATCAAATCAGCTGTTGATTGCAGCTCTAAACCCAAGTCTGCAAACACTGCAGTAGACAAAGCACTTTGATGTGTGTCAACTTTATCAGTCGCTTTATTGGCTTTTATGAAGAATGACACCATCCAGCTGATAACTGGCCACTAGGATAGATATTTCACATAATCATTAACGCAGGTGGTTTTCTCCCGTCGGCTGACTGGAGCCGATTATTGTACGGCACCGTTACAGAAATCCCAATCCTTCTCCAGTTTTACTATTAGAGTGTTGTACTGCTAGAACTTTATACTGTGCAGCATGTCTGAAAGTGGCTTTCAGAACAAACTGCATTATTGTGAATATAATTCATATGATTTTATTTATTATGAAGCATTTTTATTTGTGTGCATCAGTCTGCCTGATAACACACAGTAGCTGGCTTTAAATGAGATCAGAAGGTCAACACCGCAAGCTTCCCTAATTTCCACTGGGAAAATGATATATTGAGAGTGATGATAGGTCCATTCAACCAATAAACACAAAAATATAAGAAACTAATGTTTGGAAAGCTGTTACGATTTTCTATTAGATTTATGTATACTCTAAGCCATTCATCCATCCTTTATACAGGAAGAACAACCATGCAAATCGTTATCATGGTCTGCTCGTACGGACTTTCTTTCCTCTGAGCAGATCCAGAGTTATTTCTTTTCAATAAATGACTTTCTAAAATTATTACAAAAATCCACATAATCTGAATCTTAATCTGAAACCTGCAGTTTATATTTGCAGCCATCTCAGGTAGTTTAACTACTGTAGATTAAAGTGTGTAAAGTTTTAAAAAGGGGGTAAACTAAGATTCCATGTTAGCTATCCAGCTCTTTTGTTCACATTGACAGTGCTACAGGGCGATTCCGTGGTCATTCATGTTTGCATTTTGGCGCTATCGCTACTAGGGATGGGTATCGTTTAGGTTTTATCTGATATCGGTGCCAAACCGGTACCGGTGCTTAAACGGTGCTCAAACTGGTGCTTAAAGAAAGGAGAACACACAATTGGTCCAAAAACCTCTCATGTTCAGCTATTTTTTTGTAAAAAGATAACAATGTTAGCCTTTTCTGCAGCTATGGTATCACTCTTGGCTGGAAGCAGTGCTTAAACATGAGGTTTTTGGACGAAGTTTTTCCATTGTTTAACTGTTTTCCACTTTTTCTTTGGTCATTTTAGCCTTTTTGGCCAGGGTGAAGGGAGTATCTGCCATCAAACAAGAAGACAGCCGCATGTAGCTATGATGATGTTTGCTAGTTCACCTTACATGCATTAATGTAATAACGTGGTTAGCTTACTCAACGTCTTCACTCAGAGAAGAACAGCTGCTGCTGCCATCATCATTTCTGCTACACTGGCAGGGCTAGGGGCCAGGACTCTCCTCTTTGGGTTTTTGGGGGATGTTGCTAAGTCAGTGTCTGATTACAGGGACCACACCCACAGTAGATGTGCACGGTGTGAGGTCTCGCAGCAAGCTAATACAGCGCATTTCTCGGCTTTTAACAAAATGCTATACGTCGCCAGGTGTTTCATCAGATTTGAAGTGTTACCTCCTTTGACAGTATCACAGTATCAGCTTAAAGCACTTGTTGCAGCTGCCGAGTTTGCATATTTTGCTGTGAAGTACAGCCAGTCTTTGACAGCTTTGCCTTGGGCATTTTTAATCTGTAGCTCGGCTCTAAAAGAACGTACGTACCTGGGCCCGCCTACTACGCTCTCAAAGGTAAAATGATTGGCTGGAATCCAAAGTGTATGACATCTCAGGGAGGAGAAAAAAAAAAAAAAAAAAAAAAAAAAAGCACCAAAATGTGCGCTGCTTTTCGGTCTGGTTACTACAGTTTATGATACCGGTACCAATCCCTAATCGCCACACACGTAGTTACAGTTGAACTGGTTATTCAGGTTTGCACTGTCAGACTAGGACGGGCGTGGGCAACATCCTCCTCTATCTCGGTGTTGCCCGAGGAGAAAGTGTAGCTGTACACTCTCCTATCTTAGTTTCCTTTCAGTTGTTATATAAAAGGGTTAAATTATACTAAACTCCAAGCATCTGGTAAACATTACAGATCGCTTTACATGAGGCTCATTTCTAAACCAGATGGCTGGTTGCTTGAGAAAACAGCACATCACGACATGCAGCATAAACGGATTTACTACTTGAAAACTAGACACCAAGTCAAGGGCTACATTGACACCTTGTTTTCACTGTCAGCTGGTGGAAAAATCCTGGTGGGCACAACGCTCACTGAATGCAAAGAGCCACTGCCACCAGCCTGAAGACTTAAACTGTCAGTGAATTCTGCTGCAATGCAGAGCAATAGCTCATACACAGCAGATGATTAAAAATATCAAACAAACAGTAACTCTGGACACTGATTGCATAACTTTTGCTAACACGGTACTGCAGCTGTTTGGGCTCTGGAGCTCATATGGACTGATGTGAGGAACAACTCCCCAGGTCCCACTGCTGTAGACGCTCTGTGGATCCCTGGCCAGTGCTGCAGATGCACAGTTTGCTGCATCACATCTTGTGCCAAGTGCCAAGCTCCAGCTGTACATCTGTCTGATCCCTGCTGCAACTAGGACCAAGTTTCACTGTGTGAGCGCAGAACAGCACTCACACCAGAGAGATTATAAAAGATCTTTATTATAAATATCTATATTATAAAGACATATTTTAGTCTGATATAGCTTGTGGGTTATAGTGGGCCTGAGACTGACCTTATTAAAAACATCACACAATGCCCATAATGTGACTAGGCTCCAAACTCAACTGAAAGGGGAGGGAAAGACTCCTGCTAGTTACTGCAGACATTGCATGTTCTCCCCATCCTTAACGGACAAGGCATTTAACATATGGACAAAGCTTGGAATAACATCAATGACTGCTCTTTTCACGGACAATATCTTTTCCTCATTTGAACAGCTGATGAACAAGTTCAAGATCCCTCAATCACACTTTTTCAGGCATCTACAACTCAGGAATTTTGTTGCTTCTAATACTGACTGCTTTCCGTCCTGTCCACCTCCATCCCTTTTGGATGATCTTTTTGAATTTAAACCAAATGCCAAGCGGGTTATAAGTGATGTTTATGAGCTGTTAACCCTTTAAGACCTACCATAGAACCAAGTCCACCAGAGCTTATATTATATTTTTACATGCTGTAGTGCCATTTTTGGGAGCATTTCAAGTTGCTATACATCAATACAACCATTACAGCCTAAATTTTAATAATATGTCTGCATTAAGTGCATAGTAATTACATAAATTGCAAAAAAGTGCAATAAACTACAAAAAAAATTGAAAATCGTTTTTGTTTTTTTAACATATATTTCTAGTTAGAGAAATTTAAGAGGCTTATCCCTCAAAACTGTAAATACAAAAAAGTTGCACAAAATAGTTTCCCACCACAGGAAATTTATTTTAAGTGTCTTCATAGTTTTATTTTTGAAATACACCAAATTTCTATACACTGCAGGAAAAACGAAAATAAATATTATAATGCAAATTTGAAAAAAAGCAGCATATGAATCAAAATAAACTATTTCCAGCAGTGCAATATGAGTCCTAAGCATCCCAGAAACGACACAGAAAGTCATAAAGTCAAAGATAACTTTTAAAAACACCAGTATAGGCTCATAAGGCCTTGATGGTAAAAAAAAAAAAAGTATTGTTACTGCATCTGCAATCATTTCTATAGCATGGTATTGCTCTGACCCCAAGTGATAAGTGGAAAGCTGAAAGGGGCATTCACACCATGTAATGTCCATGAAATTCAGCAGCTTGAAGCGATAACAGGGAAAATAAGTTTTAATAACAGTAAAATAATACAAACAAACAAACAAACTAGGATATAGACATGCAAGAATAAGAAATTTATCCGTACACGTTATTAGTAAGGAAAACTGTACAGAATATTAAAAATGCCACATTGAAAGGCCCACTAATGGGAGTAAATGATAACACTATCTGACATGAACTGAGCTTGATTATCTATTGTAGTGACCAACTGTCAGGGTGAGGCAAGTGGGAGCACATTAAGTCAGAAATAGCATGAAATGGAGAAGCTGGGGAAATTTGCCAACGGGATACACAAAAGGGTCTCAGCTGAGCCATCAGCTGACGGAGGCTGACGTTAGAATCAGCTTTTCAGGACTGCGTGAACTCCATGAACTTTCAGAACCATGGCTAAATTAAATTTTCGGTTTCAATATGGAAAATTGAAGCTGCTTGTATCTTATCTTCTATTCAGCAAACCCAAACATCAGGTGTAGTTTATTAAACCTTTAGTCTGCACTCTAGACTAGTCTCAAACTCTACGTAAGAATTTATTGATAAGGTTATCCGATCATTCCCATGATGAATCTTACGATGCTTAAACCACAAGCAGAAGAGGCCCCGTCGCTTTGTGTGCATTTCTGTCATTTATCTACTTTTAGGATCCGTTTTCTTTCCGAGTTGATCTGCAAGGTTCCAAATATGCAAGTGTGTTTGTTTCACAAAGGGTTCCCACACTTGCTGAGCAGTTTAACAATTTGCACAAACTTCAGTTTACACGTCAATATTAAGAAATAAATTAGATTGAACATGCTAAAGTTTCAAGGAAGAAAACCAAAACAAAAAACACCCACAAAAGCTGTCAATGCATGAGGTCATTTGGGGAGGAAGTTGGGCTCGAGAGGCCGGAGCGTGTGCACGACCCGAGGCTCACAATGTCCGTGACACACCTAAATCCACTGGCAGTAAAAGTGGATGACACAAATGTGAAGCTATTTGACCGGCCAGCTACTGTTGTCATCTTTCACTTGTTGCTGACAGTAGTTGGCTTACCCCACAAAGCTAAGTCTGCCTTTTGAAGAAAACGAGCACCAGAACGTCAAGTTGGCCACAGAATAGCCAACTGCTGGCTTCCCACATCAGATTTCTTTTTTCCGTTTTGGAGAGGATCAAAGTATCAAGTAAAGAACACATATCTGTGAGAGGATTATTTTGGATCAAAAGAGCAGAGGTAATGGGGACAACATAACTGCAGGTGTCCAGCAGAGCAAACTCTTCAAACTCACACTGCAGAGCAACTTCGACAACAGCAGTGTCACAGCTAAACTAAGGAGGACGTACATATGCTTAAACTGGATTATCATATAATTAAAGGGTGTGGAAAATTTATTACATAACACTAAGATGGGTCAAACCAGTGGCCAGAAAAACAAAGTACCAGCTAAAGAACAGAAGCCAACAGGATCAGTGTTCAATCATGCAAAGGTTATACAGGCCACAGAGTTTAGAAAGTCAGGAGGTGTGTCAGCCTACTCATCCTGGCATTTAAACTGCAAACATGCAAGACAATCATTCACATCACGCTACTGTGTTATGGTGCTTTAATAACCAAGACTACCCCAGCCAGAACAACAAGCCAGCTGCATTAAACCCCGAGGTGCCTTCTGCAAGCATTTATTAATTCTGCTGTAGCTGTAGATTTGCCCCCTGTTTGTGTCTGTGTGCGAATAACCATCCTTCTAGTTTTGCTTGCTTTGTGTTTAGGGCCCTTGAAGGATCTGCAACATAAAAACTAAAGAGTGTTTAAGTGCCTGAAGCCAGTTGAGTTTGGCCACAAGACAGGAAGCGTGTGGCCTCCTTTAAAAACCACCGCTTAGGAGTCATACCAAAAAGGATACATGCACACAAGTCGGAGAAAAAATAAATAAAAAAAAGTAATGCACCAAAAATCGGGCTTGTAAAACAAAGTGGTTTTACAAACCAGTAAATGTGGAATAGCCCACATTTAACTGTAAAGGGTCAAGGCAAAGCACCTCCTGAAAGATGAACACAAATGACCATGCTGATCATCGAATCAATCACTCATGTAGTGCAATCTGCAGCTAGTTATTGCACTCACCGATTCACTACATGCCTTAATTATCATTCGAATTTAGCAGTATATCCAGCAGCTAGTTTTTGTATACATCTTGCATGGTAGCCGACAGTTTGTAGGGAGGGAGGGGGGAAAAGGGTGTTATTAAAAATGTTTATGTCGAAGTCTGACCTTCAAAGCACTTTCAAACTCTAAAGTCAACCAGCACAGACTAACCACTCAAAGCAGCAGTTGGCAAACAAGTCGATTGTTGAGTTTGGTGGAGTGTAGCTTCACTTCCTCGTGAAACATAACCTGACAGCCGGTAAAACAGGTCATTGTTGTGTGGGGTTTTCTCACCAATACTGGTGACGCCAACACTTTGAAGAGTTTCATATTACAAAGTAAGGTGACTGTTGTTTTGGTGCTATACAAATAAAACTACATAGAACATGTTCTATATGCCACATAAATATAAAACAATGATTCTTGTAAGTGGCTTAAGTCCTTGCTGCTACTAATAGGTCCTGTCTGCTTGGGGGCATGCCTGCTACCGTCCACTGCAAGTAAAGGGCAAACCACACGGGCCGAGGGACTGCTCAGTGACCACCTGCCAGTGGTTGTCTCAGTTTCTGGTTTGCTTTGCACTTTCGTAAGTGTTTTCAGAAGAGTCAGAATCAACAATCACAAGGTTTATGGTGCTCTTTGTGAGCGATTCCACCTAGCATTAGACACATACCTCCAGCAACCACTCCCCAAGCGGTTGAGGAGTAGTTGAGGTGCAATTTTACAGTCACTTTTTGGCATCCAACCTGTTGGTTTCTCAAAAATAAAGACGCAAATCCCCATCCACTATACTAAAACTGTCATTTATTTATTTATTTATTTTTAGTTCACCCAGCTCTATTGAAAAAACATTATCAAAGTGGCAGTATAGATTGATAGACCAAAATATACCAGCATGTGCCCACTTATAAATGGTATTTATAAGAATAAAAACCCCACCAGAGCCTACCTGGAAACACTGCATGGCTCTTTTGGCCAATATATCCAGGGTTGGAGGAGGACAAACTCTTTTGGCTAATAGCAAGAATTGCTGTGAAGCTGCTTCACGGGCAGGAATCTAGTACTGCTCATGTTTCCTTGTGGTGCCTGGTCTATGATTATAGAGATGACATAATTGAGAAAAACAAACAAGATGTGATTGTGAAGAAAAACGGGCGTGCAGGGGAGAGAGGGGAGGCATGTCTCTTAGCCTGACCAAAAAACAAACAAACAAACGAAAAAGGATCATGCATGCATTAACCCCTTTAAAGCTGCAGAGAAAGTGTGCACATCACAGGAAAAAAAAGAGAAAAAAAAAAGACCCTGGAACAAAAGACTGTAAAAGCTTTCTCTCCCCGAACATATCTAGCATCCCCACATACAGCTGCCCTTGAAAACTCATCAGCCTACACTGAAATACTCCCTCAAATCTTGTGTCTCCATGTGAATGAACAGAAAGCTCTGTGCCTGGATGTAGCCTTGCAGGGCCTGCTAAGGCGTTTGATCAAGTGTTTGTGAAAGAGCTACTGAAGCCTACAGGCAGGCAGGCAGACAGCAAGTTGATCCCTGATGCTTCACTCTAAATAATTGATCAAATGCATTATAATGCCCCAACTGGGCACCTGTGGCTGAGGTTTAATTGTTTACAGACAGAGGAGGTCTAAGCTTTTGACAAATGCTCTCAGAGGAACAATCCACACCTGACTGATGTGAAACCCCACCTAATACCAAACAAGTGGGAGAGTGATAGATCTTTGAATTAAATGATAAAGCGTTACAGACACTGAAATGTATATATTCACAACACTGATCTAACCAAATTCAAAGACATTAGAGATGATAATATTAAATGTCAGGATATGAAATGGTAATTCACTTTGTTCATGCTTGAATTATAAAAAAGAATCCTTAAAGATCCTTACTTTAAATTTAATGAGAAAATCCTTTAGTGTTGCGATGGGTAGCTAACAAATAAACGCTATAGTTTAATACGTTCCACACGTTCGATTGCGCTTTTATTGAAAGTGTGTTGACTGTATTATCTTTGGGTTTGTAACAGCCTCTGAGGCACAGAAAAAGGCAATTAAAAATATGGTAACAATAGCTGGTAGGTTGTTGGGAATTGGATTACCAAGCTTAAAAAGCATTTATAAAGCAGCAAGGCAAATAATATTGTGAGTGATGGGAGGCTTAATCCGCAGGCCATCAAATTTCTTAACAAATGAAACACGTAATTTGTCCAATTGGGTCTGGTTACAATTATCCATGCGATGCAATGAGAGTCAAAGTATTTGTATATTGTGTGCTTTCGGTCTTATCTTGATGTGATGCAATCAAATATCCAGACGAGGACAGATCTACCTACATTACACTGGACTTAAGTTATTAAGTTTTGCTTTAGGATGCTGTAATGCAAGTCTGTGGCAGCTACAAAACTTAACTGGTACAAAGAGAAGACAACACTTCGCTCTCGTTTAAGCTCAGCTGCACTGGTAAAGTTAAAAATTGTGTTTTCACAGCTCTCTGTGCATCAGACTGTATAGCACTTATATTACAAGTCTGTTAACTTTATATTATGACTAAAGATCACTGAGGTAATCACCCAAAGAGTCCTTTGTGTGTCTTTTCTCTCTTATTCTCCATTTGTGGAATTTTTCATATATTTGTTCTCCTTTTGCAATATTAACATTTTCTTTGTAATTTATTCATTTAATTCTAATTAGAAATTCTCTTTTTCCATTTCAGTTGCACTTGATTTCCCTGTAACTGTTCTATTTACCACATTTTATGTAGATTTTGCGGTTCAATTTTGTTTCACACGCTTAAACGTTAATACAATTGTTTCAAACGGGCAAATGTATTTGTTTCAAGCTCTCATTTTTGAATGTGCTAAATAAAATTTAGAGTAATACATTTAAATTAAGTCAATTGAATTCATTTATATAACAGCAAGAGTTGCCTCAAGGCACTTTATATTGTAAGGTAGTTCCAACAATAATACAGAGAAAACTCCAACCATCACAGGATCACCTATGAGCAAGCACTTGGCAACAGGGGGAAGGAAGAATTCCCCTTTAACAGGAAGAAACCTCCAGCAGAACCAGGCTCAGGGGGTGGGGCATCTATTGTGACTGGTTAGTGGTGAGGGGAGGAAGACAGAACAAAAGTCACACTGTAGAAGAGAGCCAGAGAATAATAACTAATGATTAAATGCAGTGTATAAACACTGAGCAAAAAGATGCAAATTAAAGAAAAGAAAGTGCATCATGGGAAGCCCCCAGAGGCCTAAGCCTTCTGCAGCTTATCTAAGGGACGGTCATCTGATCCAGCCCTATCAAAAAAAGGAAAGTTATAAGGCTAGTCTTTAAAACAGAGGGTTTCTGAATGGCCTGAAAGCTGATGCTCCCTCTTCTTTAAAGTAGTAATGAGTGAAGACTTAAGTAGGATGCTTCCCCACACTAAAGACAGAATCATAAACTGATGCAAAAAGCACCAAAACAAACACGCATCTCATGCGCAAAACATCTTCGGTGAGGACCCCCCCATTCCCCGGAGTCTTCAGGCTTAAGCGAAACCTGGACACATGCAATTCATAGCCTGGTGTTTGCAGAAGACAACTTGTGAAATCTCAAAACCAATATCTCAGGCCAGCGTGACGACAACTGTAATCCTGTGCGTACATTTTTAAAGCCCTTTACAACATCTTGAAAGCACAAGTTTAACGGCCGCAGGTCCAGTCTTCCGATTAGTTAACTGGTTTATGCGTTTGCCTTTCTGACTGCATGTTTTTACACTTGAAGATGGACAACTGGGGTTAACATCGTTTTATTACATGGACAACATTTCTGGTGCTCCTTGGCAGTGCATTTTTCCTTAGCTAGCCAACAAATGAGCAACCACAAACAAACAAAAAGAGGAGGATAGCTGACTGTCCCTTTTGAAAAAGAGAAGTAAAACAAAGGCAAGTAAAGATTTGGCAGAAGTTCGTTTGCTAACAAACATACTTGATTTTATGATGTTGCACAAGTTATCTTGCAAGAGGGTGAGACTGCAGAGATGCTGAATGAAGCTTTTTGATTGTGTAGTAGCATCAACATCTCCAACTGACACCATCATGGTCCAGTTTTTAAATGAAGATTTTACTAAATGTGCTTATTTGCAACTTTCAGTGATTTAAACTGAACACAGATGTTGCGATAAAGAGGTTTGCCTTGCCATTTTGTTGCTGCTAGGCAGGTTTTTTAAGAATGTTCGTAGAGGTAGTGCAACTACCAGGGGGAAGAAAAAAAAAAAAAAAAAAATCATGAATCACTCGCTCGCTGTCTGGGGAGGCCAACAAGCATGCGTTGACTTCAAGTCCTGCAGGTGCAAATGCCAACAACATGCTTATTCCAGTCTGAATCAACTTCCTGTCTGTAATTGTTGACGAAGCACGGCCATCTATGTACTTGAATTGCAGGTTAACTTAGTTTGAAACAAAGTATGCCAACTGAGTGCGAACAGAGCCAAATCCTAGAGCACTTAATAAACATTTTACACATGTGTGTGTGTTAATTATTGAGAGACAAACCTCTTCTGAAAGTTTATATTTGTAGGAGACCTCAGAAACATCTGAGGGGGGAAAAAAATTCAATAAACCCTCTGATGATTGCAACAATTCCATTTTCTTTCAGTCAGCATGTCACCATAATCATCGTGATGAAGTAATTCTTTGAGATTTTACCTAAGCCAGTGTGTGTAATTAGAAAAAGCGTGAAAGAGGAGGGAATAAAAAAAGCCAGACTCCATTAGGTAGAGTGAGCAGTGAAGCCCGTGATTCTCATTACACACAGCTGCCTCAAATCATTATCACGGTCACCACTCACTCTCCATTTGCACAGTAGGCGACGATTAAACCGACCACGCAGACTAATGTTTGGCTGTGACTGCCTTTAATGTGATTAGTAGCAGAATCTGCGAGGAAGTTAGAAGGTGTGCGCCTCAGCTAGAGCCTCGCCACAAATTAAGAGTCTCCTGTGCTGCTGAAGTAGTTCCCCCTTCCTCGTTTAAGTAGTAAAAACGAGGAAGAGTGGCCACCCCACAAGAAATGCTGCAAGAGTTTCGCGGTGGCTGGCTGACACGTTTGTGCGCGATGTGCGAGAAATGCCAGCAGAGTCGCAGCTGGTCCTCATATCTGCGTAATTTGTTGGGAGTCGCGCTACAGAAGCCTCGAGCCACCCCTCCCTTCTCCGTGTCGCATCTCTGCCTACACGTTGACAGCCTGTCGCACGGGCACTTGAAGCTCTGAAACCCCGCTTACAGTTACAGGAGCACGAGCACACACATGCATACACGGGCAGAGACGCACACAGGGGCGCGCGCGTGTCTGCACAAGGCGATTTGAAGCGTGTACGTACCAGAAATGTCGGCGCTTTTCCTCCCGGCGTGAAAACTTAGGAGAGAGTGGTGAAGTGAGGCGGGAAGCGTAAAGTAGCGAGTACCGCTACGAAAGACTGAGTGGAGCCCCAGCAGGAAGCCAGCGGAATAAATGAACCCCGTGACGTCAGGGACAGCGGTCTCGCGCACAGATAGGAAGAAGATGAGGTCTCACTCCTACCTTTTTCACCTACTCGACCTACGGAGACACGAAAAGACTTTCGACTGAGACTTTTCTCCTAATTATGACTTACTATCGTTTAATTATGAGACAGAGGTCATTATTACCTGAGGCGAAACCTGCAAGACTTTTTAAGCCTTAAATCATCAATTTATTAGGACATCACGTTCACAGTAAATCTTTCGTAGAAACTGGAAGTATCCTCGTGGTACGTTTAGATGAAGAAAAATGGCAGTAGCTAAGGTTTCTGTGCAAAACCTTTTGTTGTTTTGGCGCCGTATGTGTGAAACCACTTTATCAAATTTGCATCTGTAACATAGCAAAAGTGGGCGAAGTAAGCATCAAACAGTTCACCCTGAAAAGCATGGGCTGAAGAAAAGGAGACGCAATCAGGTCATAACATTTTTGTAAATAGCGCATTTCTCAGGCGTGGGCAGTTAATTTCCCCAAGGGGCCTCGTGAGAAACTGGGACTGTTGTGGAGGGCTGCATCAAAACACAGAGCCCAGTTCTGCTCATATTAATGTTATCCTCCTTAATATATGAGCTCATTGCTGAGGCCCTCCACAGCAGTCCTAGTTTCTCATCTGGCCCCTTGGGAAAATTAGTTCCTTGATAGAAACTGAAATATGATGTACTGCTGCGACAAAAACGGCAAAAGTGTGCAATCGTATTTCTATTTTTGGAAATGGGTTTTAATTGGTCCCATTCACTGAACCAGTGATGAGGTGGATAGGATGCTTTTAAAAGGATTAGATAATTTTAAAAAAAAAGTGGTATGTAGATGGGTGGTTCCCAGACTGCATACATACATACTAGCTACATGTAGTTACATGTCTCCACTCTGGGTCACATGACACACCTAACAAAGGCAGGTACTTTGAAAGGCCTCCCTGCCCAGTGAGGAAGGAAGCAGAGCCATTAAAAAGCCATGGTAGTTGTTCTAAAAGTGAGGAAAAGTAACATTATGCTGTCGTAGGCTGACGATTTCATCGAGCCTCTTATTCTAATGTAAACGCAAAACTTACACCAATGTATAAGTACACTGCTCAGAAAATTAAAAGAATGCTCTGAAAACACATCAGATCGCAACTGGATAAAGAAAAAAAAAAAATTCTGCATATCTATACTGATATGTACTGGGTAATGTGATATGAATGAAAGGATACCACATCGTTTGATGGAAAAGAAAATGATCAACCTATAAAGGGCTGAAATCAAAGAGAAAAAATGATGTGGCAGGCTAATCCATTTTGCCAAAATTTTATAGTAGCAGCTAAAAATGGTACTCAGTAGATTGTAGGTGTTTGTATGCATGTGTGACAATGTCAGGGCATGCTTCTAATGAGACGATAGCTGATGTCCTGGGGATCCTCTCCCAGATCTGGACCAGCATCACTGAACTCTTGGACAGTCTGAGGTGCGACCTGGTGAGGTTGGATACTACGAAACATAATGTTGCAGAGTGCTCTGTTGGATTTAGGACAGCCATCTGAGGGCCACTCAGTGGTAGTAATTCCTTCATCTTCCAGGACTTGTGTGTATACTCTTGCCACACACACCACAAAAAAAAAAATCAAAGAAAAGAAAAAGAGAATGGGGAAGAGTAAAGAAACACCAATAAATAACCCATATAAATATAGCATATGACTGTAGGATGTGTGCATCAAGACTCAGAGAAGTAAGGCTGCAGTGTTGACTGTGCAAGTCTCTTGAATGGAGACAGTACAGACTCCTGCACTGTCTCCATTCCTGTTCACCCTGTAAACCTCAGACTTTCAGTACAGCGCCTGGTCATGCCAACTAACGAGATAATATGACAAAGTGTGGGAGTGCTTGGAAGTATTAGTGATGAGCATAAGAAAGAGTACAGAGCATTAGTAGGTAATTTGTGGAGTGGCCTGAAAGGAATCATCTGGTTATGTGTGTGAATAAGAACAGAAACGATGACTGACTTCAACAGGAAGAGGACGGCTCTATGACCCGTGTCTATCCTGAGACAGGATGCTGATGTAATGTTTGAGTACAAGCCTCCACATTAACAACTGACTGAACTGCAACACCAACACAGATACTGTGTGTTTCCTATGAAGCTGAGAGTCTTGTGTGTGTGCAGTAAAATGGAGATTTTCTATTAGTCATGTATCTAGAGTGCAGTGTGCTGGAGCTGGTGACACTGTGGGCTCTCATCTCTCTTCTCTCCTCTTAAAGCAGACAGTGTTCTGAAACTTTTAAAGCTCTGCAGAAAGACTTGAGAACTGCTGCGCAGCACCACTTAAAAAAAATAGAAGAACGTATTACTCCTTGGAAGCACAATATGAAGAAAAGAGGGATGTCTTGAGACATTTGGACACTAACCTCTGTCATATGTGGTCATTGTTAAATAATACACCAATCATCAGACAGCTTTATATTTCTAAATATAAAAATTCGGTGCATCTGATCAAACAGATTTTAAGTAAAAGAGAAATGCAAACGAGTTTTGCAACTTTTCCCTAAACAAAATGTACAAAAAATGGGCTGATATCAGCCACTTTGACTTTGATACTTCGACCAAGGAAACAAGAAAGGAGGACGAAACAGTAAAATATGCCACTGTGATACCTGATTTTTGTGTTTTTCTTTTACAGAAATAAATGTGCACTGTAAATGATTGCAGGGAAGGCTCAAATCAGTGCACAAGGAAAACAAAAATCATCAGAATTCAGGAAATGAAGTGTTTGAAGGTCAAAGTTTCCTGGGGGACGTCCAAAAGCTACGCTCATGCTTCCCTATTCTGCATGCACGCTGCGGAGAAAACAGGTTAGCTTAGTTGTATCTACTGAAACCCAGAGCTAAACTAACACTCTTACGCTGAAATAATACAAAATGGCCCCATGTTAAGTTAACAAGGACTTAATACTAGATCATCAGAAGCAAGAGACCGTGCTTTTGCTTAGCTGGGTGGACAAACTAGTTTAACAGAGACTTGATTCATTCTGGATGAATACTGAAAGAGTAGTGTTCCAGCTCCAATATTACTCATAGACTACATTATTAAAGATATACCTCGTATACTTATAGTACAAAAATTAGAAGCTAAAGACAACAGGCTGCACATGCAAGAGCAGGGCATGAGCAGTCCTAACGAAAGAGAAGGATCTGAAAATTGTTTCCATACTTTACACAATATAAGCCAAGAGTTTACAGAAAGGCTTACATCTGCAATATCCATATTCATGAAAGAATCAAAATCTAAGTAGAACATATGGGAGTCTGGTGTGTGTGTGTGGAGAGGTTTGGAGATATCACATTTATTTGTGGAAAAACACAGGCTCTTAATGTGGAAATAAAAGAAAGAAAAGAAATCAGCATCAGTCCACGGTATGATCATGTGGGGATTAGCATTTTCCCAGTGTGGGTGGTTTGGTGGGTGCATGTGTGTGAAAGAGTGTTATGTGCTGCCAAACACAAAGCAGGCAACATTTCGCCCTCTAGTGTCCACGGCTGTATTTGGACTTGATTCTGACGCGCTAATAACTGAGTGCTGCTCAATGAAAAGTATATAGATATGTGAGAAAAGGTCACAAAGTATTAAGGTACTTGTGATTTTTTTTACTTAAATATTTGGATTCTCTTTGTATTACATAGTGTTATAGTGTAAAAATATACAAAACGTATTGCATAAATGCATGCATGTGCAAAACCCCTGATTATTTTAACAAACATATAACCATTTACTTGTTTGATATCACTAAACAATATGTATACGTCACACTTATTTACATATCTGAACGTGTATATCAAACACACACTGTTGTTGTATTGCTGCTAATCCATTTTTATGCCACTGTCATTGCACAAAACAGGTGTTTCTCTGTTCTTTTGTGTTACACTGGTATCTCTCTTTTGAATACAATTACACAGCGCTTTATATTTGAATTTGCAACCCATGTAGATGAGCTAAAGTTAGAGGGCGGGACAACAACTGGATCAAAGCAGGTATATCTTTAGCATCATATGTAGCAGTTTTTACTCTCTCTCTGTTATGACAAAAATCTGTAACCACAGAGCCAGTTTCATGTATGAGGGGACAGGGTTCAAGATGTGCTTGAAAATCATGTTCAGATCTTTTTAAATTACTGACTTCATACACTTAATTACTTTTGGATCAAATGGTGATTCCCCCTTGGAACTGTAGCTAATAAATCTTAAACAACAGTTACTTTTACTAGGATGAAGTGATGACTTCAGAGTTGAGCTATACACAGGCTTTCTGTGGCGCCGACTCTTAGCTCAATTGCTTTAGTTTCATAGAGATATTATCTTATTGTTAACTGTTGTTAACTGTGCCAACACAGTATATTGCTGCCAAACAGACCTATCAGATCTGCTGAGGTACGTGTCCCTGTAGCATGAAGCTACATTTCTGAGAAAGTGTATGCTAGGCTGAGGCTTCCATGGGTGGGCAATTCATTCTCCAAAGGGGCCACATGAGAAACTAGGACTGTTGTGGAGGGCTGCACCAATACGCTGAACTTAGTTCTGCTCATTATTGCTTAGGCTATGCTGTAGTGTATAGAGTTAAGATGAAGCTTTCTATTTCTACGCAGTGTTACTGAGCCATGACAGGCAGGGATAGCTCAGTAGGTAGAGTGGTGGCCCCGTGATCGGAAGGTCGGGGGTTCGACTCCCCTGAACGGCTACCCTGAGGTACCCCTGAGCAAGGTAACGTCCCTACACACTGCTCCCCGGGCGCTGCATTGGTGGCTGCCCACTGCTTCACTGGGTGAATGGGTTAAATGCAGAGGAGCAATTTCCCTATGGGGACAAACACATACACATTATTATTATGACTTCATGTTGTAGCTATGAACTGTCACCAGGGGACAGTATCAGACAATATTTCCAGCCACCTGTTTCTGTTCTTATTGGCTCTAGCTTAGCTCCTACCCCAGAGAAAACAGAAGTCGTAGCATACAAAGAACTTTTACGAAAGAGTGAAGCTTGCAGTAAACTTTAAAATACTTGACTACATTTTTACATACAAAAAACGTACAGTGTTCACAAGTGATGTATGCTGTACCCCTCTGGATACACAGTATGTCCATCCATTCTCTTCCACTTCTCCAATTCAGGGTAGTTGGGGGGCTGGAGCCTATACTGGCTGTCGGAGAGCAAGAGGCAGGATGCACCCTGGATAGGTTGCCAGTCTGTCGCAGGGCTAACACATAGAAACAGACCACACAGCATATGTCTGTACTATATTCAAACTTGTTTCATATTTCTGCAAGTAAAATTGGAGTCACTGTAGCCGCAGCTGTTGTTATGCTACCTACCATGTGAAACTCACAAACAGTACTCCTTCCAACAGAACGTGTTTGGTCTTTATTGGGAATCAAAGCACTTTGAAATCGGGTGATGCTTTTTTAATACACCCTGTACAATCAGACAGTCACATTATTGTACTGACATATGTGCACAATGTACTGAGGTTCACAGTTGTTTCAGGACGTGTAAAGTTGAGAAACCTCATGTGTAATGTGCAAAAGAATAATCTGACCAGGAAGTTGTTCTTTTAAATCTCATTTTGGGGGCAGAATCACCAAATATTTAACCTCCGGACAAAAAATAAAGCTCTCAGACACCTGGAGTCGATCCAAGATGGTTGCCAAGTTGTGAAACTTGCTTCTCTGGTGGAACCCCAAGCATCATTTTGAGTGGGTGCAATCAGCTCAGGTGGCTAAGGTAGGTAACCCGGAATACAGACTGATCTAAAAGCAGTAAGAACAAAGACTCCAGCAGGAGGAAACACAGTCAAAAATGCAAGGCAAGACTGAAACGAATGTAACTAAAAGATGCCATAACCATCTGAATATGTGAAATGTATAGGAGAATGGCGAGGGATATTTTAAGAAAAGGTAAGCGTTTCTTAAAATACACAGTCCAACAGGTAAAATCTAAAACCCACAAACAAGAGACTTAGACATGCAGGAGTAACACAAGACTATATACACAAACAGGACTGATTAGATAACAGGACACGGGAGGAATCACCTGACAGCAGACGATAACAGTCAAGGAAACATAGACTGTATCCCAATTCAGGGTCTGCAGCCTTAAAGGCCGCATTTTAAGGCCGATTACGTCACCGCGACGCGACGAAGGCTGTCCCAATTCGAAGGTTGCTCGAAATGCGGCCCTCAAATGCGTCCTTCATTTCCCTGAATTTTAAGGACATGGCGGTGTATTTTCTCCTTCATTTCTGTCAAACAAAGCTGTATGAACCGTTTCCAGCTGTTAGTATCATGGTTGCTAGGCAACCTGGGCAGCGCAACGGAGGCTAGACCGTCCCATTTCACAAGCCTCGCACTTCCGGCCTTAGCGGTCTTTAAGTATGCGGCCCTTGAGGATCATTGAGGCTGCGTACTTTAAGGCTGCAGACCCTGAATTGGGATACAGCCATTGGAAGAAAGAGACCGGAAGTAAAACTAACCTTCAACATAAAACAGGAAATAACCAAAACATAATAAAAGACATAAAAAGTTACAGACAAAAGAACACAAAGGGACTAAAACCAGACGGAGGGAGGGCACTGGAGAGCCGACCTCTACTACTACTACTCTTATATTATTAATACTATTACTACTACTACTACTACTACTACTACTACTAATAATAATAATAATAATAATAATAATAATAATAATAAAGACATTAACCCAGAATTATAATTCTGGGTTAATGTCATCAACTCATCATCAGGGTAATAAGATAAAACCAGAACCAACATTCAGAAATGAATGAAAAACCTCAAATTAAACCTCATAAACTCAGGAGACTAAGTATCCATGCTACACAGTATCAGTAATGAAACATCGAGTTGCTCTTCATCACATAAATATAACTAAAATAAAATCTTTTTTCTGTAGGGTTGTGCAAAAGAGTCCAAACTTTGTCTAGATTTTCAAAAGATCGGGCAGACCTTCACTAAAGCTGTCTGACATGATGTGTATTTCTTGCTGTCAGCTCCACTGAAGTGACCGGTGATTAAGCGCAGGCCTACGTGGGAACTTGCCTCTGCAGATCACATCTGGCATTCGTCTGTCAGCCTTTTCGTCTGTTTGTTTTACAGTCCGGTTCACATTTATGTCTTTATAAAGGCCACTCGCATGTGTTTGACGTTTAAATCATGAAATGCAGCGTGAACTTTTTCCACCCCATTAAACCTGATCCTGCTAATACCCCCCACCCCACCCCCCCCTCCTCCGCCTCCCCCTCACCACCGCTGCTGCTGCGCTCCTCATACTTTCCAAATAAAACGGATCCAGCTGTGTCCAGCTGTGTGCCCTGCGTGCGTCACACCCGTGTGCTGCTCTTTAGACAGACTAGGTGGAAGAGAAGGAAAGATGTCGGTGCTGTCGGTGTTCCGGGGTTTGTGCTTTCTGTGGGCAGCCGTCGGCACGGCGAGGAGCGGGACCTTGTTCCTGCGGGAGAGCCTGGAGCGGGGGCCGGTCAGCTTGACCGACATGTTCCGAGAGGTAGAGGAGTTGATGGAGGACACTCAGCACATACTGGAGGAGGCAGTGGACCAGGTTGGCGTCATATTTTATCCATTCATATAAAGCCAGTGCTGACTGGCAGAGAAATCCAATGTGTCCATATTAAAGTAAATACGCGACAGTTTTATTAGAAAGCAGGGGGATAAAAAAGTGCTTCAAATTATTTTAATGCACAGTTACTTTTAGCAGACACATAGTTTCCGTGTCTGCTTTAAATCTGACCCACGCCGTGCTGAGTACCACCGTCACTCATCATTATAGTAGCTATTTGCTTAAAATAGAGATTTCCCGGCCAGACACTCAGTTCAATAAAAGAAAAGGCAATACGGAAGAGCTCCTGCAAGAACTTCATACAAACAGCTTTTTCTAGACAGCCTTCAGTACCTCGTGTTTGTTATTTTCCTTCCCAAGAATTGAATTTCAGCAGGTCCGATACATTTCCTGTCAGTGAGCGTCTGGTTTTCATCATTTCTGGGCTACTGCGAGGTTTCCCTTTTGCATCAAGCAGAGAATGCAAACTATCCATTCTTACAGCCCCCTTAAGAATCCATATTTTCCCAAATATGAACAACAGATGTACAGTATAACATATGCTGCTCTTTATTTAAGATTTAACCTAATTTTCCTTCCAACAGATCACTACAGAGAGTGCAAAATCCTCTTCAGGCTCACTGGAGCTGGGTCCTAACTACCACAATGAGACTACGATGGTAATAAAGAACGGAGACAAAGCAGTTAAGGTGCTAGACAGAACTGACAAGGTAGGGATTCACTCATTACCGTGTAACTTTCACACACAAGCCATTCACTTAGTCTACAGTGTCTGAGTGGGTTTAGGATTAATTGGTAAGAAAAGAAAAGTTGTTTTTCTTCCCCAGGTCTGATACAGTATTTCACCCCCTTACTGTTTTTATAGGACACTAACAACAACACTGGAGAGACTCATTTGTCCCATGTTCATATGGAGATCTCCAGCCAGTGGAACAACATGAATCATGTGAGTCTTTTACCTCTTGTCCTTGATCCAGACCTTAAACAAGGTTTTGTCTTTTTCTCCTGTGTCCACATTTTCCCGATGCTGCCATGAAGCTGCTATTTTTATGTGAGTCAGTATTTTGTACTGAGATTAATAGTTTAACATTTTGGCTTGTATCAAGTTGGGATTCTGGAAATATTTTGGAGAAGCACAAAATTCAACTCACTTAGTTTCAGACCTCTTTACAGGCTGCCTTTTGGAAACAGATAAAAGCTCAAGCCTCTTTTTTATTACATTCCAATGAGAATCTGTCAGTATTATTTTAAATATTTATCAGCTTTTAGAGTATTGTATTGTATCTTTATTTATTTCAGACATATACAGAAAAAAAACAATATATACACAAGTACGCGTACTTGCATTTACAAATATGAATATATATGTAAATACACACACGTATGTGCTCAGATAAAACAAAAAAATAAAATAAATAAAATAAAACAGAGTCTAAATGACATGAAATGACAATTATTAGGTCTGAAATGGAGTAGGAAGAAGTATAACATACTTATTAATCCATACCCCATGCTCAACATTCTATTGAATCCCACTATTCACCTAATTCCCATCATCACTTACCCCACACAATAAACAAGGAGAACGTGTATAAACATAGCTACAGTGATAGATATCATTTAGATACAATTTAGCATAGTTATATATACAATGGGTGATCAACTTTATCAGTTTCATATTCTTCCAAAATCAGTTTTCGAAATATCTTTATAAACTGACTAATGCTTGAACATTGCTGTAGGTCCACAGTTTTACCCCATAAATAGTAACACAAAAGGTTTTAACCTTTGTCTGTGCTTTAAGAGTCTTCAGATTTAATTTTCCCCTCAATTCATAGTCCCCTTCTCTGTCAAAAAACATCCTCTGTACATTTCCTGGTAACATATTGTATCTGGCTTTGTACATAATTTTTGCAGTTTTATATTTTATAAGATCCATAAACTTCAGAATTTTTATGGTCTCTAAATCCTGCTTTAGTAATCATCCTGATTGCTTTTTTCTGAGTTTTACATAGTGGTTGAAGTGAAGTTTTGTATGTATTTCCCCAGATTTCCACACAGTATTCTAAATATGGCAATATAAGTGAACAGTAAAGTACCCGGAGTGATTTGGAAGGCAAAAAATGTTTAACTTTACTCAGTACAGAGATGCTTAATTTCAGATGCATTTTCCTTCAGTTTGGGAAATATTCCACATTTGTAAGATGAGACAGAGAGAAGGAGAGGTTTTTGAAACCATGGGACCATTGTATTACCGCTAATACGTTTTTTCAAAAAAAAAGAATGATCTCATCCAGCAAAGAAACCTACCATATACTTTTCATAGTTTTCACCAAGAGGAGGATTGGATTGAGGTTGCTGCTGCTGCTTGCTGCCTGCTCTTTACTTTACGGTGGCGGTTTTGATCTTTTTCTTTCCTGGCAGCTGTACAGATGGTGGTTATGTTAATAGAGGAAAAAATGCCAAGGAAGCAAGAAAGATTGTAAGCCAAAAAGCTGTACTTTTGTAAAGAAAATACTAAAACAAACAAACAAATTAAACAACTAACGCCATGTGTCTTTAACCTTATTTGTTAAGTCACAGTAGAGTAGAGTCAGTTAATCGCATGGCACTGTTGCGGCTTCAGAAAAAAAAATGTAGTCAGCGCATGGGGAGTTGAAAAAAAGCACATGTAAGCTAAAATGTGGAAACATTTGGTTAAAATGTGGATGCTTTTTGGATGAGCGGAGGCAGTCTGTGAGTAATGTGATTTAAGTGAATAGAGGGTCTGGATAATTTCCTACAGCACTCTTGTTGCTACAAAGTGTTGCAGACGACTGTGGCTACTACATTTAAGCTGTTGCGTTAAATGTCCCGTATTTTGCTCCTTTGTGGTTTCATAACTTTATTATAGTGGTCTGTGCTCTTTTTACCCGGATTCTGCATACCTCCCTTTTAGCTGCTGAATTTTCTGATGGGTTACCTAGCCCAGCTAAGACACTGCGTTGGCATGAGTTCTCTACCTAACTCGTTAAGTAGCAGTGCAGCATTCTTAGAAAATGTCAGTTGGCAATAAAACTGCAAGGCATGCGCTCACTCTTTGTTCACTCTTTGCTTGTGAGTGTGCTGAAAGAGCTACTAGGCAGAAACCGTGCCTTTGTGTCAACTTGTAAGATAGATAAGTAATGAGAAGACAAATTGTATTAAGCTGTGTGAGAGAATAACTGAGCTTCTGCCAGGAGCACTTCAGACAAACCTAGGATTGTTTCTCCATTTTTAGACATTTATAGTTGGTGGCATTTCTGGGACCTCCCCGCCATTTGAAAATCATACGTAGAAAGCCTAAGAGGAGGGGGGACAGCAGCAAGATCCTCCTACTGTTATGATGTAACCAAAGCAGGACGGGACACAAGAAAAGCAGTTGACAAGGTTTATTCACCAATTCATAATGTGCAGTGGAATTTTCAGAGGCGAGACATTGTAGGAGAGTGGTGAAAACAAACAAGCAGACTAGAGAGCAAAACAGTAAAATACTGTGTGGAATTCCTGGCACGCAAGGAGGAAATCTGGAGCACAGCACAATTCTAAGGTGTTAACTGGAAAACACTTGGAAAAATTAACACTAAAGAGTCTGAATTATATTATAAACAAACTGCAGAGTGTAGGCGGAAGAGCTGGCGCTATGGCGGATGGGACAAGTGCACAATCCAGGGAACCAGTGATAACAGTTGTGTAGCCATGGCTCTGGGAAACACACAAATGTACACAAATGCAGGGAGAGAAAGGTCAACACTGCAGGCAAGCAAGGATTGCCCACAGAACAAAGCAGACAACCGACATGGTTCGAGTGAAAAATAGCGCAAACAGGCTGAACAATATGGGGTGGTGGTGGGTGACAAAGCAGCTTGCAGCAAAATAGTACGCTCCTATAAGACTTGCTAATAGGATGAGAGCTGGCATCTGAAATCTGCTGAACTTGACTCCCCGACCTGCAAAAAATAACAGGTGATTTCCAAGCTTTGCAACTTTGTCATGTTACATTTCCTCAGAAAAATATAAAGAAGAAACCCCCAAAAAAGGATGATAGGGGAACTTTAAAAGTCATCCATTTCTCACAAATAAAACCAGGACTCTGTAATGTGTGACTAATATCCAGCCTTTTAGCTTCATTTGACCTGTTTTCCTGTATTGATGAGGTAGAAACGCAGACAGTTATAACGCTTCAGAAAACTGAAATCTAAATTTACAGTGGGAAAGGAGGTCTGGTTTAAAGATGTTCTTTGTTTGGTTCCTGTGTTAAACTTTCACAGGCCACACTTTCAAAGATAAATCAGAGAAATCCACCCATGTGGTTGGGATTGTTTTTGGCATGCACTGTTTCCTGTCACCGCTGGAAACAAGTCAAACTAAATCTCAAATATCTCATTAGCATAAAGACTTGCTGACTTCCTCTGCTGGAAAATCCACCCTTAAAAGCGCATTTTTCAGCATGCACAATATTTGTCACTTTGTTGCATTTGTACACAGTGTTCCTGCAACAAACTCACAGTTAGCATCATTTAACAACAAGTTTATAATATTTCCAGCTTGGTCTTAAAAGCCCAGATTGTTTCAGGCATTAAAAAAATTGTTTTATTTTAATTTCTTTCTGTGAGTCATCCTGGAAAGGGCACATATTTGAAGATAATGTCTTTACCTTCAACATACTGTTGTGCAAATCAAGTGTAGAGGACAGAAGGAGGGGATACTCTAGAGACCCAGCCCTTCTGTTGCATTCAGATGCCACTGATGTTGTCCTTAATGCAGTTTCCATGGAGATGGACCCAGCAGATACCGGGAAGTCATTATGTGGGGGTGCAGTGGAATAACGTACGACTGTTATTGTGATACAGGCAAATAGCACTCAGCTACACTAAATTCTGTTTGGCTGAGTGCTTCTTGATAATGATGTCCATTGTGAGATGAGATTATTTTCAAGATGCATGTTTTTCTTATCTAAAACTATGTAAATACTCCTGTTAGGTTCTTCATCACTTCATATATTTGTAATTCATTTTTCTCATCCCACAGGAATGCATGGTGGACGAGGACTGTGGCAACCTGAAATACTGCCTGTATGAGATTGAGAACTCCAAATGCCTCCCCTGTATCCCAACAGACATGGTGGGGAGACAGTTAGTGTTGTCTTTTGTGGTTGCGATGAGCTTCTATAATCAGTGTCTTTGCTTCAAGTACAGCATCACTAGTCACGATGAACCCACAGACGATTCACACGTCCCCTCTAATCGTTGTATTGCCTTTCAGCTTTCGAGGTAACAACCTTCCAGCTACAGTACAGCGTTACTGGCTGCATGTAAAAGTAATCACCATAACTTAACCTGGTGGTTTCTGGACTGTCAGTCCCATCGGTCTGAAAGCTCAGCTTTAGCCTCCATGTTGTTTTTGTTGAGCTACAAAGGAATTTGGGCAAAAAGAGTGGAGTACAAGTTTATTAGTTATGCTTGAAAGTTTAAGTAGTGGATGCATCCATAAATGGTTTGGATGATAAGTGCTAACAGACTAATAAAATACTGGAATTTCACTCACTGATAGGAGCTCTGCTGTTGAGAGGTTCAGTTCAGTCACTCAGATTAGCAGTGCTTGGCTAAAACCTGTCAGTCACAGAGACAACATGGCTAACTTTATGTCTCAACAAAATACATACAGGGAAAAAAATTTAAATGGAAAAATCACAAACAAACAGTTGTTATCTAAGAGAAACGTCCACAGAAGCTAGTTCTGTTCTAAGCTGTAAACATCCTTTATAACGCTGTTAAGTTGGACAGCATTGTTACTGTGCCTCCCTTGTGTCCATTGTGCTACGTCTTGATAATACTTAACACTATGTTTGTGTATTTCCTGTTTTACTTTGACAGTCTGTGTCCTGTGTCAGTGTATTCTGGGCTGTATCCCAATTCAGGGTCTGCAGCCTTAAAGTACGCAGCCTCAACAATCCTCAAGGGCCGCGTACTTAAAGACCGCTAAGGCCGGAAGTGCGAGGCTTGTGAAATGGGACGGTCTAGCCTGCGTTGCGCTGCCCAGGTTACCTAGCAACCATGATACTAACAGCTGGAAACGTTTCATACAGCTTTGTTTGACAGAAATGAAGGAGAAAATCTTTTGTTCATTTGTTTGTTTGTTTCTACATGAGCTTTGATCATTCTCTGTAAGATTAAGCTCAGCTATTGGACGGCGTATATTTTAAAGTAAAGGCTTTAAAACCAAGTTAGTACAAACGTCACTGATGTCACATAACTTTGCCGACATGTGGCCAACAGTAATGTTTTAATGTTCTTCATTATTAAACATTCGCACATAAATAAGTGACATAATATTCAGTACTTACTTAAAGTTTACTCTTCGGGCGCCCCTCATCCGCCGTTTTTTTGGCAAAATTATCCACACCCACCGCCGCGCTATGCATTCTGGGATATGTTGGGCCACGAAGTCTACACCGCCACGTCCTTAAAATTCAGGGAAATTAAGGACGCATTTGAGGGCCGCATTTCGAGCAGCCTTCGAATTGGGACAGCCTTCGTCGCGTCGCGGTGACGTAATCGGCCTTAAAATGCGGCCTTTAAGGTTGCAGACCCTGAATTGGGATACAGCCCTGTTTTCCTTCCTCCCTGTCTGGTCTTGTCTGATTAGTCACAGCTGTGTTCCTCACCTGTTTGCCATTTCCTTCTGTGTGTATATATAGTGTGTGTTTCCCGCTGTTCCTCGTTGGATCATCTGCTTGTTCTTCATGTTCTTTTGTTTAGCTTCTCCCAGTTTAGGTTTTGTTAGTGTTTTCAGTTCCCCTTCCGTTAATAATTTACAGTGTTTTTTACAGCCACCAATGAAAGGCTCACTTTCAGTTCAAACCTCCACCTGTTCCTCTACTTGTCTGCACTTGGGTCCGCACCTCTCATCTCCACACAGTCTGCCAATGCAAACCGTGACAATATGGGGACTTATATATTTGAAGCCTCACGTGGCCAATAGAGGAACTGCAATTTCTGCAGTTTTTTTTTATTAGAAATATACAGCATAGAAAATATTGGACATAGTTTTAATGTTATGTGCAGTAGACAAAAACTAGCGCTGAACTTGAGTTTAAACATAATTTGTGTTGAATGTTTGTTTTGAATAAAACATTTTCTATTGTAAAGTGGCAGAAACAAGTATTTAGATCGTTTACATAATACAATCCATAATCTTGGTTAATTAATGGTACCAACGTTTCTGAAATAAATGATGTATACTACAATGTGCAATATTTGCTCTGAAAATATAGTAGATTAGAAGCGAATGTAGCATAACATAGAAATACCACCCCATGCCCCCCTCTGCGCACACCCCTGGACTTGAAAATGTTCAAAAGTAACATAAGTGACATAAAAATGCATTAAGCAAAAAAAAAAGTGCCCTTTGCTATCTACATGAATCCAAAAGGATGCACTTGACATACTTTTTTAACATATCTGATTGTGTGTCCTCACATAGCCCTGCATCAAGGATGAGGAGTGCTGCTCTGATCAGATGTGTGTTTGGGGCCAGTGCACAGTGAACGCCACCAGTGGAACAGAGGGAACCATCTGTCAGAGTCAGAGTGACTGCAGGCCACACCTCTGCTGTGCTTTCCAACCAGGTAAGTTTCATCTGGGTTGGAACACCAGAGAGACTACCTTAAAGTGTCTAATTGGATCTGTCTGCTATTTTAAAGCAATCTGTAATATGTTATTATCTCAACCTGTAACCAGTTCTAAATGCTTGGTTTAGGAATTTAGGAATCAAACATAGTCCAAGACTAACAAAGTCAGAACGGGGATAGTCTAAGTGAGACATTGTGATTTGGACTGAGCAGTCAATGACTTAGAAGGTTCAATAAAGGCAGTTTTAAACTTCATGTATTTTTCTCTCTGCTGCTTCCATCAGAGCTTTTATTTCCAGTATGTAACCCCAAACCGGGCAAGGGGGAGTCCTGTCTAAGCCACCCCAACCTGCTGATGGACATGCTAGCCTGGGACCAGGAGGGTCCCCGTGACCACTGCCCCTGTGCTGATGACCTTCAGTGCCAGCCTCATGGGTGAGACCAAACACAGCAGCACACGTTAACAGTGAAAAAATAGCAAGTGTAATTTGTTTTTGCTTGAAATTCACATTTTTCTCTTTTCTTGCAGCCGTGGATCTGTGTGTGGATAACAGTACTGGAGATTTACAGTGCAGCAGAGTTAGATGAAATGACCTTAACGATCCAAAGACGGACGCCTCTGCTGATCAACAGCTGCTGGAAGTACAGGCTGTTGCTTCAGGACTGAACTTGCACTCACTGTATTATTTATGCCTTATTGCCAGTGTATATTATATATATATTAAAAACAACAACAACAATAAATGACTTGTTTTCAGCTTTGAGAACCAAGGAAAGCACGTTCTGTTATTTACTGGTGATCTTATTTTTGGTTTGTCAGCAGTGAACACTAGAGGGCGAACTTTTACACATTTAAAAACTTGGTGGGTATCTCTTTTTGTAATGACCTTCCATTGACCTTAGTGGAAACTATTAAATGTCAAGAAAATGTGTGAAGGAGAATTGATAAGGAGGAGAATCAGTGAATCTGACTGCATGTACACTAGGCTCCTTAACCTTGTGATATCTGCTGTGTTGAAACTACAAAGTCCAGAAGATGGACTACAAAATGCACATCGTACTTCACCCTGACTTTCTTACTCATATTATTTCATGCAGGTCATATAAAAAAGAACTAGATGTGGAAAAATATCACTTACAAATTCAAAAAGTTGGATCCATCTATCCGCTTATCCTTTTTGGGGTCCTGGGGGGCGCTGCAGCCTATCCCAGGGGGGCGAGAGGCAGGGTACACCCTGGTCAGGTCACCAGTCTGTCGCAGGCGACCAATCGTACTCACATTCACTGCTGCATTCAATCCTATGGGCAATTTTATGTTTTCCAGTTAACCTGTCCCCACTAACTGCATGTCTTTGGACTGTGGGAGGAAGCCGGGGGAGAGCCAGGCAAACAAATAAAATAGATCCTGTTTGGGGTTTTTTTTCGTTTGTTTTTGGGGGGTTTTGCTGGGAAGGGGATCCAGTATAACTCCTTTCTGTGACTGAAGAAAAATTTCTTCCACTCATCTCTTATCGAGTTCAGGCTGGAGGCTGTCTTATATTACCCAAAGTAAAAAATTTAAAATGATGACTATCCTAAATGCTGGCAAAACAAACAAATGTGCATAAAAATGCAAATTAAACTATAGTTAACTTTAAACAGTTATATAGCTCATAATGTTCTTCATGCAACACAATACCTGGATATGAAGCAGATGTTATTACAGCCGCATAATCAACAGGCCGTTGATCAGGTTATGACATAAAATATAAAATGTAATTTTAATTAACATTTACATGATTTGTCAGTCCTTTTGATAGTTTGTTTTCATTAAAGGGCCGATGGTGTGTTGCTATAAATTATGGATTTAGAAAATTCCAACTGTTGTAATGAATTTGTATGAACAAGATATAATAGTGTAATAAATTGTCAATGTGACAACATATAATACAGCAGAGGGGGCAAAAGTGCAGACATTTGTGACGTACGTAGCAGAAAAGATGTGCTAAAAAAATACTCTGGCAAAACTGGGAGTACTAATTCAACTTCTTCAAGGGAAAAAGTGTATTTATCAATTAATAAAATATTCAACTTAAACATCTGTTATATAAAACTCGACTAAAGACAAAAAAACAAAAAAAAAACAATTACAAAGAAAGATGTCACGCTTTCCATTTGTGAGCACTTCATCTGTAAGTAGAGCAATATCACCACCTGCTGGTGCTCACAGTCAGACACACACTTTTCCTCTGACCTCATTACAGAAACACTAGAACAGCGATCCCCAACCACGGACCTGTTTATGTCCGACAGTATTTTCACTGACCGGTGTTTAAGGTGTGGCGGATAAATATAACAAAATAAAAAGAAAGAATGTTTATACATATCACACGGGAAAATCATAAATTTCACACCCGAGATTAAGTTATCACCGGTGTTCTGGGAATCGATCCTACCTGGAAAAACATCCTACCCAATGTTTCTGCGCAGACGCGGCGCATGCGCACAACACCAACGCCAAATAACACCGGTACCAAACGACTCACGGACCGTTTTTTGGTTTTTTTAATCTTCGTCCTGTATTTAATAAATTCAAAATGAAGTAAAATCGCTAAATAAGGCAATATTTTAATTAGGAAAAAAGAGCATTTATGTCAGTCATCATTTCCTTACATTATATTATTAAACTGTTTTAAAATCCAATGACTTGAATCCCAAAAGACTTACTGGTGAAAACTTCTTTGATTGCCGATGCCAAATCATAATATAACAAAAAGGGAAAAAATAACACTGCTTGTTATTTAAGGATCACCAAGATTACAAACGTGCTAAAAAATAAAGCCAAACAGTGCTACATGATCAAAAATACAATCGTGAAGAAGAGAAGCGTTGAAACTGATTAATAAAATAGTCATTTTGACTCAAACCTGAGCCCACCTCTGTTTGCAGCTATTTATCTTTAGCTCATATTGATTTTAGTCTAAACTCTAACTCATATGTACAACAGTTACATTTACATCTGCAACACAAGAATTTCACTTGTACTTGAGTATTGCTTTTTTAAATCCAGACGAATATTGAAATCATCCACCAGAATTTTTAAATATAGTTAGTGGTGTCAGACCAGTTTTGATGTTTTGGTCTCCCTGTTTTTGGTTGAATCTTTTTTGAATTTGGCAGTCACTGAACCAAGCAGAGGAGATAGCACAAACTGCATTGCAGCAGAAGCAGTAGCTGCATAGCTGGCCCCTGGTTTGTTCCCTGTTTTGGCCGTTAAAAAAATAAAATGAAGATATCCCGTAATATCTGAAAATAGCCTTGTTTATTCCTTTAAAAAAAAAAAAAGTTAGAATGTGTCACAGCTTTTCACCTTAAATTGATTTCATACCACTGTCAGTACTATATATCACTTTAATTTCCCCTTTAAGTTTAGATCCTGTTTCTAATGTTTGTAGTGTGAAAGCCTCTGTCATGATGAACTGTATGAAGGAGTTTGACGGATCGGATGGCATAAACAGGCATTTGAGATCATGTCTGAGGGTCTCTGGGAGTGGAAGAATTCATGAAAGTTAATGTTTCTCATTACGTTCAAACTGTTTTTGGTAGAAAATATAAACATAGTTTTGCAACAGTAATTTATTACTAACATGCATTGTTGTCTAAATTGGTGCATGTGTCTGCTGTCACTAATACCCCAGAGCATACAGTTCATTCTATACAGGAAAAATAAGTAGACAATAAATAAATCATCCATGCCATCAACACACAGCAGTGTAAGAGTGTAATTACTGACTCCTTCTTCACAGTCAAGACAACCTGTTGTTAGACTGGCTGTCTCCATCAGTCTATATGTCTGTGTCTCTGCTGTAGTTTACCTCTGCAGGCTGTTTCTCCAGGCTTTCGGATTCTCACTTTTCCAAGTATTTTTGATGTATTTGTTAATTATGCTATGATTCTTTAAGTACAGTTTTGTTATGAAGTCAAAAGGTAATGTTTTAAAACTGAGGTGACAAGCAAGAGGCAGATCTGACTGAGAAACTCAATTAGAGGTATACTGCACACTCACAGGTTACCAGCATGAGAATTATACATTAAAGCCCTCTTCATTTAAAAAATGAACATCTTAAATTTAACTTAAATTTAGTTTAACACTAGTGATTGAGTTCATGATGTCATCAGGAAAGTGTTTCAGCTTCTATACAGCTTTCTTTTTGTAACTCCACAAGTCGCCCTCTGCTGGCCATAAAAAGAAAGCAAGTATAATAGACTGCATTCTTTTCTCGGAGCCTCGGTGTCCTTTCATCCCCTCCCTCCTGGCTCGCAGCTTCTTCTTCTTCTTCTTGGTTGGCAACCAATGTTAAGGCGCATTACCGCCCCCTGGCTCACAGCTCAGTGCACATTTAGATGAGAAAATATATATTTGACACATTTAAGGAAAATACTAATAAAATAAAATAAAAATGTTCCCTTTAGAATTTTTTTTTGCTCTATAAAATAGTTGTTTTCTTTTACAATCATTCATCTTAGCAGTAGGATTTACATTAAAAGAGAAACAAATTAAGTTTGAGTGAAAATATACATTTTTGCACTCTCTGGTCAACTGACTCAGTGACTCAACTGACTCAAGAAATCCGATTCACTTCGGTGAGTGACTCATTAAAATTCGATTCAGTAAAAAGAATCGAATTTACCATCACTAGCAAATAAATAAGTTACATAATATTCAGCACTTACTTTTAAAAGTTTACTCTTTGGCCGCTCTGATTCAGCCGTTTTTTTCGGCAAAATTATCCACACCCACCGCCGCGCTATGAAGTCTGGGATATGTTGGGCCACGAAGTCTACACCGCCGCATCCTTAAAATTCAGGAAAATGAAGGACACATTTGACGGCCGCATTTCGAGCACCTTCGAATTGGGACCGCCTTCGTCACGTCGCTGTGACGTAATCGGCCTTAAAATGCGGCCTTTAAGGCTGCAGACCCTGAATTGGGATACAGCCTGTGTTTCCTGCACCCTCTGTACTGCTTGAACGTCATCTTCAAGAATGTCTCAATTCCAGAAAATAGTTGCTCCATATTAAATTAACTACTTCTGAAAGGTGGATTGTATAGTGTATATAGTATATTATATAAATGGGTCCAGCTCTTTTTTTTTTACCTTCATAACTTTTGAAGTACAGGAGACACCCACCTGAAAAAAGCCACAATCTTCTTTTGCACAATTTGTTTCATAATCATAGTTTCAAGTGTTACGAAATCAGTTTTACATCGGTTCTTTTTATTACTCAGGCATCCAGAGACGGCACCGGAACTTATTACAATTATTTCACAAAACCTTAGTTATTTCACAAAACCTTAGTTATTTCACAAAACCTTAGTTATTTCACAAAACCTTTATTCATCTTTATTCAACTTCATTTAAGCATGCATCTTCTAGAAGGGAAGACGTGCAAGGCCGGTGTCCCTCTGCAAATCTTCCACCTCTTTGTTAGTTACAGCCATCTTTAAAAGCCATCATAAAACCCCCATGGTGTGCTGCAAACTCTGTGTGTCTGTGTGTATGCACAAGCACATGAGTGCCTGTGTGTGCGCGTGAGTGAGTGTGCATGTGGGTGTGGGTGCGTAACAGTTAAAGCACTGTGTGTGTGTGTCTGTGACTTCCTGCCAGTCAAAAGTAATCTCCTCACCCAAGCTACACCAGATTCCTTTAGACAACATACAAAACAGAGTTAATGTATTACAAACACTGAGACCCCCACTCTGCATCCACTGGGCCATTGGCCTCTTGTTGTTTTACAATTACAGATAAGCATGTGGAGAGTCTCCTGCAAACCTACTTCTAAGTTATAACAATTATGCGTTTTTATTAAAGGTACAAGCATCAGCATCAGCAACCCCCAACTGTAGCTTCCTGTCTCCTTTTATGACACCAGACCCCCGGTGTCCATAAATTCCTTTCTCTCTAAACAATTACACACACTCTCAGGCCTACAGCTAAGCCAAACTAAAACACAGACCAATCCTTCCTTATTCCTGTGATCTAAACAAATTTAACACATCATATTATAATAATTATTTTCTTGTACTCACACAAGTAACAATGCTGCACCAACTTAATGTCTGTGATTTAGAGTAAGAGGAACAATCAGTGGTATACTGAGTCCCATGTCATTCCTCAATTCGTTACTGGACCAAATGCACTTTAGGAATTGAAATGTCCTTCAAAATGTGTAATGAAATGTGTTTTCGGATTACGGTGAGAAGAACGGAGGAGAGAGGAGGCAGAAATGAGAGAAATAGGAAAATCCCTTAGGTTAAGTAATTCCTTTTGTTCTGTTCCCCTCTTTTGGTGTCTTTTGCTCACCTTTTTCCATCTGCATTTTGGTGTGGTGTCTGGTGATCTACAATCTTTATTTCAATAAAATTTATTTCAGGCTGTTAAGAAAGACCAAAAGTAACAAAACAGAATCAAATAATTGAAATGAAGCGTCGTGATAAACAAACAAGAAAAACTGAGTCATAAATTTGCATTTGTGGTTGTGGAACTTGAGAAGGACTTGATATGTCCAAGTTAAGCCACCGTCTTAAGCAAATATTTCTGTAGTAAATGAAAATTTCAGATAAAAAAATTGAATAAAAAGTACATTAATGTTTTTTCTAAAATGATGAAAAATTATTAAATTAAATGGGATTTTTTCTGAACGCTAGTTACGGAGCAGAATAACCTCCAGGACAACCTGTGAAATGAGAAGAGAGGTTAGTTTCGTCACGAAGTGGGAGGGCGGAGTGGACGGATTGGACTCGGGCCTACGGCTCACACACGGCTAGCGTCTGCATTCCCTTCATCTCCGACCGTCATTGGCTAACGAGCACGTCGGTCATTGTTTCCCAGCCTGAACTCGCGTCTGATTGGCTGACAGGACACCTACGACGGTAGGGTAAACGCTATTGGTTGAAAAACTAGGTTAGTGGTCCGACAGGCATGACGGTGAAGAGAAACTGGGTCACCGATTGAAAATCGTTTATGTCACACTTATGTGTGTTGCTATTACATATTACCAGCGGCGTTCAATGGATGGATTAGTCCCTCTGGATCTTTTGTAAGTATAACACAAGAACGAGGATATGTTTGTTGACGCCGCGTCTGTGTGACTTTGCTGGGCTTCAGTCTGTGATGGATATCGTCGATGTTTTCCCAGCGCTGTGGTCATGTCAGTGTGGTTTTCTAGAGCAGGAGGAGGGACTTTAGCTTTGCTGGCCAAGTCTTGACAGTCAGTAGCTAGCAGTGAGCTGTATGCTAATGTTAGCAGACGGGGGAGAAATGCCGTTATGGTCAAAAAGTGCGGAAAACGCCTTTAGTTTGGCGGGGTTGGTTTAAGTGGTGCCAGGAATCGCCGGGACTTAGAGGAAGCTCGGGCGTAGGTAAGTGCCGGTCAGTGGCTTTCAGTTTATTAACTGAACGTGACCCAAGTGAGTAAAGCTCCAGTGCTAGCACACTAGCTGTGTAAAACGGGCCTTGGTGGGTATACTCAGCAGCATCTATCCTGCTCCGGCAACTTCAAAGCCTCCATTGCGTGTCTCTTTAAAAGGCCTCAACGGTACTGTGCCATTCTTCTATTTATTTGGAGACCTGTGCTTGTTTTAAGTATCGCGACGGTGTATGCACTTGCTGTGGAAATGTGGCCACCGCTAGATGTCTCTGCTGTGGTTGATCAAAGACTATTTGATTGGGTTGTGGTTATACTGTGCATGTAATTAGTGTATAATTTAAGCAGGAGGATATGGGGTGTGATAGATAATATAAAATCCGAAACAAAACCTAACCAAACCGCTCGAAAGCTGAGTCAGTGACGATTTTATTTGTTTGTTCTTACACATCTTCGTCATCATAAACGTTGGACGTGGCTTAAAAGTGAAACAAGTGCAGAAGGCCTAATGTCCAGGGATGTCAGCTGGCAAGGCTAATGAGCACCAGAGGGCGATACCTGTGGTTGTAGAAAAGCCTTCCTGTCCTGTATAAGTCTAAGGGAAAACAGCCCTCTGGCATGGCATCAATAAACACTTTCCTCATGTGTTTATGGGCACAGCAGCTAATTTCAGGTCACATTGAGTAAGACGTCAAATCCATTTTCTAATGTACTGTCATTATTAGAGACAGACAGGAGGATTAGGTGTTAGCCAATGAGCATGCAGGTCTCCTTGCCTGTCATACCTGGTTTCAGAATACCAAGGCGGGTCCTGCTGAGGACCAGCTGGTTTTGACTGGGAGGATATGAAATGGTCTTGAGCAGGATAGGAAACAGTTGGTTGTCACTGTTGATTCATCATCTGAGTCACTCTCACCACACTGAAGCCTTTTTTAGTACACAGGGTTTATGGATCTATTTGGGGATACTTCATATTAAACCTTTGGATGTTGTGTAAAGGCAGTTTGCTGTTAATTTTATTTTATTTTTTTGTTGGATTACTGTCTTGTGTGTTAGTTTGACAGGTGCACCTTGTGTTTTTGTAGTTTCTCATGCCTGCCTTGAGTAGATTATCCATTAACTGTTTCACCACATGAAAGGCACTTGCTGTGAACTTCAGACTGTGTCTTTGTTTTTGTTTCTAGCCAGGTAGCAACCTATATCAGATCTTAATCGGATCTTATCAGTACGGATATATGTAGCCACAAAGACATACAGCAGACATTTGTTGTGATGACTCAGAAGGGTTGCAGTTAACCATCCTGTTGATCGTGAAGGCCAGATGACAAACTTCTGGTTTCTGAGGAAGCTGTATGATATAAAACGTTATAGAGAAAAAGATTCTTGTCATGACTATGTGGATACTAATTTAGATTAACTAGAGATCATTCTAAGTAATAATGTGAGAGAGACTGTCACGCTAAAAGTGTCTTGTATTAAAATGTATGTGGAAAATTCTTCAATGCCTAATATTGTGGTAGAAGTATAACGTTAATGGGGGAAAAAAGCTTTTTAAAACCTTATTTTAGGGCAACCTCAGTAAACTTATTAAACTTTTTTTTTTTAATGAGATTTAAGTTGTGATCCTACACATGTAGCTGTTATTTCCTGTTTACCATTGTAATGAATATTCATTTGGATAATTCTTCAACATAAGAGCCCACAAGTGCTCAAGGAAAGTTCCAATTGGTGAGGCTTGCTTAAATGAGATTATGGGACACAGTTTATTTAGAGGTAAATGTATGAGAGCTACTGAAAATGCCCTTCTTAAGGGGTGAATAGCATTGTCAGTAATGAATAATAATAAATAAAGGACATGGCATGGAGGTGTAGTTTTTAGCGCTGATGCCTCACAACAAAGATTTTGGATCTTCTGATCTGCTGAGGTCTTTCTTTGTGGAGTTTACACATTCTTTATGTGCCTACATGGGCTTCTTCCGGGTACTCCCACTTCTTCCCAAAGTCCAAAGATATGCATGTTGAGTTTACTTGTGACTGCAGGTGAGAGATTGTGTGGTTGTCTATCTCTGTGTCGGCCCTGTGATGGTCTGGCAACCTGTCCAGCGCGTGTACCCCGCCTCTCATCTTATAATAGCTCCACCCCATTTCCCTAAGTAGGATAAGCAGTTAAGAAAATGGATGGATGTAACCAAGGCACCCTGCCAAGTTTAATAAAGATGCCTCCTGTCTAATTCCCAATAGGAGATGTTGGCCACAGTAACTGGCCATATGCTTTGGCCGGACAAACCTAACGAGCCATGCCATTGACTAAACAGAGAGGTTCCACATCCATCAGGAAACCCTTGCATGTAACTAAGAAGATACGATGCTTGACACTTACTTATTTCTCCCCTGTAAGCTTCTGTGGTTTAAAAAAGGGAAAAGGTAAAGAATTGTTGGGGTTGAAAGGAAAATTGATCAATAAATGTGTTTATCTAAATAAAGAGACACAAGTAGAGATAACAAGCCAAATGATTTTAACTCGTGTAAATACAATAAATAAAAAAACAACAATTCTTTTCCATTGTACTTCAAATAATGCAATTTAATGTAATTTTTTTTCTTGATATTAAATAAATTAAAATCTAATTTCTCTAAAAAAAAAATGTTCTCAGGTGTATGTTTAAGTATGTTTAAAAGGAAACTTAACCTTAACTTAACCATGGGCTCCAAATATGCAGGTTTTTAAGGCCTCATTGGTCAATTTTCCTGAAATCTTTCTGCACATATTGCTAATTATTCCCCATTGCATATAGATTGCATAAGGGATTCGAAGCATCCATCCATGCATCCATGCATCGATCTTCTTATGCTTGTCCAGATCAGGGTCAAAAGGATGTTGGAAGTCTAACCCAGCTGTCCTCTTCTATACACCATACATTTATTCTGCTGGCATACACAACACAAAGTGGGACATGTATTTAGTGTTTATAAAGGGAGCTAATTCAACAAGCTCCAACAAAAATGCCAGCTTATAAATATGCAAAAAAATATGCAAGAAAACAGTTTCCACTACATGTGGAAACAGGAAACTTGTTAGTTACTGCTTTTGTACTCAAAATTGACTTACAGTCACACGTGAAAAAATAAAGTACATCCTCTTTTCAATTCTCACGTTAGGGAGATAATAAACAATCATCTGGTCCTCATCAACTTCTAAAATTTTTTAAATACAGTTTGTGTTGAGGAACAACTTGCAACATATTGCACTGTCATTTATTTAACAAAAACTAAACTATACCCCATGGTTCAGTAGCTTGTTGGGACAGATGGCCTCACATTGGGCTCAAGAATACTTTGCTTATAAAGGAGCTCGTGGTTGCCTCAATTACTGCAAGGTGCCCACATCATCACCCCTTCAGGTATGAGGTGTTTGTGCCGATATGCTGTGGTTTGGTTTTGACAAACGTGGTGCTGTGGATTTTGCCCAGACATTTTCAATGTCCAATGAACATTGTTCCAGAAGTCATGTGGTTTGCTCAGATGTAATTTTGCTAATCTAAGCCATTCTCCATGTTCTTTTTAGAGAGATTAGGTGTTTGAAAACCCTTTAAAATAAGCTGTATTTGTTCAGTCTTTCTAATTTTACTGTTATGAATTTTAACATTTAACTGTTAACTGAGTAGTTTCTCTGACCTTGGGGTGAATTTGCTTGGACGACCACTTTTGTGAAGATTTTATGAATGTCTTCCTCTTGCGAATAACTTTGTCATTGTAAAATGATTGACACTATATTGTTTAGTAGGGCTGCCACAAACGATTATTTTGATAGTCGACTAGTCACCGATTAGTCGACTAATCAGATCACGCATCCATTGGACGTAAAACATATAGATTATTGCACCGGCATGCGTCTGCTCTTATATAACTATCATTAGCTTACAGCTTGAAGTGTTTAAGGTATGTGATAACTAAAAATAAAGGCAAGATGACAGTTTATTAAATTTTTAATGAATTTTTCAGATTGTCTCGGTGGAGTTTAATAAACTCGGCCATCTGTTCTTTCTATGTGAAATATAACAGGACACTGGAGTAAATTCTCTGCCATTTCACACTTCTGTTTAATCAGTTCTGTTTGACGTTTATTCAGCTGTGTAAAAACTATAACTTTAATCTCAGCCAAACCAATTTACTGAGGAACAAATAAAACACTGAAAAAAGCCAAACAATAACATTTTTAAATTATCTGAGTGACTTTTATATCATGTTTAACCTGAGTAGCGAAAGACTGCGGCGGGTTTGAAAATGATGTGCCGGGAGTTTGCCGTTCTCACCGGCTCTAGTGAGCCTTGAGCCCTCTAGTTATCGAGCTGGTGGGTAACAGACATCTCCGAAAATGTCGGAGCACTTTTGCAAATGTGTGATGTCTTGATAAACCGAGCAGATATTTGAAGCTACAGAGCTACATTCTCGCCTGAAAATATGTTAAAAGTTTATTTTGTGACCCAGAAATAGTAATAAGAGTAATATTAAAACTAACTAGCTGCCGCCATTGTTGAAAACTGGAATTGGCTGGGCCACGCTATGAATTCTGGAATAGTTTGGGCCACGATACACCCGACCCATCCTTCAAATCTGGGGAAATGAAGGATGCATTTTTCAGCCACGTTTGGGGAAATCTTCATATTTGGACAGGCTTCGCCGCGTCGCTGTAACGTAAGTGGCCTACAAATGCGGCCTCTGAAGGATGCGGCCGCTAAATTTGGACACAGCTATGAAACCAGACACTGCTGCTGCTTCTTTGGGGTTTAACGGCAGCTGGCATCCCTGGACATGCAGTGCTGCCATCTGCTGTTTCAGTCTGTTATTACACTCTTAAATCCTGCTACTTATTCCTGCATCTTTCAGAATCTTAGATAGCTTCAAATGACGCGTCAACGATTTTAATAGTCGACGTAATCGTGACTAGTCGACTAATCGTGGCAGCCCTATTGTTTAGTAATGGCCTTTCTATTTATTACTTTATATTTATTTATTACAATACAATGTCATGGCCATCTATAATAATTACCTGCCTTCTGTCAAAGTAGATTTCAGATATCATGGCAACAGGAAAAGCAAAGATTTAAAACTGGTGTCTAGGGCTGCTGGTGCTGTCATATCATTGTGATGGGTCTTGATGGATGGGGTCTATTATTACTATGAGGAAAGAAGATTGGTGCTTATTGTGTCACTCAAAAGTGAAAGGTGGTTTCGCTCTTGTCGTTGCACATGTTGTTTGTCGCCACCAGCACTGGCTTGGGTGATTGCATAATCTCTTTGCCATTTGAGAGGTCTTTCAGTTAAGGTGCAGTCATTGACACTCGCTCTATGTAACAACAGACTGGGCACTATGTGACGTTTTCCCTGTTGAACACTCTCCAGCTGTAGAGTATTAATTCATAACTTTTTCCATCATACGCTTATGCCTTTGTATTTGAATAACAGCAGTAAAGACTGCTATGTTACTCAGCACAAGAACAGAATATATACATTTCTGCATTTTCCAGCCACTCGTCTCAGAACACAAAAAGCAGTGTGTGCACAGCATTGTCATGAGTGCCGCCATCAACCGAGGTTGGACTTGTTGGCATGCCGGATGCCTGCATGAGTGTCCCAGCTGTATCAGCAGCCATGCATATCCGTGAGAGCACCATCTGTGATCTGAATGTTCGCAATGGAAAGGCTCCAACCTGTACTCAGGCCATTTTTGTGGCAGCACCTTGACCTGTGCTTTTTTTTAGCTGGACAGGGCGCAATCTCATGCTGCCAGAGAAGCACAGGTCTTTCTAGATAACAAGCATATCCAGACATTTACTTGGACCTGTTGCCCTGAATCTGAGATTATAATTTCCACATACAGCGCTGCTAGGGTCTTCTTGGGTCAGCACTGTTGAGCCCTGAGACTTGACAACCAGACTTTACTTCCTTGTCAGTGCTTAAATTTAAATTGGTTGTTTATCATTTGTTTAAAAATGTAGCGGGGATTGTTATCGTTTGGCAAGACCTGCCCAGTGATGATGAAAAACTCAAACTCGGCACATGGTTAGTTCTTGGCTGTAAAAAGCTGGATGTGAGCACACTGCACTCAATCTGTGCAGTAAACCCTTTCACATCCTTGCAGACAAGCTGTTACACCCTGACTGCTGCAACAAAACAAACCCCAACTATGCACGTAAGATTTGGTGACCTCACGTAGAGAAATTCCCAGAATAGCTTCACCCACGAATAGAATTAAAAGAAAACACCTATGTGAGTGTGCAGGGACTTAAAGTCTGACGTAGTTGTACCTGTATATCAGGTTGTTTTACAGGTCAACTTATTGTAGTCTCTTGCATATTTCAGAATTGCCTGTATTGTGATGCTTGTCCTAAGGATTGCATTGTACTGTGAGTTAGATTTTTTATTTACTTATTTTTTTAAATTAAATTGGTCATTCTAAAGGGACACATTTAAAGCTTTACGAGTTTAAAAGTCACCAGTTAAGAGTTAATGCTGAGTGAAATCACATTACAAGCACCCACAGAATTATGTCATGCTTGCAGATTCCATCTGTGGAGCTCTGAAAGCTTTAATTTTAATTTATCCCCTCTGATATAAAGCTGAAACCATGACCCAAACATCAAGCTGTGTCGATTTTCTTTGTGTACTAAAGTAGCAGTTTTTTTTTTTAATGACTCATGTTGGGGTTGAAACGATTAAATATCACTGGAAGCCAGATATAATAACAGTCGTTAAAATATTCCATTTTATTTCACTTTGCACAAGTCAGTATGCAGTTTTGATATTTCTGGGTAAGAGAAGACGAGAGTGCAAGGGTTTCGGTTCATCCCTGTTTGAAGCATCGAGTATTAATTTGTAGTGTATTTGATATTTGTAAAATCTTTTCACATCTTTACAAAAACGTTCCATCACTGGCCATGGTGGAAGTATTTGGGAGATTTGGCAGCTGACTTGCCGGCTGGATACTTTAGCGTATGAACGGGCTTTCTGCCTGCTTCCTGACTGTCTGAGTGGGTGTTTCCCTGTTCAACAGGGAATCAAAGCAGAATGCCTTGCTGACTCACTGATGAAGTAGAAGTAGGTGGTGGATGGAAATCGAGGCTGGCTGGTTAGAGACCATAGAGATTGGCTGACCCACTTTTTACTCCAGCACCAGTTCCTTTCAGTGCTCAATCATGACATAGTGGTTTTCCCCTTCTAGCCCAGGGCTTTGTCCCAATAAAAGAGCTCACCAAGCTCGTCCTGACCTAGTACTCTCCTGCCTGCATCTTGAGTTTCACATTGTGTTGTTATTGAAAATTAGTTGTTTTATGAACCCGATCGGCACTCATTCTACATTTATCTTCATCTACTTTTTCTAATAAAGGTTCATTAATATTACACTCTTAAGATTGGAATTGATGGATACACCTTTCTCCGTAACTTGTCTCTGCACACAGACAACGTTTATGACATTTTCATAAATGTAAAGTAGAATCTTTACCCAGTTACTCCTCAAATTTCTATAGCACAGTGGGAACAGCTGGGTAGCTCACCGTGTTGGAAAATACTTTTTCTTAAATCTCATACAGGTCTATGTTGGCAGCCGTGTTGCCACCTTGATGTGCTGCGCTTCTCCCATCTCTCCATCACTCAGGCATTTTCTGAAGCAATGTATCCAGTTAATATAAAGCTACTGACAATAAAACCAAGCTTGAATCTGTGCAGGAGATACTCCAAAAAGCGATTGATTAATTTGCTGGGACTAATGAGGAAATATTTTGCAGAATGTGACTTGTACTTGGCTTTTATCTCGTACCAGACGATTTTGCACCTGACTCACAGATTTCTCTTCATCCCCCTGCAGATGTAGACAGGCCCCAGCTGCTTAAGGATCTGATCATACGAGGGGAGACCACTTCAAAGTGGATGAAACTAGGTCAGGCTGAATCAAACCAGACTCAGACCAGATCACAACAGAGCAGACCAGACTGATTCAGACGATACCAGGCTCGTCCAGGAAGCCTGTTCCAGTTTCCTGTCCAGGTAACTGAAGCCGCTCTGCACGCCATCTGTAGGAGGTGCCTACTCATATTTCAGAGATGTGAATTTGAACCAAGGAGTCGTCCTTCACAGTGCTCTAGTGGGAGAAATGATTAACATATTTGAAAACTAGGCCAGCATTTGCTTTGGAATAAGTGTGACATTAAAAATGTGATATTTATTTATTTTTATTTCCTTGTAATATTTGTAGTGTTTGGTTCAATTTAAGTTATCAGTGAACTTATGTATTAATACACCTCTGTTATATTTGCTTACACAATTTAAGGACTAAATCTGGTTTGAAAGGAGTCATGTTGTCAGAGCAGTAACGTGTTGCATGCATCTGATTCTGGCTGACTGCTGTTTAACTTTATCAGCCTTCACCCCAGAAAAAAGGCTCACCGCCTCCACATGCTGCTGACATTTTTAGCATCTTATAAAAACACAGCACTCCTATTGCAAAAAATTTAAATGGTATGCTTGGCCTTGAACAAGTGGTTTAGTGCACACACCCGCTTGCGGTTGAGTGAATAGATAATGGCATCGAATATCTTGTTTTTTTGTCTTTGTTTTGTTCTTGTTTTGTATCCTGAACCCCTGAATAACGAGGTGATGCCTACTTCCTTTTTTTGTGGTGTTGAGTTGCAGTGGAGAGTTGTGCACAAACAAGTGGAAATTCTTATCAGCAGGAGAGATAGAGATTCCTCTTTACTTCTCTTTTCTGTCCTCTGTTTCACCTGACCTCTCCACTCCCTGAGCCTGGTTGTGCTGGAGGTCTCTTCCTGTCAAAGGAGTTCTTTGACAGGCGTTCTTTAACCGTAAGGGATGATCTGATCTTTCTCTTTGCTTTTCTCTAGTCTTTAGATTACATTATAAAGCTCTTCGAGGCAAATATTGTTTTGACCTGGAGCTGTATGAATAGTACGGAGCCCCGCAGTGATCTCGCAAAACTTTTGCGAGATCTCGCAAACGTTTTAGCCGCATTCTTCGGACGCTGGCTCGAAGCCGACCGGGAAAGCGGTGTTCCTCCCGGCTGTAGTAGGTCTCGACCTCCCGTTAGCTTCGAGCTAACGGGAGGTCGGGCCGGATATAAATTATATTAGCTTCGAGCTAACGGGAGTTAGCTCGGGATCTCGCAAAAGTTTTGCGAGATCCCGAGTTTGTTTTGCGAGATCCCGAGTTTGTTTTGCGAGATCCCGAGTTTGTTTTGCGAGATCCCGAATTTGTTTTGCGAGATCCCGAGTTAGTTTTGCGAGATCTCGCAAAAGTCCGTCTTAATTTTTTTTTCCTCCCATGTCCCCTGCGGGGCTCCGTAGAATAGTGCTTTTACTTGGCAAACTCATTCAATAGCAAAGGTTTGTTCGTTTAGAGCACGTATCAAAGTCAAGGCCCGCGGGCCACATCCGGCCCGGCGTACATTTATATCCGGCCCGAGAGCCTGAACGCTAGGCTAACTGGGAACATTCCCGCCTCAAACAAGTCAAACTTCTGTTATTGCAAAGCTAGCCGCTCACAATGGTGGAGAGAAAAGTTGATTCTAAAAGCAGAGCCTTTCAGCGCCAGTGGGTGACTGAATATATGTTTACAGACATTGCTGGTAAACCCGTGTGTCTTATTAGTGGAGCTAATGTGGCTGGAATTAAGGAAATTAATTTAAGACGGCACTACGAGACAAAACGTCAGGATAAGCTGAAAAACCTAAATGCAGAAACTACAGAAAGTATAAGAACTAAAGAAGAATCTGACATTTCAGCAGACTTTTCTCACCAGAGCAAAATCACAAAGTGAAGCTGTTGTGAAAGCAAGTTTTATTGTAGCAGAGGAGAAAGCCAATCAGCCCGGTACCACTCTGAAGAGCTGCATGATGAAGCTGTGCGACGGCTTGTGTCCAGACAAAACGCAGATTTTGGCAAATGTGAGCCTGAGGAGAAATACGATTGCTGATCGGGTTTGTGAGATGGCCACTGATTTAAGAACACAGTTGTGTGAAAGAAGCAAAAACTTTATCGCATACTCTCTTGCTGTGGATGAAAGTACAGACATGATGGACATTGCACGGCTGGCCATCTTCATCCATGTAGAGGAAATATTGAACATTAAATCGATGCACGGGACAACGACAGGAAAATACATTTTTTTTAAAACGTATGTAAAAGTGTAACCGACATGAAACTGCCCTGGGACAAACTTGTTAGATGGAGCGCCGGTGTTGTGCGGTGAAAAAAGCGGACTAGTCAGCAGGATGTGAGTAAAGATGTAGGAGGAGAACTGTACCAGTGAGTTAACAGCATATCACTGCATCACACACCAGGAAAGGCTCTGTGGTAAAGTCCTAAAAATGGAGCATGCAATGATCACCGTAACGCAAACCGTAAATTGTATCTGAGCTAAAAGTTTAAATCACCGTCAATTTCAGTCTTTTATGTGGGAAATAGATTCAGAGTTTGCCGACATTCCTCATCATACAGAGGTCTGCTGGCTGAGTTGGGATAAAAGTTCTCAATAGAGTTTTTGAGCTCAGTAAGGAAATCTGTCAGTTTATGGACATGATGTATGATGCGGTGAAGGCATTTCAAGTGAAGCTGTCACAAATGCACCAGTGCAACTTGCCTCACTTTCCCTGTGCCAAGTAATGCTGAACTCCACCTGTGCAGATTCAGATAGAGCTGCAGTGTAATGATATACTCAAGGCAAAGTACAACACTGATTGGCCCTTACAGTTTATTAGTTCCATTCCTGAAGCAACGCCCAGCTCCGTCTACATGCGGCTCCAACCTTGTGTTTGCTTTCATTTATTTTTTCTGGGGGCAGCATGTTCATATTTCTAACTTGCATAATTTTGACAGGATATATTTTTATGAAGAGCAAAATATTTAAAGTTAAAGTTTCTTTTTTTTAAGTTTATTTAATCTGGAATAATATTCCTGTCTGTTTTTATTCATATTTATGTTTAAAAAACATTGTTTTAGTGTGTTCAATGAATGTTTATCTTGTTTGGCCCGCGACCTAAAGTGTGCCTTGAGTTTGACACCCCTGGTTTAGAGGCTTCGATGCATCCTTCATGTGAAGTCTTTGTGCCTTACAGTTGTCACAGTAAATACATTTACTTACATTGTTTTTTTGGGTTTTTTTTCACCCATTCCTCTGAAACATTAGTGTGGCTCTTGATGAGAAACTCTAATCGAAACCTTTACAGAAAATGACTGAATAATTAAGCAAGAACTCTTGTTAACGACAGGCCTTCTTCAGTCAGCTCAGAGTCACTTGGGAAGGTTTCATCATCTCGGAAGTTTAAACACTAAACTTCAGAGAATTGGAATGCACATGGCACATCTCAACCAGTCTGATTTACGTGTCATGTAACTGATACGGTGCGACCTAAATAGCTTACAGTATTTCAATACATGCAGTTGTAATAGTGGCTTCCTGTTTGTTGCGCCTGAACACTTGACCCAGATGACACGATGTTTGCTGCATGTGTCCAGGCAACAGTTACTCTGTCTGTATTTCCTTTGTTTTGGGATTTCTTTGTTTTTGTCTCTGCAGATTCTCAGAATGATTCCATCTAAAAGTGTTGCTTTTGTGTTTTCACAGTTGAGGGCTCCAGAGTGGATGGAAGGAGATGATTTTAACACACAGGCTGTGATGAACATCTGTGGTGAGTTTGGCCCTTCCTAAAAAATAAATTAGTATTTCCCTCTGTGCATCTCTCAGTTAAGTGTGCACGCTTTATTGGAAAAAAAGGTCTGTGCAGATAGTCACCTCCATTTCTCACAACTACAGTATTTCCGCTTTGATCTTTACCTCAGACCTTTATAGTGATTTCTTGTCAGCACGGATAATATGAGTAATCTCGCACATGCCGCGCATATTATTTGTCAGTTCATTTACATACTTAGACCCAGTAGTTTCGGTCTATGCATGCATATGCATGCGACATTCGTGTGACTGTCTGCTCTGTGTTGCTTATATTTTCTTCTGCAAAGAAACAGTGAATTGTTTCTTTTATTTTAGCTTCTAATACACACAAACACCTGCATTGCAGCTATTTCTTAACAGAGAGAGTTTAATCACCAAAAGACTGAATAACAAGGTTGCACATGGGTCTGTTGACATCTGGCACAAGAGCCTTTTTAGATTTGCAAATGGATTTTTATATTTCTGGGGAAATATTTGTCCTTATGTTGCAGCTGTCATTTAGCGAGAATGTGTTTGTGTATGAACCGTAGGATCCCTTCATTTTCTATTAGAAAAGTAGACCTGTCTTAAAAATATTAAAAAATTTAGTTCACGAACCACATAAAAACATCTTTAAGGCAGCAATAATTACCTGCCTTTGTCTATGAATAAACATTTTTTTTCCTCCTACGATTGAAGCAATTTCTCAGCGTTTGTCAGTGCTGTTACGCTGACGTTACCTCGCCATGATTTACATTTAATGAACAATTCTGGATATTAATGAGGTGAAATTTTCACACTTTGCAGTGCCATCCAGGGAACCACATTGGATGTTTCTGCTGGCCTTTTCTGTCCTCTGAGCAGCTTGTTTAACGCCCCCTGGTTAATACATTTACGTGTCAGATTAGCGTCAGCTCGGTTATTCGTGTAATTGTGCTACATTGTCAAAACAGCAGCCGATACGTTTGTTTAGCTGTTGAACTAATCTGGCAGTCATGGCAGTTGCTGGTTTATTGTGCTGTATTTGAAACTGCTGGATAGTCCTTTTGGATTTTTGAAATGTGAGCCAGAGGCATCATCCATCTGGTTTGCTGTCTACAACAACAGACTGTGGTTTAAGAATCTTTACACCAATAAAACGATATATAGGTCCCCTTTAAACATGTGCATTTGTCCTTCAATTTAAAAAATAAATAAGTGAATAAAATAACATTTACTTGGTCAAACCTTACTTGGTGCAAGAGCTTTATATAGCCGCAATGATGTCTCATACAGGAGTGGGAGCTTTTGTTTTACTCTTTGCTATGAATATGAGTTATAGAGTCACACAGCCACCAACTCGTTTGGGGCAAATGTAATTATTCCAACCACGCAGAGTGTTGTGATCTCAGTCAGCAGTGGCACAGCAGTCACTCCTCCTCTCATCTGGAGCCCTGTGCAGGCAGGCGGCTTGATAACCACTGCAGAGTCACCTAGAAAGAGTCACAACAAAGAAAGTCGTCAACTGTTGTTGTTCTGGTTTGGCAGTGTGGTTTACTAGGTTGCCAGTTTGTCTTAAGATTATGTAGCTTCAGCAGCCGGTGAAATAAAAATGGTTACTAAAAATGTGTATGTAGTATTTTTTTTTAATTTGGTGAAACACTTGTGCACTGGTAAAGCCACAAATAAGGTGACAAATAAATGAAGGAAAAACACCCGTTAGCTTTGAGTGAGTAATACAGTGCATGATTAATACTTTTCTCATCTTAAAATGCTCTAGTGCTCGATACAATTGTTTTTTTTTTTTAAATTAAGTAAAAATAAAATAAATAATACATTCACATCCTGTGTCAGGCCACAGTGGGCATTTAGTCTGTTCACTGGTTGTATGGGCAGCATTGTCCAGTCTACAGATGTGAATATTACATCTGTAAATAGTTTTCCTACTTGCCTTTTCTTAACGCAGCCGTTCATGTGCAGACCGCGTAACGTTGCAGGTCAAATTTGTAGCATTTTTGTTTTTTTGTTGTTGTTTTTTTTGTCCAGTTTTTCATGTCTGAATAAACAATTCTGACCAATCAAACCACTCCATTTAGCAACAAGTGTTCCTAGCTCAAAGCACACACCGGTACAGAGTACTCAGTTAGGGCTGTGCGGTATGACCAAAATCTCATATCCCGATATCAGACATTTCTCATCCCGATAACGATATGCATCACAAAATGCATGGGGGCGACCGTGGCTCAGGGGGTTGGGAAGCGCATGTAACCGGAAGGTTGCTGGTTCGATCCCTGGCCTCTCTGTCCTGGTCGTTGTGTCCTTGGGCAAGACACTTTACCCTACCGCCTACTGGTGATGGCCAGAGGCGCGATATGGCAGCCTCGCTTCTGTCAGTCTGCCCCAGGGCAGCTGCTACAACTGTAGCTTGCCTCCACCAGTGTGTGGATGTGAGAGTGAATGAATAGTGGCATTGTAAAGCGCTTTGGGTGCCTTGAAAAGCGCTATATAAATCCAATCCATTATTATTATTATTAAAATAGTGCATTTTCTGTCAGTTCTGTGAATCTCGGGCAACTCGACTTGTGTGAAGTGTTTTCAGCTGGCCGTTGTGTACCTGGAGTCGAGTGTTTTCACCGATGCATGACACTATATTTTTAAATAAAAGTTGTAACGGCTGCATTTTTCTTTGTATGTATTACATGCTGTGCTGCGGGGAAAAGCCTGTTCTAATGTTTGAGTCTAAGGTTTATTTTGAGCACCTTATGGGTGAGAAGCAAAAAAAAGGAGGTAAACTCTCTCCATACTCTTTCTGCTGGTATTCTCTGTGCCTGCAACACCACGAAACAAACGATAGTTTATAATATGAAACGATAGACGTTTTCATTTTGTCATATCGCACAGTCCTATGCTCAATGATATGGAAATAGTACAATGACCCTATTTTTAGCTCAGACAGGCAGCTAGACACTGCTGCGCGTCAGTCTGTTCTCTGAAAGGATTTCTCTGCCTCTTTGATGTGATTCCACCTTTGCTAAGAAGAGCTTGAACTGCCCCGCTGACATCGAAAGGTGGTATCGATACAGCCTCAACTCCTGGATCAAACCATGAAATTCTCCCTGCTGCTGCCTTCACCTGAGAATTGGACGAACCCAGAATCTCAGTTTCTTCCTTTTCTTGTTCAGAAACATGTGAAGCAACTTTTGCAGTGCATTTTTCACAAAAACAGACTGCTTTCAGTGTGTATACGCTTTACACGACCAGTTCGTACCTAAAAAAACAAACTAACAAAAGAGTGGAATCTTGTTTTTTTTTAATTTTATTTTTATTTATTAATTTTTTTCGTGACACTTTGTGTATAAAGGCCTTAAATCCACGCACACAGAGATATGTCTGTTTTTAAGCTCAGTGTCTCATTGTGCCGTGCAGATGACCTGATGGCAGACCAAAGGATGGACATCTCGTCTACAATGACCGACTTCATGTCCCCCAGCTCCACTGACCTCATCTCCAGTTCCATCAGCACGCCTGGCATGGACTACACCCGCAAAAGGAAAGGCAGCACCACCGACTACCAGTAAGTAGACAAGGAAGGAAGAGAAGCTCAAATGCTCACTTTATTGGTAATATAAACATATTTGCTACTACTGCTTGACTTACCAGCAGAGGGGAAAAATATACAGACTGAGAATTATGGGAAGTGATAAAGTGAAATGACTAGATACACTCAGTCTTATTAACCATGTCTGATTATGGAGACACAAAGTCTTTTGCATTCATTGCTGCAGGTGTGCTACAATATTCATAACATTTGTGTCCTTAAACACTGTTAGCCAATGTTGCTAACACTTTACACGTTGTTTAAAACAAAGCATAATGATCTGAATCATTCAGTGACAAAAGATTGATTAATAAATTTGTGTTTCTTTGCAGAATTGATGGCTTCTCATTTGAGTAAGTTCAAACATGACTCGATGTTAGTAGATCTAGCAAACTCAATCAATCAGCCTGAAATGCCACTGAACCCTCACACATAATCTTTTGCACCATGAAATATTGAACAGACTGAAAAGCAAACCTACTCAACCCAGTGAACCCTTTGTGAAGTGCTCTGGTTATTTGAATGTGTTCCTGTGGTCTTGCTGAAACTTATATCTCCTGTTTTCTCCTTCTCAGTGACATGGACCCAGATAAAGATAAACTGGGCAGGTAAGGTGCCGTTATCGCCATGGCGATAGAGCTTTAATCTGCTGAATGTGTCTGTTTATTGCTCTTGAAATAACTTGCTCCTAACACGATTGGGTTCCCTGTTGATTTCAACTTAAAGGGTCCGTTGAGCCAAATCATAACGTTCGTGTTTTCACACTCACATTTGTGAATCTCAGAGATCTGTATTTGGATGTTTCAGTGCCCACATAAATACAGAGGAGGTGAATGGAGGTTTTACACTGGATGCTGCTCAGAGTATTGAGAGATGTTATTTTTAACAACAGCAGCTCTTACTAGAATAAATCCATGTTGCTCTGAATATTACACAGATTCCAAGGTTTGTCCTTTAGAGCACAGTAGAGAACGATCGGGTAATAAACACCCAGTAAAGATGTTTAATTTTTCCAGCACGAGGACTTTTACCATGATCTATATGACCAAATCTGACACGTCAGAGTTTTTCACCATGTTAGCACTGCATGTTCGATCATTTTATTGCATCGGACGTCATCAGTGCAATTTAATTTCACTTAACAGGGAAAGAAAATTCATAAAAATTCATTAACAAGTCATAAAATTAAAGCAAAGTTTCCCTCCAGGGGAAAATCTCTTGCACACTGCACTGTGACACCAAAGCCAATCGAGGAGAACCAGTTCACTACTGTACAGACATGTCTGCAGTTCAGCTGGGGGTGCAGTAGGGAGTGCTGCCTGAAGGAGAGTGAATGACGTAGTCACGTTACATAGCAACTTAAGGGGCTTTGGATGATTACTTTAACCCTTTGGTTTTACTGAACTAAGTGCTCGCCACCCACTGGATTAGACAAATCGTCCACTAGCAGAAATAACCCAAAAAAGACAAAGACAATGCCGAGTTTGGAGAGATGCTTTATCTCAAAATAAAGTCAGTCTCCTGAGTTTAACTCGTCCTAATTGTTTTGGAAAGTCAAGGAATCATTTGTATGTACTATGAAGTCATCGTCTGGGTGTGTCTGTTGAGTGGAGTGGACATTTTCCTTGTTGTTGCTCTTTTTTCCTAACTGTAAATATGAGATAAAAAGATGTGTCATGTTTGTACTGCATTAGTCATCAGATTTGCCCTCTTTCTGCACCTTTTAAAGTATGTGCTATCGCATTAATTTAACAATCAAACCCTTCAGTCCTCTCTAATTTCTCTCTCTAATTCTTTCTCTGTTTGTCTTTTCAGTGACCAACAGGGCAGGATTAAGAATGCCAGGTATAAACACTCCTTTCTCTTTCTCCCATCCCCCCTTACCTGCTAAGCTCCCTTGCATGAATTAAATGTCACTCTGTGGATGGGGACAGAGAGATCTTTGTGCACACTGATAATAAGAAACTTTATACATTGAAGTGTATAGATCCAAGCATTATGTGGAAGGGGACTGTAAAAGCAAACCTAATTGCTAAAGCCAAGCTGTCTTTCTCTTACATGGAAAGAATTCTCTTTAGCTGCTTCTGTGCAAAGCGAGAGCAGACAAGCAGGAAGGATATAACTTTATAGTCGCGGAGAATCGGCAGAACAACAAAAACTGGATTTCTTCATATCTCTTGAGGCTATGTTTTCTTTGCGTCTTGCTAGCTGATCATGTTAGACAGGACTATGAATGCGTAGACAGTGGAGTCTGTTGGATAAGGTGCCTGATCATGCTCTCCTGTTGAGATCAGGTTTAGGAGTTTGTATTTTGTAGAGCAGGTAAAGTTCAGCCAAGCTGATTTATTATTATTTACTGTGGATTTCTGCTAGCAAGATGGCTTTTTTGATGTCTGATGTCTTCTCCCGCACAGAGAGGCTCATAGCCAGATCGAGAAACGTCGCAGAGACAAGATGAACAGCTTCATCGATGAGCTGGCGTCACTGGTGCCCACCTGCAATGCCATGTCCCGCAAGCTGGATAAACTGACAGTCCTCCGGATGGCTGTCCAACACATGAAGACGCTCAGAGGTTAGAATCAACTGGGAGGGTTGGGGAGGCAACGAAGTGAAAGGTCTTCTCATTCAAACACTTGCTCGCATCAGTTTTTGTGCTAACATGTGAAATATGCGCTGTTGAGGACCTGAGGGTTTTAATCCCAGTTAAATTAAGATTAAACAACGAAACATATTCATAAACATGGGAAATGTGAGAGGTTTTTACTGATCAGGTGACAAATAAAGAAGATAATTGATGATTGAGCCGTAATCGGGGAACGGGCAGGTCAGGATAGTTAATATGGATGATGTTAATGCAGTGAAGTTCCAAATTCTTAAAGGAAGATAAATTCATGTCACTCAAGGCAAATAAGATTAAGTGGGAGCATACAGCTTTCTAAAAAGGCTCTTACGTGTGCAGGTGCAGTCTGAATAGTCACAGGTGTGACCTGCGTGTGTTTGAATGTTGTGTGCAGGTGCAGCCAACCCGTACACAGAGGCAAACTACAAGCCTTCCTTCCTCTCAGATGATGAACTGAAGCACTTGATACTAAGGGTGAGTGGAAAAATCAAAAATAATTAATGGTTTTTAATTTTTATAACTATACAAAGGGGGAAAAAAACTCCAGAAATGAACTTTTTAATCCAGTTTTTAACGTCCTGTTTAATAATGCAGGCTGCTGACGGCTTCCTGTTTGTGGTCGGATGCGATCGTGGCAAGATCCTGTTCGTTTCTGAATCCGTGTACAAGATTCTCAACTACAGCCAGGTACGCTGGCAGCCTGAGGAGTGAAGGGATCTTTTTGTTAATGGTGGAGGATTTTTAAGCCACCTTAAAAGGCTTTACTGTGGATCTGCGACAGGCATGCGTTAGTTCCTTTACAAAGCAAAAGAAGGATGCTGTGAATCTGCTCACTCACTATTACGACACAAACAAGTGGACAATTCATAGCCAGCAAACATCTATGCCTATCCATCCAAATTTGAATTAAACACAAATTAAACGATTCAAATTTAGTCATCTTTCTCTCTCCTCTCAAGAATGACCTGATAGGTCAGAGCCTGTTTGACTACCTTCACCCCAAGGACATCGCCAAGGTCAAAGAGCAGCTGTCGTCCTCTGATACAGCCCCACGAGAGAGACTCATCGATGCTAAAAGTAAGCAAAAATGGGACGTGTGTAATCTGTTTTGTAGAGCCAAGAGTTTGGTCAATGCCGTTAAAATCTGTCACACCAAATGGTGTGAAAAGGAACCCCATGTAGGGAACTGAAGGCTAGAAACAGTCAGTGCATTTTCTCAAAGGAAAAGCCTGTTGATTTAACGATGGCAAACACAGCTGGAGGTAAAACAGGGGAAGTGTGCATCATTCGAGGCACTAAGAATAGAAAATGCAACCAAGAGCTCCAAATGGATTTATTTTCCTCATGTGTGTTTCCTTTGTTATTTGTGTGCGAGTCCTTCTTTCTAAAATTGCTGAGGCTTGAAAGAATAGTCGTTTTCTGTTGACTGATTATTTCTTTTCCTTTATTTTCGCAGCTGGTCTTCCTGTGAAGACGGACATCACCCCCGGTCCTTCTAGACTCTGTTCTGGAGCCAGGCGGTCATTTTTCTGCAGGATGAAGTGCAACAGGCCGTCTGTCAAAGTAGAAGATAAAGACTTTCCCTCCACCTGCTCTAAGAAAAAAGGTAGCGCGCCATCGTCTTCATTACAACCTGACAACCTTCCTCTCTGTCAGAGCACCACCTGAAAAAGCTCTGTGCTTATCAGCTCTCTGGTCGCTTTCTGACATCCACTCATTTCTGTAAATCTGATGTCTCTGCTTGTCAGTGCTGTTTCTGTATGGGTGGACTGATCACAGCCTTGTGGAAAGCTGTGACAGCAATCTTATGAAGCGCGTGCAGTCAAGTTACCGCTTATTCTTTTGGAGATTGGTGTCTAGATCTGACAAAAAGGAACCGCTGAAGTTAGTTTGTTGTTCCCAGTTGCTTCTAAAACTCTTTATTCTAAGTTAATGACATACCTGCAGGGTCCGTGTGCAAGCATCTCTAAATAAAGAAGGATGCACTGATTTATGCACGCAGCACTACAGCAAGAACTTAATTACCCCTGACACAGAGATAGGACTGGTCAGGATCTATGGTGTGTTTTTCCCTTAACAATTATCTAAGGGTGTAGATGCACCATCATGACTACATGTAGGATGTAGCATCTGTAATTATAAGTATCAGTCGTATTAAACAAACTCTAATTTCAAGCATTTTACATCACTGTCAGGCCTAAAGGGTAAATGGTGTTGCTGCTGTGGCTCGTTTCTCCCACATCGTCTGACAGAACGGGTGAGGAGCATTAACATAAAAATAAGCCACGTCTGAATTGCGGAGAGCTTCCACTATATCAGCTCGATGAAGCCAGCAGTGTTTTGCGTATCTTAAAAGACCTTTGGAGCGGCTTCTCTCTCGTCTCTATTTACATCTCACACAGTGCTTTGTAAATATCTCCATCACCTCCTTATGAAACTCGTTTCCTGGCGTTCCTGTTCTTCTATTTTTAGGTTCACATCCTTTTCATAACAAGGAATTGCACCTCAGTTGGCATGAGAGCATGGTGTTTATTTAACCGTTATTTACCCGCTCTATATTGTCAAAAACAAATTCTAGAGAAAAAAAAAAGACAGACATTTTTTTTGTTAATGTGTTTTTTTTTTATTACTTAGTTTTTAATAAAGGTTTTACATATTTTTACAACAGAAAAGGAAAACAACAAACAACCAAAAACAACAATAACAAAACAAGCAGTCGACTGGAAAGCACAGCTTTTTCCCACAAAGCAATTCTGGCAGTGAGAACGTGACTTTATATTCATGAATTGACAGCACATCTACAGATGTAAGAGCAGCTTAGGAGAGGCATGCAGAAGTTTATATAGATGTGAGTAGGCACAAACAGGAGAAAGAAAAAATAAATTAAATTTAAAAAACAAAAAACAAAACAACATTCTAATTTCGGATATATTTCAACCACTTGTCCCATCTTGTGGTATAAATATTAGCTTGCAGCCTTAACAAAAAGGTAAGTTTTTCCATTTTATGAATCTCCTCAACAACGCTCAACCAGTCGTCCAGAACAGGGGGTCAGTACAGAGCCACTTACGAGTAATTGCTTTTTTTGCAGCAGCAGTAAGAATCTTCAGGAGATATTTGTCATTGCTTGTTAATTCTTCGGGTAGGTCTCCTAAATAAAATGTTATGACAGGCCGTCGTTTTGATTTAAAGCCTATAGTCTGTTCTATCTTTGATATAACATCTTCCCAAAATTTAGAAAGTTTTCGACACGACCAGAATATGTGGGTATGGTTTGCAACAGTTTCCCCACAGCTCCTCCAGCATGAAGAATTTCCCCAGTTAATGTGTTTTATACATTTTATCATAAAAAGATTTAATAGTTTTCTGTTCTCCAACTTTTATTATTTCATTTTGAGAAAATTTAGTTTGACATTCTTAAATGTCTGCTTAGATTTTAGTGCTTGAAAAGGTTACATTTTTGGTCGGCTTTTATTAGTTTAACTATTCAAACTTTTCTTCATATTATTAATTAAAACGATACATTTGACATTTATCAACTTTTTTCTTGTCTTTTATACTAGAACCGGTTAAAATAGATGCATCCTATTTCGGTAATGCATGAGGGCTCAGGTGGAGAACCTATAACAGTAATGATGGAGCAGTGATAATTTATTCATGTTTCCAGTATTTCTTTTGTGTTTAAGTAGTTATTTGAATGATGTGTTTTCTGTGTATGAATGCGTCCTATTACCCGACGAGAGGACTGAGTTTATTTATTCATTTGAAAACCTTTTAATTAATCAGCAAAGCTTACACGCCATAAAAGAATCTCACCAGAGTGATCATCTTTGAAAATAGGGCTGCCTCTGAAAGTCAGAGCTATGAAGCATCAATCAAAGATGCTTTCAGTTGAGTGAGACTGCGAGCGCTTATCTGCAAACAACATGCGCTGCACTTGTAGATGAGAGGAGCGGAAACCTGAGGCGCAGGGCCTTTTTTTCCTGATAGGCGGTTGCACAGAAGAAGATTTTTACCGCAATCTTTATTAACTGCTTCTATAATTTAAAGGGGAAGAAGAAGCCAGGTGCTGATAATCAAATGCACTTGATAAACTGATGAGCAAGAATGACTACCTCTGTAAAAGCAGAAGTTGTGCAGTTTGCTTCTATGGAGCATTCAGGAAGGTGATAACATAACGCTATAATCTTCCCAGAATTCACCCCAAGGTCAGACTGTGCAATGCTCGAAGGCACTACAAATAAGCCAGGAGCTACATCTCCAGCTCTACAGGCCTCAGTTAACATGTTAACTGTTAAAGTTCATAACGTTATATTTAGAAAAAGACTGAACAGAACAAGTGTGGCTTGTTTGGGATTGTTGTTAGCAGGAAGTTTCCACACGGCTTCTGATCCAAAGTGAAGCTTGGCTTCAATGGACAACAAAGGAGGGGTGATGGTTTGGGCTTGTGTTTAAGTCATTGAGTTGATCATGAACTCAGCTGTATACACAGGTATTCTAGAGTCATATCTGAGGCCGTCTGCCCCTTAATAAAGCTTGGAAATGACGAAGTTGGGTCGTGTGACATGACAGCGATCCCCTGCACAGCAGCAAATCTACAGCTGGATGGCTGGAAAGAAAGTATCAAGCTGTTTCTTCTGACTTGCGATTACTTCAGTTGGACTTTTATTGTGAAGAGATCCACAGAGTGAAAATGTGAAGATGAATTTTTATTCTCACAAGATGACAACGTTCGCCAAAAAGTGAATTTTGGCCTAACTACCTTAACAGTTTGCTTTGGTGTTGATTGTGATGGACCGAGCAGTGAAGGAAACTTAGGCACAGGTTAAAGTCCAAAAAAATGATTTTTTTATTTAACCCAAAAAACATAATTGGTTAAATCATGCAAAAAGAATCAAAGTCTTGGGCCCATAAAAGAGGTCAAAATAACAGAACTCTACTCAAAGTTGACAACACTACTGATAACTCAAATAAACTGACCTAACTTAACGAGACAAAGGGGAAACTTAAATAGTGGCTGATCAGCCCTCAAAACAGGAGAAGGGGTAAAACACACAAAACCTAACTAAACCAAACATAATGAACTCCAATTCCCCCCATGGTCCCGAGTTATGGCATGAACCAATTTGTAGTCTTCCTTTAAAGCTCGCTCCGCCCCTTTTCCACCTCTTGGCTCCTTAATCAAGGGACTGGAACAGCTGCAACCAAGGTAACTCAGAAAACAAAAGATTAATCACACATAACAGTGTAAACTAAAATGTGCGCACTTATTTTAGAATGCAGTGTTATGTGGATATGTGAATGAATTCTAAACCAAAACCAGTTATTTATTGTCCTGTAAATTAATTCCTATATTTAAAGAAAGACAAATGTGAATGCGATGTTACTTATAAGCCTCTACACTAACATGGTGGGTGTTACCACTGTGTGGCTGTAAGTGCAGCCATCACATTGATGAACAGTTGCAATGGGCCAGTAAAAGTCCAGACCTCACCCTGAATGTAATGATGTGGATGGACCTTAAGATTCAGCTGTGCTGAGCAAATGCCTAAAAATCTCAATGAACTGAAGTAACACTGTAAAGTAGAGTGGTTGGGCCAAAATTGATCCGCAACAGTGTGTAAGGCTGATTAAATCATACAGAAAACAGTTTAGTTCTGCTGGTGTCACGCTCTGCCTCCGGCTCATTTCTGCAGAGTTGGTCCAAACAGTACAAGTTAACACAAAAACAGCTAAAGCAAAAATGAATTTTAACTCTGAGCAAGAACCAGACTATCATTTAACAACATCACAAACTACTAGAAAATGTTATGTTGCAATTAAAAAGCACTGAGGTAGTTTAATTTGAACAAACACGTTAATCAAGTAAAAATATATGAACAACAACAACACTTTTGAGGTTATTGTGACCTGCTGAATCACATTTAACTGACCAAATTCTGATTTGTGTGACTCTTATTTAGAAATTGCACCTGGGCTGTTCTGGCAACCTCTATATCACACTTCATTAGCTGTGTGCCAAGCAGGTCAGGGCTGAAAGCAGTCTGAGTCAGCTCGGCAGATGGTGGTTTCAGCCGTGGAGAATTAGCTGGAACACATTGGAGTGCAGTGTAACATCACGCCTGGACTCGAGTTTTTAAGATTAAAAATCAAAGGTTTAGAACATGACACGAACGGAGTCTCGGTCGCTCAATTTTCCTCGTCGGAAAGTGGAAAGTGGAAAGTGACGCACGGGACATTTGCACTTAGACCAGTGGAGCACACATGCTGCCATGTATTCCAGGAAAATCTTCTTATATTGACTGATCAAAGAGCAAATGAAAACATGGCTGGCTGCGTTTGGAGCTACTTAGTAGCTTATTGAGGAACTGGAGTGTAAAACGTCTTTTATAATCAGAGGAACATGCCAAGAAGTAGAAGTACTCCCATCTTCATAGAGAGTGGAAAGGTGTTCCAGATGGTTTGTGCGTTTGCAGAGGAGGGATGGCAGATATACTGGACAAAGGCTGTTGAAGATGAAGTTGCCAGGCAGGAGGTTCTTGTAGTTTCTAATCTTGTAGTTTTATGGCAAAGAGCAAGAAATAAACAGCCCTGAAAATCACAGATGGGCTCATTTGTCAAAAATAGTTTAAAGAGGGTACGAGCCAAAGTCCACACAGCACTCGCTGATTAACTGTGATCCTTCAGTCCTGCAGGGACGACCGTATGATTTGTCTTCAAGGGTTCAGCCTCGTGTTTTGATTTGTATTTGATAATTAGCCGTAACTGCATCACTGCTGTGGCTTCCTCAGCGTTTTGTAAGAGTTTTTGAATCAATCAGCCAAACTGTTCCGATGTGGGTTCATAATCAAAAAGAAATCCCATCACATTCAGTTCAGTGAACTGTAAAAACGCTCCATCATACCCCACAGCATGGTGACGGTATCCCACTAAGATGGCCCTGCTTATTTCTAATTTTAACGCCTCTCTCTGGCGTCTCTTCGCTCTCATTACAGCGGACCGTAAGAGCTTCTGCACTATCCACAGCACGGGCTACTTGAAGAGCTGGCCACCTACCAAGATGGGTCTCGACGAAGACAATGAACCCGACAACGAGGGCTGCAACCTGAGCTGCCTGGTGGCCATCGGCCGCCTGCACCCCCACATCGTCCCCCAGCCCAGCCTGGCAGACATCAGGGTGAAGCCGACAGAGTACGTCTCCCGGCACGCCATCGACGGCAAGTTCGTCTTCGTCGACCAGAGGTGAGAGGCAAAAGAGCGTAAAGGGGAGAGCCGAATAGGTCACCTCGTCTTGATTTATGTGACAGGACAGTAAAGTTCAGCTGCTTGCATACTCGCGTGATTTTCAAGGTCGCATTTCCCTCAGCTTATCCTCAGAGTCCGCCTGCTTATTGATAGATTTAGAGAGCAAAAGATTAGATAGTAAAAGGATGAAGTGGCCAAAAATTGAACCGACTGTAATTTTGATATGAGAGTTTGATATGAAATTGCCTCCTGAAGGGTGGAGGGGTGAGAGCTGTGAGGAAATATGGATTCAGAGAAATCGAAATAACTTGTAGTGCATAAAATGTCAGAGCAGAGCCACAAATAGTCGACTTTTACCTGCAGCGCTGTGTCGTTTAGCACAGCCTTTGTTAGCAACAAACACGATGGAGTCAAATACAGCCCTGTTTAGGATGCGGTGATTTTTGAGTTTTTAATTTTAGCTGTTTAGATGAACACATTATGTTTCAGTACACACCAGGGTTTTAATAGTTTTGCAATTTTCATTAGTTTTTATTTTTATTTAGTTTTGACTTCAGATTTTCAATTTTATATCAGTTTTAATTCGTTTTTACCAATTGTTTGCTAGTTTAGTTTAGTTTTTATTTTTTTGAAAATCCTTAGTTTCAGTTTAGTTTTGATTAGTTTCAGTTATAGTTTTAGTTGTGTTTGCAATAATTAAGTGTAACAAAATCCCAGTTTCATCATATCAGTCATTCTGCTCATCCTTGGGTATGTTGCTATTCCAGCTACCATACTGCACCCTGCACAGGTTGCCTGTCTGTCACAGGGCTAACAGACAACTCACATTCCCACCTATGGGTTCTTTAAATAAATAAATAAATAAAGGCAGATGAACAACCATTGATACCAGGCAACTATAAAATGTATATCTTGGCCCCAATGAGACTATTAACTCTCGCAGCACCGGGTGTTCGTAATTTTGGTTCAAGTGAATTGATAAACTTTTTGAAGGTAATTGACTCACACAGTTGTGTTGATATCCCCGTCCTGTTGTCTCGGGATGCATCACGCTGCCTTGCCTGGGGTTAGCTTCTGTTTTCTGGGGATGAGGGTTGAGTGTGCTCCCTTACCTTCTCAAGGTAAGCTAGGTTAGCCTTCTTGTGTGAGCTTTTCAAGTGCACTTTAAGGTTTGTGGGATTTTTTTCCCTTTAGAAATGTCCCTCATAATGTGTCTGTTTCCACTACAAGACACTTGCTTTATCCAAAACACAGTCATATTCAAAGTAATCCCAAATTGGACTCTGGCTCCCGACTTTTCCTGACATGATTCTGCGCGTGGACGGAGCAGCAACACAGACGACTCGACTAACGTGCTGCCACCTGCTGGCATAATGAGACACAGCAAGAAAAAAATCTGTAAACTAAACTTCATTTTCACCCTTGACTATTGTATGACACGCACACATCAATGAAAACTAAACACATTTTTGCTATAAATTCAGTTAATTTTAGTTAGTTTTGTGAACACTCATTCCAGTTTTAATTAGTTTTCCTTTTTTTGTTTTTATTTTTATTTCCGTTAACGAAAATGTTTTTTCACTTCTAGTTTTCGTTATTTCGTTAGTTTTCGTTAACGATAATAACCTTGGTACACACTGATTTCTCTTAGAGCTGTGTTACAACCAGCCTTTAGTACAGATGAAAAGCTTTTCAGTTAAATGAGTTTTATTCTTGCTTGAGGTTTCAGGACAGAGTGATGTTTTTGGGTGATTCACTATCTTAGAAAACCTTTGTTGCCCATAATTAAGACTCTCACCAGCAGCTGCAAGCAAACAATCCTCTTTGTGTCTGTGTTCTTCCAGAGCCACAGCCATCCTAGCCTACCTACCCCAGGAGCTGCTGGGAACTTCCTTCTACGAGTATTTCCACCAGGACGACATCAGCCACCTGGCAGAATGTCATAGACAAGGTGCCTTCTGAGAAACCTCTAAAATCCCTGTTAGAGTTTAATAGAGAAGATGTGAATGAATGAATGAATGCTAGTGTGCTCACTGCGAATGTATCGCAAATGTCCACAGTGCTACAGATGAGGGAGAAGATCAACACCAACTGTTACAAGTTCAAGATCAAAGATGGCTCCTTCATCACGTTAAGAAGCAGATGGTTCAGCTTTATGAACCCCTGGACCAAGGAGGTGGAGTACATCGTGTCTACCAACACTGTGGTGTCGTAAGTATCTGAAAACGCATTTTATTTGCTTTACCTGGAAGTTTTTAAGCTATAAACAAAAATATTTTGGCTCTCTGAAGACTCGGGTACATCACCTGTGCGCTTCCCCCCCCTTCTTCAGGTGTCCTATGATGGAGGGATCAGATTACCCTCAGTCTGCTGCCTCTCCACAGAGTATGGACAGCGTCCTGACCTCAGAGGGTAAATGACTTCCTTCGTTCTTTCACTCCCTGCTTATTTATCAAAAACATCAGCCCATGTCCACAGTTATTCTCCACAGTGCATACATTCTTCTTCTCTTGATTGCTGCTGATTGGTAGGTGGGGGGAGGCGGGCGCTGCAGACGGTGCCTGGTATCCCCGGCGGCACAAGAGCGGGAGCTGGGAAGATTGGACGCATGATTGCTGAGGAAGTGATGGAGATCCAGAGGTGAGAATAGGAGAATATCTGTGGTTTTTACATCTCAAACCAGTCGAGCAGAAAACCAGCGTCGGTGCTCTAATGGAAAATCACCGTGGCCTAGTTTCTTACTCGGATCGTGCTGATAGAGGTGACACAGAGAATGAATTATCAGGTATTACAAGCCAGCTGTACACGCTGGCAGGTGAGTGTATGACAAACCATATGCAGGATTTTCCCTCATTTTTCTGCACTGAATCATTTCAAATGTCAGGTTACAATAAAATGGAGAATAGGCACATGTTCTGTGCCGTCTAAAGTAGGACAGTGTGTTCGCGCTGCAGGCTCTTCTCCTCGCTTTGTGAAACTTCAAGGCTAATGATGAAACCCAGCCAAAATACCACAGACTGTCTCTACTGATAAACGATCGCCTGATTGTTATGGCAGTTCTGAAACATGATTGTGTTCAGTGAGGCTGATAGAAGAGGGACTTTTTTTATTTGGGGTTTTTATGAGCTGGAAGATTTTTTGGATTTTAGGGAAAGATGCTGTTTGACCTTCTGAGACTGGTCAAATTTGCAGACCACATGGATTCATGCCTGATGCAGCGATACATACGATACATACACACGTGTGTAATTATTCGTGCAGTATGTGTGAACATGCACATTTTCTTTTATCCTTTAGGACAAAAAAATAACAAAGCAATAATTGGCTGGCTCTTTAGCAAATACACAGAGGATTAGTCGTCCTTGTTCTGCTCTGGCATGTCACATAAGAGAGCAGCATGAAGACGTTCTCCACCTGGTTCTGAGGCAGGAAAACAAATTCTTGTTGCCAGCTGCAAACCTCGTAGAGTCTCTCCAAGCATGACGAGGGATTTACCGACCTGATATTTAAATCTGAAGTGTGTTTGATCTGGACTCACAAAGCTGTTTCAGGTATAATCTGTTCAGTTCCCTTCTATTTAGTGTGTGATACCTCAGCGCTGCTCTGGTTGCTAGGAGAAGAAACCACAAAGGATCAGCATACATGCAATGGAAAAACCTTTCTTTAAGTGTTTGAGAGCATTTAACGTAGTCACAAAATAAACAGGCTTATTGTAGCACTAGCATCGTGTTGGTACTTGATATCGACTCTACGAATACCTGGATGATGTAGTTGTTGTGTTTCATGTACTTGTACTTTTCAGTTCGTTCAAAATGGCGAGTGTGAATACAGGAATAGACGATTGGAGACAGTCTAGATCTGATTCAGAAACACTGCTGTTATCTGTTTCTCCCTATCAGGATTCGAGGCTCCTCCCCCTCCAGCTGTGGCTCCAGCCCTCTGAATATTACCAGCACACCTCCACCCGACACCTGCTCCCCAGGGGGCAAGAAGGTAACTAACACACACACACAGAGCTAATTGACCTGAAAGCAGTTTAATTTGTGTGCTTCTCTGTGGTGAGGGCCACGTTATCGGGGTTCCTGCAGGACATTAAAAAAAACTTCATATATCTGTAAATAAAACATGAAAAATAAAGTCTTTAGATGTCCTTTATTTTGAGATGGTGTCTTTAAAAGTCCCTACTAATAAAATAATTCTGTAAATCACTTGCTCGGTATTGTCATCTCTCTGTTGTCGTGCACATTTATTTATTTTAGGATAAAATTAAACAGTTTGTCCCTCCAGGGCAGGGATGTCAAACTCCTTTTACAATGTGGGACAAATCCAGACTCTGAGTGAGCTGAATCAGTGAAACTACACGCTAAATGTCTGTGATGGTTCTTAGTCATTCAGGTCATCGTAGTCTGAGCTTCTTGAAGATGATTCACTTCTCGGATGAGAGGTGAAACATCTTCAAGAAGCTCCTTAGACTACACGATAAATGTGTATAATTACAGAAAAGGTTCTGGTAGTTCTTTGCTCAGACGGTATAACATTTTTATTAATTCAGAGAAAATGTCCTGTGTTCTTAATATACAATTAATCATCATTTTATATAGTAAATACGGAAAAACCAGGAACTTTATGTCATTTAAGTGTTTATCTATTACCTAATTACTTTGCTGTGTGAATGGCAATTAATCGGGGTTCTCTATCATTAGGAGAAGTTGTAAAACTTATGAAAAACAGTTAAAACTTCAAATCTATGCACTCCTTCACATTTTTCAGAGCCACCCAGTGGGCTGGAGTCTTTCAGAGGCCAACTCTGGGCCCCAGGCTTCATGTTTGACACCACTGCTCCAGCTCCTGCACTACCCTAACAGAATAACTGTCCTCGTCTCTACTTTAGACATAATTGCATTGTTGAAACACCAAACTCGTCTGGTCTAATCTTAGTATTTATAGTGCAGGAACTTCATGGGTCTGTCTAAAACCTGAAAAAAATGCCCCTAAAGCAAACCCAGAAGAGCAAAATGTACAAAATTATTTTATCCTGTTTTAATAATGATAAAAATGCTGCTTGTACCAGTTTAACATGTGTAACAAGTTCAATGTTTTTACATCGAACTGATGTTTACTCGTGTCGCCTCTGCAGATTCAGAATGGAGGGACGCCCGAGCTGCCCAGCACGGGGATGCTTCCTGGACCCGACTCTGTTGGCTACCCCTACTCCAACCAGTCCATCATGAGTAAGTCACTGAGTAAATCTGTCGTTTTATGATTATCTCCTCTTCATCAGTCATCTTCTTAACAAGTTGCTCTCTCTAAAGGTGACAACTCCCACCTGAGCATAGACATCATGGACGAGCCCGGTTCCAGCAGCCCCAGCAACGACGAGGCGGCCATGGCTGTCATTATGTCCTTGCTGGAGGCGGACGCTGGCCTCGGGGGGCCCGTCGACTTCAGCGACCTACCCTGGCCGTTGTGAGGAAGCTGGGAGGGACGAGCCGGAGCTGCTGACGCGGGGTCGACGTCTGGTTGCCACGTTTTCCAACCTGTGTGCATGACGGCGCCGCAAAAATGTCCATCTTAACAAAAAAAAGGAAGAAAAAAACCGCTCTGTAGATACAGAGGAGATCCTCTCTCTTTAGGTGTCCATCAGACTGGATGGCCGTTAGGTTTCACCCCCAAGTTTTTGGTTCGTCATTCCCTGCAGGTGGAGCTGAGGTCCTGTTAAGATGCTAATTTTTCCAGTGCTGGTTTTCTAACGTTGCCACGGTGAGAAGCCATTTCTCTAACAACGGCGGTGCTGACATGTCGATGCTCCTTCACTCTCTACCCCATCAACCCAAATTAACAGAAGCCCCCCCCACCCTCTCTGAGGTTTCCCTGTAGGATACTGTACAAGCACGGGGACGTGAACACACAACAGAAGATACTCAGAGGACCTTTATCCCCAAAATTCCACTACCAGGTGTATCTCACATATTTAAATTCTTCCTTCTCTTTTGTAAAGACTGAATTGTTTTGGAAGGCACCGCCCAGCTGCTGTTTCCAGAGTTTACGCAAACTTTTACTCCAAGCTGCTCATCCTCGTCTGTTTCCTCAGAAATACCGAACTTCTCAGTTTCCTTCTGTGTTCACTCAAACAGCCTGCAGTGCTTCTGAGAGGCATAAGGAAGCTAGAAAAAAAGGCAAAAGTGCTGGAATTGAGGGGGGGTTGTTGGGTTGAGGATCCCTGTGCGTGTGCCTGTGTGTGTGTTGAGAAACCAGTAAGACCAGTAAGGTTTAACAGGTTGGCCTGTGTGGCCTTGCTTATAAATCAAACTGATCTTTTTACTATTTTACTGTTATTTTCTAGTGAATGCAGACAGAAGGAGGAATAAGATTGCAAATATAATAAAGATCCCAGCAGTAAGCGAGACGGGTGTGCAGGAGCTCCGTTAGGTCGGGGTTCCCTGCGTCACATGTTCCCGTCTGTTTAAAAGGCGCTGGTGAAATAAAGCAGGCGTGCATAGATTTAAGAGGGACTAAACACAGCCACGGGTCTAAACTCACACACACCTACCAAGGATAAATGCCACACGGCTGCAGTAATAACACGACCTAGTCGATGGTACTGCCACTGTCTGCTTGCGCATGAACATGAAAGATCAAAAAATGCAGACAGTGGCTGCGGTGGTTTTAATACTCTGGTTCTTATTCTAGAACTTAATCTTTCTCTTCAGCCCACAGAGCGGTTCTTCCTCATACCGATCCAAATGCTCTCTGCAGGTAGACGGCGTGGACGCAGTGTAGCGTAGGATCTCCACGGATGAGTCCATGTGGTCACAGAGAACAGGCAGGCGAGCAGACGTCCACACAGATCCTCACTCACTGATGACAAAGCCTTGAAGGTCCGTTTGGTTCGTAATTTGTGACAAATTTGCATCACGCAGACTCGAGCAGACTCCAGAATCTTATTCTTTACCGAGTTCCCAGCTCGCCTGCTGCACTTGCAGTTTTAAATCTTTGCATTATTGGCAAGTGATGCTTTATTAACCAACGTTAAGCTTTTTCCTTTCACCACTGAAGCTTTTTAAATGACTGGTGCTCAGTAGTGATCTTAAGTCCAAACTACTGAAGCCATCTATTTAAAAAAGAAAAGAAAAAAGTGCCAAATCTTTTATTTGCATTAAGTTTCTCCCCAAAGAAGAAAGAGAAGGGAAAAACCCAACCGATCCAAGACTCAAACCTTGAGAGAATGTCGGCAGCGTCTGCAGCTCGACGCGCTGCATGAGAGTCAAGCTCAGTCCTTAATCAGCTTAGCCAACTGAAAATCTCCAATCTGTCGTAAACGTTTTGATTTCTTTTGGACCAAAAAGGCTAAAAAGTGTAAATCTACTCCCATCATTCATTATTTCAAAAACAAGGCCTATAAACACAGGTGCAACTGCACTGAACCTAAATCCCCGCTGAGTATCGAGCAGCACAGTCCCACAGGGAGACCCATAAACCAGCTCTGAATATAAGACAGTCTTGGTGCATAGATTGACCTACAATGCTGGAATCTTTCAAAGGAATAATAATTTAAAAAGACCATCAGCGAAGATCTGTTCGTCCTCGTGGACGGCCTCCTGCTCGTTTATCTCTGGTGGGCTTCTGAGCGTTTGCAGCGAGCGCTCCGCAGGAGAGGAGCGAACAGCTGGAGTGAAGCTCTGACAGCTGTCAGAACAAAGAACGAGGCTTTAATGGGGGGGAAAAGGTGGTTAATTGAGTCCGGTGGGAGCAGCAGCTGTATGGGCGGCACACTCAATGTGCTCGACAGCAAACCAGGACTGTTCAAGTGCTCCTCCATGAGGAAATGTTCTTCACTGCCATTTTATTGACAATGCAGGAGGCGACGCGGCGTCAGCCTGCTAACATGAAAACCAATAAGCTTGGGTTACAGGGTCTCCACCTGCTCACCCCCTCACTGATCCTTCAGCCTCTCAGTCTTGTGTTGAACTGTTCTCAGCAGAGGGGACTGGATGGGCTCTTTGGGCTTTACTTTACACCACCCACAGAAGGATCCACCCCTTTTTTTTTAACCAGCCTGGGTGGGGCTAAAAGAAGCTGAAAACCCCCCAAAAAAACCTCTCAGCTGATTTATTTGCAGACTTGCCCGACTGCAGTTACTCTTAAATTTGGTCTTTTTTTGCCTGTTTCACCCAACTGTTAATTCAAACTAACTGCTGGTGAACAAAGAGGACTTTGTAACGAAGATGGAGCTCACCAACATCTCTAATCGCTTCCTGCAACAGTTTCTGGGGGTCACGAGAGATTTTTAGTAGCCTTTTTTTTCCCCTCGATGATGAAGATGATCCCTAATTTGACCTCTTCACCTCTCTGCTGTCACAGCCCCGGGCCTTTGTGTTGTCCGATAAATTAGAGGCAGACATGACAAAAACCAAAAGAAGCAAAGACACAATCAGATTTGTCTTTTAACTTTCTGAATCTATTTTGGAAACAAAAAAAAATCTAATTAGATGTTTGGAAATATTTTTTTAATGGCGCTGCATTATAAATTCATTATGAAGGCTCCGGTTTGGAGTCGCAGAGATAACGCCTGGATTTGAGTCTGAAAGATGAAATCCCAGAGATGTGTTTAAAAAAAGTAAATAAATAAAAAACACAGAAACAAAAGAAGTTTTCTTCATCGCTCTATTTGCAAAGCATAAACAAAAGTAAACTGTGTTCTTGTGTATGACATGAAAAAGGTCTTTAAAGGGCTGATGTATAGCTTCTCAGCTTCTCACCGTGACCAGCACGTTCTTATACAAACACGAGGCTTCCTGTCAAACTTGGAACACTTTTGATGTGGGCGGGGCTAACACTTGAGGAAAATACTTTTTCATGATGGGTTTTCTGTTTTTAACTTTCAAAGAAAATACATGTGAGACACAAGCTGGGCTAATACAAGTCACCTGTTTTCTTTCCACGTGGGCGGACAATGTTAACATCGACCAACTGTGGCAACAGCTTTTAAAAGAAATCCTTATTTGAGGAGGCTGAACGCTGCGAGAGTGGCAGCTGCAGCACCAGCTGCTGTTTGGACCTCAGCCGCTTAAGTTTAAGCCGCGCTCAGACTCCGCCTCCGCCGTCCTCCTCCAATCAGGCAGCAGCTAGCAAGGTCCCCTCTGTATCTGTTCTAGTGGGTTTATTTCTGTTTTAAGTGTTTCTACTCTACACACTACAATAAAGTGTTCTCCTTGTTGATATCTCCCTGCCCCACCTGACGATAATGTATCAAATCTTTAAATATTATCATGTTAAGAGTATACTTTATGCAAATATATATGAGTATGATGAGTGTATTGTATGTATCAGCAGTGAAATATTTTTCAAATAAAATTATTTGTTTCTGTCATCGAGGATTCGATGTTTACTGTCGCTTGCTGGCTTCATTCACAACTCTCAGCCAATCGGTGAAGCCCGCTGGTATTTTTATATGGTGTTGCCATCCAGCTCGGGCAGAATCTGCAACAGAGAAACGCAGCTGCTGCTTCTCCACCGCCACAGGCAGCTGAATAGAGCTGAGCGGTTAAAGCACACTTCAGCAGGACAAAGAGCTTGTAGGTTAACCCGAGAGGTTCGTCGCGGTTTGCTTCCCGCGGCCCTGTAAAGTTGCTCAAAGCATGAGCAGACACTGTGGACGCACATTAAATAATCATGGTTACAGTGGAAGCAGCGTATCTATATTTCATCTGTCCGGCCGAGGTTGGGTCGTTTTCCTGCTACTGAGCATTTCTTTCATCCTCTGCCAAAGCTTCACAAAACCTCAGATGCCGCTTTAAAAATTGAAAGTAAAGTTTCTTCTTGAGACTCTGCGTGTTATGAGAAGGCATCTGAATTTGAATATTTCAAAACTTTCAGTGCTGCTGTATCTGGATGTCTTCTAAAGCTGAGTCACTGCACGTCGATCACATCTGCAGGCTTCAAACATCACTAATCACGCAGCTTGGAAGCAGTGTGCAGCGCCAAGACCTGGATGTAAAGCTGTTATAGCAGCAGAAGGCTTCAGCAGGCAGGCTTGCATTCAAATGACACAATGTTTGACTTATTAATGAGTGATTAACATGTAAACAGCCAGTGTTGGAAACATCTGAGGTGGAGATTTTAATCACCATAAGCACCTTAGGGTTCGAGAAGACTCATTATCTGCCATGTATATACTTATAGCCACTTTATTAGGTACACCTTTTCAGCTAATTGTTAATATATACCTAATCTAAGTAAATCTATAATCAGCCAATCACATGGCAGCAACTCGATGCATTCAAGGTGACCTGCTGAAGCTCAAACCAAGCATCAGAATAAAAAGAAAGGTGACTTTTAATGTTGTTGCTGCCAGATGGGCTAATTTGAGTATTTCAGAAACAGCTGATCTGCTGGGATTTTCCCACAGAACCATCTTTCAGGTTTAGAGGTTCAGATGGTCTCAAGTATTGCTGCTGACCATGTCTATCCCTTTATGACAGGGGTGGGCAATTCCAGGCCTCGAGGGCCGGTGTCCTGCAGGTTTTAGATCTCAGCTTGGGTCAACACACCTGAATCACATGATTAGTTCGTTAGCAGGCCTCTGGAGAACTGCAGGACATGTTGACTGTATCCCAATTCAGGGTCTGCAGCCTTAAAGATCCTCAAGGGCCGCGTACTTAAAGACCGCTAAGGCCGGAAGTGCGAGGCTTGTGAAATGGGACGGTCTAGCCTCCGTTGCGCTGCCCAGGTTGCCTAGCAACCATGATACTAACAGCTGGAAACGTTTCATACAGCTTTGTTTGACAGAAATGAAGGAGAAAATCTTTTGTTCATTTGTTTGTTTCTACATGAGCTTTGATCATTCTCAGATTAAGCTCAGCTATTGAACGGCGTATATTTTAAAGTAAAGGCTTTAAAACCAAGTTAGTACAAACGTCACTAATGTCACATAACTTTGCCGACATGTGGCCAACAGTAATGTTTTAATGTTCTTTGTTATTAAACATTTGCACATAAATAAGTGACATAATATTCAGTACTTACTTAAAGTTTACTCTTCGGGTGCCTCTCATCCACCGTTTTTTTTCGGCAAAATTATCCACACCCACCGCCGTGCTATGCATTCTGGGATATGTTGGGCCACGAAGTCTACACCGCCACGTCCTTAAACTTCAGGGAAATGAAGGACGCATTTGAGGGCCGCATTTCGAGCAGCCTTCGAATTGGGACAGCCTTCGTCGCGTCGCGGTGACGTAATCGGCCTTAAAATGCGGCCTTTAAGGCTGCAGACCCTGAATTGGGATACAGCCGTTGAGGAGTTAATTTAGCCATTTAAATCAGCTGTGTTGGTTCAAGGACACATAAAACCTGCAGGGACACCGGCCCTTGAGGCCTAGAGTTGCCCACCCCTGCTTTATGACCACAGCGTAGCTTTCAGCAGGATGACACACCGTGTCACCACACAAAGCTCAAATCGTCTCAAACTGGTTTGTTGAATATGAAAGAGAGTTCTTTACTCCAAAGTCCATCAGTGATGAGATCTCGGACCAATAGAGCACCTTTGGGCTGTGGTGGAGCAGGAGACTGACAGTATAAATCTGCAGCAGCTGCATGATGCTTTCATGTCAACATGGACCAAAATCTGAGGAATGTTTCCAAGACCTCATTAATTCTGAGACACAAAGAAAACAGCTTAAATAACAAAGCGACTGTGATTCTTGAAGGTGTTGTAAATAGCATTTATTTAAAAAAACAAACCAAAAAACGTGTTCAGCATCTTTTCTGACATCCTGTGTGCTCGCAGCAGTGATGATGGATCTGTGCAGAGTTTCAGAGCACCTCAGTCAAGACTCAGGAGTGGAGCAGAAAATAAACAAGACTTAAACTAAGACCTAACTTATCAGAGGGGTGCACTGCAAAACGATCAGTCTTCAGTTAACAGGTGATGATCATATAATCTGATCGGAGCAAATTATATTCAGAGTTTTGGTTTAAAATCTGTTGCAAGTGGCACATTTCTATTTGCAGAGCACACCATCACGTCCCACCGTAAAGCCACAGCTCTGCAAACTGTGCATGACACAGTTAGTTTCATAGCGCTGATATCCAGCTGTCCAAATAAACAGCAGCACATCGAGCATGCTGAGTTCTAATTTATTAATCCACAGCAGTGTTGCCTTCTGCTGTTTTATTTATATTACTTATACACACACACACTGTTTATCCCCTCTTTATAATATCTCAAAGTGACATATTTGGCACTCGATCAGATTTGTGATGAAGAAGAGTAAAAAGCCACATCAAACACCTGGTTTTATGGAAGCGTGCAGAAAATCTGTGTCGACAGAGAAAACTTATAACCGCCATTATTACCGTCTACTCTGGGATACTGAGGTTTTAATTACTGTCGAATCAGCTAACTCAACTCAATGCTGAAGCCGCTCTGTAGTGCACCCCTCTGAAGTAAACACATATGTTGTGTGAAACGTTGTGACACAAGAAAAAGAGTCCATCTTCACATCAAATTATTGCCCCCCTCCCACAGAAATATGCAGAGGCACTGAAATCCACTTTCCCAGTGAGGTACAGTATTCTACAACACACACAGCACTCAGCATTCACACATGTAAAACAGATCTTTCCTCACGTGTACACAAAGGTCCACTAAACTCTCCTTTGGTTGACAAATAAAAGAGTAAACAGAGGTGGGAGGGGAGGTTTGCTGATGTGCTTCTAGTTCTCATTCATTCGGACACCGTGTGGACTGAAAGCAGCTGCAGCAGAGGTGCAACACAAGGCAAACTGGTGTTTTGCCACTCAGGAGGAAGAGGTGGTGGTGGTGGTGGAGACACTGGAAAAGTCTGTGCTCACACTGAAAGCAACACGCCACTTAAACTCTACAACTTTGTGTGCTTGCTGGCCAATCACACGTGTGTGTGCTTCATTAGGTGGCGACATGTGTGCAGCTGTGATGAGAACGCAAGAAGCCTTGTTGGTGAAGGTGAAAGCACTTGTTGCTGGAGGTGTGAACACAGAGGTGGAGGGGGGGGGGAGTGTAGCAAACCGTCTCATGCAGAGGGTGACGGCATGTCGGGGTCCGGCTCGTAGCGGTAAGTGGCCTGAGTCTGGCTGCCGCTGCTGTGCTGCTGCTGGTTGCTGTGTGCGGCCGGGCCCGAGCCGTCCTGAGCCTGCTGGTTCAGGCCCTCGGAGGCCTGTGCTGGCTGGGGGGCTGCACTGCTCTCAGACGCCGGCCCCAGCACCACCTGCTGGGGGAGAGTGTCCAGCTCGTCCACCTGCGGCCCGGGAGGGTGCATGACCACCAGTTGGTCCTGCGGAATGTCTGCGGCCGCCGCTGCCAGGTTGGTGGTCGACTTGGACTTGACGCACTGAAAGTCCACGTGCCGACTTTTGCCTTCCTCCTTCTCCCAGGACATCCTGATGAAGGGGCGCTGCACGTAGTTGTAGATGACTTCCGGACGGCCTCCAGGTCGTCGCTTCACCTTCTCTTTGTAGGTCGGGTATCCTGGGAAGGAAGGAAGGAAGGATATGTTGTCAGGACAAAACAAGCTCGAGTGGAGCTGGGTTGCAAAATAGCTCGCAGACAGATACGCATTAACAGCATCTATTGGTTGGAGGATGAGTGCACACAAGTTAATGACATACTGTTATTGGTATAAAACCATCATGGGTAGCCTCCTCCAGCAGTCTGATCTTAGAGCAGTGTAACTAAGCCCTTCGCGACCGTCATTCGAATGACACCATCCTCACCAGCTGCGGCAGCCAACCGACGATCGGCGACCTAATCCAGCGCCGCCGACTCCGTTGGTTTGGCCACATTTGTCGAATGGACCCGAGCCGCTACCCCATGGCCTACTCTGGTTGACCCGCCCCACCGATTGGAGGGTGCATCGAAATGCACCAAAGACATGGATGAAACAAATCCAGGATGATTTGAAGGCCCTTCGACTTGACCTCGAGCAGGCAAGAACCATCGCCTTAGATCGAAAAGCGTGGAAAATAATCGTTGGTCAAGCAAGAGAACCTGCGGCACCTACGGCAGCGTACCGGTTGCGCGGCAGACCACCGCCGCTGGTCGCCCACTAAGGACAAGAAGAACTAAGCGAGGATTCAGAGTCACCCGATACAACCCCAACTATGTTTTATCAAAAAGTTTTAAGCCAAATCTTAAAAGTAGAGGCTGTCTGCCTCCCGAATCCAAACTAAGCAGCTGAACTATAACTAATGACTCTGTGAAATTCACCATTTGACTCAAACACTCTTTGAGTTGATATAATATGATGGGAAAATAAACCAACAAGACTCTGCTGATGGCATCAAACTAACCTATATTTTACAAAAAAAAATTCAATTTGGATATTGTTAATCAGCGGTCCCCAACCTTTTTTGTGCCACGGACCGGTTTATGCCCGACAATATTTTCACGGACCGGCCTTTAAGGTGTCGCGGATAAATACAACAAAATAAAACTAGTACCGGTACCGAAAAAAAGAAGATTTATTCATAACACACGTGAAAAGACCCAGGAAAACAGAGTAAACGATAAAAACGATAACAAAGTAACGCTGAAAACCGATAAAAACCCTGAAAACTATACATTTCACACCTGAGCCTCAACTCTCGCGGCCCGGTACCAAACAACTCACGGAGCGGTACCGGTCCGAGGCCCGGGGGTTGGGGACCTCTGTTGTTAATTACTGATAATTGAAAAAATGTGGGATGTGTGGCCCTGATTCTTTTCGAGCTTCAGCTTTGAGACATGCCAGAAAAAAGTGGAAGCGAGTGTTACTGAGAGTTTTAGCATGAAGCTAGAGCTTGTATTTAACATTTTCCTAAAGGTCATGTAATGAAAGCCACATTTACAGGCATTTTACTGTTGTTGTGGAAATTCTTGCCTCGGATTCAGCCTTTTAGATTTTAACAACCTGTTAAACAACATCATTTACTGTGTGTAGTGTGAGTAAAAACATCCCTGTGCAGGCCTGCAGGAAAGCTCCCGTTTGTTCCTGTGAAACTGTTTCCATGACCTACAACTGTTTTTCCTTCCAGGTTTGCTGTTGTGTTTTTTTTAGCTTGGTGATTCTTACATAGCGCGTTTCTACTCTCCTGGAGTACTAGCTAACATTTATACTCCAAAGGATGCATCGGAGAGCAACTTCCTCCTGAACTACAGGAGGTAGAGCAGGCATAACAAGCCATCATGACAAGTACTGTAATGTGAGCTGAAGTACTCTGCAGACTTTTATGCTGCTTATGACGATTAGATAGCAGTCCATCATAAAGCATCATCAAGAAGGTGACTGATGTCTCCTAAATGAATTTATTCCATCCTCTCCTCACACAGACATGACCTCACCAAGTCACTTGTATTAGGAGACGGTAGACACCAATGTGGTCTAAACATAAAGAAGAACTAGGACAAGAGCTCACCAATTTTATTTTATTTTGAAACTCAAGGGAAACAGGTATAGGGCGAAAAATACTGGGCCCATCATAGGCCCCTGAGGAACTCCACTGCTAACTTGTTTGTTTATAGAACCCATCATGTGATTATGGACTAGAAGATGAGCCGGGAATCCTGTAAGTGCATTTGGGGAACATTTCCAAGGGTCGCAGCACCGTGTGGGGCTACGTTGTTCTTAGCGATCTGTCACAAAGCAGACTGAACATCCAACGTGCCAAACCTAGTTTGTGACTTTATGTCTCAGACATACTGGTACAGTTTTACTATTGAAACGTTGAATATCCTGAGATATCTATAGCTCAGAGTTATAGCTTATCCCACATAACCTTTCCACTCTCCTATTTTATTTGTTTATGTCTTATGCTTTTATGATTCTGTAAACTTCTTGCTTTTATGTTGCTTTTATTCTACTGTGTACAGCGACCTTGAGTGTTTTGAAAGGCGGTTTCAAATAAAATGTATTATTATTATTATTAGAAAAAAGTGATCATGCAGAACAAAACTGGGGGGTCAGGGTGGAACTTTTTCAGACTTAATTCATTTTCATCCATCGTCGATCAGTTATCCAGGTCTGGGCCGTGGGAGCAGCAGCCTGAGAAGACAAGCCTAGACTTCCCTCAACTCTTCCAGCTCCTTCCAACTCCAGTAGTAACTCGTCCCTGACTCGGAGTGGGCACTCCACCCTTTTCCAGCTGTGAACCACAGCCTCGGACTTGGACGTGCTGATTCTCATTCCCGTTGCTTCAAACTCGGCCACGACCGCTCCAGTGCAAGCCGGAGGTCATTAACCGATAAAGCCAACAGAACCGCATCATTGATTGAGTTAAATTACCTAAATGATTCTAAGCTGCTGCACTTGATGATACATCTGTGATGGTTTTAGTCCTGGTTGCCACTGGGAGCTAAAGGCTGAGCAGAGCTGTGCCTGTGCCAGCCTGGCTATGAAAAAAAGCAGTCTGTAGGAAGCTGATAAGGACTCTTTGTGACATCATCTTTGAAAGCAATTACTTTTACAAAATATTACATCGGCTTTAGACATTCAAGGACCAGACTGCATTTGAAGACAAAAACTATTCTGAAAGCCATGAGTAACAAAAAAACCCTTTTGTGGTGTACCTTCAATTCCCAGTCGGATCTTTTTCAGTCCTCTGTCCTTCAGCACCGACTTGGCCACGTCTCTGTTCTCGATGTACTTGAAGAAGCGGTAAAGTTTGGTGCTGTAGATGACTGCGGAAGACAAGAGATACATTCAAAATCGAACTAATGTGAAGTCAGCGCATTAAAATACGAAGCAAAACCGACAACTCTCCGAATGCACGACTTTCCTGCCCTATCTGAGACATTTAAAAGGTAAACAAGAAAAAGCCACACAAACAGAAAGTAAGCGGGAGCTGCAGGAAGTGTTCGTGCCACTGTGGCCTGCTTTCACACACCGAGGCACCTTAGCCTGGTTTCTGTAAAGTGGAGCACGGCCTCCAATCAGATTACTGTCACCCAGTTATGAGGCTAACAAACCAGATCAGTGGAGCAGCAGGGTTCACTATGAAATCTTACTCTGCGAGTACTCCTCTCCCATCTGCGGTGGGTACTCTTCGTCCCAGTCCACCACATCGTCGTCAGTCAGCACCACCACGTGACACTCCCTCTCTCCGCTCTGGGCGCTGGCCACCATCAGCGGCAGCACCATCTCCTCCAGGTAACACTCAAACTGACGCCGGGCTCCGTCGTTGGACAGCTCGTGCATGAGGGCGCCTGAGGACGAACAGACCAGACGTCATTGTGGACAGAAAGCAGAAGCCAGAAACGATACTGAGCTGTGCTCTAATCAAAGCAAGTAGAAGACTTTAATTACTCCACATGAACGACTATCTGTATCAAACTTGTTACTGTATTGGATTAATAATAGAAACAGTCGAGACACAGATAATCCTGAATAGAAGCATATGGAAGAGCCTTTTAACTGTGGGTTGTTTTTTTAATCAAATTTGACTAACAGTTCTGAAAATGCAGTTTGTGTCCACAGAAGTTATTTCTAAAGAAGGTGGTGGTGGAGGCACCACATGATTCAACCTTTAGCAGGAATAATTGGAAATAGGGCTGGACCATATCATACCGTTCACGGTAATACCGTTATTATGTTCGGCGACGATAAGAAAATGAAATACGGCGATAGAATGTGGGTAAAACGCGCATGCGCAGTGCCTTTGTTTTCATACGCACATGCCGGCGACGCAGAATGAGAAGAGCGAAAGCGGATCGTTAAATGAAACAATGAACCAGAACTGGTTTGTAAAAATGCTGCAACTTCAGTGGTGTGGAACTGGTTTGGCTTTCGTCCGTCAGATACACAACAAAGCACTATTTTTGGTAGAGCATGCTAGCGGGCCGTCGTTTTTAAAGTGTTTTTTTTAGAAAATACGGCACACTTAAAATCAATCCTTTGATTTTCCGAAAATCAACAGAGCCCCTTATAATCCCGTGTGCCTTATTTATGAATTCTGGTTGTGTTTACTGACCTCGAAACGATTTTATGTACACGGCGCTCGAAAATCTGTCAAATGTTTCAGTACGACTTTGCTAAGCTACGAACCCGCACCGCTTGATGGATTGTTGGAGCATTATGGCTATCGTAGGCGGAGCCTCGCGGAGTGATACGTACTGTGCTTCAACATAATATTACCATATTGTGTGTGTATAACCTCTTTTTAAGTGTTGTGGATATTATACATGGTTATGCTGAGGATATGTCGGCCAATTTCCACTGGAAATGCCTTTTGGTTAAACTGCCAGCAAGGAATTTGCATTTGCACTTTTATATTTTTATACAACTTTAATGCACATAAAAAACAGCTGCTTGTTTAAGTGAAAATACATTGATGTTTTTTTTGCACTAATAAAGTTGTGGAGTTGCAAAGTATTTTATCTAGTGTCAATTATATCGTTATCGCAAATTTTCAAATGTATATCGTGATAAATATTTTTGGTCATATCGCCCTGCTCTAATTTGATTTAATCATTCATTGAATGTCTTTATCAGTCTCTCAGAGTGTTGTGGAGGAATTGTGGCTCACTCTTTGTTACAATGTTGCTTCAGTTCATTGAGTTTGCGGGCATTTGCTTATGCACGGCTTTCTTAAGGTTCCACCGCAGCTCTCAGACAGATGCCCTCACATTTGACTCTAAAATACGCCTCAGTGTGGCTGCAAAACAGGCCCAAAGCATAGACCTCCAACGCTGTGCTGCGAGTTGATACGAGATGTTTGTGTTGATATGCCGTGTTTGATTTTCACCACGTGTGGCACGGTGCATTAATGCTGAACGTCTCAACTTTGGTGTCGTCGCTTCGAAGGAGATTGTTCCAGAAGAGGTTTGCTCAGATGCAACTTTATCTAAACTGTGCAGCCCTTTTCTTTTCAGAGGGGAGAGGCTTTCTCCTAACAACCTTTCCTTGTTCAGTCTTTTTTATTATACTGTCATGAACTTTAACATTTAACATTTAACAAGCTAACTGAGGCTTGTAGAGCCTGAGCTCTTGGGATTTTTGCAGTTTCTCTAAGCATTGCGCCATCTGACCTTAGGATGAATTTCCTGTGGCATCAACTCCTGAGAAGAACTGCAACTGTCCTGAATGTTTTCCACATGAGGATAATCTTTCTCAGTGTATAACGGTGGACTTTGAAATCATTAGAAATGGCCTCATAACCTTTCCCACACTGACATCGTGGCAGCAACAGTTTCTGCTCTAAGATCTTTGATGATGATTTTAAACTTCTAACTTTTCAAAAGTGCTCACACTTGCTGATGGTCAGCTAATCAAGTGCATTTGATTAGCAGCACCTGGCTGCTGCTTACCTTCTTAATTAACTAATTAAGTCTCTCTCAGACTGCGGGCTCTTTACTTTTAATCCAAATTTTCCTTTTTGATAAAGTATACCGTCAGGGCTGGATCGGGTGTCCCCTTTCACTCACCATGTGTTCATGCACCGCTCTGCATTTAATCATTAGTTACTAATAATAACTGACTCTTCCTCCCCCTCACGCCAACCAATCATCTTGTCATGCGTTGCTGCTCACCTGTGGTTGTATTTACTTAATATTTATTAAGATTTAAGGTTTATTAATTAATAATTGTAAGCTGTACTGTGACACAAAAGATAAATATCAGCCAGTGACATCGGTAAATGCAATCTTAATCTTATTCTGATACTGAGCTGATATATCAGTACATCCCTGGTGTTTCTACCTGGAACAGCAATCAATTGAAATCTCTCTCTCTTCTACTCTAAAAAGTAGAATTTAAAAAAATCCCATCCTGTTGTGGATTAATTAACTTTACCAGCTTTGGCTTGTTATGTGCCTGCATAACAAGCACTGAATCTCACAGCTAATCATGACCTACTTAGAGCTCAGCATAGAGCGGCAAGCAAGCAGCAGGCTGCGCGCTGAAGCCACTCCTCCCACACACTCAGACACACAAACAAGAGGCACAGCCACGCACAACGACAACAACAACAAACGTCCATCACACGTAGCATTGTCACAAACCACTACAATGTAGCTGTGCAATAAATTTAAGCAAACAATGTTATTTCAGCTCATTTTTCTCAATAAATCAATCGCATAATCTGCTCCACATTCAACTGATGGCTTCAGTAAAGGACAGTGAACAATATCCAGCCTGTTAGCGTGAAATTATTGCTTTCCTCTTCCTGAAGTAACTGCCTGTACCCATGCAACATGCAGAGACGTGTACTTTTTCCCCATTAAAAAACAAAAGAAGTAAAAAAAACCAACACACTCACCAAACTGTGCACTGACAGAAGGAGGAACTACATCAGCGTGCATGCAGTAAATCAACAGCTAGCCATTTAGATACTCACTGAGGTCTCTGCACTTGATGGTGCTGTAGTTGAAGGAGATACAGAGGTAGTCACATGCCTCCCTCAGCTCGGGAATGGAAACGCCGTCAGGGCAGCGGATTATCCCCGACTTGTAGTAATCCTGCCATTTTCAGCGGCGCGATCGCACGCATAAACGGACGGAGCGGTGGATGTTCATGCACGCACATGAGCAAGGGAGAAAAAACAAGGCGCCATTATTAATGCTGCTGCTGCTGAGAGAGAGAGCGAAAGAGAGGATGAGGAGTGGGGGGAGGGAGGGATGGAGAGCGAGCGAGCGGAGATGAAAGTAAAAAGCAACGTCACAGAGGAGAGAGAGAGGCTTAGAGGAGAAAGGGTGAAGGGTGATGAAAGTAAAAGCTTCCGACGTCAGCCTCCCTCCCTGCCCCACTTTCCATCCTCTGTCTGTCCCTGTGCACCCTCACCGTGGCTGTTACCCAGGAGACTTTCTACTGATGGGGAGAAAAAGAAAGAGAGGAGACACTCGGGGCACACGGGACAGAAAGTTCTGGCACATCTCATTTCCTGCTCTGCCTCATGTCTCCTTGTGTAATTCCCACAGACATGCAGGCTTTTGCCAAAAATCCATTATACCACGACCACAATCGAGCAGCTTTCCGCCCGTTGTTACTAATGCTCTCCCAAAGAGAACAACACAGAACATTTTCAGAATATTTCCTCTCCTCAGGCTGCTGTTGTGCTAATGATTATTTTGCTATGAACAGATGAAATCAGCATTAACGAACAAGCACGCTCACTGCGGTCTGTGCACTGGGTGCTCTTTCAGCTGGGCAGTAAATAGTCCAGGAAAAAGAAGCAGCAGTATGCTGTAACACATACCAAACATTTCAACTGTCTTCATATCTGTGCATAACAGCCTTTACATTATCTCACATCAGTTCCTCTTTCCGTTGTACTCTCAGATAAAAACATGCAGCATGCATAAAGCTCCACTAACATAAAAGTTTCCTTCGCGGCCTTACAAGACACTTTTACACGATCCAGCAAACCAGACAGTCCTGCAGCCTCTGGGTCAGATTCACCTTTTAAAGCTGGCCAAGTTTCTTTCAGAAGAGATCTTTGTTTTCAGCTTGTTCGCACAGTATTAGCATTATAAGCCAGCTTCTCCCATCAAAGCATGCCCCGAGGGGCTGTGGGTTCTCGACGTGTTGAGTGCTTTTGCAATAGTTTATACTGACAGGTTTTTTTTTTCATGTTGGGGGTTAGTTGTCAATTGGTGCATACCGCTCCTTCTTTATCAGTTTTGATTTTAATTACGGCCGTCGACGTGTCTGCTGTAATAATTCTCCCCTTCAGTTTTCTTTTAGCAGAAAAGAATTTAAGGGTATAAAATCTGACTTGATAAATACCTAAAAACCACTTTTGTGCCATCAATTAGAAAAAAACCTGCCTATCAGCTCGTCATCGTGTTATTTTTGAACATCCATCCATCCATCCATCTTCATCCGCTTTATCCGGGGCCGGGTCGCGGGGGCAGCAGCCTAAGCAAAGAGGCCCAGACCTCCCTCTCCCCAGCCACCTCCTCCAGCTCATCCGGGGGAACACCAAGGCGTTCCCAGGCCAGCCGAGAGATATAATCTCTCCAGCGTGTCCTGGGTCTGCCCCGGGGCCTCCTCCCGGTGGGACATGCCCGGAACACCTCACCCAGGAGGCGCCCAGGGGGCATCCTTGTCAGATGCCCAAACCACCTCAGCTGGCTCCTTTCGATGTGGAGCAGCAGTGGCTCTACTCTGAGCCCCTCCCGGATGGCCGAACTTCTCACCCTATCTCTAAGGGAGATGCCAGCCACCCTTCGGAGGAAGCTCATTTCCGCCGCTTGTATCCGCGATCTCGTCCTTTCGGTCACTACCCACAGCTCGTGGCCATAGGTGAGGGTAGGGACGTAGATCGACCGGTAAATTGAGAGCTTCGCTTTTACACTCAGCTCCCTCTTCACCACGACGGACTGGTGCAGCGTCTGCATTACTGCAGCTGCAGCCCCAATCCGTCTGTCAATCTCCGGCTCCCTTCTCCCATCACTCGCGAACAAGACCCCGAGATACTTGAACTCCTCCGCTTGGGGCAGGACCTCATCCCCGACCCGGAGTGGGCACTCCACCCTTTTCCGGCTGAGAACCATGGCCTCAGATTTGGAGGTGCTGATCCTCATTCCCGCTGCTTCACACTCGGCTGCGAACCGCTCCAGTGCGAGCTGGAGGCCCTCACCCGATGAAGCCAACAGAACCACATCATCCGCAAAGATCAGAGATGAGATCCTGAGGCCACCAAAGCGAAAGCCCTCCGCCACTTGGCTGCGCCTAGAAATCCTGTCCATAAAAATTATGAACAGAACCGGTGACAAAGGGCAGCCCTGGCGGAGCCCATCACCCACCGGGAACGAGTCCGACTTATTGCCGGCAATGCGAACCAAGCTCTTGCAACGGTTGTATAGGGATCGATCGATATTTTTGAACACTTTATGACAAAAGCAGATAAATGAGGGACAGTGACACCGGTAAATGTCACCTTATTTACTAGTTGGTTAGCAGCCGATACGCGACAAGACACTTGGCTGATGTATTTTTGCATCCTCACTCTAAGTACTCTGCTGCACCTGGCACAATTTAAATTCTGCAGTATTTAATTAAAGTGATTCTTCCTTTCTTCGGGCATAACAAATGACAAATGAGTAATAATCTATGTTAGAGGAAAGAGCAGGAAGCATTTAGTTCCTCTCTCTACATTTAACTGCAATGCCTCGACTTTAATTTGTATTAGATGTCACAAATTGACATTTTAGTGATACTACAACTCACCTAGTACAACTGCACATAGGACTTTCACATGAATCTACCTCTGAGTGTGTTAAACTGTTATCCCTGTTACATGGTGATGGGCTACAGAATGAAGAAGCAGACAGCAAGTGTGGGGACTAAAGTGCATGGTGTGGTATTGTGCTGGCAGTTTATAGGTGTAGAGTGTGAAAAATACGTGGAACAAGCAGTAATATGGTAATATTCTTGTTCATGTATGTGGTGACTATAAAAATAATATACAAAGAAATTCTTTGTAGTGAAGCGGAGTGTTAAAACAGATGAAAATGTCCACTGTGGCGATTTTTAATGCTTCTCATCTGCTTCTTCTACTCTACTCTTTACTGTTCAAGTCAATTTTAAGCCAACCAGCATTCTACCTGTGGATAAAGTCTGCTGTCAGGCCACCCGCTTCTAGCATTTTGGAGGATTGAATGTCTCCGTCACACAATCCCTCTCTAAAAGGGACACAAATGTAGGACCATAAATCATTCGCAAGAGTTGCTGAATTGCAGCAAAAGCCCCCAAAATCTTAGCAAGACTATACCAGGATAGGTGGATATGACTGAACTGCACTGCAATGTACGGGTGCTTCTATTTAGCCCACGTCATATGAACAGATGGAAGAAGAGCTTCGATTTTAAATAAACTCCCATCAGCTTGTTATCCTCTGCAACCCACTAGAATATGCCAGCATGTGGCTGGATGCGAAAGAAGCAAAGTCTGACTGTAACTATAAGATCCCACCAGAAACAGACACTTTACTGAGACTGCAAATATTCTCAGCAGATATACGACCCCAACTTTCCTCAATGAGCCGTGCTTCTTAGAATAAAAAGAGCTGATGCTGTGTCTTTAGGATACAACATCAGCTTGTTTGAGGTACTTTGCTGCTTCTGTAATTGCAATCCCTGTGTGGGTAACACAATATTTATTTTAGGACCTGTGATAACCATAATAAATGAGAGTTTAACAACTTTTTAGATCATGCAAATAATCCAATGTTTTCAGAGAGGTTCCCAAACACAGGATGGAAAAAGAGAGAGAAAGGTTACAAAAAAGAAGGAATATGCCGAAATAATCACACAGAGAATACAAGAGAAGAAACTCATTGGGTCTGTGGTTAATAGAGGGGAAATGGAAAAGTCTGAGACAAAGTCAGGGAAAGAAATGACAGTGAAGCGAACACTAATGAGAGGATTACACAGAAAGTGACCGACACACAGACACCGTGTACATCCTTTCTCACCAGGATGGCTCTGAAGACAGTGGAGCTGATACCATCTGCCACCTCGAACTCTCCTTTTTCATTGGGCCGAGTGAAATTGTTGTCCCGCCCAGAACCGAACATCCTGAAAATACACGGCAGGTTTTTTTTAATGACTGCAAACAACGGCTGAACAGATAAATGACCATCTATCTGTACTGCCATGCTTTGTGTTCGTTAAAATGCATAAGCTGCTGATGTCTGTGAAGGTTCTCAGTCATCCAGGTCATCGTAGTCTAAGGAGCTTGCAAAGAAAAGCGTCTGGACTTCTTTAAGTTGCTTGAAGACGTTTCACCTCTCATCCGAGAAGCTTCTTCAGTTCTAAGGGTCAAATGGTGGAGAGTCCCAGATTTATGGTTTGAAAGAGGAGTGAAAGAAGCCATCTACGTCCACTGTGAGCGACCATCTTTGAACAGAGGCGGTGGTTTACGACACCAACTGTCTGACATCTATAATCCAGTTTTGAGTTCCCTCCCCAGATGCCTTAACGCCCACTCACATCCTGGGCCATCTGACCTCAGGAATTCGCATGATAAGGTGGGGCCAGGTTTCACAATGAGCTCACCCGAAACCCTGGCTGATTGGGACCCACACCCGGTTTCACACCTTGGCTCAGGCGATTAGAGGATCATCAGAGGGTCCTTTTGTCCCTCTGTGGCAGTGTTGCCAACTTAGCGACTTTGTCGCTATATTTAGCGAGTTTTCAGACGCCCTAGCGACTTTTTTTCTAAAAAAAGTTGCTAAAAAAAGACGTGAAAGCGCATATCGCTTTTACTCTCAACAAGCAGCGGGTGCTGTAACGCAGTCAGTTCTTCTTTTACTCTTATGCTGTTTTGTGGATCAGGTTTAAAACTACTTATAAACACACACACACAAAGTAACTCCACCAGAGTGCCTATTTCGGGTCACTTTTGCCGGTCCAAGCCCGGGTAAAGGAGCAGGGTTGGAATTGTGACATTACATTACAAAAAACAATAATTGCTAAAAGAAATTTAATTTGTAGTTCTAAATAAACTCTAAATGCATTTAGGACGTTTTTTGCTCACTTTATGTCTCGTCCACGATGTTATTTCTCTCTCCAGCAGCGTAGGTTACAATGACATTAGCATGACCAATTATGCAAATTAGGTGATGACGTCATTTAGCGACTTCTAGCGACTTTTAGGACAACCAATAGCGATTTTCCTTACTGAGGAGTTGGCAACACTGCTCTGTGGGGGGATACTCCCACTAGGTTTATATCGGGGACTCTCCACCATTTGACCTTAGAACTGAAGAAGCTTCTCGGATGAGAGGTGAAACGTCTTCAAGTAACTTAAAGAAGTCCAGACGCTTTTCTTTGCAAATAAGCTGCTGATGATATACCTGGCCTGTGTTATCTCTATGCAGTCATAATTTAACAGAGAACTTTGGTCTGATTTTCAGAGTGACTACCTCAATACTTATTTTTGTTGGTAAAAAAAAAGTTAATGTGCTCTGATGTGGTCTGGACAATTACCTGCCCAGCATGGTGTTCGGCTGAGCTGTGAAAATAGCAGGATCCACCACAAATCGTGTGTTGTCCACAATGAGTGTTACTCTTTCTCCCAGTCTCAGCCCACTGCGATGTCCTTCTTTACTGCTCAGGTCATAGATGTAGATCATATCAGAGGATCCTTGGCTCAAAGTTTTGGAGTGGTGGTCACCTCCAGGAGAAGCCAGGGAACGAGGTACGTGTCCTACGTGGGAATGGGGAAGAGAAACCCTGGGTGGACGTGGGCTGGAGGACCTGGATGATGAGCCTCCTTCGCCACGTTCACGGTCTACGGAGGGAGAAATGTGGACGATTAATGCAGAGAATATTTGGCCTGCTTTTACCATCTACAACAAGCACCTTTACCCTCCTCACCGTGCTGCCGAGTGGGAGAAGTAACATTCCTGATGCAAGGCGTCAACTGGCTCTCTCCCCGCTCATGGGAGGAGTCGCGTGAACGATCGCTGGAGCGCCGCCGCTGCTGTTCCCGGTAATGTTCTGCTCCTCCTCCTCTTTCTCTCGCGCCGCCGCTGGCACCGCCCCCATACAGACTCATGGTCCTGACCTCCGGCCGCTGCTGGTGGTTGCAGTCCAACGCTGACACACCACACTGCTCACTTGTGAAGAGATGGGAGGAAATCACAATGACGCACATCTCGTAAAGTTAGATGATTAAAAATAAATCGTAATAGGATGCAGTAGAATAAAACTAGAGAAGATTAACAGAGTTTTTTTAAGAACACTTGATGCCTCCTACAGTTAGGTCAGGTCAACTAGCTACAGCTGTGTAAGGTACATAAAACCCTGCAGTGCTTTTAATATGAAACAGATGCAGAACATGTCGAGTTATGCGCTAATAGTGTAATGCAGTAACATGTAAATGACAGAGAAAGTGCATCAACACAAAGACTGACTCTTTCACTAATTAACCAGACCTCGAGTCCTGACTCTAATATAAGCCAGTTTCAGATTAAGACCTACGACCTTCTCCAGGTGAAGCCAATAAATGCCCGCATACTTTTAGACTAATTAAGGCTATTATTGTTTGGCTCCGTATATTTATCTCTATCACTTCTGTGGCTTTTATATACATAAAAACAGCATAATCATGCATTTCTTTACTGTCTTATGGAAATCCATGATTGCAAAGATTAAACAGGTTTTTTAATTTAATGAGAGCAACTGCCAAATACTGGTTCTTACGGAGCCCCGCTGGGGACATGGGAGAAAAAAAAATTAAGACGGACTTTTGCGAGATCTCGCAAAACAAACTCGGGATCTCGCAAAAGTTTTAGCCGCATTCTTCCCATTAGCTTGAAGCTAACGGGAGGTCGAGACCTACTACAGCCGGGAGGAACACCGCTTTCCCGGCACATCGTGCCTCGACCTCCCGGTCGGCTTCGGGCCAGCGTCCGAAGAATGCGGCTAAAACATTTGCGAGATCCCGCAAAAGTTTTGCGAGATCCCGAGTTTGTTTTGCGAGATCTCGCAAAAGTTTTGCGAGATCCCGAGTTTGTTTTGCGAGATCTCGCAAAAGTTTTGCGAGATCCCGAGTGTCACTACCCGATCCGTACCGGAAACCCGATCGGTACCCCGCATGCGCGAAAGGTGTCTACTTCCGGTCGTAGCGTTTTACGATAGTTATGGGTCAGAGTATCGGTTAAGATGTTAAGAATAATAAGTATATCTTAAAATGTTTGCAATAATGAAGCATTTCAGTACAATGTAGACAAAAACGAAAAATAAAAAGATAGTTACGGATCGGGACTCCCCGATCCTTACTGCGCATGTGCAAAGTCGGACCGTACAAATCGGGTCTACCCGATCCGTACCGCGCATGTGCAGATGTTTTCTTCTTCTTCTGTTTGTTTAATGGCAGTGTACTCCCCAGTGTACGAGGATACTGCCACCTGCTGACCGAGCGAATGAACCCCGTTGTAAAATGAATTGGCGTCATTACAAACGTGTGTTAAATTTGATTTAGTGATAGTCGAGTGTGTTTATGCTTGTCTGTGAGGAGAGGATTGACTGAAATAGTGATGATGATGTCTGCTATCACTGTCAATTGTCAGTAAACACTTAATCTGGCTGATGAATCTTCACGTGACACATTGCTAAATCAATATTATTAAGTCTGTAATTAGGCGCAATTCTTCTTATTTTACGGCGCTGTTGTTCAATCGGGGAACGCTCTCTGTTGAGGAGAAAAGCATGAATTTGTTTGTATACGGATTATCCATTGTTTAAATGTCCCGGGCAGTCGAAAAGGAGGCAGAGCTGTTGAGAAATGCTAGGAGCTAACTGGGCGCTAACCGTATCATTCAAATATATTGAATGTCGCAATGTTGGCAAAGAGAGGAAGTGACGTAAGATTTGCGCATGCGGGGTACCGATCGGGTTTCCGGTACGGATCGGGTAGTGACACCGAGTTTGTTTTGCGAGATCTCGCAAAAGTTTTGCGAGATACCGAGTTTGTTTTGCGAGATCTCGCAAAAGTTTTGCGAGATCCCGAGTTAGTTTTGCGAGATCCCGAGTTAGTTTTGCGAGATCCCGAGTTAGTTTTGCGAGATCCCGAGTTAGTTTTGCGAGATCCCGAGTTAGTTTTGCGAGATCCCGAGTTAGTTTTGCGAGATCCCGAGTTAGTTTTGCGAGATCCCGAGTTAGTTTTGCGAGATCTCGCAAAAAGTCCGTCTTAATTTTTTTTTCTCCCATGTCCCCTGCGGGGCTCCGTAGGTTCTCATAAATTAAGAGTGGAATCAATACAAGTCAGAAATTGCATTAGTTTGTTTGTCTGCTGCAATCATGACCTTCATCTGCCCTTCTCATTTATCCCTTAATATTTAGAGCAACTAGCATCATTTTATTAGAGCAAAACGGAAAATATAAGAAGATTTGGTATTAATTATTAGGTCGCAAAACTTTAAAGCATACCAATCTCTAAAACGTTTATCCCATATATATACATATATATTAAGCGTTTCGTTAACTGTGTCCGTAGCTCTAGAAAAACACCTCATATCTGACAGCTTCTCATCGTCTTATACTTCATGGAGCTGAACAGTGAGCAGATAATCGAGCAACTCCATAAAGGTTTTTATATTTAAAGCATCACTTTAGAAACTCGTTCAAAGCAGCCATTCAGGTTTGATGTGCTCAAAGCTTCGAGTCCAAGTGGGACGGCACTAATGATCGCACAGAAACCCAAAGTACTGATGCGTGACTTCATGGAGCGGCGAGGCACATTGCTCTGTGCGTCGACTGCATCCTCTCTAGACTCGTTCACACTGTCGTGCAGAAATCGCTCGAGGAGCAACAGAGTAGTTTTTTACATGCCGAGCCGTGGGACGAGAAAAGTCTGCAGTCAACTCGCGTGAACCCCAACAGGCCCTAAGTGCTGCAGAAACACAACTGCACCAAACCGTGAGCACCACCGACCTCAGCCTCCAGCTACAGGCACGCACTACATCAGCATCAATTAGAGGGTGTATCCATGTGAAACAATCTGAGTGAGCCGAACTCACTCGGCTACAGGACAACAAAGAGAAATCGTCTCGATTGTTTGTTTGCTCCACGAGCTGGTTTTTCACAGATTTTTGACAGATAGGTAACGACCGCTCCACCTTGCTTCGGAGTGAGCGATGCTTCCTTGAGTGTTTTTTTTCCAGAGACAGACAAGCAGCCCTGAGAGAGCTCTTACAATATCTGCCCTCCATTTCAGAAAGGAGTTAAACACACAAGCTCCTGCGTGCATTAATGCACTCGAGAAATGCAGAGGCAGGCACGCACACTCAAGCGAAAAGCAACTCGCTTCCATTATTGGCTTCAGGCTTTCTTTGTTTTAAGACTGAAAGAGAAATACTTGCAAAAACAGATCTTCAGTCATGTTAAACTACATGACAAATACCAAATGTAAAGCATTATCTATACTTTTACATATATAGGTGCTCATATTAAACACTGACAAAGTTTCAAAAAGATCACCGTAGGTACAAAACAATCCCCAGGAGCCCAAAGCTCAGGTTCAGATTGTTCTAAACACCGTTTCAGACGTTTTATCTGTTCGTGAATCTTTGCGATGTCACAGAGCAGAGATTTCTCACTCTATCATTATTTTGAACTGTTAATCATGCAAAGCTACTATATGAGCTGGACACTAGCTTAACATGTCCCCTTCAACCAGATCTTAGAGATGTGAACATCAATTTTCTCCACATTCTTCCCCAAAAAATACTAAAATTCAGATGCCGTCAGTACATTCTGTTAATTTTAACCCAGGATCAACAAATATGGATTAGTTTGAACTGTGAATCATACAAAGCTGCCTTAGGAGATTCCCAAAATAAAAAGATGGAGCCTAAACAGAATAAAGGTGCAGTACACTGAAGTCATATAATGTAGTTACAAGCAGACGAGTTTAAATGCACAATATCAACAGTGAACAGATAAAGTTCGGGACATGATGAACAGGGAACATAAAACCTGCTTGGATAGCTGTGTGATAATTATATCACTGCATTTACTATCAACACAGGTCTGTACCAAACGGTTAATGACAGTATTGATTAATCTGACTCAATTATTTATTTGTTTGAAAGAAAACTTGAAAAAGGACAATAAAATACATGAATGTCTTTAGCCTAATAACAGTCCAGAACCTAAAGGTTGACAAAACACTTAAGTGTACAAAACCAACCAAACGGTTACTAACACAGTGCTGCACTACCAAAGGTTCTGATAATTAAATCATTATTTAGTTATTACTGATTGATAACTCTGTTAGATGTGTTGATGAATGCACCCATTATAGATCCACTGCGACAGTACAGCCGGCTCTTTGATCAATAGCGCTGAGCTTATAAGGCAGAAACAAATCCAGGTCTCAGTAATGAAGAGAGCTGGGTCTCCCGAGAGGAGTCGCTATGAAATATGATGATGACCGTCTACTGGAGGCGATATCATCAGAGACACATAAAATGGAAGAAACAGGCTGACTTCTTTCATAAAAAAGACAAGGTCCTGTAAAAGTGGCTTCAACTCTGACAATGACAACGCAAGTTGTTACATTAACATACACTAAAAAGCGTCTGGTCTGGATTTCTAACATGTCTTCTGTTCAGTCTTTTCAATTTGAACTTGAACATGAACATCGAGGAGGACAACATTTAGGGCATCACTCAAACTGTACATCAAAATAAAGATGATAACAGAGAAGAGGTGAGAGTGTCTACTTATAGTAACTAGCATCCACTGCCACAATATGGGATACTTTTATTTAGGATGTAAATGTGTTTGATCATTCAAATAATCAATATTCTTAAATGAAATTGTTTGTAGGGACATTTTTTCACTCTTGATATGACATAACACACTACAACCATGAAAAGGTGGCAGTAAAGCACAAAAAAAGGAAAAAGAAAGCCAATTTTGGAATAAATGTCTACAGTAGTCACCAAATATCAGTATTGTTGCTATTAAAACCCATCCAAACTTTACATTACAATAGTTTTGATTTATGGTCACAGGCAGCAGTACTTCAATATCTGTGCTTTATTTGGTTTTAGTCTTTGCGTAAAACAAAACAAACAACAGCATTTGTGGTGTGAGCTCTTTTAGTCGAGTGAATGCACCAGGAGAGAAATCCATCTTTTGGAAGTTTTCTCCACAGGAAAGCTGTGAATAGTAACGTCTCTTGCCTCGTTTGCTTTCCACCTGAAATTACAACCTTTAAAAAGTGCACTGTGGCATTTCTGGATACTTTGTATACCCCAGACTGTTAGATATAGCAACTCTACAACTATAACTCGGGAGTGCCACCAGGGATTTGTCATCAACCCAGAGTGGAGGACTGCACACTCCAAGTACTGTCGCCCTTTGGATGGTTTTATATACATCTAGGATAATTCAAATAATGACAGCACTTTGTGTTTTTAACAAGACGCTAAGTGAGGAAAATCGCTGGGGTTTATTCTAGAACCAAGGGTTAAGTAAGCTGTTCAATAACACAGCAGAACTGAACTTTATTTCCCTGCACCATGCCCACTAAACAGGTTTTGCATGTTTTGGCAGAGCCTCAAAGGCTGGTAATTAGAAAAGGCTCCCTGGATGCCGGCTGAGATCTCAGCGTGCCGGACAGCCGGCTTGCTGCTGCTGGTCAGACGGTTTGACCGGCTGGCTGACAGACTGATTTAGTGGTTAATTGGTTAACTGTCTGGCTGGGTCAGCGGGAGGGTAGATAATGTCAGAAGACAAGCAAACTGATAAATTTTAAAAAAAAAAGAATTCTCCGCAAAAGCAATGCAGCAATGAATTGCCTCTATGGCGATTCAAGGTCATTTATTCATTTTACCTGACGGCAACCCATCAGTCTTGTGAAGCAAAAAGCTCAACTGTTTGCACACAAATTTCTACAAATTTAGCGTGTCTAAAATAAAAACATTTTTTTAAAGCCATGCACATGGAGATAGTTAACTTCTCAAGCAGAATAACCTCTCAGACATCAAAGTGGAAACAAAAATGAATAATAATTTCCGTATTAATACAGAGCTGCAGACTCCGCCAGTGTCCTTGAAGGGAAGGGTCACCAGTAGCTGAGCAAAAGGAGAAACGGGTGCAGACACACACACAAAAACACCAATGTCTGCTTCAGGTTCAGTGTCTTCAGGTGAACTGTACGACAGGCGCGCACACAGAGCAGGCACTGACCGTTCCTGAAATGTGAAAAACACCATTATTCATACAGAGAGCAGCAGCCCGGCCCGTCGTCCGACACAGCATACCTCGACTCATGACACGCTCATTAATAATGAAGTCTCCTTTTCAAAAACACCACAGTTAAGAGTTCTGGCAAGATGTGGCTGATTACGTAATATATGTATTTACACCAGTGCCTGACACAGCATGAATGTCCAATGGGATTCTAATGCTTGGCCGAAATGGGAAATTAAGAATAAAAGCGGGTCTTGCAGCCAAACAGGCTGCCAGCCAGCAGCCACACCAGCAGAGTGGAGGGAACAAAGGAACTGAGAAGGCAATACTTCACTCAGGGCAGGCAGATCCTCTCATCTTTCACATGGCAATGCAAGTCTACAGAAGCCACGATTTCACACAGACGGGGCTAACATTTCACTTGTCTAATTTCCTGCTACTGGACACCCCTCCCTCCCCCCTCCTATACCACCATTTCTACTTTCTTATTCATCTCAAGAGGTACATTGGTTCTGTGTGTGCAGTTTTAATGCAAGTCAGCAACCCATCTAAGACACAGTAAGACGGGCAACGATGCATGGCGTCCTGGCAGTCTATTAAAAGCATGAGGTGAGAGCCCCAAGTGGTGAGGGTCCAATCTATTATTTAGGGGCAGCTGACACTACTGATGGGCGAAGGCAAAGAAGCTGCCCTGTACAAAATAAATCCAACAAAAGGACAATTAATTAAAAAGGCATAAAAATGGGAATTACCATTCATAACAAGGATATAAATGCCACCCCTTGCCCAGGATGAGTGGATGTGAGACTACCATAAATATCCTTATATCATCACACACTCCCTGAGTACCACAGAGTCCCATCAAGGATAAACCTCTTGTCACTGCTCTTCCTTTTTGGACCACTATTATAATTCTTTTCATGACAGGGAGGCATACCGAGAGCAGAGCACTAACACATGTAACACAATGACAGAGCTGAAAAGCCTCGGTGCTTTGAAAGCCGACGTGCACCTACCGCTCGTTATCAGAGGGCCAAGTGAAGACAAAGCAGCAGGGAACGAGCTGCGGGATGACAGCGGCACAAAAGCCTTGCGCTCCTCCGAACAAAGCGGGCTTGCCGGCAGCTTCAGCATCCTCGCTCATTACTTTCCAACTTCATCAGCATCGTTTCACACGCACACACTCAGGCCAGACTTAACTCGCTGGTTTAAAAAATAAAAACACAAATAAAAATCCACCAAAAGCGTTTAACGTGTCTGGATAACGAGAGGGGGAAGACTCGCTCGGGCTAGTCATTCGGAGTCACCGGAGGGACCTTAAACTGTGAATGGCCGCGTGCTTCGCTGAATCAGAGCGGTGCTGCCTTCACGTGATCCTCGTAAGTTGCCACTTCTCAGGGCTCCGTGTATTTTTTTTGTTTGCTTATAAGTCGTTCTTTCTTTGCGCACAACAATTATAACGATTTATTTGTTTGACATTATATCGTAAAGAAAATTTACCCTGGCTTATCCAGAAGGTTACTGAACTTTAAAAATTATTTTCAAAACTGTGATATTATCTAATAAAACGGAAATCCTCCAGTTTCCCATTCCTCATAAATATATTTGAAAAACCGCAAATGAGATTAATTCTTCAAATTTCATAGGCTCTGGATCCTAGTTTGATGAAGATAAAATGCAGAGATAACACAACCTCTTTTATACTTAACCCTTTGCATGAAATAAAAATGCATTAATACGCATTTTTCCCTTTTTCTTTTTCTTTGCCTTCAACAACTTCCAGTTTGAAGTGACTGAAGAACAAACAGGATGAATTCCTGGATAACAATATCATTAGCAGAATCTCCCTCACTGTGCTGAATGCTGAAACAGCAGAAACCCTGGACTTGCATCTGAAAGCAATATATTTTATCTCCTCGCTTTGTTTCTTAATTTGGTAAGTTTAGTCCCCAGGCGTTTTATAACTGGATATTCTTGTATTTTGCTTATTTATTGTTGTCTTTTTATCTCTTATTCCTCCATTTCTTTTTGCCTAATATATTTCCTGTGGGGGGAAACTTGTTTATTGTGCGTTGTAAATGGGTTAAAAATCTCTTTAGATAGGATCACTAAGACATGGAGCTACTTCTGTAATTATTACTACATTTTACACATACATTTTTTAATCTTGCATTTCATGGGCACTGACTGTTCAACACAGCCTACTTCTATCTTCAGCTAGATGTCTAAGGCATTACACCTACTTAAGTGCTGCATACTACAAATGCTAAATTCTTTATACCCAATTCGTACCTCTTGAACTCTCAGCAACCTGGCAACAATTTTTTTTTGAGTCTTGCATAGCCTTTTTAAATATTCTTAACACGGTGGTCAGATAATATTTGAGTTGAGGAAATGTCAAGAAAACATACACTCACTGGGCATTTCATTTGGTACACCTGTTTAGCTGCTCGTTAACACAAACATCTAATCATCCAATCACGTGTAGACATGGTAAAAAAAACAGGTAAACTTGAATGAGAATGGTAAGAAAGGTGATTACGACTTTGTTGGTGTTGACTTAGAGGTTATAAGTGCCAGACGGTATGGGCTGAGTTTTTCAAAAGCTGTTGATCTACTGGGATTTTTTCACCCAACCATCTCCAGGTTTAACGGAGATGGTTGGGTGGTTTAAATATGACATATCTGTAAAGAGTCACCCAGGTCATGGTAATCTAAGTGTTTAAAAAACATAAATTAGTCCATTCGCTTTTCTTTCCAAGCTTCCTAGAGTGTATGATATGACAACATTTATCAAAGTCTGAGGAATGTTTCCAGTCCTTGTACATGGACTTGCCAGCTGCACTACTTAAAATTATTTGCTCGTGTTTGTGAACACAACTTGCCACGTTTGTTCTGTGAGTCAGCAGATATTTTGTGCAGAAAGTTCAACACGTCACCATCGCAACCAAGAAAGCTGAGTTTTAAAGCAGTGTTTCTCAACCACTATGCAGCGGCACATAGGTGTGCAGTGAGAAATGATCAGGCGTGCAGTGGAAGGTTATCTGGTTCCACCTGATTAGTACTCTATAACAGCGGTCTCCAACCTTTTTTGCGCCATGGACCGGTTTATGTCCGACAATATTTTCATGGACCGGCCTTTAAGGTGTCGCGGATAAATACAACAAAATAAAACTAGTACCGGTGCCCCCCAAAAAAGATTTATTCATAACACACGGGAAAAGACCCAGGGAAAGCGAGTTAACGATAAAAACTATTTTTAAAAAAATGATAAAAACCGATAAAACCCGGAAACCATTCATTTCACACCCGAGCCTCAACTCTGGCGGACTGGGGTTGGGGACCGCTGCTCTAAGCGATCGGCGTGAGTAAGGGGCAGAACAATTACATTCTCTTCCACTAGAGGGCAGTACAACTACCTGCTCTAAATAAATCCGAATCACAATACTTTATTAATCCCTACGGAAATTATGTGGGTTACAGTTGCTCCGAGACAGTAACAGTAACAGACTAAACTATTTAAATAATACAAGAGTTTACAAATTTAAGAAATAGTACAAATATATAAAAATCGCTCAATTATAAATATCAAGAATATTGACAAAGAATTACAAAGCTGAGAATGTTACAGGGGTGGAATATATATGATTGACATTTGACTCTAGCCTGTGTTTTATATGTTTTAAATTATTAAACTTTATTCAAAAGAAATTTATAATGTATTTCAGTGGGAGAATCTTCAAATCTTCATTCAACTTACACATCTTTCAACTTTAACTACTTCCACATACTCACCTACGGACACCATTCAAACAAAGACAAGACCCTGGTCTCTCTAAGAGTTACCGCTGCATTGACATGAGTAGCAAAGGGGGACAAAACCTTGTTGTCTCTCAGCAGCTTTCAAGCTGGAAAAGTGCAAGATCACAGAAACATCAACACTAATTACATAATAGTGATGCTGTGAGACGACACAGTGTGTAATAGCAATAGATAAATATTTGAAAAGAAGAAAGTAGTCGATCTGACATGTGTCCAGGAGAAAATTCGGACCCAGCTGAAAGCCCTCGCATGAGTAGTGGTCAGGAGAAATCTTTTTGAAACCTAGTCCTGAACACTTACCGACAAACCCCAAACCAAGTTGTCTGTAATGTCAATTAATAAAATTAACTACATTTTATTTAAAAATCACCGGTCTTAGATGAACTGTGTTCTCTGATACGAGCAACAAAATAATTAATTCCTGCATCCTCCAAATGTGGGCGTAAATACTAAATTCAGTCTACATGCACACAAATCGGTACACATGAGACTGAACGGATGATGACGCATGTTTGTGTTTGACACCGTGTTAATTTTTTATGTCGACCGTTTCATCAGTATACCTAGGTATACTCTCACGGTCTTAGCACTGACAAGGAAACTAGCAAAAATCAAAACTCGAGAAAAAAAAAAAAACAGTCAGGAAAGATAAGAAGGGAGCAAAGGTCTGTGGCTATTCCCTTTTACAGGGGTTGTCTTGTTGTTGCCTCTCCTGTTTGACCTGTTGTCACTTTCATCTGCACTAAAGCAGGTTAAATAGTTTCACAATGATTTATGTGATCCATGAGCTGACTTTGTGTTATACTGTGATGATCCAGTGTTCCCTTAATTTTTTGGAGCAGTGCTAATCCAGCTAATCCATAAAGGTTTTAGCCTGCAACAAGATCTCACCCCTATCCTTAGCATCCTATTCTGCTGTCATGGCAACAAGACACAGTTCATTAACCTCCAGGATAAGCTTCAAAGCGCACTTATAATAACTCTCACCATCATGCACTGATAAGACCATTCCACAAAGATCTGGACAACAGCAAAAATCAATACAGACAGCCTTCCTTGCATTAACAACAGCACTGCCGCCTCCTCATCTACGGGAAAATTAGCTGTTTTTGCAAAGGTCAACTCCCAGCTCAGTAATAAATTTATGGATCCAGAAGTAGTGGAGCCATCAAACTATTTCATAAATATTCACTCACTCAAGCTGGGATTAACCATCACATCACCTGTCTGTCCATATGGATTGCAATGTACCCTGCTTTCATATCACATAATGGTGAATTATCACATCAGCTTCTTATTTTACAGCAACTACAAACAACCACCCACTACAGAGTTTTGACACTTAACAGAACTACACTAAACACAAAGTGTAGCTCCAGCTCAGCAAAGAGTTGAGTTAATATCAAATTAAGATGGTTAACTTTAGTTGAGCTGCGTAACCTGATAAAATTATAAGAAACCAGGTTAGCCTATTAGGTTAGCGCTTACAGCATCTCCTGACTGCTAGGAGCTAACTGCTAGCAGAAAAAAAGAGTTAAAAAAGCTCCCCGTTACCTTTTTGCGTTACATTCCGATTTGTAGTCGTGACAGTTGCTTAAACAGCCCGCTGCACCCTTAACCGAAGATTGGAGAGGCTGAAAAAGACGAGTGTTTCTGTAAGAAAACCCCCTGTAGACAAACTACTGTTAGCTTGAGGACTCTTTGTTTTGGTTTGGGTGAGCGGAGTTCGCGTGGAATATCGCGAGAAAACAGTTCAGCTTGCTGGCACAGGCGCACAGTGCACATAATAAGAATTACAACAATGACACGACATTTAAATATTTTATTCCGTTTATTCCACTTCATTAGTGTCATACTTCTGACTAAAGTCATTTAAACTATATTTTTTTATATTTTTGAAGTGCATTGCAGCCTAGTTATTTCTGTTGGCTTTGCTGTCAAAAGTAAACAGCGCGCAAACCTGCAATGCAATCATATAAATTAATTTATACATGTAAAAATATATGAAATTAAAAACACGACACATTTGGTCCAAAGTTTTATCTCCTTCAAGATGTAGAAGTCGTTTTTATGAGTGGCCTACAACACCACCTGTCATATAAAAGTGCACGCACAACACGGAAGCTCTGCCTAATCCAAAAAAATTCACAAATATCAGTTTAATAAATAAAATCAGTCTAAATAAATAGAGTAAAAATGCACACTGACAGTAAAGGCAGGCTCACACTTATAAAAGAAACAAGAATCTACAAAGTAGCCTCAAGTTTTGCACCGTGAACAGGGTTCTGGAAATGTTGCTGCGGTCATATAATAATAACAATTAAAAAAAAAAAAAAATCTAAACTCATTCTGACTTGAGGAGCTCGTCCAAAACGTTCAAAGCGTGCTGGATCTCATCAGAAGTCAGATCGCTCAGCTCGTCCATCTCCTTCAGACGCAGCGGCCACCTTCTCCTCCTCCGGCCCGCCGTCTCCCGACTGCTGTTCCGGGCCCCTGCCGTGTGGATACCCCGGAGTCTCATCTGCAGCCACTCCCGGCGCTCCTGCACCTGCTTGTGCTCTCCGAGGTTGTGCATGAACTGGACCTCACTCACTGTCCTTTTACTGTGCACAGATATGTGATATTGCTAGGATCTAATAGTAATGAACTTGTTATGGTGAAAAAAAATCATCTTAAATGATCTGTGAGGATTACCTTAGTGGTCGTCCTTGACAGTGAACAGAGAAGTGTAAAAGGCAGAGTGAAATAAGTAGAATCTTATAGTCACTTTTTCCCATTTTGATTACCTGTTAAAAACAAAAAATACAAAAAGAACAAAACTTCAATATTTTTTTTAAAACCGCCTGAAATGAAAAAAATATCTGACCTTTAGTCTTAAAAGTGTCAATTTATTTTTAAATTTAATCTACCTTGAAACCACTGCACAACCACTACTTAACATATATTAATTTTCTTAATGTATTAATGTATAAATGCTAATATATTACAATAAAGCTTACACAACTAATAACCTTAACTAGGTTCAAGCCTTAGTGGGCCTTGGTTTTAGCCCAAGATGAACTTACCTGTGTTGTAAAGTGAGTCAGCCTGCTTTGGTGGTCGCTCCTATCAGTTATGATTAGCACAGGACTCCCCAAGTTCCTTTTTATATCCCTGGGCTCCTGCCATTGATGAGCTGCCTTCATTATTGCTGTTGATGTCACACCTCTAGCTCGTGGAGGGGGCAGAAGAGGAATGACAACACCTCCTCTGAACTCCAGGCTTTCACTTTTGTCATACGAGAGCAAATAAATGCTTTTGACCACACTTGCGTGTGACCACACACACTTATTTTACACGCACAAACATTTGTCAGAATGCCTGCATTGTTGGTATATTGCAAATCCATTAACTACTTTTATGCACAGGGATTTTGCGCCTGACACATTTTATCTATGTGACTGTGACAGTGCAATTTTTCTAACTGGCACAGAATCGTGTTATAAAGTTACTCATTGTAATAAGATGATGGTAGTGGGACTACACAGAGGGTCTTGTTTCAGGGTCCAAAATTACACATTCCCAAGCTTTTTCATTTTCAGTTCAAACTTCTCTCCACATTCTCAATTTAGCATGCTTCTCTTTTGTTTTTTCTCTATTTCTGTGAGCCATCCAAATCTATTAGTTCACATCTGAAGTGACCTTTTTTGTCTGACTCCCGTGCGCCTCACAACAATAGCAGCAACATTTGGATGGGTTTATGACCCTCATTGACTTATAGTGAGTCGCCCTGGTTACGCCGACTTCTTACCCAAGAATTAACATTATCTTAATGAGTTTGTCTCCCAAAAAAAGAGCTTTTCCACCAAGTTGACGTCAGAGGAAACATCCTGAATCAAAGAGTAAGCAGTAGTTCAGGAGGTGCGTGGCTGGGTGATGCCACTGCCGTCACCGTTTGCAGTGTGTGTTCCCTCTAAGGGGACATGTGCATCTGAACCATGCCAGCAAAATCCCCCCCCCCCCCCCCCCCCCCCCCAACAGCATAGCAAATCCTAACCATTCTTAAAAAAACAAAAACAAACAAACAAACAAAACAACTAAAAAGTGGCTCTGCAATGGCAAATCTCAGGAGCTTGATTTCCCAGTATCAAAGGAGTTGCTTGTATCCTACGAGCTTCACACTCATTAAATTTCTCTATCAGCCAAAACTGATGTATTTCCCATTGATCTAAATGCAGATGTTACTTTAGTTACAGTGCTTAAAAGATGAGCCTGTTACCTTTCGTTGACTTAATATCAGCAGGCGATCGTGGCTCAAGAGTTGGGAGTTCGCCTTGTAATCGGAAGGTTGCCGGTTCGAGCCCCGGCTTGGACAGTCTCAGTCGTTGTGTCCTTGGGCAAGACGCTTCACCTGTTGCCTACTGGTGGTGGTCAGAGGGCCTGGCGGCGCCAGTGTCCGGCAGCCTCGCCTCTGTCAGTGCGCCCCAGGGTGGCTGTGGTTACATTGTAGCTTACCATCACCAGTGTGTGAATGGGTGGATGACTGGATATGTAAAGCGCTTTGGGGTCCTTAGGGACTAGTAAGGCGCTATATAAATACAGGCCATTTACCGTTTACCATTTAATCAAGATCAAGTGTCACAGAAAAAGATGGGATGTCAGCTGTGCCTCGAGGTGACTGCCATAGTAGGTTGGTGCAATATTAATAACACTGAATGAAAACGGAATTTTTGCACTGTTGTTGAACTATTGTATCATCCAGCATACCAACATGAATAAAAAATCATTTTATTTATTTATTCCCCATTAAAGGAAACGGACACCTCGTCCCTCACAGAGTTCACGGTCTCAGTATCATCCAGACACTCAGGGTTTACATGAAGAAATATGAAGAAACACACGATAGAGCTGTTTTCACAAACTGAACAGAAGTGTGGCAAGAAAAAGACAAACACCTCAAAGACGCACGTTTTTTTAGGGGGGAGGTAACAATGTTTAAAACAATAACAATAATAATATTTATATTTATAACAAGGTGCAATAATAACAGTGTGCAATACAAATACACTTATTCTTCTTTTTTATTACTAAGTTATTATACTGTTGTGTTGTTTGTGTTGCGTTGTGATGTGTCATATCGTGTCGTGTTGTGTTATATGTAGTGCCGACGTAGGACAGTTTTCCAATTTCATTGTACTACTGTACTATGTATGACAATAAAGAGTTATCTTATCTTATCTTATCTTATCTTATCTTTTATTCCCTGGTATACTTTTTGACACTTATAAGTAAACGGGTCAATTTGTAGCTTGATTAGTTTTTCATTGTTTCCACTTTACAGTGTTAATACTGAACCACTATAATGTTGTCTGATATTTGCTGTGCTTGTTTTGTTTAATACATTTAAAAAAATTTTTTAGTATTGTTTACAGTTGTTTTACTTGGAATATTTGGCTTTTAAAGAGCTCCTTTATTGTATTTTTACTTCTTAAATATGCACTTTTGTTTTGAGTTAAAAAAAATTTCTCTTGAGCTTTTCAACTGCTGTAACACAATTCAATTCAATTCAATTTTATTTATATAGCGCCAAATCACAACAAAAGTCGCCTCAAGGCGCTTCATAGATACAGAGAAAAGCCCAACAATCATATGACCCTCTATGAGCAAGCACTTTGGCGACAGTGGGAATGAAAAACTCCCTTTTAACAGGAAGAAACCTCCCGCAGAACCAGGCTCAGGGAGGGGCGGGGCCATCTGCTGCGACCGGTTGGGGTGAGAGAAGGAAGACAGGATAAAGACATGCTGTGGAAGAGAGACAGAGATTAATAACAGATATGATTCAATGCAGAGAGGTCTATTAATACAAGAATGAACACACTACACATTTCTCTTCTCTTACATTAGTTTATCTTTGAAACTATATTATAATATATAAATATGTATAATATATATTTTTTCGAGTTGTCCTGTTAGTTTAAACCAAATAGCCCAGTTTCATTTATTGTTGCATTGTTTAATGATGTCTAAATGTTGCATTACTTGCTGGATGCTTGTTGTTCCCTTTGTACTGTACGAAGACATTTAAATAAATAAATACTCTTATCACAATCAAAATGATCATTTCTCTCTTTGTAAAGCATCAGACTCTGACTGGAACATGTAACTGTACTATGTATTTCCTTAACCTTATTTATTGCTTCTCTTGGCTCTCAGGCATACCTCCCATAAGCTTTGATAACAGTTTTGCAGCATTTAGAAGGTAAATGTTTTAAACTATATTAGACAAAAAGCAATATCGTTTTTTTTATCTTTACAAAATCTGAATAATCCTAATTCATCCCTTCCCTGTCTCACTCAGTGCAGCTCTGTCATTTAGACGTCTGGGTTAGTTTTCAGTCACAGGTGTCCCAAGGGTAATTGAGCCACGGGACCAAATAGCTTATACTTGAAAGAAGAAGTCTAGGCCTTATTACGGGCACATACGCTGCATATTAGGTAAGCACAAAGGTATGAGTTTTCTAAATGTGGAGAAGCCGGGGATGTCTATGTCATGACCCGCTGTCGAATTACAGTAAAGCACTGGCTGCTAAATTTGCCAGCATTAAACTGATATTTCACACTACACCTACTGTAATCCGAGAGCTGTTCCTTACTGTAAATTAAACAAAAAACAACGAGTGTCTTATCGCAACGCTTCACAAAATGCAGAAAAAATTATCTCTCGTGAAATGTGATATACTGACCTCTTCTTTTTGAACGAGTAAAAACGGGAATGACGGCATCACTAGTTATGCCAAGCAGCTCAAGCATTCATAACTAAAACGTGAGAGAAGAAGTAAATGTGTCTTATTTATAAATCCACACAGAGACAAATCATTGGTTTTAGATTTACCTGCAGAGCCTTTTGTGTTCAACCATCATGCAAAGCAAACATGTTAATTCAGAAATATTAGCTTTACTCTGAAGTCTGCTGTTGAACCCGTTCATCCAACAAACTGGTCTCGTGTTCAGTGATTAAAGCTGTTTGCATACCAGCCCTGTAAGATTTATGGGGTCTTCTCAGACGGGCTGACCTCCACTCGCCTTGACACTACTACAGCGACCTCTGACCTTAGCTTAGGACCTTGTCATTCTTATTACCTCATGCTCATTCAATGTGTAGAGACTTTCTTATGGCACGCAAAGCAAAAAAGACAAGGAGACTGACAGTGTTGTATTTTACCTTCTGCTTTTCTGTGTTTCTCCTGATATTCTCAAACTGGACAGGAGAAACTGTCTGAGACGGATGTATTCTTTTAATCCTTATTTCTGTCTCCAAGTAAGAAGATGGTTTATTTATATCACCAGAAGGGCAAGTGAGGCTGTAAACAAAGAAGTGAACGGCATTAATGCTAAATAATATAAGCATTAAACTAGGTAAAGGGGTGTAAATAAGGGGATTCCTATTTCAGTTGATGTTTTGGCTTTTAGAAGGTCCCAAGATGACGGCTGACATTGACAAACGATAGAGTGCAAGAGTGGCTCTTTCCAACTGAGACGTAGGGTGTGATTAAAGGCTGTGGATTGTCACACATGTGATTTAAATACTGAAATCTTGAGTTATGGATCATTTTGACCATTTGTGGAAAATGGAATACAGTGAAAACACAGCGTCTGACATAATCACCTTAGCAAACACCATCACCAGCTGGCTCAGTCCAGTCAATTCATATCATCAGATGTTTTACACTGAAAACAGTTGCCGTGGGCAGTTATTTAGAAGTCTATGAAGAAATGGTTTTCTTTCTCTGTAATCTCAGTAAACACTTTCCTGACTACACGTGGGTTACAATCATATTTCTGTCTACGGGGACGTGGGACAACCAACATATTTCCCGTAGGAAGCTGTAAACACTTGTTTCAGATCATCAGTAAACTGAAGGGCAGCACCAAAGCCCAATATCAAAATTACTTCCAACTGTAAATCATGCAACATTAGAAGAGTGCAAGAATAAAAATATGATGGGATTTGAGCAAAACTCATGAAATATGAAATGATGCTATCTATAATAGTTTACTGTAATGATGCAAACATATATAAGGGCTTTTGCTGCAGATGAAAATAGTAACAAAAAGGTTAGATGTCCTGTGAGCAAGTCTGCTAGAAATATGCAGTTTAGTATAAAAGATTGTGACAGTTACAGGTTTTCACTAATGTAAGGCTTTCACAAAATACAGAGGATTGCATTAGTTACGTGAAATGTTATCCCACACTGACTAATGTCTAATCTGAAGCTGAAACTGCTGTGCATCTGTGGGCCACTTTGCCTGCTGCCACTGATGCCTGCTCTATTTGGGGCTGAGGGTCTTGCTGTTGCTCTTCTCCTTTCCATGTATGCACACAGAATGGCGAGGAGGTGGGATTTATGATGTAGGGGTTACGAGCTGTTCATGCCTCTCGCTTCTTCTCCCAGAGATGCACACTGCCACCTGAGGCACTGTTACTACAGTCAGAATTCCCTACACGTAGCCGGACTGATTGCTTTGATAAGGCATTTTCACATTCCACCAATCTCTGCGATTTTGCCAGAGTACATCATTTTATGCCGAAAGAGAAAGTGTTTGTCTGGCAATTTGAAGCAGTCTAACTGCTGAAAAGTAGGTTATTACGATTCATCAGATTCTGGCTTTCAGCTTCATACAGTTTGCTTTTAATAAATTCACTTTATTCTGCTGCTCTCAGCTCTCGGATTGTGAAAACAGCCAAATTGATGGATAAAAAATATCTTGGGAAAGCTGTTACTCTTGCTAAGGAATCCTGAAACCAATTTTTAAAAGCTAAGTCAAGGCACCAGTTTTGAATGTTATCAATCCAACATGGACTGGGCGGTTAAGGTCAGCAGTGACTACCACACAATGTGAACCTGACATCTGTAGAGAGCTTTCAAACTAGAACAGGTAGCTAACTGAATCAAAACAAAGTGTTGGTATCTGTCAGAAATGAGTTAAATTGATTTATGTGGATGCTCTGAGTAAATAAATTATATTGACTTTGGTGCTGTAGTGATGCCAATAAGTCAACACTTAGAGTACTGATTGGGATGAGAAGGCAGTTATTTTATTTTATTATTAAACTATCTTTCTATCCCCCTCTCCCTGTCGGTGTGTTTATGGTGTTTGAGTGTGTGCAAGTTAACCACGCCTTGTGTTTCAGGGGCGGGTCCATCGTTTTCCCGCTCTTCAGCTCCCACACCTGGGATGACTCAGCTGCTCTCTACCTAAGGTGGAGGATTTGATTGTTGATTGTTGAATTGCAAACAGTTAGTGGAATTGTCTCTTATGAATTCTCATGTTTGTCTGATTTGGCTTTTGTTCTCCTGTTCCTTCCTGTACATGAAACCTGGACCATGTAAGCGAGTTGCTCTGAGAGAGGGTATTCTCGTGGAGAGGAGTTGTGGATTTGTCCCCATTAGAGATCTTTAATTGTCTTCTTTTTTCCTCACTGTAAATAAACACAGTGAACTATATATTAGTTCTCCATTGAGTCCAAATCGGACACGACAGGAAGACCTGTCTTTTACGCTGAAACACTCTGGAATAATTCTTTGGTTACTTTAACACTCTGATCCTTTTCCCCCCCTCTTTGCTTTGTTTTTGTGTCTTGTCATCTATTTTTTTTTTCAGTTTGTTCCATACTTTGGTCTTCCTCTGTTGTTTTTCAATTTGCTTATGAATAAATTAACTTGACTAATGGCAAAAGAGCCCAATCTGACAGCAAAATATGTTATAAACATGAGTAGTAGTAAATCTGGCAAATATTTCATACACACTCAAACCACTGTGACGGTAGTTTGAATGCATATGAAAGACATAAAGTCCATCTATCGTCTTCTGCTTATCCACTTTAGGGTCACAGAGGAACTGGAGCCTGTCCCAGCTGCTATAGAGTGAGAAGTGGGGCACACACACTGGGCAGGTTGGCAATCTGTTATAAGACTAATGGAGAGCACGATTCATACTCACATTCACACCTATGGGCAATTTGAAATAGCCAGTTAACCTGACCCTAGTAGCTGCATGTAGGAGTCGGAGTACACAACAGTATACAGGGATATTACAAAAAACTACAAATATCAATAAGGAAGGGGACAAGAAACATGTGAAAGTAATCAAGAGAACAGAGTAAATAGGAAGTAAATCCCATAATACACTATCAAGGCAAACAGGAAACAATCCAAAAGACATATTACTGAATACAAAGTCGAACAAAAGATCGAGACAAAGAGACTCTGGGGGGAGGACAAGGGAAAAAATACAGAAAGACGAGACAGTGAAGGGAAAACACAGGGACTTAATTCAAAGACAGCACCAGAACTGTAAACCATCTAAATCCGCATCCAAAACTCTAAAAAACAAACAAACAAACCTATAACTAGACATAACTTCGACCAACATGTGGACGACACCAACTGTCTGCCATCTATAATCCAGTTTTGAGTTCCCTCCCCAGACGCCTTAACGCCCACTCACATCCTGGGCCATCTGACCTCAGGAATTCGCATGATAAGGTGGGGCTGGGTTTCACAACGAGCTCACCCGAAACCCTGGCTGATTGGGACCCACACCCGATTTCACACCTTGGCTCAGGCGATTAGAGGATCATCAGGGGGTCCTTTTGTCCCTCTTTGGGGGGAAACTCCCACTAGGTTTATATCTGGGACTCTCCACCATTTGACCTTAGAACTGAAGAAGCTTCTCGGATGAGAGGTGAAACGTCTTCAAGTAACTTAAAGAAGTCCAGACGGCTTTTCTTTGCAAGCTTCTTTGACTACGATGACCTGGATGACTGAGAACCTTCACAGACCTATAACTATAGCTTAACTACAACAAGAATAAATGCTTAAAATTACTCAAATTATAATTGAATTTATGCAAAACCTCAACCTAACAATAATAAAAATCTTAAGGCTCTCAAAAAGCAGTGAAACCAAACACATCACCATGAGTGCGAAAGATAAAAAGAAATTTAACTTAAGAGTGAAAGTTTTTAAGTAGTCCATCTTGAGCTTTAAGGAAACAAGAAAAAAATATATCTGGCTTCAAAGTCAGATTTTCAGTCAGTTTGAAGGAATGAATGAATAATAATGAAGAAATATGTGATGTGTAAATGTGGATGTTGGAGACTTTTTTATATAAGGACTGTGCAGCATGGCATTAAATATAGACCTCACATCTAAAAGCTTCTTTCAGGACACAGAGACACGCACACACAGTAATGCTGTGAACTGTCATCTGGAGTGCAACAGTGGTAGATTGGGAGGGAAGCAATTTAAGACCAAAACACCTGAAGGGAAATATACCTCCACACACACACGTAGACACACACATACTCGCACATACACACATACCCCTTCTCTCTGAGCTTCGATGCCTAGCTCCATGTGGTTGGCATGGAAACAGAAAAACTCCCCCCAGATGAAAATGAGATGCCCCCAATACGATTCACGTGGGAGCACAATGGGAACATTAAGATGAGGAATTATAGGAATAACATCCAACATGCTAATGCCTTTGATAGGTCTTCATTGTCAGTCTTCACATGAGGAGATTTAAATCAGTCCACATGTTAGACCCCACCAAAAAACAATGATTATTCCACATGTGTCAGAGCTTATTGTTGCTATTTTAGTATCTAAATTCTTTTGTAAACCCACAACAGAGTGAAAAGAGTAGAAATCTCACCCTGAGGCAAAGTATCGTCTGAGTCATACGTGTTAATCACCCCCATCAGCCCCCACAGACTGCGGTCATTTAGAGCTGAAGGGCAGCAAAAGTCTTACTCATAGCATCCTTCAAACTCCCAGGCAGACCAAAAATAGCTGACAATTTTGGGAGTCTGCATGGCAACACAAAACATACTTCTGGTATATGTGCAAAGTTCCCAGGGAAAGGGTTTTATACATATATATATATATATATATATATATATATATATATATATATATAAAATTCCCAAGACTTTGCTCCGAACTCTCTGGAAAAATTCAAATTAACTTCTGCTACTAGAAGATTCACGCTGATGCTTACCTATAAATGTGGGTGAAAGGTTTCAGCTGATCACAGTAACAAGTTGTTAAGGGCCTCTTATTGTGAGGTGCTACAGCAGATGAACAGTATCTGAAGTGTCAAAAATAAGTAGCTGCAGTAAAAGCAAACCTGTAATAGTCTTCAGGAGAACTATTCCTGAAGACTATTGAAAGAAATTACAGGAGCGCTTTGCTAAGACAGTTCAAGCTGTGTTGTTTGGCGGCTCAAGACTTCTGCGTTGTATATTGCTATGTTGAGCCCCAAATCTGCCCATAAGTTATAATAGAACCACAGTTCAGTAATTTCTTTGGAAAAAGCAATGGTAGAGGGAGATTTATATATTATATATCTAAATATATAATTTAGATATATTTAGCCATTTTCTCACCAATTTTTCACGCTTTTTTTCTCCAAAATTTGCCACTTTAATGTAAAAAAACCCGTTATTTTTTCATGGACTTTTTATACCCACCAACGCCATGCCCCTTAATTTTTTTAATACGTTGTTGTGAGTATATGTCTTAAAGTGTAGTTTAAAATACTATTGGTAAAAGTATTTGGTCTACCACTAGGTGACAGTGTTTCACTAGGTGAAAGTGTTAGTGTGCTTGCCCTTAGTGGGAAACAAGAAAACTGCTTACTTGTTGGGTCCTGTTGCGGAGTTTGTGTTGTTCTCTCACAGTCCAGAAACATGTTCATAAAGTCTGATGGAAATAAATCAGCCTTCGGTATGAGTCTAAACACCTCTCTGTCTTTCTTTGTGATGGACTGGTAACCTGTGACAGCAGGGAAATGTAAACTATTTAAAAGCAAACAAACCCAATTTTATACACTTAGCTTTTCTACTGCATTATGTCTAAATTTTTAATACGCGTTCCACTAACTCTTAAGAGTCGGGATTTAACAGAAGTCCGTGAACGCCGCATGAACTCTCGGCGGTCCCTTTGAAGTGCAGTTTGTGGCTGGAGCTGAAGCTGCCCTCGGAGGTAACTATTAGCCTATGATAAAAATGTTTCTGTATAATGATATTATAATTTTCAGGCTGTAGCGCCCTCCCTAATAGTTTACCTACGAAATTGACTTTTAAAACCTCGACTTTCAGTCTGTTCTTCTGATAATTCACCACGGGTTTTTTCCACTTCTTAACCTGGGATAGGCTAAAGCTCCCACCCCCACCCGCCGCCACCTTGAACTGGAAAAAAGGTGAGTGAACATCCATTACCCTGTAATATAGTCATTTTAACTCGTGTTGCTAATCCCCAGATTCAGTTACACTGATCGCTACAATGTTACACACTCCACTTGTACTTAGAATCTTCAAATAAAAGTAAAGATAGCATATCCTTGCTTGGTCTTACAACCATCCTTATATAGGAGCATACTGATTTAGGCACCATAATTTATAATAAGGTACAGAAAGGGGAAGAAACGTGTGGAGAAGCACACGAAATGCTTCCATTCAGTACGGTTTCAGTCGCTGATTCGTAGCATTCCCCTCACCTGTTAGGATGGAGTGAAGTGTTAAAGGCAGGCTAGAGGATGTGAGTGAAGTTGGCCCCCCCACCTTCTTCAAATCCAACAAAAGTGGTATCAAACGTTTGTGCTGCAAAATTTTTCGTTTGTGCTGCTATCATTTTAAAGATATTAATAAAAAATTCTAGAGGTCATCAGAGGTCAACCAGCCCAAATGTAATGTTCATCTAGACATTTTCAGAGAAGAAGTCACTTGGATGAGAGACGAAACGTTTCTCCCACTGAAAATGTCCAGATGAACAGAATCAACCTTTTGGGATTTATTTACCTGGATGATTAAGCACGCATCAAGACGTTATTTTATTATTTTTAAAATGATAGCGGCACACACGAAAATTTTTGAAGCACAAACCAGCACAAACGTTTGACATGAATTTTGTTTGATTTAATTAATGTGGGGGGGCTGGTTGACCTCTGATGACCTCTAGAAATTTTTAATAATATCTTTAAAATGATAGCAGCACAAACGAAACTTTTTGCAGCACAAACATTTGATACCACTTTTGTTGGATTTGAAGAAGGTGGTGGTGGTGGTGGTGGTGGGGGGGGGGGGGGGGGGGCAACTTCACTCACATAGGAAGAGGTGGCAAAAGTGTACACATTATGTACTTAAATAAAAGCGCTGAAAAAGGTACAGATTCAAATTCTTTACTCAAGTAAAAGTGAAAAAGTACAGGTTCTGAAATGTACTCAAAGTAAGAAAGAGATAAGATAAGATGAGACTTTATTGATCCCACAATTGTCACCTCCGCTCACGTACAGATATCAGAAGGAAATACAAAAATACAAATAAGTACAATCAATGAAAAAAAGTAAGATAATACACTATATACAATGGTAGCATACACAGTATGTGATTATGGATATGGTTGAAAATATGCAAGACATAAACTATATAGCTTGACATAACTATTGTACCATTACTATTCCTATGTATAGACATGTACACACTAAATATACATATGTGTACATATACATACACATACCTGCACATGTCCGTACACATGGAAGGTCCATTATGCATGAAGTGGTGACCGTGGATGGTCACAGTGTCCAGTGACTTATGACATCGTGATTGAGGAGTTATAGAGTCTAACTGCTGTTGGGATGAATGATCTGCGAAAGCGCTCCTTCCTGCAGCGAGGGTGTTTCAGTCTCTGACTAAAGGAGCTGCTCAGCCCACTCACATACTCATGCAGTGGGTGATGTGGGTTGTTCACGATGGATGTCAGCTTTACTAACATCCTCCTCTCGCCAACCACCTCCACAGTCTCCAGGGGACATCCCAGCACGGAGCTAGACCTCCGCACCAGTTTGTCAATCCTGCTCCTGTCCCTGTCCGTGCATCCACTCCCCCAGCAGGCCACTGCGTAGAAAAGGGCAGATGCTACCACAGTGTCATAGAATGTCCTTAACAGAGTCCTGCAGACTCCGAAGGACCTCAGTCTCCTCAGCAGGTGGAGTCGACTCTGGCCCTTCTAATACAGGACGTCTGTATTTGTAGTCCAGTCCAGTTTATTGTTGAGGTGAACACCCAGGTACTTATAAGAGTCCACTATCTCAATGTCTTTCCCTTGGATGTTCACCGGTGTTGTAAAAGTAAAAGAAAAACTTCATTTCAGTCTAAATTTTTAATCTCATAAATGTCTTCTGCATGAGTCACTAGTAGGGATGGGTACCGGTATCGGTTCTGACATAAACGGTAGTAACCAGACCGAAAAGCAGCGCACATTTCGGTGCTTTATTTCTGTGCTTTTTTTTCCTGAGATGTCATACACTTTGGATTCTAGCCAATCATTTTACCTTTCCAAGGATAGTAGGCGGGTCCAGGTACGTACGTTCTTTTAGAGCAGAGCTACAGATTAAAAACGCCCAAGGCAAAGCGGTCAAAAGTCTGGCTGCAAACTCAGAAGCCTGCAACAAGTGCTTTAAGGTGATACTGTGCAAAGGAGGTAACTCCTCGAATCTGATGAAACACCTGGCGACGTATAGCATTTTGTTAAAAGCCAAGAAATGTATTTGATATCTTGGTGCGAGACCTCACACCGTGCACATCTACTGCGGGTGGGTTGCCTGTTATCAGACCCGGAGTTAGCAACATCCCCCAAAAACCCGAAGAGGAGAGTCCTGGCCCCTAGCCCTGCCAGTGTAGCAGAAATGATGAGGATGATGATGGCAGCAGCAGCCGTTCTTCTCTGAGTGAGTCGCTTAATCTTGTTCATGTGTAATTTACATTGAGTAGGCTAACCACGTTATTACATTAATGCAGTAAGGTGAACTAGCAAACACCGTCGTAGTTACATGCGGCTGTCTTCTTGTTTGATGGCAGATGCTCCCTTCACCCTGGCCAAAAAGGCTAAAATGACCAAAGAAAAAGTGGAAAACAGCTAAACATGAGAGGTTTTTGGACAGAGTTTGTGTTTTTTCCATTGTTTAAGCACTGCTTCCAGCCAAGAGTGATACCATAAATGCCCCATAGCTGCAGAAAAGGCTAACATTGTTATCTTTTCACAAAAAACAGCTGAACATGAGAGGTTTTTGGACAAATTTTGTGTTCTCCATTCTTTAAGCACCGGTTCGAGCACCGTTTAAGCACCGGCACCATTTCAAAAGTACCGGTTTGGTACTGGTATCGGATAAAACCTAAACGATACCCATTCCTAGTCACTAGTAGAACATGAGATGGTGGCTTCTTATCCCTTCTGAGATATTTTTTTAGTTTAGTTTAGTTTTTTGTGTGTTTTTATCACTGCTGGCACAATGAGACTGCGCCTGCAGCCATTCACGTTGCACAAGTAGTCCCGCTCCTCCCTGATACCACATCCACACATGTTGTTGCAAGAAGGTTTGCTGTGTCTCCCACTACAATCTCAAGAGATACCAGGAGAAGTGGTGTTACGTGAGAGGAGCTGGTCAGGGCTATAAAATGACATCAAACTAGCAGCAGGACCAGTATCTGCCCAAGGAGCACTGCTGGAGGCCTAGAAAAGGACCAAAACAGGACAATTCCCAGCCTCATGTGGCGAAAGGGTAAAGGCAGTTCTTGTATAATGAAGGTATTCATTTCACTGATGGCCCTCATGTTCCCCAGATTTGAATCAAATTAAGAATCTGGGATGTTACGAGCATCCAAAGCTGCCAAAAAGCACCACAGAGTTTCAGGAGCTCATCGGTGACCTGATTTAGCTCTGAGATGAGCCTGATCTTTCGACAGTGTCCCAGAGGGTCTTATGGACATGGGGTCCATAAACATGACTCATCCACATTATCCACAAGTTTGATCAGGATTTCAATTTTTAATGTTGTTGGTATGATTTTGAAAACAGTCCCGAAAGCATTGCTGATTTTGGTTTCCAATGACTGTTGTTACCTATTAATCTTCTCATCAAATTATGTAATGCAAAGTATTCAGGATTCTTTGAGTGTTGTGTCTCTTTCTGATATAATGTAAAGTGTGGGAGAGTTTGTGTAATGCTTTAGGCTCTTGGTAAGGCTCTAAACAAAAACATAGCACACTTAGTGATATGACATCAATATTATTGAATGGTATGTTTGTCTTTGCTGTAATAAAATTAATTAGTTATACAAAAATGAACCGTAAACTTGATGTATTTGAGAGTAATCTACTTTCCTTTTCCTGTTAAACAGAATCATGATTGACTTTGAGGAGGCAGACTTCATTTTGGAAAATCAGAAAAGAAAAAGAAAAAAAGATCTCAAAAAAGACAAAAAACACAAAACCAACATGACTGCGAAACCACAAGAGAGCATCCAGAAGAAAAAGAAAAACTCGCAGCTCAAAGAAGAAAAGAAGGAAAGGAAACAAAAGAAAAAGGAAAAGAAGAAAGAAAGGCAAAGAAGGAGATTGGCCTTAGAGCTAGACAGCAGTGTTGTGTTTAAACAGTGCGGTAGTGCCCAGGAAAAACCTTTTGAGAAGCCCGAAGCATCAAAGCCGCAACAAAATGAAAAGCTGAAGCCTGATCGTCTGACTCAAGACTCCAAAAAGAAACGCAAAAGAAAAAAAAAAGTGGCGTTTGATGTGTCACCCCGTTACATCCGTGTCAAACGGCCTAAATTTGCGTCATCGTCCACCAAAGAGGAGGCAGCTGTGAAAGACGCTGAGAGCTGTTCACAGGACGCAGCGACGGGGAACAGCCAGAGTTGCGATCAGGAGTCTCAGAGCACCAGTGATAACATCAACAGCCAGGACTTGTTTATTACCCAGAAGACTTTCAGAACATCGCTCTCCGAACCCTCCAGCGGGGAAGTCAATGACGGAGCCCTTATGCTATCTCCTCAGTTGCGAACACAGCAAGGCGAGTGTCAACAGCTTAAACAATTTCATGAAGAATCAGAAAAATGGCCACATGACTCACAGCCTCATCAGCTCTTTGTGCAGACAAACCCAGAAGAACCTGAAGAAGGTAAAGGACATCATAAGATACATGAGCAGAGAAAAAAGTCCCTTCTGAAACAAGAAAACACAAACTTATCTGGAGAGCAAAGAGTCTCACGTTCAGTGCGTTTAAAGCTCAGTGAGGGGCATCCTTTCCTGGAGGAGCCAATCATTGTCGACTCCTCCCTGGATCTTGGAGAGCGTTCCCCTTCATGCCTGCCACATATTAATAAGTCATTACTTCCTGCCAGGTCCACAGTGAGCTCTTCCACACAGACAGAAAACTTCTTCACCACTGAGCTCTCCTCCTACCTCAGCTTCTGCCAGAAAAGTAGACCAGCTGTTTGTTTCGATGACGTGAAACCTTTAGACCTGAGCCTTCCACACAGGGTGAGAAAAGACCGCGGGAGCTGTTTGTCAGTAATGGAGGTCAACCGTGAAGGAGAAGGAGGCATGGGTCCATCTGGGTCTTCACTTGTGAAAGAAAATCAGGTGCTTTTGGGTCGAGGAGAAACAACTCCCAGTCCACAGTTGTCCGAATCTGATCAAAAGTCTGCTGATACAACGACATCCAGCGAGGACAGCGAGCAGCCGTGCCGCGCTGGCAAGCTGGACCCGATTCAGGTGATACCACGTGATCCTATTTGTGTAGTTACAGAGCAACAGATGATAAATTCATCTTACATATTGAACTTTATATTACAAAATTCAGAGCTAACACCAGATATCTTTTTATGTGTTTTTCAGCTTCAAGCCTCTTGAAATTGCAGTTCTCTCTTTTTTTTCACAAAAATACTGAAAATACTGACGTAAGGTGTCCCACTGATGGGAATTCTGCTGTTTTATCCTGTTTGTGAAAAAAATGTAATGTACAGCTCTTTTAGGAGATTACTGGGAGATTTTAAAAAATAAAAGTATGACTGTAAAGATTAGTTTGTGGAAGGTTTAAGTGTAAGAACCATGATAAAATATGAAAAACAGATTTAACAGTTACAAATTATTGATATTTATTTTCCCATTCTATGCCACTCAAAGCCTATCCTGTATCCTATTTTTTACTAAAAGCATTCAATATAAACACACACTCACCAGCAGAGTGGCGGCAGGATCAGTTAACCAGCTCTAAGGACACTCTCACGCTAGTAGCGACTACAGGTGGGTTTTGATTATCGATTTATCGATTAAAATCGATTCTAGCTTGGATAACGTGATATCGATTCATTAAAATCCTGAATCGATTTTTAAATCTAAATTTATTTTGAATCTCAGGTTGAACCTTACAAAATTTCAGCAACCACCAAACAGCTAAAACAGTAAATGAGAGCAGGTACACGGATTCTGCACAAAGACGTAAACACAAAGCGCGGAGATGTGGCTTTCTCACCCGACGGCACGGACATGGAAGCCGACAGCTCGCTGATTCTGATGTTTCGGCGAGTCCGCGCTTTGTGTTCACGCCCTTTTTGTGCTAGATTCAGAAGCTGTAGGTTTTTATCTCTCTCCAAACAATATTGACTGAACCAGCAGCAAAAGAAGATCCAAACTGTACTTCACACTAAACATCGTCATGAATTCCCTCCCAGTTTTGCTGTTTTGCTTCCACCACAATAAAATCACACTTCATGCAGAGCTCGCTGTCTCTCTCTCTCTCTCTCTCTCTCTCTCGCTTGCTTATTACACACAAGTCTACCGTTGTTTACAGGCTGTCGGACGCTGTTTTTCCCCCCCTTTTACTCACTTCTGAAAAGAAAGCCTAATTTCTGCTGTTCAATTATGAACAAATTTAAACTTTTTAAAATTATGCAAAATTGCAAAACGCTTAGCTGTGTTGCAATTCTGTAACCTTGCTCTGCTTCACTTCAGCAGCATCAGGTAATGTTCATGTGTTGATTAATGGTTTTCTTTCGTTTTGATCTACTGCAGAATATTTTTAAGGTCATCTGCTATAAAATCCCAGGCCAGGAAAATCTCCTTCATGTTTTTCTGTGTTACTTTGACACAAAGGCATCTGCTGTGATGCTCACACCTTTGATAAAGTCTCGCAAGTGTCAGCTTTCTTTTTATAGATATAAAAATATGGAAATGTACTGATACGTGATCAGAATTATAGTATTTCTGACTGAGGCAAAATTTCCCCGATTAAAATTGAATCGAATCGTGGATCGAATCGATTCGGGACCTTGTGGATCAGAATCGAATCGATTCTAGAAATCAGTGACGATACCCAGCCCTAGTAGCGACCGTTGTGTTGTTCAAAGCTTTAGGAGCAGGGATAGCTCAGTAGGTAGCGTGGTGGCCCCATGATCGGAAGGTCGGGGGTTCGAGTCCACTGAACGGCTACCCTGAGTATGACTCTTTTGACAAGTTGCAAAAATTTGTGTCACGTAGATGTCCGAGTTGTTGGCAGGGCCGATAAAAAGTATTAAATGGTAAATGGCCTGTATTTATATAGCGCCTTACTAGTCCCTAAGGACCCCAAAGCGCTTTACATATCCAGTCATCCACCCATTCACGCACACGTTCACACACTGGTGATGGTAAGCTACAATGTAACCACAGCCACCCTGGGGCGCACTGACAGAGGTTATTAATTCAGTAAGGACTAGATGTTACAATCCCGGACAATGCATGAAGATTCATTCACTTTTTTAAACATCTCTCAATCTGTCACATTTCTCTTATCACCCTTAAAAATACTGGTGACCAGCAGTGCTACCCCTCAGCCTATTTTGACATTATAAACACTTAGAAATTTCTGTTTTTGCTGAGCAGTAAGAAATATTTATCAGGAGAACTTTGTAGAATGATCTGAAAAGGAGTAACTGAAGTTTCTTCCACTGTTCAGTAACACTGTGACTTTTTTTGGTCCTCAGGTCAGAGCGGTCCAGATGAAACTCAACGAATCCTTCTTTTTCAAACCCAAAGGAGAGGGACGGTCACCCAGGCCTGAGTCACCGCTGATGAAACTCTCTCAGGGCAGAGACACTAAAAGGAGGAAGAGTCGCTGAGGTCACAAGGTTTTAATATAGGCTGCTATTAGCCCTGTTGGCTGACGTCAACAAATAAGATGTGACGTTTGTGTTGACGTTAGTGGCCAATATTTATCTGTTCAGTCGTATCAATTTCGTGCTGACTAAATGTTCAGAATTTCATCTGAAAGCCTTTAAAAACTTTTATATAAGATTTTTTGCTTCCCTGGAACAATTAAATGAAATCGTTACTGCAACACGAACAAACAAAGAAGACACATTAATATGGACCTAGAACTTCACAATTGGAGCACGCTTAAACTTTCCTAGCAGACACCATCTAACGTCTGGAAAACTGTTCAATTTTATGAGCTTCAGCTGAGAAGCGGCGTGTGTCAAGTGTCGAGCCTGTGCCTGAGGGTCTTTAAGTAGAAGGACAGTGACATTAACACTATCAGTGAGCTCAGGTATTTTATTCTATATGCTGTAAAGTTCTGATATACATTATATGGACAACAGTATTCAGTTCAGGTGTTTTCAGTCCCATTATCATAAGGTTAAAACATCATACACCCAGATGTGCAGTCTGCCTTTACAAATATGAACATGGTCTTGTAACATCAGCACAAACACTGTGTGCTGGGAGCTTCATGGCTGAGCAGCTCCTGTACGTGTAACGTGTAGCTGTACGTTTATCCAAATACTATATGTTAGGAACATGAACAGAAGAAACATGCTTCCATTAAAATTAAAATAAACTTCTGGGTTAGAAATTACTGATTACTGTCTTTTGACCTGTTGTTCTAAAGTTTTTAGTATTCTGTCATGTTTTTTTTAATTGCTCTGTAAGTTTGTCCGGCAGTGGCAGTTTTTTGTCATGTCGCTATGACAGCATGTCGTAGTTCATAACATCATAACAAATAATCTGTTGTTAAAGTTTATTTATTGTGACGTAGTAGAAGTTCACTTTCCGTTGAGTGTTGATGCAGTATTTACCAAGTTCTTAAATGGTGTTAAATAAAGATCTTTATTATTTAAGCCTGTCTGCCAGCAGAGTTTGTGTGTTCTGCTATGAAACATGGAGAATATGTGAAGATGAATTAAGACCTTATATTCAACCAAGTGCTACAAAAGGCAAGCTACATGAGCAACAGATGTTTTAAAATGATCTCAGTGTTTTCAGATGGATTAGTGAGAGTACAGATCCAGAGGTGGGCCAGACCCACCATCGCAGACAAGGAGAACATGCTTGCAGATACGTTCTGATGCACAAACTACTGAATAAATGTCAGGTGATGTATTACATGTGTTTTGCTTGCACAAATGAAACATACTCTTTGAACAGCAGTGGTGCAGAGGTAATCCAGCACCTCCGTCTCATTGGACAAAAAGCTTTTTGTCAGAGTCCAGTCGGTTGCTGTTATTGCTTAAATGTCTCTAAAGCATCCCAGAGTCTGATCCTGGGAAAGCTTCACTCCTCACTGGTCTCAGCCTCACATCTCACAGCAATCAGATATGGAAGATTGAATTCAGAGCTCTCTTTTTCCTAATTATTCTTCTGAAACCAATTTTATTTCAATTCTTACTTTTAATCATTCTGGAAACAAGATAAAACAGATAAAAAGTTACTTTGTTGAAACACACCTCTTTCTTCTCCGCTTGTGTTTTCACGTTTCCCTAAAATCCTCCAAAATCAGTGTAATTCAGTCCAAGTCATAAAGTGGCCACCAGGGGTCAGCTGTTGCAATACAAGATGGGCTTAACAGCATGAAAACAACACAACTATTGTCACTTTAAATGGTCCCGTCCCAACTGATGGCCTATAAAAAGGTGTTTTACCAAGGTGTCACACAAGAAACATTTCACGATGTGTAAAACCAATAAGTTGTCTCAAGACCTTCACAACCTTATTGCTGCAAAACATTGCTCCCTTTTTTTGTGATAGCCAGCTTCCCGCTCGCTTCCCTAACTGCAGCTGATGCGACAGGGCTTTGGCGCAGGTTTGCTGCCGTTGCTGCAACTAGGAACCGGGGAATATGGAGGAGTGAGGTGTGAACAGTGTTGGGGAGTAACGGAATACATGTACCGCCGTTACGTATTTAAAATACAAAATATGAGTAACTGTATTCCGTTACAGTTACCGTTTAAAAAGGTGGTATTTAGAATACAGTTACTTTGTTGAAATAAATGGATTACACGGCGGTACTTCCCTGTTTCATATTGTGGCGGGTCAGGCCTGTTTGGGTTTTGTTTGACAGCTACGTTCTGTTGTTCCAGGCGGCAGTGTTACGGTTGCCATGGTTACAGGGTGACGCTCTCTCTGCGTGTTTCCTGGGTGAGAGAGCGCCTTTTGTTGTTGTTGTGCTAAGCTAATAGGCAGAATGCTACAGGCATAGCTCTAAAGAATGTAGCATCATGGGCAGTGTAGTCCGTGCTGCAGGGAGAATGGACTGCCATACACGTTATGTGTCTGTGGGCGTGAGGAGGGAGGTAAAGGAAAAGTATGAGCTGTCATCGAGCAAAAACGGGAGCTGGAAGCATGTAAATATAATAATAACCACTGCAGCCAAGAAGAGTGCCTGACGAGCCCAGTTGTAAGTAAGCTATTAAGACTCGACTGTACGCTGTGTTCGTGTTTTCCTCCAAAAACAATAAGTTCCGTTGGAGCAGCCTTTCAACGCCTCTCTCTGTCTCTCACAAGCAAAGTTGACCCAGACAACAAAGTAAAGCTAGTTTTCAGCTACGAGCCCGACACAGAACCCACCGTATTAGCCAGAGGTCCCTTTACTTAACCTTCAGTAACAGTAATAAATCACAGCAATAGTACATTCATGTAGTTGTAAACAGCATGATAATATATTAAGTAATCCAAAGTATTCAGAATACGTTACTCTCATTGAGTAACGTAACGGAATACGTTACAGAATACATTTTGGGGCATGTATTCTGTATTCTGTAATGGAATACATTTTAAAAGTAACCTTCCCAACACTGGGTGTGAATGATTTTAATTTTTGTTCTCGGTTGTGGGTGTTTGTGGAGTGCATGTTCAAAATAGTTGGGAATGGAAGCAGCTGAGCATGCTAGTTGATTATGCTTTTCATATCTGATAGTGCAATTGTTAGTACCTTGATATCTTTGGAATCAGATATCTGGGCCTAAATCCTGAGAAGCCATGAAAACTCTCCAGTAAGCTCCCATCCAAAAGCATGGCGTGGTCTGCTGGTTCCATTCTGCGGCCGTGTCGTTCTTTAATGATGAGGCAGGAAATGGACCCAAAGATGCAGACTTAGAGGCAACCTTGAATAACCAAAGACTGACCTTTATTTAGTTGGCAGCTGCAAACCCATAGTACAAATGAAGACAGAGATGAACTAAATCAAGGAAGTACTACAGCAAAACAGAACTAGGGGAACATAGGAGGACAGGAAAAACTTAACACCTAACAATATCAGAATAAAAACATAACCTAGGCAAAGGTAACATCCAAACTGAAAACTCCAAAAATATAAAAAGGAGAATATCAAACGGGAAACTGGGTCCAAAACAAAATGCCCGGTACAAAACCCAGGCTGCAGCTGTCTTATAAAATTGCTAGCATGGGTTAACATAACACAAAGCTTTATTATGCTTGATCATGAACTCTGAAGAGCTTTATTTATCATCGTTCTGCAGATTGGTCATTGATGCAAAAGCTTTTTGAGCCCAGGTGACGCTCTGGCTCACACAGATGCGCTTCCCGGTGGCTGTACCGATCCTGCAGGAAGATTACAAGAGAGTTAGGACAGAAGATACCACGCTGTGCCTTGTGTTTTCATGCATTCTGTTTTGTGTTTTACTGTAATTAGTCATTGTGGTGACATACACAAATGCTTTTTCCAGACAGGCGCTGTGAGTCTTGATGACAGAGACTATTTTCTTCTGTGGTATCCTTCCAGTAAAGAATTTGAGACAGCATTGTCCAGGAGACATTTGAAGCAAATGTTGAGCTAAAAGGAAAAAATAATAATAAAAAGACAGTAAAAAATTCAGTTTCATAGCAGCATGTGTGAAAGGTGTTGAGCATTGTTGCTGAAACTGACAGTCTTTAAATAGAAAGGCAGTGACATTAACACTGTCAGAGAGCTCAGGTCCTTTATAATATACACTGATGATGTTTTAAAATAACTTATCAGCCCAAGATTACATTTTAAACAGAGTGGAGTTGCTTTCGAAGTTTTGTAAAATGTAAAATGCATTAACAATAATAAGTTAAAGTTAACCAAATATAATCTGAGGTTCAACTGATCTGAACATTGATTGAACTGAAAGACAATAAAAAAGATTTTTAAACACCACAGTTATTTAGGGATTTCTTAAAGCCAGCAGAACTTTTGTTCCCTTCTGACTCTACTAACACTCACTGAACATGAACTATCAGCTCCCATTAAACCCTTCAACCAGAACTCAAGTGACAGTAATCTGTATCGATTAGAATAAACACAACCTTAGTTGTGATCATACTCATTATAATGGTCCTAAACGACTCGTGGCAAGATAACTAGCTAATACTGCAGAATTGTTCTTTAGTGATGCAAATATCCATTTGGGGCTCATTTAACCAGCTGGTAATGCAGCTGTGAGGATGATATTATTTTCAACATGTTTTGTAAACTAAGAGAAAAAGGTGATTCAGAATCTTGAAAATGACATTTCTAAAATGCAGTTGCACAAAATAGAAAAAATCATAATAAATCCCTCCAAAAAGTTTCATAACAGATTAAAATGCAGCAGATAGAACTGATTAACGACAATAATTTTATTTAAAACCAGATAAAAACAGGTATAATTGGTCTAAATTTCAGGAGCAGGAGCATTTCTCCATACACTCCCCTGCACTACTATCTGACTGGCCCAGGAGCCGCCACCAGTCCCCTCTGAGGCCTTCCTCAAACCCCAGCCTCAATTCATGCTCAAACCATCTGCCATTATCTACTAGAAATGCTGTCAAACCTTTATGCGGATGTGGTCCCAGTTAATTTATCTGAAGTATAATGTTCACTCGTTTTCTCAGTGTAACTTGTAAAGGTTACGACCAATCAAATAAAAACATTAAAGGGCCTCAGATTACATTTATCTTCAGACTGTAAAGCAGACTGACAGACTTACGCACAGCAGCGCAGTAATAAACCGTGAGCAGCAGAAGCAGCAGTCCCACTGTGGCCTTCATGTTTACTCCTCTCTGGATGTGATGATGTCCTTCGGCTGTTGCTGTAAGTGATCTGAATGTTTAATGCAGTCTCACGCTCACATAAAGGGCCATTATAATTTGTTTGTCACGGTGAGTTTTTCCTGTCACCTAAACACAAAGATTAGAAATCACCAACCAAGCGACATCTCTGCAGCTACTCCACACTGCATACAGAGACAGATAACATCAAGAGATATAAATGTATTCGATTCAACTAAGTAGTCACATTTAAAATATATTAATCTGAAATGAGATGACCCAAATGCATACTGTACAAGGAGAAAACGCACCTTTTATGAGGACAGTCCAAAGTCCAAAGGATGCAACAAGTCCAAACAGTGCGAAAAAAGCAAAATAAGTCCAAGAAACAGACAAGAAGCACACAAAGGCAGATCACTGAGGAGTTAAAGAAATGCCACCTCAAAGATTAAAGGGAGATGGCTGTAAAAACAGGATTATGTAACAATAGGAGATGGGAGGGAAACTAAGGAGAGCAAATGGGAAAGAAGAAAAACAACACAGAGGAAGTAAAACTTGACACAAGACACAAAAGAAACAAGCTAACACATTAAAACAGGAAGTAAGTAAACACTGAAGCCAGGACACAGAAAATAGACTCTGGGAAACACTGGAAAAGGCTTTGAGACTAACACAAAGAACTACAACGAATAAACCTGAAGGCAAAATACTAAACAGGAAACAAACAGGAAACAAAAGTTAATCAAGAGATTACAATGGAAAACTAAAAATGAAAGTAATTGAGAGACAAGCTCTAAATAATCCTACAATCCACAAACTCCCATGATGGAAAAACATGAACATGTCACGAAAAGAAAGGAGTGAAAGAATAATTCCAGTTTTTTTCTTCCATTTCTATTTCTTTTTTCTAACATGCCTCTATTAACCCTTACAATCCATATGGGCTTCACTAGGAAACAACATAACAAACATTTAGCAGAGTCAAATGACTTCACAGTAGTCATGGGCACCTGCTCCAATCAGAAGCTGGGTGGTGTGAGGCTACGTCCGCACGTACACGGGTATTTTTGAAAACGGAGATTTTCCGTTTTAGTTTTACAAAATAATCCCGTCCACACGTAAAAGCAGAAATGAAGGAAAACGCTGCTAAGAACATGCCAAAGCAAAAGGTGGCGCTATATTCCTAACCGTGTAGAAATGTTGGCCAATCAGAAGTCTAGAAGCCTCAGTGGGAAAAAGTAAACAAAGCTGGGGCATAGAAGCAGAACGAGTAGTGATGGGATTTCCATCTCTTTTTAGAGAACCGGCTCTTTCGGTTCGGCTCACTAAAAAGAGCCGGCTCTTTTGGCTCCGAACCAGCTCTTCAGGTTGTTTTGTTGCTTTAATTAATTTATTATTAACAATAATATAAAATTATGCACAAAAGGAATTACTAATGTAAAAAAAAAGTGGTTTTATTTATATATGTTTATATATATAAATATATGTGGTGGCCCCTAGAGACAAAACACGTACAAACTCCAAAAAGTTCAACACTGCCCCTAGCATCCTGGAGCACTTCTGTTGTCTTTTGTTCACTCCACATAAAATAATAAGTAATAAATAAATCATATAATACAAAAATCAACTATTCACATTTCAACTTTTAACTATTTAAATTTTCAGCTTTTTCTTTTCAAACAAATTTAAAGTGAAACAACACAAAACACTGCAAACCACAACACAATTAAATATAAATTAAAATATGAAAACAAAAAGAAGATCATATTCTCTGTCATATGGACCTGCATGAATAAACTTTCTGAATCCTTTATCATCTGCAACTGAAAATAGTTGTGGATGATTACTATACCTTTCTAATGTGATGCTGTTGCCCCTGGCTCTCTTTCTCTCTCTTTCCCTCCTGCTCTGTTCTTGTGTTACTGCAAGTGTAACTACCGCACCTCCTCCCTCTTCCTAGCGCAAAGCACAAGGCTCGCATGCGGAGTGAAGCGGAAAGAGAGGGTGGGTTTTCATGAGCTGTATGCTAAAATCATCAATATAAAAACAATGAAAGGCTTGAACTACTTCAGTTGTGTGTAATGAATCTAAAATATATGAAAGTCTAATGTTTATCAGTACATTACAGAAAATAATGAACTTTATCACAAAATCATAATTTTTTGAGAAGGACCTGTACACTTTGACACACATTGGAACTGTTAGCAAAAGGAAGAGTTACTGAATTTTACAGGAAAAAATATCATTAATATGTCCCAACTTCATGGAACAAAGATATAAGAAAGTGAGGACAGGGCAGAGAGGTATTTGCATGATCACCAAGAGCCATTTCATAAACTGGAGTTCAAGGCTCACGTGTAAATTATATCGTAAACCAGAAGCACTCCACCACAGTAGTTCACTCTCTGGGCAGTATTTACTTTTAAGTGAAAAGCATTATATTCTGTTTATATTCATTGTGTTTTCTTTGTTCTTTTTAATCATACTAGAAGTTTGTAGTGCAGTAAAAATCTGATCAAGGTAGACGGACAGGTTTTCACTTACACAAGCATTACACAGTATTCATTTGTAAATAACTGGACACGAAAAACTAGAGATAAAAAAATGTGATATAATATTATACTGCGGTGTATTTCGAACAAACTAGGCAGTTTATTGTCTTTCTCTTGATGATACTTTCTTTTCTTTTTTTTAAAGGCTCAAACTATTTGTTATGAAAGCAAAACAAACAAACTGATGTTGTATAAATTGATTCAGGATTATTTACTTCGAGTCCAGAAATCATAGCTGACTCATCAGATCCAGTTGTGACATTAGCTATAGTTTCCGCGGAGGGTACTTGGTTCTGTATGACAGCACAGCTTTTAGGTTGAATTCAAGCGCTTGAGTACAGTGGATGATTACTATACCTTTCTAATGTGACGTTGTTGTCCCTGGCTCTCTTTCTCTCCCTCCCGCTCTGTTCCTGTGCTACTGTGTAACTACCGCCCCTCCCCCCTCTTCCCAGCGTAAAGCACAAGGCTCGCATGCTGAGTGAAGTGGAAAAAAAGTGCGAGAGAGAGGGTGAGAGAAAGAAAAAAAAACAAAACACGGCTCGTGATAAGGAGCCGGCTCGCGTCGTTCACGTCAAAGAACCGGCTCTAAGAGCCATTTCGTTTGCGACCGACCCATCACTAAGAACGAGTGGTATGTGTGGAGGGACAGTAACTGTGTGTGTATATGTAAGCATTTAAACACTGCAGAGAGTACAACTAACAGTAACAGTATTGTAGAAATTTATTTCACCGAAACAATAACGTGGCGCACAGTGTGATGTAAAAAAAGGCGCACACCTTTGACGCTCCGTTTTCTCCGTTTTCCTCCTCCACGCATAAATGCAAAAACGGAGTTTTCAAAAATATCCACCCTGGCCGGAGTTTTTAAAAATCTCCGTTTTTAGTGACCAAAAACACCGTTTACGTGTGGACGAAAGGTGCAAACGCATAGAAAAATCTGCGTTTTCAAAAATACCCGGGTACGTGTGGACGTAGCCTGAGGTTCCATATGTCCCAAAATTACACTCACTTGACACTTTCTCTGGTACGACGTGCCTTTATCAGGTTTTCCCCATTTTACCGTCAGAGCTGTCTCAGTTCTTCATGGCACAGATTCAAAAAGATGCTGAAAACATTTCAGAATTTGGTGAGCAAATTGTGTTCTGTTCATCCATGATGTGTCTCTCCTGTTCCAGCACATCCCAAAGGTCCTCCTTTGGATTGGATGGACGTGGAGCCCATTTGAGTACACTGACCTCACTGTCATGAGCCTTCTGTATAAGAAGTCATTACTTCCTTCCAGGTCCACAGTGAGCCTTTCCACACAGACAGAAAACTTTTTCACCACTCAGCTCTCCTCCTATCTCAGCTTCTGCTAGAAAAATAGACCAGCTTGATTAGAGGACCTGAAGCCTTTAGACCCGAGCCTTCCACACAGGGTGAGAAAGGACCACGGGAGCTGTTTGTCAGTAATGGAGGTCCAGGTGTCTGATATGGAGTGTCCAGAGCAGTCATAAAGATTACATGAATATACGCTGACCTCATTATTTGAAACTCTGGCCATGTTTAATGTAAGTCTCTGCGATGTAACAATACACATGTAACAGGAAATAAGGATAAAGACAGTAATGTAAGTAAGTAATTTTATTTAGGACTTTGTTACCAGGTCACAAAAATAAGTACGGATGTCACAAAGATGTCTGAGTTTTTAACAGGGCCCATAACAACTATTAAAAAATATATAAAACACATGAAGTTTCATTCACCTTTCATTCCTCGAGTTAAATTAAATTTTATTAATACAGCGCCATGCATTTCGCAATCTGTCAGATTTCTTTTGTCACCTTTAAGAATGGTTGAAGTCGCATTCTTTTAGCAGCCAGCAGGGGGCATCTCCTGTTCAAGAAAGGAAATATCACCGCTGATGAAACTCTCTCAGGCAGATAAATTAAAAGCAGTAAAAGCAGGAAGAGGTGACTGGTTGCTAAACTGCAGTTCATGCAAAGATATATATATATATATATATATATATATATATATATATATATATATATATATATAATAATTATTATTTTATTATTTTTTTTAAAATTATTATTATGGGCTGATATTAGCCCTGCTGGCCGATATCGACATATCAGCAAATAAGATGGCATATTTTAATGTGAGTAGTCAATATTTATCTGTACAATCATATCACATTGGTGCTGACGAAATGTTCAAATTTTAATCTGAAAGCCTTAAAAAAAATTTATACTAGATATTTTTCTTTCCGCGAACAATTTAATGACATTATTAAAACACAAACAAACAAAGAACACTAAAAAAAAAAATTAAAGATAAAAATTGTAATTTCACATGTTGATATAGACAAAAATTTATAACCGCAGCTATCTTAAACTTCTCTAGCACACAGCGAAACGTCTGGAAGTTCAGTTTTAATAGCTGTAAGCTGAAACGCAGTTCATGTCAACGGTGTTGAGCGCTGCTGCAGAAACTCATCAGAACACGAGAGGTCATGTTCAGGTTACACGAAACAACCGCTGTTTTCGGCCTCACTCCTAATCAGAAGGCCCTGTGTCCGCTACCAGTGTGATAGGCTACTGGATTTTTTTTTTGGCAGGGAAAAGATGAAGTGTGGAAATTTCTCGTTAAAAAACAAAACAAAACAAAAAAATAAACGCCCGATTCAAAGCCGAACATTTTTATTGAAAAAACATGAGTGCGTGGGTTGTTGTTTTTTTAATATATATACACAAAACATTTTGTAAAATACAGTCATTATAAAATTTCTGTTAGCATGGGTTAACATAACAGCTTTATTATGGCTGATCATGAACTCTGAAGAGTATTCATTTATCACCGATCTGCTTTTGCTTAAAAGCTTCTTGAGCCCAGGTGACGCTCTGGCTCACACAGATGTGCTTCCCCATGGCTGTACCGATCCTGCAGGAAGATTACAAAAGAGTTAGGACAGAAGATACCACGCTGTGCCTCGCGTGTTTATGGACTCTGAGTTTTTTTGTTTTTGTTGCAGTTGGTGGGGTTTTTTTTTCGGGTTTTCTTCTTCTTCTTCTTTTTTTGCCTGTCCCATTCGGTACTTTAGCAACCGGGATTATTGTCTGAAGGCCAAGAAAGATGCCCAACTGATTTATTTTTCCATTTATTTTTGGTCATGGCTTTGCCAAATTGCTCCACTTGATAGATCTTAATAATAAAATTATTATTATTATTATTATTATTATTATTATTATTATTATTATTATTAGGGAAAGAAAAACAGGTGAACAGGGACAGTGAGAGAAGACCCTAAAAAAGCATGCACACTGTTTTGTGTTCAGAAATTACGATTACTGTAATTACTCATTGTGGTGACATACACAAATGCTTTTTCCAGACAGGCGCTGTGAGTCTTGATGACAGAGACTATTTTCTTCAGTGGTATCCTTCCAGTAAAGAATTTGAAACAGCATTGTCCAGGAGACATCAGAAGCAATCCTTGAGCTGAAAGAAAAAATAAAAAGACAGTAATAAATTCAGTTTAATAGCAGCATGTGTCAAAAGTGTTGAGCACTCAGCCTGGGACTCAGTCTTTAAATAGAAAGGCAGTGACATTAACACTATCAGAGCGCTGAGGTCCTTTATTATATACACTGTAAACTTCTGATGTATATGGACAATAGTACTGTAACTCGATGCCACAACCACAGAAACTCATGTAGTTACAGATGGGGGGACCTCCTCTGGCATTAACATCAGCCCAAAAACTATGTGCTGGGAGCTTCATAGCATTGCTCTCCATGGCTGAGCTATATGTGTAATTTGTTAGTGACCCAGTAGTGTTGTACATATAATATATGTCAGAAATATGAACAAAGGAAGCATGCTTTCTTTAGAACAAAAATAAAGTCTTTCTTCCTCTGGTTATTATCTTTCGACCTGTTGTTCAGTTCAAACTATCACCTCGTTTCTAAACACGCCACAGCTTATTTTTATTATCTGGATCAAACGGTCATAAAGTAAACACATACATAACCTCACGTCATGTATGTGATAAAAGCAAAAGTTTGTCTTTGCAACATTTTAACGTGTTTTGTCATCAAACTCAAAACATTTGAAAATGAATTTTTAAAATAACGCATCGCCCTTTTGAAGTTTTGTAATAACCTCACCCACGTAATGTGAAGTTCATTCACAGTAATCAGTAAAAGTTTTTAACTTGTAACTCATTTAAGTTATGATGATTGTTAATAAAATGAGATAAAAATCGAATAAAAACATTCAAGAGGGCATTTATCCCCAGTTAAAAGCAGACTGGTTGACTTACGTGTAGCATCGCAGTAATAAACCGTGAGCAGCAGAAGCAGCAGTCCCACTGTGGCCTTCATGTTGATTTCACTCTGGATGTGATGATGTCCTTCGGCTGTCGCTCTAGAAAGTTAACTGAATACTTAATGCTTTGTCACGCTGATACAAAGGGCAGTCTTAACAGATCTATTATAGTGAGTTGCCTTTTTGGGTAACAGGAAGTGTAAGAGACACACCACCACTTAAACATGCAGATTAAAGATCACTCACCAAGCAACACCTCTGCAGCTTCTCCACATCGATTATGGAAACAGATAACATCAACGATGTTCCATCTATTCAAATCAGCTGAGAACGATGACCACATTTTTTTTTTTTTAATTAAAGTAATTTTGTTTGAGAAGACATGAGTAACAGCATAATGCCTGTTTATTTCTGCCGTACGATTCTTTATAATCCCCCAAAGCTGATTCTGTTCATCTGGACATAGCGTTTTCAGTGCAAGAAACATTTTGTCGCTCATCCAATTACTTGTTTAGTCTCAGCTCGACTGCAGGTTTCCCCAACCTTATAACCAGTATATTTGCATAATGACTGAAACTAGCACCACTGACTAATAATGGGCCGTGAGGTCAGTTTCACGATCATTAATATGCTAGCTATCATGACCTCCTTTATAATGTTTGTGTGACAAAGTGGGTGAGAACACCTTCTTAGTTAACATTCTTGTGTTGATTTAGCCATATCTCATATGTATTCTGTAGTAGGCAAACGTGTACTATCCCGGGTTTGTTTATGTTTCGCACTGTTACAGATTATTTAATGTAACATCTTGGTTTAAATCAACTCTGACAAGTTTGTTAATTGTCTAGTTTGAACTCACCTAACCTACCTGTGTGCCGGGAACAATAGGCAGAAATGTATTTTCAATTCCCGTATTTATAGCGTCCAGGTTAGTCTGAGATCACAGAAAGAGACCAGGTCAAGAAGGGGGAGAATTCTTGTAATTTGCCTCTATATTTGTTGAGAAATGGATTTATTGTTGTGATATGTATTGACTACACCTTAGTTTTTATAGCTAATAAAGAGTAGCATTATACGTTTATGAGAATGGTAATATTTGTCTTACCTACTGCATGGAATAGTTCAGAGGAGAAGTTGTTTGGATAGCAGGAGAGCTCTGGTGTTAGTGGGAGAAAGGACCAGGTCAGTATAGCTGTGTGCATGTGACCATAATTTCTGCTGATTTAAGTTCAGTTATGTTTATTTTTACTGAGTTAACTATGAAGTTGACTTTCTTATTTATTTTTGTAAATATTGTTTGGTCACAAAAATGGTGAATACATCACTCGCTACACTGGACAGCATGGTTGCTACTTATTCTCCAGCCAAATGACTCTACAGTAGTGGGCACCCGCTACAATCAGCAATGACAGTAACTCGTCACTCGGATGGTGACAGGTTGCATATGTGCACACATATATATTTTTTGATTTGATTTTATTGATTAGCATCCAAATATCTCAGTGAAGACAGAATAAAGATCTACCACAATGCAAGAAAGCATGAGACGAGGCTAATCAAAAGGTATTGGCTGAAGCATTTGCTTATTACGCCAACCCTTTTAACAAAAGATCTTTTTGCATGCAGCTCCTGTACACAGGGCTCGAAGCAAAGAATAAAACAAAGCAAAAACAAAACAAACAAACAAAAAAAAAACTTTCCACCTTAGATAAGTAACTACATCAAAGCAAAAGAATCAAGAGTTTGTTTTTGTTTTTTTTGCTCTTTTCATTCTTGATATATATATTTTTCTAATACTCTATTTTTAAACATGTTTTTAAACAAGGAAAATGAACTACACCTTTTTAAATCACTGTCATAACTATTCCACAGGTTAACTCCTCTAACAGAAACACATCTCTGCTTTATATTTGTCCTTATCTTGTTTTTTTTTTTTTTTTAAAGAAATCTGTTCCCCTTAAGTCATATTGACTCTCTCTGACTTTGAACAGCTTCTGAGTACTGGAGCAAGTTATTTTGTGCTTTATACATTATCTGTGCCATTTTATATTCAACTAAATCATAAAATTATTATAAAAAATCATATACATTCAGTGAACACACTTATGCACACTGTACTGAGTTGGACCATATTTATTGTATCACGTTTTTCATTGCATAGATTCAAAAAGGTGCTGAAAACATTAGATTTTTTATCCATATTGACATGATAACATCACACACTTCCTGCAGATTTATTGATATTATTTATTCATTTGAATCTCCTGCTCCAGCTGTCGTGGAACTTTGTAAATAAAGTCTGCACCACGGTAGGAGCTGCGATCAAGCTATTTATTACTGCACGCAGGAGGTCACACACACACATCAAAACATAACAGATTCAATAAGTTCTCACAGATGTGGCAGCCTTTTATCATTTACTTTAACTCATTGAAAACACTTACAACAGACTAAACTTTTGTACCACAGGGTTCCCTTTTGTTATGGTTTTGGGAGGGAGTTGATTTTTTAAATTATTATTTTTTTGTTTGTTTGTTTTTTTGTTTTTCTTCCTTTTTTTTCCTTTTTTTTCTTTCTTTTTTCTGTTTTATTGTTATCATCCGAATTTTAATGGCCTAATTTGTTTTGATATATGTCTTTATATCGGTTGGTACTTGCTGTATTGGGCCTGATATGTCAAATTACATGTGCAAAACTTTATAAATAAAGAGGGGGAAAAAAAACCAAACATCTTAAGCAGGCAGATATACAAAAATCATACAGTAAGATTCTAAACACATAAATCTAAATGTGAGGATAAACTAGAATTTTTCCATAACACAACAAATCTCAAAAGTCAGCTATTGGACATCTACTCTCCCTAGTGTTTATACTGTCAGAGTGCAGGCAGATTCAGTTTTAGACCGTTAGAGTCCACATGTGCCCAGTGAGCAATGTCATTTGTTCAAAAACACACTGCAATTAAAGTGTATCCTTTTCATTTAAAATTTCCGTGTGTTCATATAGTTGTGGTTTATGTACACTCAATCTGGCCATAATGAGTGTATGTAAATTTCTGACCACAGTATTAGAGAGATTCCTGGAGGGCATCGAAAGCAAAACAATCGTGGGTTTACTTAGAAAATACAGTCATTATAAAATTGCTGTTTAATCTGTTCACAGATTAAAATAACTGGAGCTTTATTATGGTTGACCATAAAAAAAAGCTGGCCTCCTGAGGGATCATGCTGGAGAAGTGCAGAACGCCTCAATGGTCTGTCTCATAAATCTGGAAGACACTTTTTCTAGTCGTTCCTGTTCATTTTTGTAATTTACTCCATAAAAGTCACAACAAAAAGAATTTCTTTCCTGAGATCCTCTTCTTTCACTGCAGCCGCCTTCAGTAAACTCTGCATTCCCATTCATGAACGTTTCTCTTGATTGTCGAGTTTGAGAATGATACACGTTTCTCCTCAAGATGTGAGGGAAAATATTCTGCAATCATCCACTTTTTAAAAAATCTTCTGTCTTCTCTAATACAAGTTAGACATTAAACTGCTTATTCGTCACGTAATACCAGGAACAGGCCTCACTTGGCCATGAAACTGCTCTCACTCAATTGTTCAGTTGCTTTAAGCCTCTGAAAATGGAGGACTGTGAATAAAAATGCCTACAAGTCTTTATTAAAATTATACATCTGTTGATCCCCTTCACTGTTTCAGTTCAAATCCAGTGGTGAAATTGCAAAATATATGGTAAAAAAAAGGGCAAAATGTAGCATGTATTGTTCCAGGAGCGAAAAACTTATGACCCCATATCAGGCTATGTTGTGCTCAGTAGGTAGAGTGGTCGCCCCATAATTGGAAGGTCGGGGTTTGAATCCCCTGAGCAAGGTACAGTCCCTACACACGGCTCCCTGGACACCTGATTAGTGGCTGCACACTGCTTCACTGAGTGAAAGGGTTAAATGCAGAGAGATTGATTTATTTATTTATGTCCTTGGGCAAGACACTTTACCCTACCGCCTACTGGTGTTGGCCAGAGGGGCCGATGGCGCGATATGGCAGCCTCGCTTCTGTCAGTCTGCCCCAGGGCAGCTGTGGCTACAACCGTAGCTTGCCTCCACCAGTGTATGAATGCGAGAGTGAATGAATAGTGGCATTGTAAAGCGCTTTGGGTGCCTTGAAAAGCGCTATATAAATGCAATCCATTATTATTATTATTATTATTAAAGGAAGAAAGTTTTTAAAGTTGGTGATCAGCAGGAGCTCAAGTGCATGCAGAAGGTACTCAGAGTCTAGCTCAGTGAGGCAGAGAAGCCTTGCAGGAGTCAGCGCAGACTGTACTTCCTCAGAAGGCTGGTGTCCTTCAACATCTGCAAAATGCTGCTGCAGATTTTCTATCGGCACGAAGAAGAGGGGCATTTCACACCTGTACAAAATTGTGAGGAAGGCAGGCTTCATTGTAGGAGCTGGATATCCTGACATCAGTGCCTGTCTGTCTATGTTGTGACAAACTTTTCAAATGTTTTCTCACTTCATACCCGGACAAACGGCTGACCTGTGCGGTTTTAATACTTCGTTAACTATTCACTAACTTTCTTAATGTTTAATTCCCCACGATGAAACCTCTTTCACTAAGTTAAAAACATCCATGCATGTTCTTACACTTACACTTCGTGTACACTCGTCCTGAGATTCCTGAGTTCAAAAAAAGAATTAAAAGTCCCCAAATTAATGTGACACAACATACACTCATCATCAACGTGAAACTTCTGACCACAACTGCAGATGCTTGTTTTTTTTTTTATTGAAACATTCTTGGAGAGGATCGCAAGCAAATCAAGAGCACATGGGTTTATTTATGCTTTGCAAAGCGTCGTGTAAAATACAGTCATTATAAAAAATGCTGGCAGTGAAGAATAACATAACAGAGCCTGTTATTATGCTTGATCGTGGACACTGAAGGGCATTGTTAGCCACTGCTCTGCTCTTTGTTAAAAGCATTTTGAGCCCAGGTGACACTGTGGCCCACGCAGAAGCGTTTTCCTTTGGCTGTATGGATCCTGCAGGGATATTACAAAAGAGTTAGTACTGAAAATATTACGCTGTGTCTCAATAAAATGTTCGTGCGATTTGTTTTGTGTTCAGAAACTGTTATTATTAATCTAATTACTCATTGTGGTGACATACACAAATGCTTTTTCCAGACAGCCGCTGTGAGTCTTGGTGACAGAGACTATGTTCTTCAGTGGTATGCGTTCTGTAAAGAAATGGAAACAGCATTCTCCAGGAGCTGTCTCATCCAATGCTTCAGCTGGAAGACAGAAAAAGAGCCACATCAGTTCAGTGACCTCAGCATCCTTCATGTTAAAAGTATGTGAATCTTAGCAGGTTGGATTAACCTGCTAAGAAGCCTCTGGACAAAAAATATGTTAGTTATGAGTGTACAACTCACGATAACAAGCTAACCCTGCAAAATCCATCTTAGTTGACACCGTGCAAAACCTCATCCTTGAGATAGACCACATGTTACAGAGTTAAAGTGACATCTGAAAACCTAATGTCATGTCTGTGGTACAAATGCATCTTTGTTACGCATGCATATTTTATAACCAAAGCCAAAAAAAATGCATTTACTCAAAATAACAGCACACCAAAAATCATAACTAATCTGAGGTTAATTTAGTCAAATGCAAACCTTGTAAGTCATGCAATTTATGATGACTACTATTAAATTAGATAAAAATTTAAATAAAAACATCAAAGTGCCTCAGGTGTAATTTATCCTTAGCCACATGCAGACTGACAGACTTACGTCCAGCAGCCCAGCAATAAACCGTGAGCAGCAGAAGCAGCAGTCCCACTGTGGCCTTCATGGTGACTTCACTCTGGATGTGATGATGTTCTTTGTCGTTCTAAAAAGTGATCTGAAAGTTTAATGCTTTGCCACACTCATAAGTAGGGCAGTCTTAACAGATCTGTCGTAGTGACTTGCCTTTTTGGGTAAAAGGAAGTGTAAGAGACACAGATGCAGATCACTTAAACGTGTAGATTAAAAATCACCCATCAAGCAACACCTCTGCAGCTGAGTATAGAAATAGATAACATCAAGGATGTAACATGGATTCAACTCAACCAACAACGATCACTCCATTTTCACTACCATATATTCTCGAGTCACATGACTCTACAGCCTGCTTCACTCAGAAGCAATGGAAGCAAAATGGAAATTTTCCATTTCTAAAAAAATGAAATGATAAACAGCTGAGGTTCCAGACCCCCCAACATCACAGTCACCTGACACTTTATCAGCCATACCTTGATCACACCAGGTTGAATCAATCTGGCTTCAGAACTGACTCAAGCACTCATGCCTCAGGTTCAACAAGATACTGGAGGTTTTGGTCCATGTTGACATCAAATAGTTGCTGCAGATTTGTTGGTTGCACATCCATCAAGCCCCAAAGGTTCTCCATTTGAATGTGAAGGCCATTTGAGTACCGTGAGTGCGCTGTCATCTTCAAGAAACCAGTTTCAGATGATTTGAGCTTCATGACATGGCACATGGGTGCAGACCTAGGGTTGTGAGTTTTTTGTGGGCAAGCCTGGGACCACGACAACTATCCTGGTAGATGCAGCTATCAGTCAATGGGTAAACTGTGGTTAAAATGTAATGGATGTGGTCACTAAGAGGCCCAATAAAATATCCCACACCCCATGACACCACCACCAGCAGACAAGGTAGGATGGATCTCATGTATTTGAACCAAATTCTTAATCCACCATCAGGCAGACTAACCAGACAAAGCCCATCTTCTTCATGCTTTGATATGTTGTGCGTTCAGAGATACTCTTCTGTATCTGCCTGTTACGTGTCTGCAGGCTGCATGTTTTCTTTCCCTCTCCTTTTGTTTGCCGTTCCCTTGGGTCGCAGACTGCAGGCTGATGTCAATCTGGGCACGTCCAACTAATTAGAGGAGGGAGACCCTGATTGGACAATCCAGGAGTGCACACCTTGATAAGGAGACTCACCTGTGGCTGGGGGTGGGCTCTTTTCCCTCCTTTGAGTTGTTTGGTACATGTGTGAAGTTTCTCTGCGGTCCTTCTTTTGTTTGATGATTGTGGTGGGAGTAAAGTGGACTAAGTAAGTTTGGGGACCCCATACACTTACTCACGTAGAGTCTTTTTGTTAGAAACACTAGGTAAGTAGGTTGGTGCCACCCATGTAATTTAGAGCTCGTTTTGAGTTGAGGTTTAGGGTCTTTCCCTCTTGTTTTTGCTTTAATAGCTCAGCTAAGTTTTGGTTTTGTCTTTTTGGTGTTTTTTGGCACAACCTAACTGTCCCTTTCTCCCCCACATTTGTTGTTTGAATTTGGGGTATTTATTTTGTGAGAGCGCTGCCATTAAACCTTTTTCATAACACCTGTACAAAGTTTCTGGAGTTGTTGTGTTATCCCCTCCTGCCCTCGAGGAGACGTATCACTGCCATTGCTTTTCTATCAGCTCGAAGAAGATGAAGAGGCTGCTTTTAGCTTCTCCCGTGACACAAGGGGCCACCACAACTAGTTTAGTTGTTAGTAGTTTGATTTGGTTTTACACAGGATGCCTTTCCTGACACAACCTCAAACAGCATTTGAGCTCGAATCAAACCAGCATTTTTTTTTTCCAGCCAAGCAAACGTGACAACTGAATGAAAGCTAGTCTGGCCTTTCTCCTCTGACCTCTCACATCAAAAGTGTATTTTTACCCAAAGAACCGCTTACAAGATATTTTCTATTATTTAGACCGAACTCTGACATGGCTGTGTGGAGAAGCTCCCAGCCCGTCTGGCACCAACAGCCAAAGTTCAAAGCTACCTTAATTCATCTTCTTTTGTCATTTAGACGCCCAATTTAATTTTTGTCAAATTGTCTTGACCAAGTGCACACGCCTAAATACGGAGCCCCGCAGGGGACATGGGAGAAAAAAAATTAAGACGGACTTTTGCGAGATCTCGCAAAACTAACTCGGGATCTCGCAGGACTTTTGCGAGATCTCGCAAAACTAACTCGGGATCTCGCAGGACTTTTGCGAGATCTCGCAAAACTAACTCGGGATCTCGCAGGACTTTTGCGAGATCTCGCAAAACTAACTCGGGATCTCGCAAAAGTTTTAGCCGCATTCCTCCCATTAGCTCCGAGCTAATGGGAGGTTGAGACCTACTACAGCCGGGAGGAACACCGCTTTCCCGGCACATCGTGCCTCGACCGCCCGGTCGGCTTCGAGCCAGCGTCTGAAGAATGCGGCTAAAACGTTTGCGAGATCTCGCGTTAGTTTTGCGAGATCTCGCGTTAGTTTTGCGAGATCTCGCAAAAGTCCGTCTTAATTTTTTTTTCTCCCATGTCCCCTGCGGGGCTCCGTACCTAAATGCACCAACGATTGGCTGATTAGTATTACAGTTTTTTCTGATGGCTTGAGCACATTTTTTGTAACTATTGGCTATTTTTGCAAAACTCTACACACAAATAAGAAAACTCTTCACCCAATCAGCAAAACATTGTAGTTTTCTTGTAAAAGCGAATAACCCTGCTTAACTCTCCACACCTTTGTAAAAATGGCATTTTTGTATCCAACAGTTAACACAAGCCATCATATTAATAAGCACACAATGCACCAACTACACACTGATGGTATGAATAAACAACACATCTGGCTTTTGCTCTCTCTGTGCACAAGGTAGGCTATGTCAGTTTGAGCTCATACTTTTGTCATAGATCCGTAAGCATAAAGGGATCCAAACTTCAAGTACTATTATTCACACACATCAAAACAAACACAAGTGTTTATTTCAAAGTATGGGATTATTTGCAATCGCCATATTGACTATATGGGTTTCTTGGTCTGCAGTGAACATGCTTCCTCTGCCCCAGCATCTGGTCATCTAGCAATTCTGTAAAGTAACAATTTCAGTATTTTTACATCTATGGTATTGTTGTGTTTCTCATTGGCATACGGCAGTGCTACAAATCTTAGTGCAAAGTGACTGCACTAACCGATTCTCATTTCAAAATGTCCTTATGATACTTGCTACAGTGTAGCGGCTTGAGTTAGGCTGGACCCGTTGGCCAGCTTCCCTCAGGGTCATTCCACGGTTGATTACATGGTCCACTAATGTAGCTCTGATGTCATCAGCAATTCTATGTCTTACTCTTCCTCTCCTCCCTCCTCGTCCTCCTCTTGCTCCTCCTTGTCCTTGTCGTCCTCTTCTTCCTACTTCTTCACCTCCACGTCCTCTTGCTCGGCCTCCTCTACTTCTCACTCTTCCTGCTCCCTCCATTGTACTCCACACACAGAGCTTACCTGTATTATAATGCTTAGGCTGATTGCAAAGTGAACTAATTATCTAAAAAAGTTTTCACATGTGACAGTGTGCCGGACAGTTGGCAAAATAGTGTAAATAATGGCCTTAAACGTGTGTAGTTTTGCTAGGAGTGCGTTGATCATTTGGAAATTGAGTGTAAAGCAGTGAGTTGTGTTTACAGTTCTGCAAAAAGAGTGCTGTGCAGTGGATTGTAGCTACAGGTTTGCAAAGTGTGTGTTACAAAATGGCAAACTGAGTGCAAAGCAGTGTTTGTGCTTTTAGTTTTGCAAACTCAGTGAGTGGTTTTGCTATAAGTATTAATAGTTTTAGAAATTGTGCTGTAAGAATCACAGTTAGGGTTTAAGCATTCAGAAAAAACTGTAATAAGCAGTTGAACAGTAAGTAATAAAGTGGGTAGTGCACTCTTTTATAAGTCTTTGCAACTTTGGATTTGAATTCAGTTGTGAAAAACAGATTATCCATTTTTATATTCCAGCATGCACGTGTGCTCTTACTGGTGCTTCACTGACAGCTGAGCCTTAGTCAACGCGGTTGCATGTGGTGTGGATTTATTTCTGAAAGCATTATTTAATGAATTCCACAGAACAGAGCAGCTATGGGAAAGTCATGCAAAACAAACAGAAACAAACACCAGTCAAAACTGTTTTATTCACAAGTGAAGGACAGTTCAGAGATGAACAGGCGCAGACAAATGTTTAACCGCAGCCTTTAGTTCCTGTTCATGTGTTGGTGTGACGAGCATTAGTCGGTCAGACCGTAACCACTGCAACTGTTATCACAGGAACAAATTTTCTCTCTTTTGCATCAAACATCATTTGGGTTGCTCTGCACCAGAAGAGACTGAAGTAAAACACAAAAAGCAAATACCTTAACCCTGTCGCTGGCCTCCGTGCTGCTTTGTGGTTGACGACCCAGAAAAATATTTCATCACCATTTTCTGAAGTTCAGCTGTAAGTGAAGCCAGAAACAAAAAACTGCATTTATACACTAATTTCACCATGAAATTTGAATAGGAGTTGCACTTTCCTCCTTATCTGTAACGATTTTGGAATTATAGAGCCACAAAAAACAGTGTGTCATCCCTCCCATCACATTCCCCCACTTCAGAAAAGTCTTAAATGTGTATATATTTAATGTAAAACAGAAGTCAGTGCCTCAAAATGTTGGAATTGTGATTAAAACAGTAGAGTGGTCAACGAGGTGACTGAAGTGCACTGTGAGGAGGCGTTTCCTTGAAAGAAAGCAGTGAATCATTATTACGAGAAAACTGAAACAATGATGAAGTAAAAAGTTGCAGTAAAGTGTCTCTAACCTTCTAGCAGCCCCAGTAAATGAGAGGCAGATCTGAGAAATTAGAATGTACTCTTTTAACCACAGCCCAGCACCTTTCGCGATACCATCTCAACTGATATAGCTGACAGCGACAAACAGAAACGATTGTGTGAGATTGCTATTTGTGTGTTCCATTGTAAGCCTGTTGCCCCTGATCTTATCACAAGGAAGCAGCTTGTGGTTCAGAGAGGAATCCACACAACGACTGCATATCTGGGTATTGTAAAATTGTCAAATATAATACCCATAACACAACGCATGGGTCTGGGTAATGTGCGTGGTGCGTCTGTAATTTCACACATTTGCGTGTGTGAAATTCCACAGATCAGCATAAAATTACAGCTATGATTCTCAGCTCTGGTCTCACCTACACAGTTTTAAATAAAAAGTAAAGCTAAAGGTTATTCAAAGTAAAAGCCTCCAACCTTAATACACAAATACACATATCTGTCTTTTTTAAGCATAATTCAGAGTGAAGTTATTTATTGTGTTTTTTCTTTGTATTTGATCATGAGACCGGATTGGCCTTTGGTTTCACATAATCATTGTTGAACATGTTGCTTCAGCAAAGTGAGGAAAAAAGCTCACGTGGATGGGCTGCTGTTATTTATTTTATTTATTTGTATTTATAATATTATTCATATTTATTTATGCATTTTCTTTATGTTACCTCTGCGCGTGTGTGGTTGTGTGTGTGTTTTATAAATCATGTAATAAATATTATCAACAGACAGGAGTTTTCCCTCTTTCTCTCATTAATCTAATTATAGATTTTTTTTCTAATCTTTCTTTATATCAGCAAAATATTTGAAAACATTTTTATTTTTAATCAGCTGAAAGAATACCTTTTATCTCATGGTCTTTGTGATAAGTACCAATCAGGTTTCTAACCAATCATAGCACAGAAATAGCTCTTACTAAAGATAAAAGTGACCTGTAGATCAACAGTGACTCACACGGAGTTTCAGTCTGAGCTCGATCGCCGTTTCCTTTGACTGCGTGTCATAATATTTAAATTCAAAGGCTTCATTATTCAGTTTCAATCAGTAGCTTTAGATCCGCACAAGCAAAAAACCAGTCAGGGGTTCCTCGAGCCTCGGTTCTTGGTTACTCGTAACGCTCTATTTGGAGGATTGTCCAAATCATCAGCAGTCAGAGTTCTTACACATGCAAAGCACTTTGCCCCCTCGGTGCAGCTCTGACTTGCTCGGAGTCTCTAAACCAATTAGTCAAATTATTTCGGGCTCATGTGCAGTCCTGTGCCCTGATCGTACAGTGTCGATATAAACTGCATGAACTATGTGCCCTTTGCTAGCTGACTCAGTGCTGCATGTTCTCACATGAGAATCTGTTTTTAGAGACAATGTGCTGTAGTTCTGTGAAATTAGCAGTGATTCTGTGGTTTCAGCTCACATTTATCAGTCAACAGTTGCACAGTCTATGCATGGTGATACAGTTTAATGTCATGTTTATCAGATTCAGGAACTTTTTGGTTCCAGCATCAAGTCCACCGAGCGTCTCAACAGGAAACGCTGCACTTTCTCACCTCACAAAATTTGTCTGACAACATTTCTTCATTTTGTTTATAAATAGTTTTGCACTCCAAACATGGTGACGAAGCTGAACCCGGAGCCGACCCCGATGCGTGGATCAGAGTGTGTGAATGTGTGTTTGAAAAAGAGCCTGAGTGAATGAGCCTGTAGTAAGAAATCACTATTAATGCTTAAATACAGCTAATAACAAGCACTTAATGAACAGGAAACAAGACTGCAATGATTCATTTTAGGTTTTTTAGTAGTTGCAATATGACACATGAAAAAATCACTATTTTCTATGAATTATTTTAACACATTTAACACATTAACACAAAGAAAAGCAGCTTTTGTCTCTGGATAACTATAAGAGCATTATTCTGATTTGTAAATGTTTTGTAATATTTAGCAAATTAATCCGTGATAAAATATTAGTAAAATATTAGCAGCAGCTTTTTGTTCTATTTTGTCTCATCATTTGATTCATGTTTCCATGTGAACCCCAAATGCATCAGAAATATTGAATTACAAGATGTTTTTACGTGCCAACTGTTTCTCACTCAGCTGTGTAACTCCAGCAGATTTGATGCACTGATCATGTTTAAAATTGGTCATGTGACACTTGGTTCAATTCGGGTGTACACAAAATAGCATCGGTTCACCTCAAGGTGCTTTTTATTGATTTGAATAAAGATTTTCTATTAGTCAGAGAACCTCAACGATCAGATAACATGCTTGAATCTGTTCCAGTGAAAGTTTCCAGCAGAACATTGATGATAAAGTAACACTGTGCTGTGATGGTTGGGAACATGCCATTAGATGGAAATGTCTGCAACATAGACTGTAAGTAAAAGTTAGTCTCTAGGTTTTTTTCTAATGATCAGCAGGAGGAAAGTTGGTGTCTGGAAGCTGATGAGGAAATGACTCAGAAAAACTTTCCTGATGAGCTGATGTCATCAGTCAACAGATTTCAGTCTTTAATTAAGTGTGTTTGTAAATTATGGCTCTTTTTTAAATGTAAAATAAGAAATAACAAGCTTTAGGGTGTAACTACCTTTTGATTGATAAGTGGCTAGCCTAAAGCAGTTACAGTTACTTTCAGCAACACATGAGGCGGCTTCCAAAAAGGCAGCTAATCCCCACAGACTCATTACTTTACAGCATTAAAAAGCTTATTTATAGCTTGGTATATAACACAGTTTGGGCCTCTGTGGAGTTTCCCCCTCATAACAAGCCTGAATGGCTTGTTCTGACAGGCAGCTGGAGCCAATCGGTGGTCTCATCTCTGCACAATACTGGACCTCTTCACTGTATGTCATTAACATATTCATAAAATACAGTCCAGAATCAGAGGATGATGTGCAGTTCATACCCTGACATTGTTCCCCGTTGTGTGAAGTCTTGTTTTGGAAGCCTTGAAGTCAGTGTTTCCAAAGTCGTCATCTTGGTTTTCTGAAACCAAACGACTTAAGAAAAGGTGGAGCTGACTGCATGGTCACTGAGCATACCCTGGGTAATTCTTCTTTGGACTTAGAATGAATAAAATATAGAAAATACTTTTAAAGTTTTATTCAGTATGTCCCAAAAAAGTGATTGAGCCCATAAACTCATCAGGAAAGTGATTATTTAGGTCAGGCTGGGGGACTGGTGGAGTTTCAAACATCCAGATGTTTGAAAATGATGGATATGTAAAAAAAAAAAAAAAATAGAAATCACTGTGCATGAAGCCTGCCATAAAGTCTTTTATTTAAACAGATATGTTTACTAGTTACCTCAGACTTTTGTATTTTCTGACCATTAGGAAGAACTTGGCTGTGTTTAAATGTGTGTTATAAGAAAATAAAAACATATTAGGCAGGAGAAAAAGTCACATCATACATAAAAGAACTGGACATAAACCCCTCAGTGTAAGGAGTCTCCTTTAGTGAAAATAAATCTAATGAAACGTAACTGTCCCTGACACAGGCATGCTCATAACCAATAACTGACAACAAACAAATCTTCACACCTTTGAGATTCTAAAACCAGACAGCAGCTTATCAAATTATTATGTAGTAAAAGAGCTTTAACACAAAGACTGATATAGATGTTATTAATACCACATTGGGGAAATTCGTTTGTTACAGCAGCACAAGGGTCAGGAAGAAAACGCAAGACTGATGTACACAATAATATATTTTATAACAATTATGTACTAATAGTATATTAAGTTGTTATGGGTTAATAGACATGTATCTTCATGGTGGCTAGCAGCTGCCTTCAGTTTTGTAGCGCTGATAGAGCTCCTGAGCCCACGGGAAAGTTTGTTTGCAGCAGATCTTTTCCTGTGTGGATTCTGATAAACATGCAGACGGAAAAAATAAGTACAAATCTGTTTACTCACTTCTTTCTTTAGTTTTCTGTGGGTCATAAATTATTCATCTTTCATTTTGTCATCGGTTTCATTTAAAAAGTATCTAAATAATGAAGTACTAACTTACATGGTGCTGTGCATCTTGATGACTTATGCAACCTTTTCTTTTAATTGGGTGCTTAATTCCCCGGAAAAGAGCTCATTCAGGTTGCAGAGGTAGTCCACTGGAATGTTTACTATGTCTCCCACCACTGTCAAAGAAGGAGAGCCAGACACGCCTGTAGAAGAGCATCAACCCAAGAGGCGTTTCTGACCAGTGTGACCATGTGTTAGTGATGATCTGGGGAAGCAGATACTTGGAGGTTCACACAGATAAAAATAATGCAGCACTGCAACAACAAATTACACGCAGGCCGAGGACCTTAACCGTGTTCTTTGCTCGTTTTAACACTGGCACTAGAAACACGGCTCTGTTGGAGCCGGATCACCTGGAGCTGAGACCGAACAGAAGCAAGATGAGGAGTGCACTGCGTGGAGTCACAAACTGGAAAGCATCAGGGCCTGACAGTGTCCCAGAACGTGTACTTGAGGCATGTGCAGACCAGCTAGCTGAGGTATTCAGGGAAATCTTCAACCTCAGCCTGACTGAAGCAATCATGCCTTCCTGCCTCAAATCCAAAACCACTGAGCCCATACCTGAGCAGAAACATGTGAGTAGTCTAAATGACCACAGGCCAGTTTCACTCACTTTGGCCATAGTGAAAGGATGACTCTGGTCCACGTGAAATGTCCCCTGAGTGTCATGTTTGCAAAGCACACACTGTCACCCTGAACATTGGCATTCCCCATGGATGTATGCTGTTCCCTCGCCTGTATGCTGTCTTCAACCACGAAACCGTCCATGTGAAAAACTCCATTAGATGGAGATGACACAACAGTCGTGGACTGATTACTAACAATGATGAGTCAGTCTACAGCAGGGGTGTCCAACTCCAGGCCTCGAGGGCCGGTGTCCTGCAGGGTTTAGATCTCACCCTGGGTCAATACACCTGAATCAAATGATTAGTTCATTACCAGGCCTCTGGAGAACTTCAGGATATGCTGAGGAGGTCATTTAGCCGTTTAAATCAGCTGTGTTGGATCAAGCACACGTCTAAAACCTGTAGGACAGGTCGAGGCCTGGAGTTGGACACCTCTGGTCTACAGGAACACAGCATCTTACAGAAAGCACATGTCTATCTGTTTACATACAGTTTACACTGTTTATAGAACTCTATATAGTCGTTCATACATTTTTGCTGATTTCCACAGCTGAATATTTTCTTTTCATTTCAGCCTCACGTGTAGTCTTCAGCAGTGTTGGGAAGGTTACTTTTAAAATGTATTCCATTACAGAATACAGAATACATGCCCCGAAATGTATTCTGTAACGTATTCCGTTACGTTACTCGATGAGAGTAACGTATTCTGAATACTTTGGATTACTTAATATATTATCATGCTGTTTACAACTACATGAATGTACTATTGCTGTGATTTATTACTGTTACTGAAGGTCCGCGGCTCCGAACCGTAGTAAAGGGACCTCTGGCTAATACGGTGGGTTCTGTGTCGGGCTCGTAGCCGAAAACTAGCTTTACTTTGTTGTCTGGGTCAAGTTTTCTTGCTAGAGACAGAGAGGCGTTGAAAGGCTGCTCCAACGGAACTTATTGTTTTTGGAGGAAAACACGAACACGGTGTACAGTCGAGTCTTAATAGCTTACTTACAACTGGGCTCGTCAGGCTCTCTTCTTGGCTGCAGTGGTTATTATTATATTTACATGCTTCCAGCTCCCGTTTTTGCTCGATGACAGCTCCTACTTTTCCTTTTTCTCCCTCCTCACGCTCACAGACACATAACGGGTATGGCAGTCCATTCTCCCTGCAGCACGGACTACACTGCCCATGATGCTACATTCTTTAGAGCTATGCCTGTAGCATTCTGCCTATTAGCTTAGCACAACAACAACAGAAAGGCCTCTCTCACCCAGGAAACACGCAGAGAGAGAGCGTCACCCTGTAACCATGGCAACCGTAACACTGCCGCCTGGAACAACAGAACGTAGCTGTCAAACAAAACCCAAACAGTCCTGACCCGCCACAATATGAAACAGGGAAGTACCACCGTGTAATCCATTTATTTCAACAAAGTAACTGTATTCTAAATACCACCTTTTAAACGGTAACTGTAACGGAATACAGTTACTCATATTTTGTATTTTAAATACGTAACGGCGGTACATGTATTCCGTTACTCCCCAACACTGGTCTTCAGTATTGTTCCTCACATTTGGATACTCACATTCTAGTCAGTTTGACTGTTCGCTAAAGGAATAGTTTTGACTGTATGTGTTGTTTATTCTTTATATTACTGTAAAAACCAGTATTCAAAGATAAAGATAAGATATGGAGGTGCTTTAGACTGTATAATGACTATTGCATTATAAATGCACAAACAAAACCACAAAAACATGTTTGTCATGAGTCATTCCCCCATTTTAATGAAGATGTGTGTGTGGTGAAGTGACGTAATTGTAACTTCATGCACACAAGATCTTATCTGTGTTCAGTGGTGTAAAGGAGCAAGTGTGCATCCAAATCACTTCCGTGCATGCATCTGCAACCCTTTCTTCATGATCATTCTGTCACCTTGATTTAGTTTTTTATTTAGTTTTGTGTGTGTGTGTGTGTGTGTGTGTGTATGATAATAGATAAAAACACATGAAAAAACATGTTCTATGTTAAACAAAACAACACAACATTGTATTTCAGTGACGTACAAGATCACTTTTAGGTGACTTCATTCTTATTTCCTCAAGTTCTTTACACTTTTTCACACTTGCTAAGGCCTGTTTATTTTCTCAGAAGCTACCCACTTCTTATAATGTGACCAAATCACTCAAAGAAAAATGAAATTGGGTGGTTGCTACATGCACAAAATCCAAACTTGTAATTTGAACTAAATAATTCCATGTTTCTATGGTGACCGTAATTAAATCTTGTGGCATCTGCATGAAATTCAGCAACTTAATTTCTTCTTGTTGAGATGACATGATACCATCTAGTAAGAGTGGCTGGATCCAGGCAACTAACCGCTCTTACTAGATTGTATCATGTCATCTCAACAAGATGACGTGATACAGGCTGACAGATGCTACATGATAGAAACATGGAATTATTTAGCTCAAATTACAAGTTTGGATCTTGTGCATGTAGCAACCACCCAATTTCATTTTTTTGAGTCAACTCACGAAATTCACAAGATCACATTAGCTGTCAAACCACAGGAAAATCACTGGGGTTACAAGAGGCAGACAACCATACAAATAGTATGTTGTTACTATTTATTATGGTTTAACTCATCAAAAACATAAAGCATCATCAAGCATAGCTTTCCTACTTTTGTTAAGTCTGTATTGCCAGATTAATGCCATGGTGGTTTGCGTTGTTGCCTCGGAGCAAGAAGGTCCGGGGTTCAAATCCACAATCTGGCCAAGTTTGCAGTGGCTTCCCTCTGCGTACTCTGGCTTCCTCCACAGTTAAAAGTCATGCAGTCGTACGGGTAACTGGTGATTCTAAATTACCCAAAGGTGTTAAAGTGCAAATGGTTGTTTGTCTCTATATGATAGACTGGCAACCTGTCCCTCTTGCCCTATCACTTCCACAGCCTAGATAAGAAGATGGGTGGATTGGAAGTTGCTGTAAATCCGTTGCATTTTTTGTTGGACATTATGTAGTATGAATAAAACATGTACTACAGACATAAGTTACATTTGTTCTGCCAACAAGATTGGTGTAACAAACAAATATTTTACTAGTGCATGTAACAAGACTGACTTTTGATGTGCCGAAGTGTTTGCACAATATAACATGAATTTAACTAAATTTAATTAGACTAACTTGGTGCAAACATGTTGATTGAATAAAAGTCAAATTAATTGAATGTTAATGTTAATATTATGTTAAACCTACAAACATATATTGTGTTGAAACAACACAGTCAAGATAGATTAACATAACATGATTTGTTTAGATGGAATATACGTGGCAAGATAAAAATGAATTATTTTTTTGAGTGCAAGACTAAACTAAATATGAATTCTTTTACACTTTGAACACAAACTACATTCACCTCTGAGTCTCATGGCTACACCGCACAATCACATCAAAACAATTTTATCAGTGCTGAGAACCGCATGTTATCAGATTGCACTCATAAAACGTCAGGATAATACCAGAGCTCAGCACTGGTTACAAAAACAGAGTCGGGACATGTAACTCAAGCCTTTCCAGCTTCACACGTCGTCATCTCCAAAAATGTGCAGGAAATGAATGCATAGAAACATCAATATACACTAAAGATTCTAGATTGCGGTGGCAAAGGAGTACCTTCAGAGATATATTTACATATACACAAGGTCTATGTCTCATACTGCAGTTTGCTTATTTGACCGAGCGTTCTCTATTGTGGCTCCTAAGCTTTGGAATAATCTTCCTCTTCACATTAGGCAATCGACATCAGCGCTGGTTTTTAAATCCAGATTGAAAACGCATTTTTATTCACTGGCTTTTGACTCAGTGGTTGACTGACTTGTATTTTATTGTTTTCGCTATGTTTATTATTTTATCGTATTTATTATTCTTATGGTATCTGTTATGTTTCTATTGTTCAGCACTTTGGTCAGCCTTGTGTGTTTTTAAAGTGCTATATAAATAAACTATAATGATGATGATGATGATGCTTATGAAAGAGGGCAGCTTCACACGTTTTCTCGTCCTGTGTGTTCAGCATTTTTTTATTTATTTTTTTTGTATTGCTAAAACACAAACTCTGATTCTCCAAAACTTCCTGAATCAATCACTCTTTTGGCAAAACCTTAAATTGTTGTCATCTAGTTCAATCAATTTTCAATTCTTATTTAAATTCTTTTCAAAAAGCTCCAAACAAATTCTCACTCATTGGTAACAACAGGAAACACAACACGACTACAGCTCTGTTGTCATTCCGTGAACGCGACAACTCAAAATCGTTCACACTGATTGCTAATAAAGCGACCGGCGAGTTCCAGTGAGCTGAAGGTTTGATACCAAGAATGGGAGGAAAGATGAGGAGGAGTGAGATCTAGCACAATAAATCACTTCTAATAATCATAATGAAATTTGATTCTCTGTGATAAAACTGTAACAACCCAAATGAAAGAAAGCAGAAGACCATAATTTTACTTATACTTTACTTATAAAAGTAATCTACATAATTCATTGTTTACTATAATGTTTCCTTGACTTATGCGTCTCAAAACCAAGCAGGATGAGAGAATGTGAAGTCTAAGACTGGAGCTATATACAGCACGTATCACCTGTAAATGAGGGAAGTACAATGCTACCATAATCTTGAATCTTTACACGATACTCGTGTTTTGGTACATCACTCGCTGTGGTGTGAAACGGATGCTCAGTGGAGTTATTATCTTGACTGGTTGTGTATGTGATCTGAAGACACTGTGTGGTTTTTATTGCTGATAAAACTGTTCCCATGCAATCATGAGGTTTTGTCTGACGAGTCGGAGGTTTTGAGAAAGTAGTTTGAAAAGAGAAAGTCAGAGATAAGTATTAACAAATAATTAAATGCAGAGTGGTGTATAAAGACACAGTGCATCATGGGAATCCCCCAGCAGCCTACAACTATTGCAGCACAACTAAGGAAGGATTCAGGGTCACCTGATGCAGCCCTAACTATATGTTTTGTCAAAAAGGAAACTTTTAAGCTTAATCTTAAAGGTAGAGATAGTGTCTGTCTCCTGAATCCAAACTGGGAGCTGCTTCCACAGAAGAGGGGCCTGAAAGCTGGAAAATAAAAGCTAAAAAAAAAACAGTTAAAAACCCTAGGGACCACAACTAACCCCGCAGTCTGAGACCAAAGTGTTCTGCTGGAGTGATAAGGTCCTCTGAGGTCTGTGACATAAGATGAGCTGATTATTCAAGCTTATATGTGAGAAAGACTTTAAATTTGATTCTGGATTTAACAGGGAGCCAATGAAGAGAAATAACCAGAGTTGGCAAAAGTGCAGACATCCTGTACTTAAGTGGAAGTACAAATGCTATTAGTAAAAAGTTCTTCAGTAAAAGCTGAAGTACTGATTCAACGTCTTTACTCGAGTAAAAGCAAAAAAGTACAGGCTCTCAAATGTACTAAAAGTAAGAAAGTAAAAAGTTGCTCTTTGGAGGATTGGCTGAACTTTGTGCTATATTAACATAATGATAAAATAAAATAGATTAGGATAGATAGATAAAATAGATGGGAATACAAACTTTAGGCTATTTTTAATTCTACTTATCCTCAGCTTGAACCAGAAGAAAAAAAATCTTTATTTTCTGTTTCCTACAGAGCCAATATCTGATTTAAAACATAAAGACTTTAAATTACCAGTTTATTAAACCCCATTGAGCAGTCCTTACCTTGAAAGCTAAGCTCTCTTCTTTCTCTCCCATCCTGTCTTCTTTATCTTTCTCCATCTCTGAGTGACTTTAGCTCTTTTTTCTCTCTCCCTGTTAAACAGAGCAGCTGGACCTTTAGCCAGCAACACACTGTGAGACAAACGCCACACAAGCAGTTTGTGTGTTGCTGTCACTGATAGAAACGTTCATTTGAAAGACCTAACACACATCCACAAATGTGCAATAACACTAAGTGCAATAATCTTTTCTGGCATCGTTGTATTTTTACTCAGTTGTATACAGCATTTGTATTCTATTCTTATCTTATTGTATATTTTATTCTATTTTATTCTACTGTATATAGTATTTTATTTTATTCTATTCTGTACAGTTGTGTACTGTATTTATTCTTATTGTATTCTAATTTTTGCTTCATAACTTTGCACTGTCCACTTCCTGCTGTGACAAAACAAATTTCCCACGTGTGGGACTAATAAAGGTTATCTTATCTTATCTTATCTTAACGCTTAAAAAAATCACTCTCTTTATTTATTTATGTAATATTTATTTATTTATTCAGTAGAACTAAGTGTTGTGGCAACAACAACAACAACAACAACAAAAAGCACCTTCACACTTTTAACCCCTGAGTTTGGTACACACGTCATCTCTTTTTATGCCACATCCTCTGGTGATTAATAAATGAACAGGACTGTCTTTTATGTGTTTCTGTTCAGGCTCAAATCGGTTTAAAGTTTGGATGCTCGCAATGAGGAAATAGTATCTCCCCCCAAATGCGTTAAATCAAACGTTTACATGCCTGTTTTGAAAATGTAAAGAGTAGAAAGTACAGATATTTGTTTAAAAATGCAGGGAGTACAAGTAAAAAGTAGTAAAAAAAAAAACCCTACTCAAGTAAAGAACAGATATCTGAAAATTGTACTTAAGTACAGTACCAAAATATTTGTGCTTTGTTACTTACCACCTCTGGAAACAATACAATTATATACAATAGACTATCAGGATGAGGCTTCCTTGCCATTTTAAAATATGTGATTGCAGACAGCCTGGGCAGCTTTAAAGCGGACTTAATGTCTATCACAGAGTCACTGCCGTCCTATTGGGCTCTGGCACTGTCTTTGTTTCATGCAGAGTCTTTCCTAGTGTATATTTGAGAATGAAGACCACTCTATTTCACAATTTTTTATGTGATCGTCTTACTTAGAGAGACCTTAAACAGGCACCAGTTGGAAGTGAGTGCTGTTCATGCTTGAAAACCCCCTAATGTGGCTGAATTAAAATAATTATGCAAAGAGGAGTTGACCAAAAGTCCTCCACAGTGATGTGAAAGACTCGTTGCTAGTTATTGCAAACACTTGACTGCAGTTCTTGTTTCCAAGGGTGACACAAGCAGTTATTAGGTTCAGGGGTCAGTTACATTTTTACTCTGACGTGGAAGTCTTGTAAACGGTATAACAGCCGTGTGTACTGATGTGAAAACATGTTTTGAGTGCTGTTTTTCATTTTGGCAGTGAGTCTGTGTGTGAAGTTTTGTGTGTGGAGTTTTGAAAAAGCAATTTTTGTTTTGAGAAACTGAGCCACAATTTCTGGAAAATTGTTTTAACTTTTGAGGCGAAAAAAGAAACAGACAAAATATATTTTTTTCTTAAAAAAAAAGATGTAGACTTCTACCTCCGGACTCTTCTCTGTGGACGGCAGGTGGCGCTCTCGGGTATCACCACTCTGTGTTTTGTTCCGGTAGCGCTTCCGGGTTCTAATGTTTACATCTGGGAGCAGCTACAAAGCACACAGTTTGTTTTCCCGGCTAATGAAAACCTTCTTGCACGTTAAGAACAGCATGTTTTCCAAGTGCTAGGATCTGTGCACAGTCACGGTAGGCCCTCCACGACGAGTGCTGTAATTATTATGTCACGTGTGTTGTGTTTTAACACGTCAGCTAACAAATGTAGCAGGCTCACTCATGCTAACCAGCTAACGCTAGTTGAATTAATCTGTAAACAAAATCATGTTGGAGTGTAAAAACAATATCCGGGACCATTGTCACGGTTTTTGTTTTATCGGAGGCTTAAATCAAAGGTGCTACGGCTTGATTGGCATTAGTGTCCTGTTAACTTTATCCATGGAGGGAGTTCCTGTGTCATCAATGTTAAAGATTTCTTAGAAAAAAAGATTAAATGCACAGATGGACTGATTATGTTCTTTAAAGTAAAACGAAGGTTTCGGAGAATATTAAATGAGGTTAAAAAATGTTGTATTTATTATAAAGCTGTTTTTTTTATGAGGGAAAAAACCTCGTTCTGCCCCATGGACTCACCGACCACTTCATTAGGTATAGCTGGTCGTTGACAGATATGTAATCAGCCAATCACGTGGCAGCAACATAGTACACTTAGGCATGTAGACATGGCCAAGAGGACGTTCAAACTGAGCATCAGTGACATGGCTGTTGGCGGCAGATCGGCTGGTCTGAGTATTTCAGAAATTGTTGGATTTTTCCACAGAACCATTGCTAAAGTTTACAGAGAAGGGTTCAAAAAAGTGAAAATATTAAGTGAACAGCAGTTCTCCAGGTGAAAACACCTTATGTCAGATGTCAGAAGAGATTGGCCAGACTGCTTCAGGCTGATAGTAACTCAAACACCCACTCGCTACAGCCAAAGTATGCAGAAAAGCATCTCTGAACGTTGAAGCAGATGGGCTATAGCAGCAGAAGAGGCTACAATTTGTACAGGCTCACTAGAACTGGACAACAGAGGAGTGAAAAAACATTTCCTGGTCTGAATTTGACATAGAAAAACATGAAATGGCTCTGTCCTACTTTGTATCAAAAGTTCAGGCTGCTGGTGATGGCGTAAAGGTGTAGGAGATATTTTCTTGGCACTCTTTGTGCCCCTTAATAGCAGCTGAATATCACTGAAATACCACAGCCTACCTGAGTATTTCTGCTGACCATGTCCATTTCTTTATGACCATAGTGCATCTTCTGATGCCTGCTTCTAATAGGATAATGCACCATGTCACAAAGCTCAAACGATCTCAAACTAGTTTCTTGAACTGGACTAAAATTACATCCACAGTCACAGAGTACTTTTGGGACGTGGTGGAACAGTAGATTCACATGATGGGTATGTAGCCAACAGTCTGCAGCAACTGTGTGATGGTTGCATGTCAGTATGAACCAAAATCTCTGAGTAAAGTTTCCAGCACCTTGTTGAATCTATAGCAAGAAGAATTATGGCAACTGAAGGACAAAGAGGTCCAACCAGCTACTAACATGGTGTACTTAATAATAATAAAATAATAAAGTGCTTGGTGAGTGTATGTACACGTTGATCCACGCTTCCTGCCTCCTTCCTCCTTCCTCCTTGTTTGAATGATGGCAACATTTCATAAGTGTTTACATTTTACAACTGGTTCTGGTTCTAAATGAAACTTTGGAGCAACATAATAAACAGGATTGATCAATTTGTAGTTAAAGTAAATAGTCTGCGGTACCTTACTTGACAGAACGTATTAATTTTTCTGTTGTTGGCCATAACAAAATGTAATTTCATCTTTAGTAAATAAAATCTCATTAAAAATAGGAAATGGGTTAAATATTTCTATCACAATCCTGATGATTTTGCTTTTTTAGAAAAAGCCAAAATTCTTTGGTGAGCACAAAATATGCACAAAAAACCCCTGATATGTATCTGTGGTTGTGTTTAAATGGAACTAAAACTCAGAAATGCTAAATATTTTAAATATTTTATTGTTTATTACACTGACACAGGCAGCCTTCACGAAATCAGCTGCTGACAAAAATAACAATAAATGATGAAGAAGAAAAGTAGACATACAAGGTCTTCTGAGACGCCGCAAAAGCTCAGCAGGACGCCGATGCCAGTGGACGTCCCCAGTGAGAGGAGGTCACCTGGAAACAGAGGGCGACCTCGGAAGACTGCCGCCGTAAACGCAGACAGTTTCTACCTGAATGACTGTGCAACAGAAAAGACCACCGGTGCAGACTTCAATGTGACGACAGTTGAAGACGCCCAGAAACATCCAGAGACTAAGTCCAGATCTTCAGGTTAGTGGCTCACTACGCACGTTTTAAACACACAAAGTTGATGTTAGTGTAAGCTGTTGTTGGATATTTGTCATGTGATTCTCAAACTATTTAACTTAGCAAAGCCAGTGCTGACATCGAGTGCAGAAAAAACAATGTTACGGGCCTCTAACCAGAGGTCGATCCTGTGTGTTTGGCACAAACCAAGTAAAACAGAGTATTCTATATATTTCTCTGTTAATGTGGACACTAGTAAATTGCATTATTGGAGCACTGTAAGATGAAATCAAGTTGTGATGCCCCCTCAGGTAGACTCTCTGCTGCCGTCTGCCGGCTTTGTCACGGGAAGTTTTCTCCGCGCAGCTTGCGGCACGCCTTCCACAAATGGCCTCGGGATTCCCTCAGTATTGTAGACGAGGAGTCAGACGCCGTGGCCCAGTCACCGCTTCTGTTCCACGCAGACTTCCAAAGGCTGGTCGGGGTCCAGGTGGACCGTGACCCTCGGCTGTCGGAATTTATTTGCAAGAAATGCCATGCAAAGTTTTACAAGTGCCAAAGCATCCTGATCCGGTTTCTGCAGAGAGTCAATCTCCCGCCTGTGGGGAAGGAGAACCTGAAAAATCAGTGAGTCAATAAAAAAACAAATATATCTCCCTGAGGGTGACTGTAAAGTGTTTTTACTGCAGAAAAACATGGGGAAGTGTTTGTGTCTGTTTCAGGAAGAATGCAAAGGGTCCAGAGTCCTCTGTAAACCATTGCTCATCAAGTAAGTAAAACATTACTTCCTCGCTCCATCTTGCTGAAGTTCCATAAGTTGAACTGTTCTAACAGGCTCTTCTGTTTTCTTCAGCCCCCTCATCCTTTACCTCAGACACAAAGTGCCTCCACAGTCTGGTGTCCTGGGCTCATCACCACGGAGAGGCCTGCCGCTCCTGCCCCGACCTGAAGGAGGTGCTGGAGGGCCAGTGCCTGGGCGCCATTAAGGCTGTTTGGGGCTGCGTCGATGGTCACAGATACATCATGGACACTCACCGCAGCACTACCTCCAACCAGTGCTCGAGCGACAGAGCATTAGGGAGTGGGAGGGGTGATGGAGCGATGTCAGAGGAGGAGGAACAAGAACAAGACGGCGAGGAAGACGAAGAGGAGCAATCCGGCGGGAACGGAATGACCTCGTCGAGAAGTACTAGTACTGTGGTTCAGCGCAGTCCACCTGCAGCAACGGCTCAGACGCAGAGCTCGGCGCCTGATGACTGGACGGGCGACAACGAAGGTGGGAATGCTTACAGTCATAACACTGGGACTACCGGTGTATCAGCCCTCTTCAGTTGTTTCAAGATGTTTTATGTTGTACAATAAAAGACTCGCACAAGATCAGAGATAAAACCCCAACAATCAGATAATCACTGTGCTCAGTGATGGGCAGCCACCTCCTTTCGATGTGTAGGAGCAGCAGCTTTACTCTGAGCACCTCCCGGATGGCTGAACTTCTCACCCGATCTAAGGGAGATGCCAGTCACCCTTCAGGGGAAGCTCATTTCTGCTGCTTGTATCCGCAATCTCATTCTTTCGGTCACTACCCACAGCTCGTGACCATAGGTGAGGGTGGGACGTAGATCGAGCTTCGTTTTTACATTCAGCTCTCTCTTCACCACAAGGCTGAAGAGGCTGAGGAGTATGATCCCCCTATACAGTGGGGCAAAAAAGTATTTAGTCAGCCACCGATTGTGCAAGTTCCCCCACTTAAAATGATGACAGAGGTCAGTAATTTGCACCAGAGGTACACTTCAACTGTGAGAGACAGAATGTGAAAAAAAAATCCATGAATTCACATGGTAGGATTTGTAAAGAATTTATTCGTAAATCAGGGTGGAAAATAAGTATTTGGTCACCTCAAACAAGGAAAATCCCTGGCTCTCACAGACCTGTAACGTCTTCTGTAAGAAGCTTTTCTGTCCCCCACTCGTTACCTGTATGAATGGCAACCCAGAACCACACGGGGGGACCTGGTGAATGACCTGCAGAGAGCTGGGACCAAAGTAACAAAGGTCACCATCAGTAACACACTACAACGGCAGGGAATCAAATCCCGCAGTGCCAGACGTGTTCCGCTGCTGAAGCCAGTGCATGTCCAGGCCCGTCTGAAGTTTGCCAGAGAGCACATGGATGATACAGCAGAGGATTGGGAGAATGTCATGTGGTCAGATGAAACCAAAGTAGAACTTTTTGGTATAAACTCAACTCGTCGTGTTTGGAGGAAGAAGAATACTGAGTTGCATCCCAAGAACACCATACCTACTGTGAAGCATGGGGGTGGAAACATCATGCTATGGGGCTGTTTTTCTGCCAAGGGGACAGGACGACTGATCCGTGTTAAGGACAGAATGAATGGGGCCAAGTATCGTGAGATTTTGAGCCAAAACCTCCTTCCATCAGTGAGAACTTTGAAGATGAAACGAGGCTGGGTCTTCCAACATGACAATGATCCAAAACACACCGCCCGGGCAACAAAGGAGTGGCTCCGTAAGAAGCATTTGAAAGTCCTGGAGTGGCCTAGCCAGTCTCCAGACCTCAACCCCATAGAAAATCTGTGGCGGGAGTTGAAAGTCCGTGTTGCTCGGCGACAGCCCCAAAACATCACTGCTCTTGAGAAGATCTGCATGGAGGAATGGGCCAAAATACCAGCTACTGTGTGTGCAAACCTGGTAAAGACCTATAGTAAACGTTTGACCTCTGTTATTGCCAACAAAGGTTATGTTACAAAGTATTGAGTTGTATTTTTGTTATTGACCAAATACTTATTTTCCACCCTGATTTACGAATAAATTCTTTACAAATCCTACCATGTGAATTCATGGATTTTTTTTTCACATTCTGTCTCTCACAGTTGAAGTGTACCTCTGGTGCAAATTACTGACCTCTGTCATCATTTTAAGTGGGGGAACTTGCACAATCGGTGGCTGACTAAATACTTTTTTGCCCCACTGTAGTTGGAACACAACCTCCGGTCCCCCTTCTTAAAACTGGGGACCACCAGCCCGGTCAGGAGTTTTTTTTAACTCCCTCAGTGACCTCGCCCTCAGAGATAGGTGAGTCGTCCCCCTTGTCACCAGACTCTGCTTCCTCCATGGAAGACTTGCCGGTGGGATTAAGGAGTTCCTAGAAGTATTCCTTCTAGCACTCGACAATGTTCTCAGTCAAAGTCAGCAGCGCTCCACCAGCACTATACACAGCGCAGGTAGAGCACTGCTTTGTTTGTTTGTTTTTATGTTTGTTTTTAAATGCCTCCACAGTCTTGCCCCGCCTTACCTCTCTGAGCTTCTTCATCCCCACATACCCTGTCGGTCTCTCAGGTCAGCTGACCAGCTGCTCCTGGAGGTACCGAGATCCAGGAGGAAGCTCAGAGGGGACAGGGCCTTCTCTATTGTGGCTCCAAAATTATGGAATAATTTGCCCATGCACGTTAGAGAGGCCCCTTCACTGTCCACTTTTAAAACACGTCTTAAAACACACTTTTATTCCTTGGCTTTTAACCTCAGCGAGACTTAGTTTCTCTTTTAATTGAAGTAGTTATTTAGTGATTTCACTCTTCTTTTATTTGGTTTTTACTTATATCTTATGTAATTTTATTTTACAGTTCCAATGTACAGCACTTTGTGTCAGCTGTGGTTGTTTTAAAGTGCTTTATAAATAAAGTTGATGATGATGATGATGCTTTCCCCTCCTGAGTCGCCTGACGGTTCACCAGAATCTCTTCGAGGCTGTCCAAAAGTCTTTTTCCACGGCCTCGCTGAACCACTCCCACACTCAAAGTTTTCCTTCATCCACTGCTCGAGCTGTGTTCCGCCTGGCCTGTCGGTACATGTCCCACAAGCTAACCAAGCCTGATAGGACTCCTTCTTCAGCCTCATGGCTCCCTTCGCCTCTGGTGTCCACCAGTTGGTTCGGGGATTACCACCACAACAGGCACCAACCACCTTGCAGCCGCAGCTGAGTGCAACGGCTGAACATGGTCCATTCAATTCAAATTTATTTAATTTATATAGCACCAAATCATACCAACAGTTGCCTCGAGGCGCATTTGGACTCAGTGTCCCCAGTCTCCCTCGGGATGCTGTTGAAGATCTTGCAGACCATCTGCACTTAAAAGTTCATATTTTTTATTTTCATCAAATAAAAATATATGATTGATTCACATCAGCGTGTCTAAATATCACGAGTGTTTCCAGGAAGATAAACTATTAAAGATGTGTATTCATTTTTGGAGACTCGAGACTGATGTGCACAGACATTCCAGCTGAAATATAGAAAATACCTTTTTCTTCTTCTGCACATACTGAAACCCGCGTTAAGACCTCATCATTGCTCAGATTAACATTTTCTTCTCCTCCTCTCTCCTTCAGATTACACAGGTCACGAGGAGGCCTTGTCTCCTGCTCCGGGTCAGCTGGAGGACAGAACTGCTGGCAGTGATCTTTCTGACAGGTCGGTCCCACAGTTCATATTTACTGGTGGTTTGTCAATTATTAGAAATTGAAATGTTTTAAATGTTGTGTTTGTGTGTGTCCAGGGTCATCTCTGAAGATGAGTTTGATGAGGGTAGAAAAGGAGGGCTGTCTGATGAGGAGTTTGAGCCATACTCGGAGAAGAGGTGGGTGCAAATAGAAAAGACCTGCTATGGTGAAGTAGTGTAGATCGGCCTGTGAATGTAACACAATAACGACCGATGTAGATTTGATTAGTTTAGTGTTAAGTCTTGCCAGTCAGCAGCTGTGCAGGCTGTTATTATGAAGCCTCTAAGTATGGGTCTCCATTGATATAAAAGCAGCATGTAAAGAATCACAAGTCTTTAAAAGGTTTGCTGACTGGCCACAGTCACAGTTACACTCTGACAATAAAGGGTAAAAGAAAGAAAAAACCTTTACTACAGTAAAAATTAGAAGCCTGTGCCTGTTACCACACAGCTGCTCTATAATGAACCTCAGCTGTGCACAAACATCAGGGCAACAGGCTCATGTTTCCTGGTTGAGCTGTTAATTTGCTCTTTGGATGAGACAGTGAGCATCTGTGCAGTTACAGAATATGTTCCATGTCTTTCTCTCATCCTTCTAGAGCCCACAGGGTCAACGTCCCAAACAAGAGAAGAAAAAGCTCAAAGGCCCCAGAGGAGCCCAAAATCAGAAAGAAGCCTGGACCCAAGCCAGGCTGGAAGAATAAGTTCAAACCTAAGGGGTACGTGATGCAGCTTCCATTAACCCTTTAAAGCCGGTCAGAGCGGGCACGCTCTGTTTTGCGTAACTATTCTTAAATCCCGGTAGCTCTGCAACCGCGTAAGCTAGCACAATAATGTTTTTTGCATATGAAACCTGAGGAGTTGTACTTACATCTTATGCCATCAGCTTGTCCTCGGTCACAGTTTCCTTCCACATAAAGCTTTGCAAAAACTGCATAAAAAGCGCTTACAGGAACACAAACATAATATTCCAGAAACACGCTTTGTCGATCCGATCAGCTGTTTGTAACACTTCCTACGTCCATCAGCGCGAACTTTTGCACTATAATATTTATTTTCGTTTTTCCTGCAGTATATAAAAATTGGTGTATTTCAAAAATAAAACTATGAAGACACTCAAAATAAATTTCCTGTGGTGGGAAACTATTTTGTGCAACTTTTTTGTATTTACAGTTTTGAGGGATAAGCCTCTTAAATCTCTCTAACTAGAAATATATGTTAAAAAAGCAAAAACGATTTTAAATTTTTTTGTAGTTTATTGCACGTTTTTGCAATTTATTTAATTACTATGCACTTAATGCAGACATATTATTACAATTTGGGCTATAATGGTTGTATTGATGTATAGCAACTTGAAATACTCCCAAAAATGGCTCCACAGCATGTAAAAATATAATATAAGCTCTGGTGGACTTGGTTCTATGGTAGGTCTTAAAGGGTTAAGGTCATTTTCAGCTTGGGTGTAGTTTATTCTTTGCTTAAGTTAACATTAGTCAGTTTATTTTTAGAAGAAATGCAGATTAACAATCTGTGTGTTTCTTTTTCAAAGGGAGGAGCTCCCCAACATCTACAAGTGTCCATATCAGGGTTGTACGGCTGTCTACAGAGCTCCCGATGGACTCAAGGTCAGAATTCACTGTTCACTGTTAAATGAAGCCACCTTCAGTTGCGCATGTTTCCGTGCACTAGTTTTGATCTCCTGTATGAATAATCGTGGCTTGCTTTTCTTTAAAAACTTGGGATAGCGGTCTCAGGTGACTGGAGAAATGTTTCTTTATTAAATATTGGTTAACTGTTTTCAGCAAGGTGAAACAATTCCTGAACATAGCGCTGTCAGAGGTCTGTTTACTGCTAACTATAAAGTGAAATGAATTAAATATGTATGAATGAAATAATAACAGATGGGATTGATTGTTGCAGATTGGTAATAGTATCAGAGATGAACATTCTCTAATGTTAAAACAACAACAAAGAATAATAATGAGTTATTTCCATTTAAAATGAATTGTCCTTGACTGAAAGCAGTTAAAATGAATGAGAGCACACGTGCTTTGCCTTCATCTGTATATACGACTGATTGTGTTGCTGTTTGCTGACTTTTTAGAAACACATCAAGGAACATCACGAGGAGGTGAGGGAGCGACCGTGCCCTCACCCTGGCTGCAACAAGGTTTTCATGATCGACCGCTACCTGCAGCGGCATGTCAAGCTCATCCACACAGGTGAGATGTCAGGTTTGACTGACTTTCTGGCTTTCCAGCTTTGAGTGAGAAATAATTCTTTATAGCTGTTTTTATGCATGCTTTTCACATTTAGGCTGTTTCTGAAGAATGATACACGAATCTAAAAGTTTCCTCAGACACGTGGAACGCAGTACTGATGTTACAAAGGCTACGTTCACACTGCAGGTCTTAATGCTCAATTCCGATTTTTTGATCAAATCTGATTTTTTTGTCTGCTCGTTCACGCTACGAATAAAATGCGACAGCAAACGCGCTCTAGTGTGAACGCTCAAAGCGGCCCGCATGTGCAAAAGAAGACGTCACACACAACGCGCTCTGTTTAGACCCAGAGCAAACAGTATTGTTTGCCTGATGGCCGTTAATATAAAGACTTCGGACTTCGGAAGTTATTTTGTTATTTACATAATAATGTAAATAACCTAATAATGATCCTTATTGCTGTTTTAGAGGAGCGGTGCTTCAAAGGATAGTTGCAGATTTCTGTCAGAATCTGCAGATTATACAGTACAAATAAAATGTTCACGTTTCTCCAACGTTGTCTTCCCAACAGTTTCACTGACATCTACACGGGATGCCCAGGAAGCGTTCACAATGTCTTATCGGGCGCTGATAATTGGTGTCTGTCTTGTGTCAGTGACGTAAAAGACGGATTTAATGCGACTTGACCGTTCAAACAGCAGTCACTTTCTGAAACATCGGATATGTATCGGATTCAGTACCACATACGAAAGTGACCCAGATCGGATTTGAAAATATGGGATTTGTGCCGTTCACACTGTCACACCATGATCGGATATGGGTCGCATAGGGTCAAAAAAATCGGATTTGATGCGCTTTTGCCTGCAGTGTGAACGTAGCCTAAATCAGTCATTTCCATTTCTAAGCATTTATTGTTAGCATTGCATAAATTAATGTTTATAAAGATGTTTTTTTACCTTACTTTAATGTCTGAATTTGTGGCTCATGCTCGTCGTGTCTGTGTGCTTCCAGAGGAGAGGAATTACATTTGTGACCAGTGCGGTCAAACCTTCAAACAAAGAAAACACCTATCAGTTCACCAGATGAGGCATTCAGGGGCCAAGCCACTACAGTAAGTCCTGTAGCTCATGAGCCGTCAAACTCTTTTGGTGGCTTCAGATTGATTTTATAAACCTTTAATTGCTTCCTGTTTTCATCACAGAACCACAGAATATGCTTTCAACTGAACAAGTCATATATACCATCAAATGTATGCACATAGATTTATGTATCTCCAAGTTGGGAGATCATCTTGCTCCGGTGCATCCTGCTGACAGACGGTCATACTGGGATCAAGAGTTTGATAGTCAAGTCAGCCTATTTATTTCTCCTCCTCAGGTCAAATTCAGGGATTTGGAAAACATCGATAGAACAACAAGATCAGTAAACACACTTTTTGACTGATATCAGAAAACGGGCCTCATCATCGTTTTTCTGGAACTGTATTTAACAGTATTTCAAATGTTTAGTCACTACAATTTTATATGCAGAATATGTATAGAAAGTGATGATCTCGGAGCCTAGAGACCAAAGTCGTCTTCTGTAACGGAAATAAATCTTTGAAACGAGACTTTGAAAAGTCAAAATAAAATAGAGAAAAATAGTGGCACAAGAACTGAGCCCTGAGGAACTCCATAAGTGAACTGATAAGAGGACAAACAGAAATTCACTTTTTTTGAGAGAGTGAGAGGAATGAAACTAACCCATGTTTCCCAGTTTAAAAGCCAGAATCCCAGTCAGGAGAAATTATAAATGCTTTTGTTTTTTCCTCCTATCAGATGTGAGGTTTGTGGCTTCCAGTGTCGCCAGCGAGCATCACTGAAATACCACATGACCAAACACAAAGCCGAGGCCGACCTGGAGTTCGAGTGCTTGATGTGCAGCAAGCGTTTCGAGAAGGCCCACAACCTGAACGTGCACATGTCCATGGTGCACCCGCTGACACAGGCTGAGGCTCAGAGGGGCAGCGGGCAGCAGCAGACATACCCGGACCTACACACCATCACGCTGACCGGGGAGGTGGTTCAGCAAGAGCAAGACAGATGACAGAAGGAAGTCTTGATTCAAGGCAGAGATACTTGAACTGTGGCACAGGACCCAGAAACAAAACAGCAATGTAGCACGGAGTTTCATTTTAGCATCAGCAGTTGAGTTCATCCAGTGTTCCTTCACACTTAAGACTTTTCAGCCGATTTGTTGACGACACAGCAGAAAAGACATTAGGTAAGAGTTCAGTGTCAAAGCAATGTTTCTGTACATTGTGCAATTAATATAACAATTCATGAATTATATTGATCACCTGGTATTCTCTAACTGAGAGGCCAAAAGGACAAATCGTCCATCTTCTGCAACAAACACATTGCTTCCTGTAACTGTCTCCAGAATAAAACGGATTGTTTATTTGCTTTTATTGTGAAACAGCAGCAGCAGCAGGTTCACAATATATCATATTAAAAGTTAGTACAATTATGACTCTGTGAAATCTGAGGATAACAGTACGGTGGCCCTGAGAGCTCAACGCACTCATCACGCTGACTCTTGATAGATAAAACAACCAAAAATTACAAATACTGAAAAAGATGCTGCCAAGTAGATCAGACTCCAACTAAAATACAGCTCAGTCATGATGGGTGTTACTGAAGCTGACCTTCTCACAGAAATATTAGAATATGAACTAAAATAAAATTTTACAGTAAGTTAAATCAGATGTTTTGCACTGCTGCTCAGAGTCAGACAATAACTGATTTTGTAGGCTTTGTGAGTAATCAGCTGTTAAGACCACCGTGTTGTTAATCTTGAATACCTTCATTTAATATCTGACATTCACATTACTGACTGTGTAACCGGCTTAAATGCAGCTGTAATACTGAGACCTACTCTTTGCCTGATCCAAGTAAAGCATCTGTATGTGCTGCAATTCCAGGAAGTTTTCTTATCGGCTCACTGCTTTTATTAAGTTATTACAAATCAAAGTCTTCTTTTGAATTGTAGCATTGAAAGGGCTTCAGATGTACATGTGTGTAAGAAAGCGTGTAATGTGTTAAAAAAAAGAAGAAAAAAAAACCCCAGTGTGAATAAAACAGGTTTTCTTTTTACAAAGCCGAGTCTGAACAGTGCAGTGTTTCAACGTGTTTCTGTTGGAGGGAGGGTTGGAATATTAGCGTGGAGAGATCTCGATTAGAGGAAGTCCATCTCTGGGCTGGAAGGCTCGAGCTGCACAGACAGCGCCGCTGCCAGCTCCGGGTCCAGTTCTGCACTCAAGGATTCCAGCTGGACCGAGAAAACCACAAGCAGATAGGCAGGACAGGAAGGAGATATGAAGGTGTGAGGCAGGTGTGAAGGAGGCAACGGGTAATATACATGCTGATGCACCTTCTGCTCACCTGTCGGAGCTGCCCCGAAGAGAGTAAAGTCAGAGGTGTTTGCAAGATGGCTCTCAGAAGAAACTGCTTGGTGCGGCCAAGGATGTGGGAAGGCTCCGCCTACCAAAACAGATGATGAACGTGAGTCCAGAGCAGTGTGCCAACTCCAATACTGCCATATGACCAGTTAGAAGTTAGAGTACAAACCACCAGCTGCTTCTTAGAGGATTCAGTGTCCGGTGATTGAGTGTCTCCTTCCAGGAAGAGCTGCAGCATGCTCAGGTAGCAGACGATGGCAGTATGGAGGAACCCTGGACAACGCACAGCTCTCTGTAGGAGCTCGGCGCTTTGCAGGAGCAGCAAACTGATTGGCCATGAACACAAGGAAATTTAGAAGGTACGACAGGTACAAATATTGATAAGAGGTGAGGTTGGAACTTCCATCTTGTCACGTTTGTGTGTTTTGGCCTTTAGTGCAGAGCAGCATTTAATTCATGTGGCATTCATGAATCAACCTAGCTGTTTGCAAGGCCCCACCTCCACTAAGCAGCTGCAACACTCACCTGCAGAAAGCCCACGGCATTAGTTTTGTAAAGTCATCTGACGTCACCATGGTAACCGACTGATAAATGCTTTTCTCTAGAATTGAGTGAAAAACAAAAACGCAGCACATCAGTTCAACCACATCAAATTCAAATCAGATTTAAATGATGACCGGAGCGCCGAGCTGCTGTTCACATTACCGCTGGACTTAAAGATGAGCAGCCAATCAGGAGAGTCCATCAACACAGCCAGGAGCTCTGTGCATAAAGCCCGGCCTTCTTCATAGCTCCTCTCCTAGAGGGAAAAAAAAAACCATGCACGTTATAAAACACAGACAGAAATAACAATACAGTCTTGTCTTTTCCTCTTCAATTTATTTTGCATTATTTTCCATTCATATCCGTTTCCTTCCTATCCCAGCTCTCATTGGTTGACGGGCAGGTGCTCACATGGACACAAATCCATAAAAAGGACTTTTATACACGCAGAATATCAAAAGCAGCACCAGAGTCCAGAGGTTGGGGTCAAAACTAGGGATGCAACGATACCAATTTTTTCAAACCGATACGATACCGATACTTGGATCATATTACTTGCCGATACAGAGTACAAAAACCGATACTTCTACCACACACACACACACACATTTATTTTATTCTCTGCCGATAATAAATAATATCTTAATAAAAATGACCACAAAAAAAATTTCAAGTGAAAAATAAGCACTTCTGTTAAATTATTGCAGAGTCTCCACATTGTAATTTTACAAAATACCACTGAACTATTGGCACTGTCTCGAGCTTTCGGAATAATAAATAAACACTTCTGTTTGGAATAAAATAAATACAAATTAGGTTTGAGAATAAAATAAACTTTTAAATTATTGCAGAGTGTCCATATTGTAAACAAACAAACAAAATAACAAAAGTATTTGGCATTGAGAACAAACTCCTCATCTGCCCGTGGATCATCAGTCCACTGCGCCGTTAAACCAAGGACTGACATCGCGCACACACTGCTTGTCTTTACCTCTTCAGAAAGTTTTGGCACCATTATCTCCCTGATGTGTGGGCGGTTGGGAATTTCATATCGCAGCTCGAGTATGCTGAGAAGACGGTGCAATCCTATGTTTTCCACGACTGGCATTGGCTGGTCATCCAGAGCGATAAAATGAGTCAGAGCCTCTGTTATTTTAACTGCCCGTGGATTTTCTCTTGACATTTTTTTTATCGCTTTTCCAAAACCTGAGTTAAAGTTGGCTGTTCCACACTGCTGACATTTTGTTTAGCCTAGCTACAGCAGCCTCCAGTTTCTCTTTTTTATCTGGAGCCGCCAGTCTCACTCGCCTAACCCTGTGCCTGTTTAGCGCGGGATGTCCCCCTAGTGGCCAATCTAAAGAACTACAACAGAAATGACCAGCCACCCTCTGATTAATGAAATAAGTTAGTATCGGTTCATGGTATCAGTTAACTTTTACGAGTATGAGTACACACACATTTTACAGTATCAGTATCGGTGCATCCCTAGTCAAGACCATACTGCTAATAAAATACTGTTATCCTACAAATTGAAATAAAATAAGCAATTATCATATATAAATTGCTAATGTTATGTTCATATAAGTTGTGCGTGTCTTCACAGTCAGTTCCTGTGTTCCTGGACTGTTTCTGTGTAGGATTCGTGGAACAAAAACAGACTAGACAAATGATTTGGAAAGACCTGTTTCCACTCTGAGAACTTGTTTATGAGTGTGAATGTTGCACAGTTCTAAATTCCAGCGTTGTTGTTTAGGTGGTCAGTTACCTGAGGATATAGCAGTGTTGTCAGGTGGTCGTTAACGCACAGGAAAAGAAGGAAAACGAGCACCTGGAAGCAGAAACACAACAGCATTTTTGAAAAAGTGACTGAAAGCTTTGGAGACCAAATAAGCAGGATGGAGATGGGCTCAGTCAGACAGTGAACCTCTCAGTGTGATACTTTTGTTCTGCTCTACCTTTTCTTCCCTTAATCAGAAGTTTAGATTTATATAACTTTTATCCACATTATTAGACTTTTATTATGTTCTATTATGTTGCAATCAAACTGCCTGTATGTGAACTGTATATAATAAATTTAAATATAGGAGCTGAATTAACAGCGGCTGAGAATGACTCCATAAAACCATCCAACGTTTTTTCAGAAAAGGGCAGCAGCTGCAAGTCTTTTGTTGCTGTTGATTGGCTAACTTTGGATGCTCTGTTCAAAAGATTATTAAACAAACCCTTTCAGCTTCTCTCACTTGAAGGCTACACTTGTTTTAAGCCAGCTTTCGTCTGAGTGGCTGGTGGTGGGTGGTGCTTCTGAAGAATTCAGTCTTTTGCCCATTAGATAGTGCACCATCTAATTCTAACGGTGAAAAAATGGACAGCATGTAGAATTAGTTTTATGCTCTTACCTGTCTGTATTTGGCGTCTCTGTCTGGTCGCAGGAAATTCAAAGCAGCTTTGAAGCTCGGCTTGTTTGCCTCACAGCCTCGCCAGACACGATGAAGGCTGGCCGCCAGCAGCAGAGCTGCAGCTGGAGGCATCTGCAGCAGCTGGCCTTTCTCCAAACTGCAGAGCAGATAGAAAGAAAAACTTGAACACCAAGATAATTAGACACATTTGAGAACTATTAGAACCAAGGGAGGATTCATTTAATATGTTTCACCATAAGTGAAAAGCAACAAGCATTTATGTCTGCATCACATTTGCAGGACTACTCTACACTAATGCAGCCACAACAAACCCCATGAAGCTCATGAAGGTGGCTGATACGAAGAAAAGTGTGTAAAGCTGTTACAGACATCAAGGCAGTCTAAGATGTGAACATATGTCATGTGACTGTGAGCAGCTGTGAGGAGGTGTACATAATTTGCTGACAGTGGTTCATGAAGGAGGCGTTACCTGCAGGCCCAGTGCTGACATTCTGCGAGGAGCTGCAGCTGCTCCGGCAGCGTCTGTTCATCACACAGACGACGCCACAGTGACAACAGGACCGGACGGAGACGCTGCCACCAGTGCTGCACACGGACACACAACAAAGACGCTATATTACTGTCATGTCTCTACACAACATCGCAGGCTTCACACAGGCGCTAATAGATCACTGATCTGTGATTCCAGTGATAAAAGATTTTAGGACTTTCTAAATATTGAAGGTGCCAAATGTGTTCAAAGGCATTTTAGTCAGAATGAACAGACAGTACCACTGTGGAGATCAACAAAACAGGACATTGCACGCTGATCTGAGACCAGGCTTTGTTGACTTCATATCTTGGTTGTCCACAACGTACACTGGCACCTAACAGACCCTGGAGAGAAAGCACAACTCTCAATAATCTCACAAGCTCACCTAAAGGTACAAACTGTATGAACTTTAGATTTCAGAAAGATTCTTACTCTCAGGAAGTGTGCAGTTATCTTGCAGGACAGCACGCCTGCTGGAGAACACGCTTTCCTCTAGTGCATGAACAGAGAGGAGCATAAAAAGTACTTTTTCCAGCCAAACATCTAAATCAGATTAATAAGAGACATTAAATGAGCTGCTCACCTGATGCTGGTTGATGTGTTCTATTAGCTTGTTGCAGCTCAGTGTTGTTCCCCCTCCATCAGTGTTTACTTTAATCAACAACACAGCTGGAAGAGCCAGGAGCACTCTGACACACACACAAACAGCAATTCAGCGGATTAACAATCGCAATGAGCCAAAACATCACAGAACGAGTGTGCCAGCAATACCCCATCAGCCTTTTACAGCCCCTCCTTTGCAATGCCTCCCTTCTCATATTTAACAGCGTACCTGTTCCATGCATGCAGCAAGCGCTGCAGGCTGACGTCAGTGCTGATGCTCTGTGAGGTCACTGTAGAGGAGCATCTCTGAAACAACACCTCAAACAGGAAGTCACCCACACCAGCTCTGCTGCCACGGCTGCCAGACCGCTCCATCATGTCCATCTCATACACAAGCTCCTGCACATACACAAGCACGTAAGTGTTATTCACTAGTTTAACTCAAGTCACACAGACTGTACACTAATGAGTAAAAAACAACGTGGAAGCTGACGCTCCAGAAGCTGCTGTGCAACTTCTGTGTACGAGGGCTTTTATTTTTTCTGTTTTTACGTCTAAAAAAAGACAAACTTTACTACTACTGATATTTCTGCTTGTTCTGCAGAGTGAAGTGTGACACTTAAGGAATTTTTACCCATTCTGTAGCCATTTTTCACAAATCCACGCTCTTTAATTTTCAGGGCTTTTTTTTTTTATTCATTGAGGATTCAGAATTTTTGTTGCATGTTTTTTAAATCAAATTAAAAGGCTAATTCTCTCAACAGGTGATCCAGGAGATAATTTTTTTCCCCCCTTTCTCACTGTCCCTCTCCCCTTCTGTTTTTCTTTTCCTTCCTCTTTCTTTCTCCCTTTCCTATCCCTCACTCATGTCTGTCCCGTCTGTAACAACTGAAAATAAAATAAAATAAATAATAAAAACAAAGGTCGATCAAATGGACCAATACGGCAATGCCATGATGATCCATTTGGCAAAATAAATCCATTGGGTATCCTTGTTGGTCTTCAGACAACAATTCTGACGGCTAAAGAACCAAATGGGACAGGCAAAAAAAAAAAAAAAAAAAAAAATTAAAAGGCTAAGATTATATTATTTTATTATAAGAATATATATGTAAGAAGATCACTTCACTTAAATATTTTTCTTGATCACAAAATGTTTTGTGTGAAGTTGCTTGCTTTAATATAATATACCTCAATATAAACATTATTTTTACCACACTTTATTAACTATAATGTCTATACAGCCCATCCATATGCCATTGCTGCAGAAATGAGGGGAAAAAGGAACTTTCAAAGTTACGTATCATTTTTTTATAGTCATGAATACTTTTTAAAATTTTACTTTTTTTTTTTTTTATTTTGCCTGTCCCGTTTGGTTCTTTTGCCATCAGAATTATTGTCTAAAAAGATGCCCAACGAGTTTACTTTACCAAATTGACCATCCCAGCCTTGCCGTAATGGTCCATTTGATTCACCTTTTATTGTTTATTTTATTTATTTTTTTATTTTCACTTGCTAGATACGGGACAGACTTGAATGAGGAAAAGAAAAGGGAGAAAGGAAGAGGGGGAAAAAACAGCGGAGAAGAGGGACGGGGATAAAGGGCAAAAAAAAAACAAAAAAAAAACAACTAAATAAGCAGACAAAAATAAATACATATATTAATCACCTGGATCACCTGTTGAGAAAGAAAAAAGAAAACAAGCAGAAGAAAACAAGAGCAACACAATAAACAACATCACAATTATCTATGGGAATATAACAGTAAATACTAAATATTAAACATTATTGTGCAGCACGTTTTAAAATTTTACTTCCTGTTTCAGCAATTGATAAAACTGCAGAAACAATGATAAAAATTAGCATATAAAAGTCCAGATGGTGTTATTGATCTACAGCAGTTTGACTGTTATACAGAAACAAAGCAAAACCGCCTTCTTTTTTTCCATATGTAATAATTTCTTAAATATTACATTAGATTCTTTTTCATTTTTTTTTACCAGGTTTATAATAAAGAAGCTTTTCAGAGTGGTGCAGTTAGTGTACACGCACCTGGAGTCGGGACAGGATGTCTGGTGAGCAGGTTCCTCTTCCTGGCACTCTGTGCTGTTGTGCTTCCAGGCTCTGCCAACTGCTGACATCAAATATGCACACATGGACACAAATCCACAAACAGTTTGTCAGGTTAACTGAACTTTTCCAGGCTCTAAAAGAGGTTTTTAAGTTACCACGAACACTTTGCCTCTCCCACCGCGCACTTCCTGACTTGAAGAAACATTTTTATTTGGGTTCTTGTCAAATATCTGACAGGTTCATTTTAAGGACTTTGCACATTAATGTTAACTACTAGTACCTGAACTGCTGGTCCATGATGGCATTAAGCAAATGAGAACAGAGGCTTTTCATGTCTCCTCCGCAGCCTCCCTGCTTCTCTGGACGAGTCAGGTAGAGCTCCATGCAGGCCCACTGCTGATACTCCTGACTGCAGAGAGGAACAAATAAATAAAAGGAACCCAAACAACTTTTTTTTTCTTTAGAGTTGCAGGGGAAGAAATTTCATCACAGAAAGAAGTATTTCAGATTTTAAGTTGACCAATCTCTCCTTCAAAGTCCTCTTCTGCACCTCTAGACCACCACAGCTTCAGTATTTCTGCTTGGAAGTCCTCTGCACAAGTTCGAGGTCTGCGGTGAAACAGCTGATTTGCAACAGGATCATAAAATCTGCAGCACCGCTTCAACCGATCTGTACGTGCATAAGGATTCATCCTGGAAGTGGAGGCTGGGCCAGTAGGGCATGTTTTTTTGCCTTTTTTCATTTTAAGGAGAGTTTCTAAACTTTAGATTAAACTTTTTAAGATTTTATTTTCTAAACTCACACGGTGTGTTTGCCGTCTTACCGTTCAGCGTCAGACAGGGCGTCCTCACTCCTCAGTACTCTCAGCTCATTAGCTAACCATTCTGAGAACAACAACTAGACAGACATAAGGAGACTTCATGATTATTACATCAATACAGCATGAATCACCTGTGCTCATTAATGCAAACAATGTTTGCACAGGTGTGTGTTAAATGGAGAAACAGGGGACCCAGCACAGACCTGATACTGTGGTATCTGTCCGAGCTGTTGGAAGGCAGCGTTCCTCCACAGATGCCAGGCCGTCTTCCTCCAGGTGTTGTTGGAGTCAGTGATGCTGCTCCACAGCCCGGTCTGTTTCTCCTCCAGTTGTTCACTTAGCCCAGCATCAGCTACAGTCCCTCTGGCTTCAGGTAACAGTCGTGGGATGAGGTACAGAAGCTAAACACAAACACACAATAGTATAAGTAGTTTTAAGTAATGAAAGGAGGGAAGGCCCAGAAAGCTGGTTAAGACTGACGATACACAGAATGATGTAATAAAGGCAGGAGGTGTTTTTAATGAGTTTTAAGACTTTATTCTATACCGCACTTTGTTTATTCGGGCTGTTTGTTTGGCTTTAAGCACTGAGCAAAGAAGTGGTTTGCACTGTGACTGTGCAGCGTCTGTCATGATATTTGCATTTGTTCCGCTTCTTTTTACACAATAAAATCAAAACTTTGCACCGCCCTCCTTTCATAGCCAAGGCCGAGCAAGTGTGCAGGAAACATAAGCTCATTATAAACAATTTGATCACATGCTTTTATTTCAGCTTCTCAAAGGCAGGGTGCGAGGTAGTTCTGCGTTTCTGTTTTATTTTATTGCAAGTCTCAGTTTTGGACACATCTGTTTTCTAGATTTAGCCCTCAAATTTAACCCTGTGCTTAAAGGTGACCCATTATGCTCATTACCAGCAATATTTTTATTCCTGTGCTGCACTAGAATTGCTTTGTGTTGGTTACAGTTAAAAGAAAAATTCCTTATTTGTCTCTTTTCTGTGACTTTGTGCAGCCCCTTTGGTCACACTCTGCCAGAAACCAGCTGCTTTACACCCATTAAGGACACCTTTGACTCTTTACCCAGTGATAGCCTATAATGAATTATCATCAAAGCTCTTTTTCTGAAAAGAGTGATTTCTGTCATATTTCATACCTGCTTATAGAACGAAATGTTCAGGTTTGCATCAGAAACGAGAGCGTGTACTTTATTCTAATAGCCATCAAACCACATCTTTATTGATATATACTGAGGTGTCAAAACTTGTCATTAAGGCTACTAGGCAAAGTCATCAAATGTCATCTTTATGGGGGAAAGAGTTAAGACAGCTTTGATTGGCTGATTGGCTCAGTGGGTGGAGCTTCTGTGCTCACAGTCAGAGCTGTGAGTCTAAAATGGGCAAATTAGGGATATCTAATATTTAACAGTAAAAGTTCACATAGATTACTTTACATACACAGAAATCTTTAATTAAAAGTTTCCAAGAATATGAGCATTCAATTCAATTCAATTTTATTTATATAGCGCCAAATCACAACAAAAGTCGCCTCAAGGCGCTTCATAGATACAGAGAAAAACCCAACAATCATATGACCCCCTATGAGCAGCACTTTGGCGACAGTGGGAAGGAAAAACTCCCTTTTAACAGGAAGAAACCTCCGGCAGAACCAGGCTCAGGGAGGGGCGGGGCCATCTGCTGTGATTGGTTGGGGTCCACATTTGTCGCAGTATGTATATGACAGGAAATAAGAAAAAGCATAAGACAAACAAACGGCCACCAAGAAATTATTCTGGAAAGGTTTGCATAAATTCTGGAAAGAAAAGCAATAAGCAAACCTCATTACTTAATCACATGTCAGATAAAAAAGGTTACCTTCTTATAGAGACTATGGGGGATACAGTCCTGCTGTTGAGGCAGTGAGTCCTCTCTGCAGATCCCATAACAGACAGCTGCTACACACAACCTGGACATCCACAATGAGCCAAATCACTATTACTGAATATATATTGTAGATGTAAAGATGTGGATTGTATGCATGGCCAATCCTTGTTAGTTACAGGTGCAGGGCATTATCATTAACAAAGGAATTAAAGATGATATCCACACACGTTAACCAGTAAACTTTCTCTGCTGTAGGCACATAAAGAGAGCATGCAATCATTAAAACGCTCCATTAAAAGTCACCTGGCACAGAACAGCATGTTGGCGTGTGTGCTGCAGGACAGCGCCGAGCTCAGAGCCTCTTCAGCCGGCACTGGCTCAAGCCGAATGGGCGGCACCAACTGAACCAGAGGACCGCGAGACCCCAAGGAATACAGGTGGACCAGGAATGCTGCCAGGCCGAGTATATGGGCAGCATTCAGCGACAGCCACTTCATATAGAAGAATAAAAATACGTATTTTTTTTTTCTTAAGCATGAGAATAAAATTAAAAGTCCACGACACAAAGTGAAAGTCAGATATAAATAGAGGGAATAAATGTGGGTTTATGCACCTGGTTGTGAAGCAGGTCCCAGAGTCTGTGCATGAGGCTGGAGAGGAGCTGTGTGTTACCAAGCAGAGCGCTCACAAACCTCGAGGCCCATGGGCTTTGTCTAAAGACGCAAACAATTAGAGCAGCAGCAATTAGTCGACTGAAAGGAAACTGATTAGGATGTAATTTGACGATCAAATATAACTTTAATTTATTGTTTTCTATAGCTCTTTATATAAGAAGACTCTGATTTACATCTTGCAGAGGTCAACTTTCATTTTACAGGCACTAGTTAATATTTTGGCCTTTTAATTGGACAACACAAAGGAGACACATGTTGGTTTTATCACACCTTCAAATCAGTCAGAATCAGGATTCCAGATTCGGTGTTGATGATTCGAAACTATTTAGAAACTTGTTATCTGTTATTGCAAAGCTCTATTAAAGGCTTCGAGTCTGGCAGGGCATTTAAAAAGAGCTCAGGATTATTTAAATATACGATTTGCAACTTTTCCTGAAGGTTCCTACTCACTTATTCGGAGGGTTTGATTTGGAAGAATTCAGCAAGCACTGGCAGAAGTTTCTTAGGATCATATTGACAACCTGAGAGAGAGTCAGTAAAAAATGCATACTAGTTAGCACACACATACAGCGAGAGGGCTGCCGATTTATAGACTTTCATCAGTGCGTACTTTGACATGCAGCTCGGAGGATGGAGGAGCGTCAGTGTGAAGACTGATGACCTTTTGTCCAATCGGATCATCGGGACGACCAGGGAAGATAACACCGAGCGTGTGTGAGATCCTGGACAGCTGGGCCGACATGTCTGAGGACACGTGAGTGTTGAACAAACTGCGGAGGAACCTGAACGCCTAACACAGGCTAAGCCTTCATCAAAACTATTTTGTATACTTTTTCAAACGTACACATCGTTCAGTAGCTGAGCCTTTATAACAGACACTCTATTCCTGAGAGTCTTTGATTCACATACTGTGGCGCCATCTTGTGGTTCACAACACAACAAGCCAAAAGCAGCAAACAAAACAAAAAAACTCTTTATTAGAGTGAAAAAGGTGGAATAATGTGGGGCCTGCCTTCTGACTGCACGGTGAGGCATCTGGAGGCTTCACAGTGGGACATTATTAACCAGTGGGCAACATTATTTTGGCTACGCCCATTTCTTATGTACAGAATGTGTACTTGTTGTTTAGCCCAGCGGTCCCCAACCCCCGGGCCTCGGACCGGTCCGTGAGTTGTTTGGTACCGGGCCGTGAGAGTTGAGGCTCAGGTGTGAAATGTATAGTTTTCAGGGTTTTTATCGGTTTTCAGCGTTATTTTGTTATCGTTTTTATCGTTAACTCGGTTTTCCTGGGTCTTTTCACGTGTGTTATGAATAAATCTTATTTTTTTCTAGTTTTATTTTGTTGTATTTATCCGCGACACCTTAAAGGCCGGTCCGTGAAAATATTGTCGGGCATAAACCGGTCCGTGGCGCAAAAAAGGTTGGGGACCTCTTCTTTTTAGCCTTCTTCTTTTTGTAAATCTGAAGTATTATATATAAGTGACCCTATAATTAGGGTCAAATTCGTTTAATTTGATGTTTAGCAACTACATCAAGGAGTTTAAACTATCAGCTAAATTCTTTGTAAAAGAAAATCCTTGGTTAAAGTTTCTATTAAAATATTTGCAAACTCTAAAATGTATACTTTGAAAATTTAATTGTTTATAAAAAGTGTAAAATGCAAGGTAGACACATTTTGTGTATTTAAGAACCACAGTTTATTTCATCTTCGTTGTTTGAAATTACTCAGCTCTGTGATTAAAAACCAATGAATGTAAAACTAACTACGGTACGGAGCCCCGCAGGGGACATGGGAGAAAAAAAAAAATTAAGACGGACTTTTGCGAGATCTCGCAAAACTTTTGCGAGATCTCGCAAAACAAACTCGGGGGGCCTTTCTCAATATGCGTACTTGTGCGTACTTGCGTTCTCGTGTACTCGTGATACGTCATCAGTCGGAGACCAAGTACTGTTCCAATTCAAAGTACGCATCAAGCCGAGAACGCGAAAAAGTCCCGGATGTGTTCTCGCTCCGCCCATTTTATCGAGCATGCATCGGTGGTGACTTGTGTGGACTTGGTACAGCTAAATATCCCAGAATGCATTTCGTCCAAAACTCAAACGCGGCAATGGCGGACGAGCGGGTCTAAAAACTTTTAAATATTACTCTTTCTGGGTCACAAAATAAACTTTTAAGTTCTTTTCAAGCGAGAATGTAGCTGTGTAAACTTCGAATATCTGCTCAGTTTATCAAGATATCATATATTTCCAAACGAGGTCCGACGTTTTCGGAGATGTCTGTGACCCGCCAGCTCCATAGCAGACAGCGAGGTCGAGGATTATTACAGCCGGCGAGAACAGCCGACTCCCGGCAGATCGTTTTCAACCCCCCCGCGGTCTTTTCGCTACTCAGGTTAAACAAACCCCAAACCCCAGTAGTTGTCTATTGTATTGAGTGTCCACTAAAATAAAAATAATAATTAATAGAGATTTCACTACTGAGGTTAAACATGATATATAAGTCACTTAGATCACTTCTAAATGTTAATGTTTGGCTTATTTCGGCTTTTTATTTGTTCCTGAGTAAACCGGTTTGGCTGTGATTAAAGTTAAGCTTCATAACATATTACTCACAGTTAAATTAAGGACGGCAGTAAAAACTCCGGACCTGTGACATCATCAAGTACGCTGGTGTTCCAATTGTACAAATCGCGAGTCCGTGCTCGCATTCTCGGCGAGTCCGTACTCCCGTGCGTTCTCGGCGAGTACGTACCCGCCGAGAACGCGAGTACGTACTCGTGTACTTGAGAATTGAGAAAGGGCCGGGATCTCGCAAAACTTTTGCGAGATCTCGCAAAACTAACTCGGGATCTCGCAAAACAAACTCGGGATCTCGCAAAACTTTTGCGAGATCTCGCAAAAGTTTTAGCCGCATTCTTCCCATTAGCTCGAAGCTAACGGGAGGTCGAGACCTACTACAGCCGGGAGGAACACCGCTTTCCCGGCACATCGTGCCTCGACCTCCCGGTCGGCTTCGAGCCAGCGTCCGAAGAATGCGGTTAAAACGTTTGCGAGATCTCGCAAAAGTTTTGCAAGATCCCGAGTTTGTTTTGCGAGATCTCGCAAAACTTTTGCGAGATCCCGAGTTTGTTTTGCGAGATCCCGAGTTTGTTTTGCGAGATCCCGAGTTTGTTTTGCGAGATCCCGAGTTTGTTTTACGAGATCCCGAGTTAGTTTTGCGAGATCTCGCAAAAGTCCGTCTTAAATTTTTTTTCTCCCATGTCCCCTGCGGGGCTCCGTAACTAACAAACTGGGTTAAATGATAGTCTAGACAAAAGTATTTAGCTTTAGCTATGTTAAATGGCTTTACTGACGTGTATATATTTTTGTTATTTCATTTGTATTCTGTATAATGCACTTAATTTATCTGAATGATTAATGAAATGTTCTTTATTTTTTGTGTTGAAAGGTTTTTCACCTACCTACCTATCCATCTACCTATCAGCTATCAAACTAGCTGGTCAAAATAAATTTGAGTGAAATTCAAAGTCTGGTCTTTTTCAAGTGTGGGCACCTCACAGACAGAGAACACTTGACAATATTACTAACCAAATGAAAGTACAGACCTGAAAGTGAGGTTTGTACGCATGTTGCTTAAGTTTAAATGCCACAAATGAAAAGTATATATAAATAAATAGAGATTCTTAACCGATTCTGGTCTCTGTGTGAATCTCTATTATAGACTGATGAAGGGTTTTCCTTGACAGAATATAAAACGTGTGAGTGAGCGCATGAACACCTTCCCACCTCCATCATTTCCATCAACGACAAGTTCTGCAAACTCCTGCAGCTGAATCTTCAGGACCTCCAGGGGCTCATCATTGCCGTCTGAACACGTGGCATTCACTGAAAACAGGAGATGAGGATCAGTTTCTGACTATGAGATTGTTGTATTATATGAAAGCTGAGGCTGCACAGGTCAGCTGTATATGTACAGGGCTCTCAGGGCTGAGAGTGTGGTGACAATTAAATACAATCATCAATCAGTCTCAAGCACAGCAGCTCAACTAACAGAGTCTCTGCAAAATTATACCCACGCGTAGACTGAAAAACACAAATCTGTCAAAAGGCGACAGAATTTATCGCACCGGTTTTCACTCATCACAGAGTGAAACCTCATCTTACATCTAATCTGACTTTCCCCACATAAACTCATCACACTGAGTCATCAGTGAGTCAGTCTGATGAGTGCAGTGCAGTGATGACACGCCTCTCTGATGCAGCACTTCTCAGATCATGAGTGCTTTGCTTCCTTCAGGAGGCTGCAGGGATAAAATCGACTCAACACAGAGGTGTACATGCACACCCAAACCCTTCAGAGTCTGAAGACGAAAGCTGATGAAGCAGCGTTTAAAACGTGCATTCTCCGAATGCCCAGCAGAGGGAGACTCCACTTGCTGTCATGAAAGTATGTTTTCATTGATGTTATTGATTTATTTATTATATTGTAGTCAAATAAAAGACAAGTCACCATATCTATATATATATATATATATTAAATATATATTAAATTGGGAAATGAAGAAAGTCTCCAGCGTCTGTCTCTGGTTTGGACGTGCAGATCAGCAACCCTGCCGTTCTGTCTGAGCCAGCACATCAATAGCAAGTAGAGCTATAGCAGGCAGAATGCACTGCATTAATCCAATTTACCTGTAGTTGTTGCTGATATATCTCCACTTATAAACTCTAATCACTGATCACTTCCCGTGAAAGACATTACCAGTCATTCTGTGCTCTCTTACTTTCTACTAAGAAGTAAGAATTGAATTCAAAATCCTGCTCCTCACATACAAGGTCTTAAATAATCAGGCCCCATCTTATCTTAATGACCTTGTAGTACCATATCACCCTATTAGAGCACTTCGCTCCCGCTCTGCAGGCCTACTTGTTGTTCCTAGAGTATTTAAAAGTAGAATGGGAGGCAGAGCCTTCAGTTTTCAGGCCCCTCTTCTGTGGAACCAGCTTCCAGTTTGGATTCGGGAGACAGACACTATCTCTACTTTTAAGATTAGGCTTCAAACTTTCCTTTTTGCTAAAGCATATAGTTAGGGCTGGACCAGGTGACCCTGAATCCTCCCTTAGTTATGCTGCAATAGATGTAGGCTGCCGGGGGATTCCCATGATGCATTGAGTTTTTCCTTTCCAGTCACCTTTCTCACTCACTATGTATTAACAGACCTCTCTGCATTGAATCATATCTGTTATTAACCTCTGTCTCTCTTCCACAGCATGTCTTTATCCTGTCTTCCTTCTCTCACCCCAACCGGTCGCAGCAGATGGCCCCGCCCCTCCCTGAGCCTGGTTCTGCCGGAGGTTTCTTCCTGTTAAAAGGGAGTTTTTCCTTCCCACTGTCGCCAAAGTGCTTGCTCATAGGGGGTCATATGATTGTTGGGTTTTTCTCTGTATCTATGAAGCGCCTTGAGGCGACTTTTGTTGTGATTTGGCGCTATATAAATAAAATTGAATTGAAAGTACATCTGTTGAATGTCTCTCTGTCTGGTAAACCAAATAAAGAATTCCAAATTATATCTATTAGGCACTATTTTATCTTACAGAGGTGCTTTGCTGCTTCAGGGACAAGGTGACCTGTCGGAGAAACTTGGATTCTGGCTTCTGACAGAAATCCCAAAAGGAGAACATCAAGTTATCGGATTGTCAAATAAAGTTGGAAATCTAGTGCCAGAACAAGGATAAATCCATGTCTGAATGACTTTAAAGGAAACATTTTAGACTTTCAAAGAGCTCAGACATGCATCCCAGTGAGATGCTGAGGCAGGACCTCCAACGTGCGAGTATTTCAAAGATCACTGGGTTGAACTTCTACCACAGCAATGTTAAGAAAAGGTGGCATTATTAACCATTTAGGTCAATGGGGGAGATCACTTTCTTATACTGGTGATTTAATAACACGACAAACATTTTAGACCCAAAATAATCAACACAATCTGAAGTCTTGAGTGCGTAAAAGGAAAGCAATTCTCCTGTTTGACCTCTCATCTTTCAAACTGTTGCAGCATCTCCCTCTGTATGATCTGAGCACTCAAGACCACCATGACCTCACAATCTGAACTTTGTTGTGTTTAATCAGGGTTTGTTTTAACTTTCAATTTTGAGATGCACACAAAACAGAAGAAACCAGGAGGCCTTGAATACTTTTTCACTGCACTGTGCTAATAATCAAACAAATAATGTTGATCTTTAAAATAAATAATAATAATGTCAACGGTCCTTTAAAAGAATACCCACTATTCTGTTGTCTCTGCTTCTGGCAGGACTCCATGTAGGATGAATACTGTGCAGCAGGGATCTTATCAGCTCTAAACACACACAAAAAGTAACAAATAATCATATTGTGGTGATGATGATCAATGTTATCACTTAAAACAACTAGAAACTTAATTAAAGAAGAAACTCTGATGACATTTTCATCTCTCTGATAGAAACTCACTTTTTCAGCGCTTCGATGAAACTCATTCGAGCATCGACTTTCACAGGAAGCTGCAAATAAATGACAGTTCCTGCATGTCATACAACAAACACAACCTCACACGTGAGAATGCACAGAAGAATATCGGGAGGGATAACAGGAAGCGCTTACCACTCTCGGAGCGAGCAGTGCGGGAAGGAACCGAGTCAGGAAATACGGCCTCCGGAAAATACTGTGAGAAGACCAGAGAGGACCTTCAAATAACATGTATTTTATATCTAAAACAGATTATGAGAAAAGGGCCTCCTGGGCACTGACAGGCTGACTGGTTGGTTGCTTCATGTGTATTAAAAATACATGTAAAATTGAGTTATACCATTCAGATCTTCTCAAGAAAACATCACAAAGTAATCCAGATCATTCTGTGAAGTCTGTTCTCATACTTTTGTATTTTCTATCCCTTTAATGTCTTGTCTCACTTTCGGACCATTAAAGTCTCTTCGTGGTTGTCCTGCTTTCGAATAACACCTTTCTGTAGCTGCTAAATTCTTTTAAAGAAAACATCTTAAAGCTCTCTTAAGCCGAGGGTTGGGGGCCCTGGCTCCTCAGCCCTGTGTCTGGTATAAATGTGCTGGAGTTTACCTGGCCTCCATGACTGTGGCAGAGATTCTGCCTGTGCTCTCAAACAGAGACACAGCTTTGTCCACATCCTGGGCAGCCTGACACTGAGGCTGCAGACACACAAACATTGGACTATTAGTCTTATGTCAACCCAGGACTCAGCAATCCTGTGTCCACTAGGGCTGCCACGATTAGTCGACTATCAAAATCATCGACGACTGATTTAATAGTCGATGCGTCGTTTGAAGCTTTGTAAGATCACAAAAGCCGCAGGAATAAGTAGTAGGATTTAAGAGTGTAATAACGGACTGAAACAGAAGATGGCAGCACTGCATGTACAAGGATGCCAGCTGCCGTTAAACCCCGAAGAAGAAGAAGAAGCTGTGTCCCAGAATTCATAGCGCAGCCCAGCTCAGTTTCCAACAATGGCGGCAGCTAGTTAGTTTTAATATTACTCTTATTATTCTTTCTGGGTCACAAAATAAACGTTTAACATATTTTCAGGCGAGAATGTAGCTGTGTAAACCTCAAATATCTGCTCAGTTTATCAAGACACCACAAATTTTCAAAAGCGCTCTGACATTTTCGGAGACGTCTGTTACCCACTAGCTTGATAGCTAACCGGGGTCAAGGCTCACTAGAGCCGTGAGAACACCGGACTCCGGCAAAACATTTTCAAACCCACTGCCGTCTTTCGCTACTCAGGTCAAACATATATAAGTGACTTAGATAACTTAAAAATGTTATTGTTTGGCTTTTTTCAGTATTTTATTTGTTCCTGAGTAAATCTGTTTGGCTGAGATTAAAGTTATAGTTTTTACACAGCTGAATAAACATCAAGCAGACAACTGATTATCAGAAGTGTGAGATGCTCGAGAATATACTCCGGTGTCCTGTTATATTTTAGATAGCAAGGAGTTTATTAAACTTCACCGAAACAATCTGCAAATTTCATTAAAATTTAATAAACCATCAACTTGTCTTTATTTTTAATTAGCACATACCTTAAACACTTAAAGCTGTAAGCTAATGATAGGTATATAAGAGCAGATGCTGCTGGTGCAATAAGCTGTACGTTTTACGTCCAATGGATCTGATTAGTCGACTAATCTCAAAAATAATCGGTGACTAGTCGACTATCAAAATAATCATTTGTGGCAGCCCTAGTGTCCACACAAAGTTTTGTGTTGCTTGTTACTTAAGACGTAGAAGATAGTTTGGGTTCTGATGCCAGTTTGCGGGTTACAGAATAGAATAACAGAGCATAGAAAACAGAAGGAGGGCACAGCATGGAATAGAATATGTATCAAAAATTAAAATTATAATAGAATATCCACTGCGTGTCACTGTTACCTGCACCGATGTACCTGCAGCCGAAACATCCTCATATAAACCCATGTCCTCCACTGACTCCTGCACACACACACACACACACACACACCATGATATTTAATTCATGTGTGCTACACTATTAACCACAATCCACTCACAGTGTTGTTTTTATTGTATTAACACGGTGATAACGACCTTCTTCTTTCCTTTTTCTTCTTACCTTGAGGTCAGCCAGTCTGGTCTTAGCCAGTGAGACGTACTCCATTAGGAGGCTGCGGTGTTTCACAGGCACATATGGAGGGTGGAGGATGTGAACCTAGCAGGGGAAAATGACAGTGAGCTGTCAGAGCTGAGCTATTCCTCTCAGTTTCTAGCGTTTTCTTATAGTGTACACTCTCCAGGAAATGCCATAATTCTGCTAGCATTTGTTCCCAGCAGACATGTAGTTATGAATATATAAAAGTATTCATGGGCGATCTATTTTTCATAGCAGATATGTTACAAAAAGTAGAAAATAGCAGCTGAAAATGATCATTAACAAGCAAAACAAGCAAGCAGCATGAGAGCTCAGGATAGCGGCTGTTGACAGCAACGAGCAGGCAACACAGAAAACCTCCTGGAGCGATTAGCATCCCCAGAACCAGAGGGGACTTTCACGTGGAAATGGAAATGCTTTGTCGAGAGGTTTAAATAAGTAAAACTTTTTTAATATTTAAGATATTTAAGTGGTTATTCTTTCCATGTAAAAATAATGATGTTCAATGTTCAGTGAAAGTATTTGGTTAAAGTTGAAAACATAGTCAGAAATATTCTAATAAATGTTTTGACATATTGTTTTTTAATCTTTCTACAAATAGCAAATAAAAGCTTTTATCTTCTGTACATGAAGTTTTCATATCACCGTGTCCATTGAATTTAATGTTTCAACTTCAATAATTCCTCAAAATATGTGGTCGGACCTGCTTCTGCTTAACCTTGAGTAGAAATGAAGTCTTAAATCTAAGAATTAATACATTTGCCGTGTGTAAACAAATGATGAATAATCTTATTTTCCACAAGCAAAATATTGCTGCATTAATGCACTCCGATAAGCATTAAGATTTCAGTGCAACAGCGACTGAAGTAGCTTCAGATTTAACAAACACTGCAGCTACAGCGCTCAGGATTCAGACAAGTCAAGTGAGTTGAAAAGACTGACAAGATGCACTCACAGTAACAAAACCAGCAACATTAGTGCTGCAAATCAAAGCAGTCTGCACTAGCAAAACAAATAAGGGAATATAAGCATATTAATACCCTGTGCATTCCTACTAAGTGTAAACTCAGAGACGTGTGGATGTCACCTTGAGGTACTGTGGAGGTTCAAAAGGCACGAGGTCGGAGAGGAACTTCAGCAGGAACACCAGCGACTTCTTACTGCTCGCATGATAGCTACTGCCACCACCGAACGACATCTGGAAAGGTAGAAAAAGCATTAAAAATATTAAAATAAAAGGTATAAAGCTCTCAGTGTTTCAGTCTATGGCAGAAAATGTAATTCCCAAAACTATTAATAAACTAGAAACTATTAATGGATGTTAAAAGGCGAAACCTTGAACCAGTCGCTGTACGAGGGGAAGATGCCGGGTCCTTCCAGTCCACCCTGTCGAGCCAATAAGAAGGCGGTTATGAGGTTCTCAAGGTCATAGCCTTCGAATGCAGAGTTCAGCAGTCTGGACAGCAGCTCTATCGGAGACACAGAACAGGACAGATATCACTGTGCTCCTCTGTCTCTGAAATACTAGTTTACTGCTACAGAAACATGATTTTTCTTTAAATTAGTTTTTTCTTTTTCCTTTCACACATAAGACTTCAACCTGCCTGTGCTGATAGACCATCAGCACGCCTACCTTTGAGGCTGGGCTGGGCACAGTGGTAGTACACCAGCAGGGTAGAGAGGAAGCACAGGACATGTTTCCAGTTGACTTCATGGGTTTCCAAAACCTGCTGCAGGTGACGCAGCAGCTGCTCCACGCTGAAGACCACAGCCAGCTGTTAGAGGAACAAAACAGCACAGAGCAGTTACTCAACTGTCCCTGCCAACCACTGATTTGTAAACTGTGGGTCTTTTTTAGCTTTTTAGTGAAAGCGTTAATCCTGAAGAGGAAACCACTGATGTTGGTAGATAAGCGCTTGTGAGCTGGCAAAATGTGAAAGAGACAATATCATACAAATGAAGATCTCAAAGTTAAAAGCAACTTAATACCTAAAAGTCATAGTGAAACCAGCGTCCTGCTGCACCTTTACAATTGATCATATTGCAGTGCAAAGCTTTGCTTTAACTTGTGATGAGGAGATCGATCTGAAGAAAGTGTGCTTAAAGGGAGAAGGAAAGGAGCTAAAACCTGACTTCTAACAATCAAATCAGTAGTTTCTTTACTTCCCCTCCTCACTTAAAAACCAAATGTGGCTGATCGTTCTCGGTTGTTCCCCCAGCCTCGGGAATAGTCTCACATAAAGTTGACAAAAAGTTCAAAAGTATTTCCACCTATTTTTAGTTAAGAAATTAATAATAAGAAATTCACATTTAGCTTCAATTCAGACACAGAAAGAAAACAGATACAATACAGAAGATGTTTTCTTCTTCTTAATCTTAATTACATGCGACAAACTGACAAACCCAGTTACAGTTACACATTTACCTGACGGAAGAGAGAAGTCAGCAGGCGGCTGGCTTTTGCAAAGGTCCACTCATTCTGCAGGGTGATTGCATCTGACACTGAGAACACATCAGTTATGTCATTTCTGCAGCATAAAAATGACTTTTAAAGATTTATTTATACCACATCAAATATCGCTGGACCTACAAGTGATTTGAGTTGCTTAGACCTTAATTTGATGCTTTTTGTGATGTTTCCTAAAAGAGTTTTTATTAAACTCACATACAAGGTCTTAAATAATCAGGCCCCATCTTATCTTAATGACCTTGTAGTACCATATCACCCTATTAGAGCACTTTGCTCTCACTCTGCAGGCCTACTTGTTGTTCCTAGAGTATTTAAAAGTAGAATGGGAGGCAGAGCCTTCAGTCTTCAGGCCCCTCTTCTGTGGAACCAGCTTCCAGTTTGGATTCGGGAGACAGACACTATCTCTGCTTTTAAGATTAGGCTTAAAACTTTCCTTTTTGCTAAAGCATATAGTTAGGGCTGGACCAGGTGACCCTGAATCCTCCCTTAGTTATGCTGCAATAGATGTAGGCTGCCGGGGGATTCCCATGATGCATTGAGTTTTTCCTTTCCAGTCACCTTTCTCACTCACTATGTATTAACAGACCTCTCTGCATTGAATCATATCTGTTATTAACCTCTGTCTCTCTTCCACAGCATGTCTTTTATCCTGTCTTCCTTCTCTCACTCCAACCGGTTGCAGCAGATGGCCGTCCCTCCCTGAGCCTGGTTCTTCCGGAGGTTTCTTCCTGTTAAAAGGGAGTTTTTCCTTCCCACTGTCGCCAAAGTGCTGTTCATAGGGGGTCATATGATTGTTGGGTTTTTCTCTGTATCTATAAAGCGCCTTGAGGCGACTTTTGTTGTGATTTGGCGCTATATAAATAAAATTGAATTGAATTGAATTGAATTAAACTTATTGTGCAATATTTATACCACATGGAGAGTTAAATAATTCTTGCAAAGACAGATGTTTTATAGATGTTTGCAGATCTGTCATGTCTGAAGCAGCTGGGATTGAACCATCAACCTTCCAGTGAGTAGATGACCTGCTCCAGGTAACCAGGCTTGATCCTGCTTAGCTTCCAAAATCAGACGAGATCGGGCGCGCTCAGGGTGGTGTGACCTTTAAATAGTCATTGATCATTTATAGCTAAATAATATAAACTGATAGCTAAATGGGTATTAATTAACCAATTAAAGTAAAGTAATCACTTTCCTTAGTACTATTGATGACAGTTTAAACGTCACCTGCACAAAAGGCATAAACAGACAAAAACACAGATTTTTACATTGTGATCAAATCTCAGCAACGATTTTTTTACTGTGTAGATCAAGAAAATCTTTCTGAAACTGAACTCTCAGTTCCCTCTTAAAGGTCTTGACAGATGAATAAAGGTGGATAGGTTCCAGCTAATTTTCAACATTTAAAAAAACTACAGCCTCAGTCTGTTTGAAAGGGCCCGTGACAAGTCTTTACCTTTCAGTCGGGGCTTGTAGGTGAGAGTCTGCGTGAGGGAGTGTTTGAAGAAACGCTGAAGGCAATCAGCTGACACTGAAACTCCACACAGTGAGGCATCAAAAATCTGAATCCTGCAGAAGACACGGAGCGAGAAATTACACACTGCGTGTAACACCAAGACTAAAACTGGTGTCAAGCACCGTGGTTTCAATAAAGTTTATATAAATCAAGCTCAGCATTTGACATCCAGAAGATCACGATTTCTCCTGCAAATAAAAAAATGAGCCGAAACCTGGAGGTTATGTTAGTGTGACTATTTGTAGGTAAGTATAAATCCCTTTGCCTGCTCTCCTGCCTTTGATTCCTGTGTTTTTTAGGAAATTTAGTTTTCTTCTCTGATCTTGCAGTGACATATATATAAACGCAGGTCTCCTTTCTCAGACAGAGACCTCAATCCCAACAGTGCTGTCTGATTGCATGAAAGGTAAATAAGAAATAAATTTTTAAAAACCCAGAACCAAAGCTCAGCTCCTGCTCCAGCAGACTCCGGCGTCAGACTCTCGTCCACAATATCGAGAACCCCTGAAAGACGACAGAAAGCAATAAAAAGTGTGGCTAAAAATAAAGAAAAGAAAGTACTACCTTTACACCAAGACAACAATTGACAATCGAAGAAGTCAAAAAAGATGTTTTCCGCATGCAGAAGTGTGAATCAAAGTGCTTTAGTTAATATTTTATCGACACAGGACAGACGAAGTGGGACAAGGACACGCAGACTCACAGAAGAGCATGTCGTCTAGAATCGAGCAGCAGAGCAGGGAGAGCTTTCTGTCTGCAGCCGCCGGATCGCGCCTCAGCTCAAAACCTGCTCCCACTAAGACGCCAACCACACCTGAAACACAGAAGACCTTCTTTAGTATAATGACCTACATTATTTCCAGACACGCTCTCTTTGAAATAAACTTACTCTACATTTAATGTGAGACAGAGAAGATGTCCCTAATGCTCTCATATCATGCATATAGCTCTGGCTGTGAGCAAAGAAGCCCCACCCACCTGCCGCTCAAACCTTTTGTTTATGAGGGGCTGCCAATCAGAACATTTTGTTTCAGACAGTGGATGAACTGCGGGGTTGCACGAATGTCATGTAAGGAAAAATAAGGATTATTCTGAACTATGACTAAAAATATATTAATATTAAATATTAAATCAGCATAATAAAGAGGGAATCAACAGGGCTGTTACCAAGGGAACTAGTTTCCAGACTGAAGCTAATAACTGAATCTCTAAAACCTGAAGCAGCATTAAGAGCTGAACGATTTCTTTCAATGAAAGAGTGACAGCTACAAACGTATGAGCGTCTCCTACTTGACAACACTTTGTGCTGAAGCTGTTTGGTCTCCTCTTCTTCCTGTGGAGGCCTCCATCCACACAGAAGCCTCAACTGGGACACCAGCCATGATCTCACCTCTTCATCACTAAACAAAGGTAAAAAAAACAAAACAATGACTGTGTGTGAGGAGTGGGGGTATTTAATCTGTCAGTACAGCCCAGATACAGTTACACCCTGTTTTGATCTTCCTCTCTGTGAGACTGCACAGAAAGAAAATCATTAACTGATATTTCTTACCTCTCTAAAATGTACTTCAGATTGAGGATGTTGTAAGAGTGAAGATAGTAGACCATCTCCAGTTTGGGTAGCTTCTGAAAAACCCACCAAATTCTTTAATTTAGCAGCGTTCACCAAGTGAAAGACATTTTTACAAAAAACAAGAACACAGTTTCAATTTTTATTAACCTCCTAGGACCTGGCGTGAGTCAAAATGTGATATGTGGACATCACATTTTGGGTTATTTAGACCAAAATACTCAATTTTGCTCTTCAAGGGCCTGATATCCACTTACGAGGACATTATACTGCTACTGTTCTATCAAAATTTTAAACGAATATCCTCATATGTGGCTCTGATTTTTCATAAAAACAAAAATAAGGTAAAAAAAAATCTGGTAATTCGTTGTTTTTACATTTATCACATCAATCAGCTCAAATATCAAAGAGAAATTAAAATTGCATGCCGTGGAGGAGTTCGGGTCTTAGGAGGTTAAATATAATTCAGTCCTGAGTGTAGAAATATTAATGGAAACCAGGAAGGTTATCATGAACTACATCATCTCGCTTTTGCAGCTGTGTGCAACAACTAGAAGGTTACAGACAGAGCTTCTCCACCAAGTTTCATGTAACTCTCCAACTTGTTTTTTAATCTTTCTGATGCAGAGATACAGCTAAATAAACTACTGTGGCTTGGACGCAGAAAGCAGAAAGGGATGGATCCAAATATTGATTCTTTTTTTGAGTCCAACAGAAAGTTGGTTAATATTCCACCAACAACACTGGGCAAAGTCTAGAAAAGCAAAATAAATTAAACATATGTGGACGGTTGTTCTGTGTCAAAGTCAAAGTTTCTCTTTTCTCACTGTTGCTTCATTCAAACTACACTCACCCGACTCTTTTTCAGGTTCACCTTGGTCGTATCGGGTTAGACCCCCTTTGTCTCTCAGAACTTCTTTAATTCTTTGTGCCACAAATTCAACAATGTGCTGGAAACATTTTAATTTTATTCTCCCATTCCAACACATCCCAAAGGTGCTCTAATGGAGATCCGGTGACTCTAGAAGCGATCTGAGTACAGTGAGGTCATTGTCATGTTTAAAAAACCAGTTTGAGATCATTTGAGCTTTGTGACATGGTGTGTTGTCCTGCTGGAAGCAGCCGTCAGAAGATGGGTACACCGTGGTTATAAAGGGATGGACAAGTTCAACTACCAGACACAGGTAAGCTGTGGTGTTTTTAAATGATGCCCAGTTGGTCCTAAGGGGTCCAAAGTGTGACTGACTGACTGCATAGATGGCAGCAACTCTCCGCTCAAAAAGAAGTCATATGACTTTATCAAGTCAGCTGCAGAGTCCCTTGATCGCACAACCTGTCCAGGGATTGTGAGTATGTGGTTTCAAAGAGCTACACCTATCTTCTCAATGGGTGATATAACTGCTTATTTACAGTATACAAGCTCCTGTGTGTACACACACCTGATCTCTCATGTACTCCTGCCAAAGCAGTTTGGGGCAGATGGCTCCTTGTGACAGCAATTCTCTGCTGGATTCCAACAGAACACACAGCTGGACCTGGAAGGAGGACAGGAAAAGACTTAATTCGGGGGAAAAGGGATAGCTGGAATGGGCATGATAAAGAGAAATTTCAAAATTTAAAACAAGAAGGAACAGACTGTTGCTTCTTTAGCCAGAAAGTTCCAGACATTATATCCAACAATATTTGTCTTTTTTGTTGCTTGTTTTTGAGCAAACCGTGCAGATCAGCATGTAGATATGAAAGTTTGGCAGCTATTAACAGATGAATCCACCACTGCCTCAGATGCTTCCACCATAATCACATTAGATCAGGGGTGTCAAACACCAGTCCTTGAGGGCCAGCCTCGTGCTTGTTTTTGAGATTTCCCTGCCCTACCTGCTGCTGATTACCTGGATCAGGTGTGTTTTGCCAATAAGAAGCTACAAGGGCAGGTTAGTTGGAAAACAAGCAAGACAGCGGCCCTAAAGGCCTGGAGTTCGACACATGTGCATTAGATGGTCAGATGCTCTGGCAGTTACTCACTCTCTGAGAGGAAGTGAGCATCTCTCTCTTTGTCTCCTCCTCCTCTTCCTCCCTTTCGCTGGTTTCCTCTGTGATCTCCTTCAGTCTCTCCAACACCGTCTTCACCGACAGCACTGCCACTGGGACACCCAGCTGCACAGCTTGACGCCTCAGCTCACTCGCTATCCACGCAGTGCAACACAAAACATTAACTTTATGCTGGTTTTAGGTGGCACTCAAATTCCACAAGTCACATTAAGGGATATAAAAGCACAAAACAAAAAAGAGACATCTGAAGAAGACAACAAAACTGAATTTCTGATATTTTTGCACGCAACTGAAGGACCACAGGTTCCATTCATAATAATCACTTTCATGCAAAAGCATTTTGGCATTTTTGCCCTTCCATGAAATAGAGCTATAGAATAGCCCTTTATAGTCATTGTACATGTACAAAGAAATGTTGGGTGCGCCACATCACCTCATGTGTTTGCGCAAATGTTTCAAGACAGATTCACTGGTAACTGCAGCAATGAGCTTATTTCAGCCATTGAATCCCATCATTGATGAGAGCTGTGCACTACAGTACAGTATAATCAAGACAAATTCAGATGTTTTGCTTTCAGCAGACACAAACATAACTGATTAAAGTGACAATAGCTGTATTAGAGAAATGAAAACACTTTACCTAGTAAGGTGTCACGAGGGGTCACCCCAGCAGGAAAATGCATGTTTGATTTGTCAGTTTTTTACACTGAACGCGTTCCTGACGCAACCCCAGAGGGGATTTATGCCTCCAGCTGGAATCAAACCAGCATCCTTGAGCTTGCCAAGGCAATATATTAAGCACTACAACCTGGGATCACCTGTAATACCTGGAGTCAGTGAATAAGACGTCTTGATTATGTTTAAGCTGTTGGTGCTCACCGGAGAACTTTTAAATGAATTATCTGACTGGTATTATGGCTTATTGTCGTGTACAGGCCATCTAAAAAGGTTAGTGCTTCAGTTTTGGAGAGTGAAATTGTAGAATTTTATTAGTCAGTTACTCTGTGTTAAGCAGCAGCTTTCCACACATTTAACAAAAGCGGCGCACAGCTCAGAGAGCATTTCAGATTGCTCGTCTCCAACACTCACCCAGCAGTGACCCAGTGATGGTGGATGAGAGACCTTCGGACGCCACTAGATTCTTCTCTCCATCCTGATGAGAGGACAGGTTGCATGTCTCAGATTGCTACAAAAAGTTGAAAAAACATATATGTGATATTTGCAAAATAGTGCAGAGTGAAACTGTTTGTTTTTTTTTTTTTATCTCTAAAAGCATTTCATGCACTTCCTGCAATCACTCTGTGCTTGTGTTTCCAAGTTGAAGGTTATCGTTTCTCTTTTAAACTCCTGACAAACCTGTGCGTTGTTACATGTTCAGTCTACAGAATAAAATCTTAATGAAATGACTCAGTGTAGGCCCTTAGCTTCTCTCCCCTCACTCACCCCGACCTCTCTGAACAGGCTGCAGATGTTCTGCTGCTGCTCCAACAGCTGGATCGCTGCCTCCAGCAGCCTCTGGGCATCTGTCAGCTTAGGCCTCTTCAGCTCACGACCAGCTAGGAAGACAACAATAAAAAAAACAAAATAATGCTGCATGAGGCTTGTTTCAAAAATTTTCTATTATCTCCGTGTTCAGTGTTGACGGTGGGTGCAGCTGTCAAACTCACCGAGGAGGCTCGACAGAGTCCTTTTCTGAGACACCGACTCACACGTAGCACTCAGAGACATTTCACTCTCACTGTCCGCTCACAAAACGCCTTCACAGAACCTTCACTCAGTAATAGCGGCGAAATAAATCGTCTTAAATCGCATTTTTCAGCTTTTACAGTAGGCAAAATCTCTGTTTTGGTTCAAGCTTTCCTCCATTTTTCACGCGCCTGCCGCTCTTCTCTCTCATTGGTCCGGACTGCAGCCAATCAGATCCCTCCAACTGTGGGCCAAACAGAAAATATGCCGGAGTGAGTTTATAAAGGTTTGCTTTATTTCTTTAGTCTTTTCGTTTATTTTAATGATTTTGTTTCGTTATTTTATTTATCATTATTATTTTTTAAAGATATAAATAATATGAAAACCAAAAGGTTGAACTGTGTACATATTACTGTGTCTTTTTCTTTCAGTTGCTTCCTATAGGTGTCTCCACTGCTCTAATTTCACCCCCCTGTATGTCCTCGTTCACAACATCCAAGAACTGGTGCTGTGCAATACTACAAATTATTGTATAGATCTGATACGAAGTAATTACAGGGCCAGTATTACGAATACCATTATCAATACTTTTAACCACCTGGAATGATAATGTTCTTGTCTCTAAAGCACTTTGGGTCTGCTTCTGTTGTTTAAATGTTCTATAGGCTGTGAATAAAATAGAAATGACAGTCAGTACAAAAGAGTCACTCATTTCATAAAGAACGTTTGAGGTATATTTTTTCATTACAAAAAATATTAATTAATATTTATCATCGTCCCTCCTCTGCACATTCCCAAACTATCCAAACCTTGCCTCTCCATATGGCTCACCCTGAGTTGTCCCTCTGATATTTTCAGCTGTTGGAAATTAAACAAAAAGGGTTTTTAAAGGTCCTTGAAACCTGCCTGCTACCATGTATCATGACCACAAACATTCAAATAGCCACGCAACCTTCTTTTCCATTTAAGTTTTCAATCAGAGACAGCACAGCAGTACTGCCATTTACTATTATCACTATTTGCCCAAACCTTTCAACGGAGAACTCTAAGCAAGGAACTTTTCTTGCCATTTAGGAGAGCTGTTAGTGTTGGGTTAAGAATACAATAAATAATTGACACAGAGCGCAGGTCATTGCTCTCGCTTCTTGGCCTCGAGATGTTTACCATGCAGGAGTCAGACAAAGAGGAGCAGTGTGATCGTTGCCTTCATTCAGAGCGTATCACACCACTATAGAGTCTTTTATTTTGTGCCATTAACCTTTTTAGTAAATAACCTGACTGCATTAGATGATCCTGACTCCATGATCCCAGTTCAGTGAAGTATTTTTGAACCTGCGTGATTCAAAAAGCAAGTCGGTTCTGTGTCGCTCTGATACTTGCTCAACAACACCCTGAGTGGCTCCAATTTATCATAGCGCTCTGTATTATTAACCCCGATTCTTTTGTCCCCATGATAGAACAGAGAAAACCGACTCATAGTGTGTTAAAACATCTATATTTCTTTTTATTCAATCATCTTCCGGAAGAGAGAGACCCCTGCACAGCTCAAACGCCAGTTGCAAGAGCTCTAACATTTTTAGCTCAACATGTGTCTTATATGGTGTTATTTCTGTACTTCAGACGTCACACACAGTTTCAAACATTGCTTATATGGAAAGTTCTTATATATTAATATGCCTGTGCACTAAAACTTCCTGTTTTTTAGTCTGGCTGAGCACTTAGTTTGTGAGTCAAAAGTGGCCTTGCTCTACAAGCCTTCATTATTAAAGTACATAAAACAATATAATAAGAAAATAAGGATACTAAGGATATTGATTTCATGATAGTATCTGTATTATTATTCTGTAATAGTCAGAACAATGTATTGTTATTCTGTACTCTTTATGAATGCTATTTTTAAATTTTATGGGTTCTTCTGCATAAATGTTAACAAGTTTTTATCAGGTTATTAACGCTTGCCATATACTAGAGCGGTTTAAAATAATCCTTCACTGGTCCTTGGTTCAGTCCTTGAGCTTTTTTCTCTGTCTGAAATAAGCTGTTATAGCTTCTCTTTCCATAAGGCCACCTCCCGCCTTCTTGTCTATTACTGTTTGTTTTGTAAAGCGGCGCTACGTCTTCAATAAAAATTGTGTTTAAAAAACTTCCACAGACTTTACATTTTCAGGCATCATTTATTCTGGGTGATCTCAGGAGCCCCCCTATGAAACTGGAAGCACTGAGCGTTCTTGAGTATTTAGATGTTATCTAGCTTCTTCTGTGGGATATCTGCTATCTCTGACATGACAGAGCCACAAGTTTTTTAAAAAGCTGTCTAAATCCAGCCAATCTGAGGCTATACTATCACTTACACATAAACTGACCTCATTATTTGAAGCTTTAGCCAGGTTTAATATGAACATACATTGTTGGAACTGTATATATGGTAGAAAATATGGTAGAAAAAATCTTATTATGATGCTATTTTCCAATAACTTCTGACTGTGCATTGTAAATCTCACTTCACCTGCACCTTCTAATGATATGGTTACAAACTCTGTATTTTTTTTAATTTTTTTTTTTTTTGAATGAGTTTAATCCACTCGTGCACAAAGCAGCAGAAGTGAAGTGAATACAACATGTCACAAAGCATTGACTTTTCCTCCATTTCCTCTTTGCCAGATTTCAGCTGCGAAGTTCAGTACTTGAAGAAATGTTCAAAGGCTGTACTTGAGTAAAAGTACTCCACATTTAAAGTATACATATACACATTTTAATTGTTTATGTAGAATGAAAATAAAGGGCTATTCCATTCTATTCTATTCTATTCTATTCTGATCTGTCAGGTGTTACATTCTTCTTCTTCACAGAGAACTTTAAAACAGAATAAAACAATTATTCTATTTCAGGATGATGAATTAAAGAGGTAAAAAACAAACAAACAAACAAACAAACCGAAAGCTTTTCATTTATTAAAAGCATAAAAAGGTGACTTAAGTAAAGAAAACTCTTTTTGCATGTTTATGCTTAATGAAGCTGTACAGTTATACTATTACCAGACTGGTATTTACACTAATCAGGGCACACAGCGTAAAAGGAGAGGCGTTATCTTTGTTTTCATACAGCATTTTTGTCAGTGTACTGTGAGAGTTACATGTTCAATATTTCCCAAGGTACTGCAATATCGTTCAATATAAGCTTAGCAGTTATTTCTTTGTTGTAATGACCTTATGGCGTTGGAAAGCCTGTTTATTTCCTCATCAGTGGTGCCACATTTATAAGAAAAATGCATTTGTGGGTTGAGAAGCAGAGTTGAGTATGCAGGTTGCGCCCATGACAAACTCTGCCAAATCTTCTCTACCAGTGCCAAACACCTTATTCTGCTATTGATCTTTATTTGTTGTTGTTTATTGATTTGGATGATTAAAGTCTGAACAAACAATACATACAGGTCATTTAACAAGTTCTTAATTTAACAGACAAGGACCACAGAGGCATGTGGAAGAACCATACACTGCTAGAACAGCCTGCTGGTCACCTGCTTGTTCACACACTGCAGTTGGGTGCATCCCATTTTTTCAACCAATGCGGTTGTGTTGGTCACTCTACCACAAAGAGCATGTTCGAGCTGATCCCACAAGTGTTCAGTGGGATCCTAGTAGCCCTGTAAGGCTGGAGACTGGCTGCAGTCCTTTCTGGATTGTCTGGGTGTAGAGCTGTCAGCCATATCGTTCTGCAAACCTCGATTGTAAATATGTAGAAGAAAGCCTACAGTTCCTAAGTGCTGACAGGGCGAAGAAACTGTCTTCTTGTGGTGTTGCCTTCTTGAGAGGCCTGTCGGACATCCCCCTTTATGTAGAACCTGGCATTTACTCTGGAGATGGTACCATGGCTTGCTCCAAATAACGCTGCAACCTGCTTTTGGGCAACACCAGCTAGATGTAGGGACTGATCGGTCCCTGTCCAGATCAGTCAAAGGTGGCATGCTTCTCCAATGTGTATGTTTCCTGGTTTCTCTCATAGGCTGTATATAAAAAATTGATTTACTGCCAAGGTCTAAAAATGGGAAGCCAGTGCTTAAGTTTTTGTAATGGCCAGCAGGGGGCAACTCTTGTTCCTTTAAAAAGAGCTCTAATTATTTGGAAGTGTATCAGGGAATGACCCTTGATCTGTGACCTCAGTATTTACTTACCCAATGACTCTATGGTCTCAATCCTGTAATCGAGTGTCACTTTAAAAACTGACAGGTTGACCTGTACCCCACAGCAGGCCATGTTATAACTTCATTTCACACTATGGTCTAAAAACAGATACCATAAACTATAAACATGACATCAGTTACATTTTTGAATACACAGAACATAATTTAGTTAAAAGGGGGGGGAAGGCACGAGAGGGAAGGGGAAGATTAAAATGGCAGAGACTCCACAGGGTTAATAGTTAAACAAATATGATTTTCACTCACATCAGGAGTGGCCTGCTGAGTGCCACACCTTACCAAATCGCGCTGTAACAATGACTGTACAGCAGCAGGCTCCATCTAGTCTTCGGTTTAGATCTACCTCACTTCCTTTCCCCTCAGCCACTCATGTCTTTTCTGGATTTCCCAGTTTTATTGCTGCAGAGCAAGCAGCAGGAAAACCATCCCATGGGAGCCGGTGAAAGGAACTCATGAAAACTTAATGCAGTGGTTCCTCATGAATTTTTAAGAGCCCTCTCTTCCCATTGTGGCGCTAATGTGCAGGATAGGAATATAAACAGTAGTGCTGATGTTCAGAGAGGGGTTTATCTGCAACAGCAGCAGCAAGGCAGCAAGACTGAGCGTCATCACCTGTCAGCCTCCTTAAGAGCAGCCCCAACCGATACCTCAGGGCACAAACACACACGCAGCACTAGGCCTGTCAGTCACGACTAAATCCTAACATGAACCTAAAGCTTTCCTGACCCGAAGCTGACCTTAATATACCACACACCTAAAGCTGACCTTAGAGTCAACCTATTCTGATTTTTATTATTTTCTGTCGATATTAGATACCCATGTTAAGCATGCTCAAAGTTTCAGCATATGTATCAATATCCCTGTGAGCTAAAACTTCCTACCTATGATCTGTATCCCTAAAATTGCCATTTCAGGCAAAGAGATGCAGCTCTGAGCACAGAAGCTCTATTTGCTGCCCAGATCTTCTGTTTGCAAGGGGCAGCCAATCAAAATAAAGCTGGGTTAAAAGGAGACACTAAGATATATGAGCATTATTTTATGTACTGGTACTCTGAGTCCAAGAATAACACATTATACATAATAATAAAAACAGGAAATAACCTGTATTATGCTTACCAGAGTCCACTAAAGGAAGTTAAATCTTGCTCAGTGTGGCTGTGCTACCTTATGAGTAACACACACACATTCAGAGATGGTGGCTCACCTCTGATTCAGACAGAAGCTGTCACTGAAGGTCCAATGACTGACTGGATCTGGACTTCCTGTGTGAGGAGGGAAAGGGATCACATGACGTTAATGTTAGCTAACATCATGTGACAGAGAATGTTCTGGTGCCATCTGCAGATTTTCTCACAGACTTTAAGTTATTTTTATGTGTTCTACGTTATTACTACCAGCCATAACAGATATTGTTGTTGTAAACTATGGAACTATTAATCATAAGAGATCATGAAAGAGAACTATTTATTTGATACGTTTCCATCTCACGTTAGAAAAGACAGAACAGAAAACACTTTAGGAACTTTTAATGAGTTACTAAAGCGTTCTTATTTTACTAGATCCAACTGTAGCTTTTTTACTTCCACACTGATTAGTTTGGCCTACGCTGAATGGCTCTCTAATGCTCCTACTTATCAGAGTGATCACTTACCTCATCAGCTGCCCTCATGACCTCGTGTAGGGTCCTATCGGGCTCAGTCTTTTCACCTGTTTTATGCACATTACAAGCGTCCTGATATTGCTACGTCAATTATTGCCAGCTGCATTTTTTAGAAAAACACAAATCCAGATTCCCTTTAGATACCCAACACAAATGAGTTAGCTAGAAATCTGAGCATTATTTCCCATCACCATCTCAGTTTCAACCAGCATGTCAGGTCTCGTGCAGTCCTGCTTTATACAGATTAGAAATACTACCAGTGTACGATCAATGCTTCAGAATAATACAGCTGAACATGTATCCACACCCTCATTTGCTCCTCATTAGATTATTGCAATTCATTGTGTACAGGCCTGAATGATGCAGCCGTTTCCTGTCCACACTCAGCGCAGGAAATGCATCACTCCAGCCCATTCGCTACAGAATCCAGTTAAACATCATACTCATTGTTTTCAGATCACTTCATGCTATAGCATATTTCAAATTCACTTCATGCTATAGCATATTTCAAATTCCTTATATTTAAAAGTAGAATGGGAGGGAGAGCCTTCAGTTTTCAGGCCCCTCTTCTGTGGAACCAGCTTCCAGTTTGGATTCGGGAGACAGACACTATCTCTACTTTTAAGATTAGGCTTCAAACTTTCCTTTTTGCTAAAGCATATAGTTAGGGCTGGACCAGGTGACCCTGAATCCTCCCTTAGTTATGCTGCAATAGATGTAGGCTGCCGGGGGATTCCCATGATGCATTGAGTTTTTCCTTTCCAGTCACCTTTCTCACTCACTATGTGTTAACAGACCTCTCTGTATTGAATCATATCTGTTATTAACCTCTGTCTCTCTTCCACAGCATGTCTTTATCCTGTCTTCCTTCTCTCACCCCAACCGGTCGCAGCAGATGGCCCCGCCCCTCCCTGAGCCTGGTTCTGCCGGAGGTTTCTTCCTGTTAAAAGGGAGTTTTTCCTTCCCACTGTCGCCAAAGTGCTGCTCATAGGGGGTCATATGATTGTTGGGTTTTTCTCTGTATCTATGAAGCGCCTTGAGGCGACTTTTGTTGTGATTTGGCGCTATATAAATAAAATTGAATTGAATTGAATTGAATTATCAAATGTCCTAACACCTTATGCTGCCCAGTCCCCTCAGCTCTGAGAATCAGTTACTCTTATCAATTTGAAACAAAGGTGACAACACGCCACAAAAACACCACATCTGTCACAGATGATTGTGACAGACATATTTGATGCTATCTCTCTCTGAATACTGTGGAGGTGTGGTCACCTGCTGCACCTGTGACCTCGTTAAACACCTGTCTAACATCATTCCAACTCTCCTGCAGAGCAGAAACGTGTTGTTTTTCTTTCACTTTTGTCAGTTTATTTCACCTGTGTGTGGTAACTTCATGCTCTTGGAAAAACATTTGTTGCTTTAACCTGCACTTACTTACTTCCAGTACTTTTGTATATTTACCTGCCTGCATCAGAGTAAAAGGGTTACATATACAAACCTGGTAAACTGCTGAAATCACTCTATTTGTAAATAAATCTGTTGACCTGATCCACTTGGTTTTGTTGTCATCTTAGTACTAAAACATGATGCTGGTGTGTTCCCGTGTCAGGATTACCTGCATTTTAATGTACTTACATTTTATTTTTTCCCAGTTTTGCTTTTTAGCTCACATGTTAAGCTAAGTGAGAAGTAAATTAACACTTTTTGGCATACTTGTACTTTACTTGTAGCCATTGCTACAACGCTCCACACCACCATCTCTCACCTGGAAGTGCAGGGCCGTTACGCCAGGCTGCTCTTTGTTGACTTTAGCTCTGCTTTCAACACGATACTCCCGGACAGACTAATAGTTAAACTGATGGAAATCGGACTTCCTTCTACCACCTACCGCTGGATCAGAGACTTCCTCTCAGACCGTGTACAGAGAGTTAGAGTGGGGCCTCATCTTTCCTCAGCCCTCAGCCTCAACACCGGCTCTCCACAAGGCTGTGTACTGAGTCCCCTACTGTACACTCTGTACACACATGACTGTGTTAGTACCCACCCAGACAACACTGTCATCAAGTTTGCAGATGATACCACCGTGGTGGGGCTCATCTCTGGGGGAGATGAGACGGAGTACAGAGCTGAAGTTCAGAGGCTGTCAGATTGGTGTGTAGATAACAACCTGGACCTTAATACCACCAAGACAAAAGAACTGGTAGTTGACTTCAGAAGGAGGAAGTCCGAGCTGCAGCCTGTCAGCATCAACGGGGAGTGCGTGGAAAGGGTCTCCAGTTTCAAGTTTCTGGGTGTGCACATAGACACAGACCTCCAATGGAGCTCTAACACCTCTGCAGTCTTAAAGAAGGCCCAACAGCGTCTCCACTTTCTGAGAATCCTCAGAAAAATGGGCCTGAAGAAGGAGCTGCTGACCGTCTTCTACCGCTGCTCAACTGAAAGTGTGCTGACATATTGCATCGGTGTGTGGTTCTCCAGCTGCACCACAGCACACAGAAAGGCACTCCAGAGGGTCATCAATATGGCCCAAAAAATCATTGGACATCCTCTTCCCTCCCTGAAGGACCTGTACAGCACTCGCTGTCTCAAGAGGGCACACAGCATCCTACGGGACTGCACACACCCAGGACACCGGGTGTTTAAGCTGCTGCCGTCCGGCAGGAGGTTCAGGCTGCTGAGATCCCGGACAAACAGACTCAAGGACAGCTTTTACAACAGGGCAACAGCCCTGATCAATGCCAATAGCTGACCTGATTGGCTACCTCCCTGGACTTTTTTAGGGGGGAGGTAACAATGTTTAAAACAACAATAACAATAATAATATTTATATTTATAACAAGGTGCAGTAATAATTAAGGTGCAATAATAACAGTGTGCAATACAAATACACTTCTTCTTCTTTTTTTTATTACTAAGTTATTATACTGTGTTGTTGTTTGTGTTGCGTTGTGATGTGTCATATCATGTCGTGTTGTGTTATATGTAGTGCCGACGTAGGACAGTTTTCCAATTTCATTGTACTATTGTACTATGTATGACTGTGCAATGGCAATAAAGAGTTATTATTATATTATATTATTATTATCTTATCTTATCTTTACCGAAGTAATCCAGTACTATAATACTTTTACACTAAAACATTTCAGGAAACAATACTTTACTTTTTACTAGATTTATTTGCAGTTCTATTACGTATTTAGTATTTGCTTTTTGTCTAAAAATGCAGTTGTGCATGCAACTACAGTTAAGATAATCAATCCTTTAGAGCTGACAAATTATATTAATTAATTATAAGGTATGAATTATTATTCAGTTCAGTAATAATTAAATTAAACTGTTCTTGAAATGTGATTTAATTTATTAGTTTTAATAAAATGAAATTATCCTTGTGCTACTATACATGCAGCAATCTTTGCTAATTGTTCTACAGAAATAAAATTAAATTTACTAGTAGTAGTGGTAAAAGTTTTATTGTTGTTACTCAAAAGCAATACAAAAGTAAAAATATAAATCAATTAAATAATAAAAAAATAAATAAAAACACATTTAATATTTAATTCTATTAATAATTATTATTTCCTTATATATTTTTAATTTAATATTTTTCAAAACAAATATTACTTTTAAAAAAAATTTTATGAATGTTTACAAATCAGTTAAAGGCCAACCCCCCCCCCCCTCCATTCTCTGAATGCGTAACAGTCAAAGAGGCTTATATTGTGACAAAGGTTCATTTTCATTGACCGCATAATTGCATTTACACTTATCTGGGTCACATTTGGCCTCTGCTGGCTAAACAAAACATGTTTTAATATTAGAGGGAAGAAAAAAGCAGTCGTGACTCAGACATCCCATGTTTCTCTTCTTCTTCTTTTGTTGGTTGTTCTGTAAGAAACGTGGATCTCTTGGCCTCGTGCTCCTCTGCAAGTTGAAGCAGAGGTCTGGCAGTTTTACAGCTGCACCTCCCTCCTGAGAGCTCTCTGAAATCTGAAGCAGGCCTGGCTTTTGTTTTTCCACCACAAATCACTCCCAGAAAGTTTCCTAATGAAGGCACATAAAAGCCTGGTGCTGTAAACAGGAAGTGCACATCTAAACTTGCATGTTTTGCAAAAGAGCTGCAGGAAGGGGAGTTTCTGTGGTGCTGTGCAAACTCTGAATTTCGAGCTTGCATTCAATACTTTAGTCAACCAGAGTGAGTTTTTTGAGGTTTCGGGAAGTCACACACAAAAAAATCCAAGCTCACCTGTAACAATACAACAGTTCAGAATACTGGTTTTATCATCAGCCCAAGTGAGGCGTGTTGTGCTTCAAGCACTAAAAAAACACAACAATCATTTGGAAAACCTCCCAGCAGCACGTTTTTCAAAAACAGCCACCCGTAGGGTAAACACTAAAGCTTTTTATATGATGTTGCAATTGTGTCAAAATTATGTACAGACGTGGCAAACGCGTGTCGTCTTTTCAGCTTCGGTTCGCTTCAGCTGTGACACAGAAAGCCTGGCTATGTGGAACTTCACTGGACAAACAACACGGGGAAATTAGAGGAAGTGTAACATGATGGATTGACACACACAAATACTTTTTTAGGAAAGCAAAATCACAGCACGACGGTATATTTGTCAAAACCGTTTCATCAAAGGTGAAATACAGACAAATGTTTGGTCGCTTATGCAGTCGACATGGAGTGAATGTGAATTTTGGCACAGCTGGGACCTCAAACTTCAAACTTGATGTTTTTGGATAATATAACATGGTCACAGATTCCTCGATTTTATCAATCGCTTATTATAGTAGATGATTAAATTGTTTTAACACTAAAAGCAAGACAAACTAAACCCTGTTGACCCCACTGTAGCAATAAAACTGAATATAAGTAAACACTGTTTGTAAAAGTAAAAATCTTACTGTCACACTTGCACTTATATGAAGAATATCACTCATATGTGCTTGAAGGTGAGTTACAGTCTGTGAAATCCTGGTGCACTAACACCAAGGTGCTACTGGAGCCATCTGGTGTAGCGTTCAGTGGTTTCAAATATATTTGCTTCCTCTAAGCACATCAATGTACCACACTTTGTCCTAATTACATATGAATGGCTTAGCCCAAAGAAAGCCCCTCACTGTGTGGTTGATTACACAATTTGAAAGAGGCAAAAACGAAAGTTTCAGTATTAAAACACTCAACAGTTAGCTTCACCATCTTCACGTCAAAGCGAAACCAAACATTTATAAAGGTCGTGACTGTGTGAAAGCAGCCTGGCTTCCGTTAGCTTCAACAAACAGCCTGTTGGGCCTCAGAGAGCACTGACCTGTTTGGTAGGTTTTCTCTGGCACATGCTCACATGCATGCATACACACACTCAACAAACCAAGTTCTGCTTTAACAAGAATTTTTTTTATTGACTTTTTCTGAATTTCTCCTTGCAAATATTCAAGTACATGGATTTAAAGATCCCGGACACACAATCAGAGGCAAATACTTTCAAAATAATTTCACCATGTTCCTGTTTGAGTCACAAAAGTTTCCACTTTAACCCCACCCCCCAAAACGTCCCCCTCCACAGGCTAAGACACATGGACCGCTTGTAAACATGATACAAATATCAGTCTTTGCTTTTTGATCACAAAAAAAAAGTAATCTGGTAGAAAAATATCTTTTCTTTTAATAGGGATTTGTCTTCTTAAGAATATTTACATTTACCTCACAGTATAATCTTATCTGAAAAAGTACATACTGGAAAATAAACACAAAAAGGGGTAAAAGGCCTTTGGTTTTCATGAAAAAAATACCAAAACGACAACAAAAGTCCCATAAAAAGTCCATTCACTGTCCTGTGTACAACAACAGTGATGTTGGGTTGGTGATTGTTGGGCGTCTTGAGGCTGAGACAGAGGGACACCAGCTTTCCACAGGATTCAAAGGGTTCATTCTTCAAAAAACGTTAAGAGCAAAACTGCAGCTACAATCAGGCGTCGCTCCTGGGGACGGCCGAGCGGCACAGCCTCCGCTGGGTGACGTATCCCAGCACGATGAGCAGCATCTCCGAGGTGCTGCTGAGGGCCACGATGAAGGGCGCCTGCGACGCAAAGTCTGCCTCCAGTCGCCGGAAAGACAGCTGCATGACCGCGAGAGCCAGCAGGCTGTTCTGGACGCCCACCTCGATGCTGACCGTCTTCCTCTGTGGTGGAGAAAGGCCCGCCAGCTTGGCCAGGACAGCCCCGACCACCAGGCCCAGCAAAGGCACCGTAATCCCAACGACCACGATTTGGGGCTGCACGTTAGCCAGGATGGACGCTCCCATTTGGTAGGCCATGAAGATGCCGCCCACAATGAGCACGAAGCTGAAAGGTTGGATGAGCGCCAGCAGGACGCGAGTGAGGGCAGGCAGCCGCAGCTTCACCAGCATGCCCAGTGAGATGGGGATAGCGATGAACAGCAAGGTGCCCAGGATCTTCACAAAGGGCACGTGCAGGGCAGCATGGACACCCAGAAGCCAACCGTACAGGGCTGACGACAAAGGCATGGCTGCCGCCGCCACCACTGTGGAGACCAGCGTCATGGAGATGGCTAGGGTGACGTCGCCTCCGAGCAGCAGGCTGTACAGGTATCCTCCCCCTCCACCTGGGGCAGAACAGGTGATGACCAACCCCAGAGCGAGTGCCTTGGGCAGTGAGGCCAACTGGGACACACAGTAGGCATATAAAGGCATCACCAGGAACTGACCCAGCGCACCTAGGAGCAACGGCATGGGGCTCTTCAGCAGGCCCCGCAGCACCTCCACCTCCACCTTGCACCCAAAGGCACACTTGTTGACAAAGATGAGGGGCAGCAAGGCAAAAAGCACGGGGTTCTCAGAGAAATGGGACAGACCACCCGACTGGATGAGCCGGGTGGCCGGGTCATCATCACTGGGCTCCACTTTGATGCAGTAATCTGTCCTCTCCTCAATCAGAACCGGCACCGAGCCCTGGTCCAGGTCCAGCAGCTGGATCTGCAGCTGAGCCCTGCCCGGCAGCCCAGAGCGGATGTTGATAATGTAGCTCTGAGCCTGTCCTCCGTGGCCGCCGTCCGTCACGTTGATTATCGAGAGCACCTCTGGTTCCAAGGAGTGAACTCTCACAGTCTGCTTTAAGCTCTGGCGGCCCGTCCTGGCGGCCGCGGCGCTCCGGTATCGGCTGGAGATTACAATCACGCCGTTGGTGTATTCGGGGAAGTCGAACTCCTGCAATGACCCGTCCCCGATTGTGATATACCTGCTGCTGCTGTCGGCCGTCACGTTGGTCCTGTTGCTGCCATCGACAGTGAGGTTTCCGGTGGCCCACGCCCGGTCCGATCCGCCGGTAATAAGGAAAAGACAGCAGAATGTAAAGATCGTCCTCATGGTACTGGCGGATGAGGGGCGGAGGGACGCGGCAGCGACACGCTTCTCCCCCGCCAGTGGCCTCCCCAGACGGTTATACCGCCGCCCTTTCACACCCGGGCGACCAACTTCTCATTCTAGTCTCCGAGATAAGAGCACAGCGCGGGCTGCCGGCTTCACATCTCGTCTGGTTCCCATTTTGTCGCTGCCTTTATACCGGAACCTAAACATCACCCCGCCCAGCCTTGTCGGGGCACAGCTCTCCGGCGGCAGCCCCGGGAAGAAAACACTCGCACAGGTCTCCTTTTGGCTACTCGCTGCTAAGATGTCGGTCACGCTGAGGCACACCCGCACCGTTTTCTTCCGTCCTTTTTGTCTCTCCGGTTGGTGAAAACAGAAAACATCGTAGCTTCGCAGCCGTTTGTTTGCTGCTCAATGATGTTTTGGTGAAGCGAACGTGCACGAACAGGGTGTACTTCCGGGCAAGGGATGTCAAAATAAAAGCTAAAAAAAGAAAACTTCACTTTCACCCTTAGTAAACATAAAGCAAAAATTTGGAATTAAAATCCATCTGAATTATATCAAATAAACACACTACTGTTGTAGTTGGGGGTGTATTAGGGATCTGTTCTGACCCCCTTTTTGTTTATAACGACAGACTGACAGAGGAGGCCAGGCAGACATTTCTGCTCACTATGATGTTCGCAGATGACATTGTTCTTCATAGTGGGAGTAGGGAGCAGGTGGAAGAGAGCCAGGAGAAATGGAGGTAGATGAATGCAAGACAGAATACAGGTGTGTAGCAGTGAAGCTGCAAGGAGCAGAGGCAGTGAACATGAGTATCAACCAGCCAAAGCAGTGCACAGTCCACACGAGACGTGAAGAAGAAAGTGTAGGCAGGTGGAGACAAGTATCAGGGAGGATTTGTGACAGAAGGATGGCAGCAAGAGTGAAAAGGAAGGTTTACGAGATGACGGTCAAACCTGCTATGATGTATGGTGGGACGAACAGATAAAAATGATAAGATTTCCATTAGGAGCGACCAGGATGGATAGGGTTAGAAATGAGTACAGTACATCAGTGGCACAGCTCAGGTTGAGCAGTTTGATTTTGGGTGAAAGACTTGATGAGAAATTTTCCTACTGAAAGACAGAATTTTGTGTGCCTGTTAAATTGCTTTATGTTACATGTTAAAAATTCTTTGTCATCTGAAAATATTAGTTAATCAGCAACTTTTAAAAAAAAAAAAGAACTATGTTAGTGTCAATTTTATGCTTAGCTCAAGCAAAATGAATAATTAACAATGATAACATAACATACTAACCAAATTCTGCCAGTTCACAGGTGTGTTATAATATAAAGCACCTTGAGGTGACTGTTGTTGTGATTTTGCGCTATATAAATAAATCTGAATGGAAAACTGAATTGAATTGTTGTTTGTAATAGGTGTTGCTGTAGTAATCGGCCCATTTAACACGTGCATTTATTTTGTAAAGAAAAATCCCAGCACTTCCTGTTAGTGTTTGGGTGAGTGTGTTTACCTTAGCGCAGTCCTTCATTAATCCAATCAGAGCGGTCTTCAGCTTCAGCTCTCCCTGCTCAGACAAACAGGGGCGGTCACATGGGAAAGAGAACATCGTGATTTGTATCCACTGGAGGGGCAGCCAGGGATTACCCACTAAACACAAGCAAAGGAGGCATTCAGACCAAAACAGCTGACCTGCTGGTATCTGTATTCAGGTAACGGGATCCTCCTTAAAGTCCACCCAGTCAAATCAAATTAAGAAAACATCTTGAAATCCAGGTATTAATATTAACAACTTATGATGGAATCAATCATACAAATATACTATATTATTTAATTCACACATTATTGATGCATTTATTGAACTTAATCATGCTTTTCAGCAATCAAGGTAGTAAATATAATGAATCAGGCCTTTTAGTACAAGCTTCTTTTATTATTGTCATATCATATCAAATTTATTTGTTTAGCACATTTAAAAACCTAAGTACACCAAAGTGCTTTCCAGTAAAACCATGATACAGATAAAATCTCATGCAAGCCAAATGCTCGTGGTGCGACCTAGATCTCGGCTCAAGACCAGAGGTGACCGCGCATTCGCCGCTGTCGCACCCTACCTCTGGAATAACCTCCCCCTAGCTATTCGGGCGTCTGATTCAATTCAATCTTTTAAATCTCGATTAAAAACTTATTTGTTTAGCCTGCTTTCCCCGCCTCCTAGAGCCCACATTTTAGTGTACTGGAACTTATCTTTATCACTTTGTTAATGTTTAGAATGTTTTAACCTTTAGCATTGTGTGTGGACTTCACTAGTGCCTACTATGCCTGGTGTATTATTGGTTAGTTATGTCACCCGCCTGTTAGTATATTTTTTTTGTATTTTGTGCTTTATATTTGTATTTATTATTGCTCTTAACTCATTCTGTGAAGCACTTTGGCATACCTGTGGTTTTTTAAATGTGCTATATAAATAAAATTGTATTGTATTGTATAAAATAATTACATAATATAAATGCAGAGCCAGATAAAAACCACACTAATTAGCCTTAAATGCCAGGTTAAACAAGAACGTTTTTAAACGTGATTTAAAAGATTGGATTGAATCTGATGCGTGAATGTCAAGAGGAAGATTTTTCCATAATTTGGGTGCGGCAGTGGCAAAGGCACGGTCCCCTCTGGTCTTCAGCCGAGACCTAGGTTGCACCAAAGAATGTTGACCCGATGATCTCAGAGCTCTCTTAGGGCTACACAGACAGAGGAGATCTGCTAAGTAATCGGGTGCCATATTATTTAGGATTTTATAAGTCAACAATAAGATTTTAAAATCGATTCGATTATTAAGAAGAAATTTCTCCCATTATAAAATCTCTGTAGAGTGCTAACATTATTCACTAAGCCTTCCTCCCCACCCAACACTCCCTACATTAAACTGTGCTTTTCATTTCCTGTAAAGGAGTTAACATACAACATGAATGACTTGTACATTTAAATTTTTTGTATATCATTACATATTTACTGAAGGTAATTAAAATTAATCAACAGGTCCTGCCAAGTTACTGCATTTTAAGTAACTGGCTTGTGGCAAAAAGGACTACAAAGATTTGAAAAACACAGTGCAGCAAAGTGACAAAAAAGTAGATGTGACGTGTCTACAAATGCATGAAAAAGAAACAAAGAGACACAAAGCAACTCATGAGGTGCAAAATGTCTACAAAGAAAAGACAAAACACTCCCAAAAATATCCATGACACATAAAACAGCTTCAAAGCAATGCAAAATGAAAATGGATACAAAAAAGGACTACAAAGGGATGCAAAATGACTTAAAAAAGGCACAAAATAACTAGAAAAATTTGCTAAACAATTATAAAATTACCAAAACCGGTCAAAAACAGCGGAATTATAATAAACAACCACAAAAGGATGCAACATGACATGCAAAACATTAAAGAAAGAGACACAAAACGACTACTAAAGGCATTTAATTTGATTACAAATATGCATAAAATAAAATGTATTAAAAAGATACAAACGGCAGATACAAATAATGAAGAAAATCTGCTATCTCTCTTTGAATAATGCTTCCTGGCGTAGGAAGTCTGTGCTGCTGAGGTCCGTGTCACCATCCCCCTGTGTTGAGATGGGACAATGCTTTTGCATACTTTAATGCACTAAAATTAAAAAATTGTTGAAAAGTGGAATACATTCTGTCGTTTGCCGTTCGAACAGAAGGTTTAGTTGCTGCCCAGTTCACCATGAGGTTTGCTGGAAGAAAAAAAACTGACCAAAACAGTGACATTTCACACGTCAACGCCTCTCTTATTTTTTTCATAACAAGGGAGTCATGCTGAAGTGCCCCACTCCCTGTAATGCTCTTAGTTTACTGTAAACCTTTGATCGGCCCGGGTCTAATCCACACTGACAATAAAGGGCTATGCTTCTATTCTAAACTTTCACCCAGAGTTTCATTCAAGGTTGCCTCCTCACCTTTTATTCCAGGAGTATATCGTGACACTGATCAATTATGCTCATTCAAACCTGCAGTCAAACAGGTTAGTGCTTATTTGTCCTACACACACGGCAGAAACCTGACACGGGCGCACATTGCAGGACTCTGGCATGAAAGAGGAAATCCCTGCTGTCGACATAACCCTGCCTGCATGTCTTTTTATAGTAACCGGCTCCTGCTGGGACTCACTCACATATTTAAAAGCCATTTTCAATTCATAACCTCCAGTTTTGCTTCCCTGTGGAAGGTGAGCAATGTCACCACAGGCTCATCTCTCTCACTGTGGTCAAGTCACTTCTGGGAGGGCTTGCTCATCATCTATTGTGTTTTCATGAGCTGTGCGTCCTCCTTCTGTCACCACGGCTAAGTCAAGGCTTCCAAAAAAAGAAAAGGCGGGGGAGTCCTCAGCAGAACACGCGGCGTACGCCCAGACAACCTGCTGGGGTGATCGCCGTGGCCTACACTTTGACATTTCATGGAGTGACAGCCAGTTTGTTGTAGAGCTGCCAGGCACGCACATTTCCTGCCTGGCATTTGTGCCGCTCCCCCGAGCTGTCTAATTATTTATCCATGGTATGATCACTTACCTCATTACTTTATTTCACAAACACAGAGAAGGAGACACCCAGGCAGAGAAGGAGGAAATAAAGGAAGAGGAATTGAAAAACGCCACCCATCTTTACTCTTCAGAGGGAAATTACATTTTCTGTTCCTGATGTGGTTTCATCAGTTTACCCAGAGAGCACAGACGCCTGTATTTGCACGGTGTATGAATATTCATAAAGCCACTGTCGTGATCTGCCTTGTGCTGCAAATTAGATCACAAGCAGCCATGATGACTAATCGAAAAGCATTGTCCTGAAATGCCAAATTTGCACCAGGCAACACAACAGTAATCCTACTACGAGCAACGTACTGCCAGCAGAAGTTACAGCACTGCAAGCCTTTAATGCACACAGGCCTAAATATTGGACATCAAGCTAACTGTATAAAAGTATAAAGCATAAAGTGCACTCTCTTTCTTTTACATATCAGGACATTAAAAAAATCATCTGGAAAAATGTGGATGTTCATTTTAGGTTTAAGGTTTTACTGTTTCCTCTTTTATTTATGTTATATAATAATAATTTTATACATTCTTATAACATTGATACTGTATTTGTCTTGCTTGGGCTATTGGTATTATAATAACACAGTACATTCTTCTTCTGTGACAAACACACAAACACCAACCAACACTATGGCATGCAGTTTGACTTGCAGTGCCTACATGCCTGTCCTCTATTTACTGGCTTTACATTGTTTTATTGTCACCAGATATTTGTAATTGTCTTTCCATCATTGTAGCTCAGTGTACAGAGTGCACAGTGCTTTACAGTCCAACTGTTTGACTGAACCCATCCTTAAGGTACTCCCAGAGCACTTCATGTAGATGTACTTGATTGCATTTCACATTGCTCAGATTTGATAACCTCTGGTTGGTAAATGCCTGGCTAAGGCTGTCTGACTATTAACTCTCATTTAACCCATATAACAGCATCTTCGAGTGTTGAGGTTGCTGCAGAATTTACAGCCTGATATCATTTACATGTTATCATATCCGTTACAGGTGATGTTTTACTGCGCTGCTCTGGTATTCATCTCTTTAACAATAAAGCTTTTGTGTCAGTTGGTTTATTAACATCTGAAGCTGTCTGTCCCATTAACATCACGAACTTGTTCTTATGCTAGCAGAACAGTTCTCCTAAGGTAAACTCAATGCAAAAAGCATGTAAAGTGCGAAGAAATGATTGGATGCTGAGTATGAAGTACAAGTTACATTCAGTATTTTGACCTACAAAAAATACAAAAATGAACTTTAACATGAGGTTTCCTGCAATAGTGATAGAAAGAGGTTTTCTCTGTATGTAAAATACCAGCACTTTAAGTGAAATGCAGCCATTATTCATTTTCCTAGCAGCAAGTAACCATTTGCTGTTATTACGGAGGGGTAATGCATCCTTAGCAGAGAATGAAGTCACCTTCCTCTGTGATGTTTTAGTCCCAGGTTTCTCCCCTTTTAGCTTTGGTGGACATTCTAAGTACCTCCCCACCGTTATGAACTAAGAGAGTCACTTCCTGCACTGTATATTCAGAACCCTGATAACGACTGTGTTTAGTCTGTTCCTTCCCATTCCATGCAAGGCCACCTGGGTTGGCTGGAAGACTGTTTACTTAGCCTGGCAGGGTGAAGGACACTGTCTAAGCTGAACTATAGACACGCACACACATACATATACTGATACTGATAAGCACTCACCGACGCATCACCCTCCCTACCCCGGATCCAACGCCACCTCCAACGCTTACCTTCCCTCTGATGTGGACATCGGGTCAGTTGGAGGCGCAGTCGAAAGATTGCAGCGGTCCCAGATCAGATGTAAACACTGGAACTCTTTCCCATGTTGCTGTCTGTGTTTATTGTGCTATGGTGTGTTGATATCTGTGCATTCCTGTATTATCCTTCTGTGTTACACATTTCGAAGTTTTTTTCCTCGCTACCTAGCCTGACCTGTCTCCCCAATGTGATGTTTGTGTATTGTATGTACGGTCGGCAAGGTCTGTCATCTCGGTTGTGGGCAAAAGACCTGCAACTGACAAATAAAGGCTATCTCATCTCATCTCAACCCATAGAGGTCAGGTGGAGGTGAGCTATCAGATTTTCATCCAAAGAAGTAGACGTGTCCTTTGGCTAATAAGTTTCAATCTGGCTTTTCTAAGGTGTCCTTTGGTGGTTAGGCTGCACACACACTGTCCTTTCAAACTCATCATTTTTCTCTGTGCAAGGTTACTTGATGGTTATCAAGTAGAGGACAACGGGGTAAGGTGATCCACCACCAGTCTCTAGATAATCATACGTGTTATTTGAACCTAATTTAATAGTTGTAGTATTTTGTAGTGCCTAAACCTGATCAAGTACTTTTTAATACCTAAAACTAATCAAGTTGTTTGTATTTCCTAAACAAATCCAAGCAGTTTTGGGTATCTAAAGCTAATCAATTACTTTTTAAAGTAAAGTGAAAATCAACTAAAGACAGAAACAACTGGGAAAAAGCAGCCAGTATGTTGCAGGACAGCTGGAGCATAAAGCCAATGGTATCAAAGGAAACCGTGAGGGCAGAGGTGGGATACAAGAAAAATGGATACATCAAATGGAGGACTGAGATCCCACTCGAGTGCATCTTTGAACATCATGAATGGCGACTTCAAAAGAAGAAATCCTCAGTGTGTCTGTGTAGGTTCTCAGTCATCCAGGTCATGGTAATCTAAGGAGCTTGCAAAGAAAAGCAGTGGAGACTGTCAGAAAACGACTACAGCAAAACAGCTGCTTAGAAAACAGAACCAGCTTTTCTCCCGATCCCATTTGCACACTGTTGGACCTCTGCCTTAACACCATATATTTTAAGGGTCTTATACAGACAAAAACATGTATGTGCCACGGGCCTCCCGGTGTTGCCTATTGTAGCCAACCTTTACATGGAGGAAGTGGAAAGTAAGGCTCTTGAATCTTTCAAAGGGACAGCACCCAGCTACTGTCACAGATACACGAATGACACCTGGGTCAAAATCCAAACAAAGAAGTAGAAACTTTGACCAGGGAGGATGCAAAAGGTAATAGTTTGAAATTTCTGGACTGTGCTGTGTGCAGTGAGGAGAATGGAAACCTCAACACTGAAGTTTATCATGAGCCCACACACACAGACCAGTACCTACTGTTTGACCGGGCAGAAAGTGTTCCCGAAAGAGAAAGAAAAGGAACACGCACATGTAAAGAAAGCTCTTAAAACACGTAGTTATCCTAACTGGGCTTTCATCACTGTACAGAAGATCAGACACCAACCAGGGAGAATAGGAACGTATTAATAGACCTCTCTGCATTGAATCATATCTGTTATTAACCTCTGTCTCTCTTCCACAGCATGTCTTTATCCTGTTTTCCTTCTCTCACCCCAACCGGTCGCAGCAGATGGCCCCGCCCCTCCCTGAGCCTGGTTCTGCCGGAGGTTTCTTCCTGTTAAAAGGGAGTTTTTCCTTCCCACTGTCGCCAAAGTGCTGCTCATAGGGGGTCATATGATTGTTGGGTTTTTCTCTGTACCTATGAAGCGCCTTGAGGCGACTTTTGTTGTGATTTGGCGCTATATAAATAAAATTGAATTGAATTCAAACAAAACAACACTGTCATCCTTTATGTAGCAGGTTTATCAGAGAAACTCAGGTGATTCTTCACCAAGCACATCCCAGTGTACTGCAGAGCCAACAACAACTGTACATCTGCACCTAAAGGTCAAAAGTCACTCTTTCAAGGATGCCAATGCTCACATTTTGGACCAAGAAGACAAATGTTTGAAAGAGGAATGAAAGAAGCCATCTATGTACATTGTGAACGACCATCTTTGAACAGAGGGCGGGGCTTACAACATAAACGGTCTGCCATCTATAATCCCGTTTTAAGATCCCTTCCCAGAGGCCTTAACGCCCACTCACAACTTCAGTTGAGCTTTATAGGTCACAGGGTGAGGCAAAATCTCACAATGGTTTCACACGAAACCTCTGCTGCTAATGACCAACACCCTTTTTCACACCTTGGCTCACGATCAATAATAGGTCAACAACCCTCTAACGGGACAACTCCCACTTGTGTTTAAATACCTAGGATTGGATTTGATCAGTTTGATCCTAGAACTTAAAAAACTTCTCAGATGACAGGTGAAACGTCCTCCAGAAACTTAAACAAGTCCAGTCGCTTTTCTTTCCAAGCTCCTTAAATCCTCAGTGCCTTGTGAAAAGGTTTTCAGACATCTCACTAGAAATTCAGTATTTTTGCTTCATTACAGACTAGGCATGCTCATGATTTTGGAATAATTTTCTTTAAGTTAAAAATAAATATATGAAAACATATCTTCTTTATTTTTTTTTAAACCACAGACACCACATAAAAGAGGGACATACACAGTGTTGGGGAGTAAGGGAATACATGTACCGCCGTTACGTATTTAAAATACAAAAATATGAGTAACTGTATTCCGTTACAGTTACCGTTTAAAAAGGTGGTATTTAGAATACAGTTACTTTGTTGAAATAAATGGATTACACAGCGGTACTTCCCTGTTTCATATTGTGGCGGGTCAGGACTGTTTGGGTTTTGTTTGACAGCTACGTTCTGTTGTTCCAGGCGGCAGCGTTACGGTTGCCATGGTTACAGGGTGACGCTCTCTCTGCATGTTTCCTGGGTGAGAGAGGCCTTTTTGTTGTTGTGCTAAGCTAATAGGCAGAATGCTACAGGTATAGCTCTAAAGAATGTAGCATCATAGGCAGTGTAGTCCGTGCTGCAGGGAGAATGGACTGCCATACACGTTATGTGTCTGTGAGCGAGGGAGGGAGAAAAAGGAAAAGTACGAGCTGTCATCGAGCAAAAACGGGAGCTGGAAGCATGTAAATATAATAATAACCACTGCAGCCAAGAAGAGAGCCTGACGAGCCCAGTTGTAAGTAAGCTATTAAGACTCGACTGTACACCGTGTTCGTGTTTTCCTCCAAAAACAATAAGTTCCGTTGGAGCAGCCTTTCAACGCCTCTCTCTGTCTCTCACCCGCAAAGTTGACCCAGACAACAAAGTAAAGCTAGTTTTCGGCTACGAGCCTGACACAGAACCCACCGTATTAGCCAGAGGTCCCTTTACTACGGTTCGGAGCCGCGGACCTTCAGTAACAGTAATAAATCACAGCAATAGTACATTCACGTAGTTGTAAACAGCATGATAATATATTTAGTAATCCAAAGTATTCAGAATACGTTACTCTCATTAAGTAACGTAACGGAATACATTACAGAATACATTTTGGGGCATGTATTCTGTATTCTGTAATGGAATACATTTTAAAAGTAACCTTCCCAACACTGGACATAGCTGCCGTTACACTTTTGGTTTTTACATGTCGGCACGCAGCAAACCTTTATCAGTGGCTGTGTTTGGAAGAGAAGACTTGAGTAATGCTGACGTGCCCTCCTCACTACAGTTCTCAATTTTGCAGTTTGGTGCGCTGACACAGAATGATAAACATTTTCACAATCGACTTTGAGGTTCAAAGTACGTCCCTTGATAAGCAGGCAGATAAGTAAAGTTTGTGCAGTGGAAAGAAACCTCTGACCTTCATGCTAACACATCACCACAAACAACAAGCATGGGTCGGCGTAATAGGGTATGACTTTATTTTCACAAGATAAATATACAAAACAAAAGTGCTGCAGAGTATGAGGAACCAGAGTATAAATAAACCCTCGTGTTAAAATGGAGAAGAAACTGAAAACATTATCCCGAGGGTGAAGCTTCTCTGTTATAGGTGGAGGTCTGGCTTCTTCCAGTTCGCCCGCGTGACGTCTACACTCAAAGAAGGAAACACCAAAACAAACCAAAACCCTCAACAAGTCAACGCTGAGCTACGAGCGTTCAAAGCAAAAAATGGGAAGCAGTCTCCTGATATCTTGTTAACACATTCTGACGCTGTTGTACATTTTATTTTAAAACGGCTCCTAATCTAAATCCTCCTCCAGTTCATTTCCTGCGTAACCAAAAAGCAAATGTGTGGTTTGCAAGGCAAATTAGGAGTTCAGCACATCCCTGCACATCTGATGTGACTACTCTCCTGAAACCATCCAGGGTGGAACGGAGACAGATAGGAGACGATCGTGTTATTTTGAAACACAGAAGCGCACGAAAATATCTCAATGCCACTAAAAATCAAAAGCTCAGCCTTAAAAACCACAAAAGAGATCTGGCTACAGAGACGCAGATAATAAATGTAAACCTGAGGCCCTGCTGTTCACAGACAGCGTAGAAGTTGGCTGGAACAGGACAAAAGAATCTCAGGCTCTGCTGGCAGGAAGAGCAACGGAAAATTCCTCTCTCGCCTTCTAAACAACAGACTGTCCATCAGGCACTGGCGGGGGAGCACCTATGCAAGCATCAGCATTCCAAATAAGGCGTTCAAAGCAAAAAAAAGTCTGAATACAGGCATGAGAAACAATCCAAAATAAATCTTGAATAAAAATAAAATAGGAAAATATCACCCTGAAACAAAGATTGTCCTTTGTTGTGTTACACAAATGAAGATTGGAAAATCTGACAAAGGAAGGAGTTCAGTGGGGTAGTGTTTCCAAAGTCTATTGTCAACTGATATTTCCTTTCCTATCACTTCCAAAGAATTTAAACCCTTTCTGACCCCCACCCAACCCCCATATAATCAATACAACTACTCTTTAAAACTCATCATTTTGTAAAAGGTGTTTTTGTTTGTTCTTTATAAATCTTCAACCTGAAAGCCCGTGATTCGACAAAGGGGATGAAAAGGGGAAGGAAGAAGGGTGAAGGTAAAATGAGATTCCAGCGGGGAATAACAGAGGAAGATGGATCGAAAAGGGAAGGTGAGCCAGAGAGAGACGCCCGTGCCTTCTCAGGTGCTGCTTCTTCTGCTGTGTGTTTGTGTGTACTTATTTATAGAGCAGACGGGGGAAGGTTGGTAAATCAATAGGCTCATTAAGTCCTCCCAGTAGGAACAGTTCAATAGAAACACACACAGCTCTCGTTGTCGCCATCTTTGAAGTTGTCTGTTTCCACGCAGCCACGTCGCCTCTCCTGCAGCAGCTTTTTAGTTCCGTAGAGCCGCCAACCTGGAAGAAAAATATGATTAAGGTTAAAGGTCTTTGTAACATATAGAAGCCTTAAAAACATGTTTCCCTGTGAGTGGTTCAGCGCTCGCACCACTGACAGGGAAAAACCTACAGATATACTATAAGTAATGCTGGAATGCACAATTATTTTCATTGTGCATTGCAGGTCAAAGGTCGCTCATTATTTCACCGTAACACCTTTAAATATCATTTCTGCTTGGCAAACGTTGCTCGGCATACTTTTTATCATATCCAGTCAGAAAGTTCTGAGACTTCTGCTGTGAACAGAGAGTGAAACAATTAGCTGCGTCCAACAGGTGTCTGCAGTAACTCGTGTATGATTTGCACAGTACAGCATGGAGGAAGGTTCTGGGTGTGAATTGACCCGTCAGTTGAGGCCTCTCTGTGTGGAGATGATGATGTTCCTGTGTCACAGGATCCTGAATATTAAAGTGAATGGCTGTGCGTGCAATGTGATGGGCTGGTGGGCAATGCAGAACTGGATAAGTGGTTAAAATAATGGTTGCATACAAAAATAAATATTGACCAGGAATAAAACATGAGAAGTTACACACTTGTAAAGAAATTATAAAGATTGTGTTTTTTATTATTACAGTTTCATCTTCTCATTGTTATGTTCGTGTGCCGTTCCGTGTTTATGAAGTGGTGTGACGAAGTTTGTCCAAAAGAGCAAAGTGAAGTCATTTGATTCCAGCACTAGCAGGAAATTAATCTATCTAACATCAGAAAATATTTTCTTTAAAATTGACCTTAAATTCTGGAAATTTATGATTTTTTCTTAGAACATTAAACCTAACGTTGTGTTAAAGCTGATAAAATGAGCGTTAGCACTTGTAAAAGACTTTTTTTCCCAGAAACAATTACTTGGATGATACCACAATCAAACATTAAATCAACTCTCACTAACAAGATGCACAAACAGTCTTTCATCCTGGCTGCACGTTTTCCTGCCAGAAACCTGTCGCTCACTGGACGACAGCAACACCTTTATATGTTTATAACACCTACTTAATGCCTGGCTGGTTTGTGAAACTATTCCTGTTGTGTCCTAATCACGCTGTCTCGGAATAACTTGATGTCAGATACAAGGACTGCCACAACAGCACGCAGAGAAATCATTTAAACTCAAGTCAACAAATTATTTTATGCAGCTTTTACTGGGTTGGGAGATTCAGTTAACTCCTTTACAAAAAGAAAAAGATGCCATCTAAAAGGTTGAAGCGATGTTGAATTGCTTGCTCTGTTCAACTACTGGTCACTTTTGGTTAATTTAATAGAAAAATCTGCTTGTTTTTTTACTTTTCAGCCCACATTATCGCCCATCTGCAGACCTACAGTAATGACTAAGTAACTAACTAGTACTAAAAACAAGGAGACAACAATTTGCTACACTTGGAAGCTTTAAAGCAGAATTCCATTTTCTTTCATCAGCTGATTTGATTATTCTGATGAGTCATATCTGAACTGAACATACTGTGCCTTTCTTGTTCCCTCGTGACTTTGCAACTGCAACAGCAGTGTTCAGTGTGGGGGCAGGGACTTGAGGAGTAATCTGATTTCCTGATCTCGTGCTCTGTTGTAAACACAAAAGCGCGGGATCATGTGTAACTTGTTAAGTTTTTGCCAGAGTATGAAAACCAGGTGAGGAGGGGGAGGATTCAATGAGTAAGGGAAACGTGGAGGACACTTTGAAGTTTCTTCTTATCAGAAGTTATAACACAGCTGCAGGGGCTGAAATAAGACACATGTAATGTCTTTTTTTAATTTCAAACAGGTGTTGCACAGCTCCATACCCAGCTCCTGCCCAAATATGGTTCTAATTTGTTGTATAATGCTACGATTTGTTCCAGACGCATCAGGTGTGTGGGTTAATGGGAGAATGCATGGGTTAGGAGAAACTGTCAGGCCAGCTTCCTGTCTGCAGATGACTGACACCATTTTGTCACAGAATATAAAAAGAGCTAAAATGGTGCTATCACAGTGCAGAGGAAATACTGCAAAAAGATATTTGCACCGTGTGTGTTGTTTACATTTAAAAAGCAGTCATTGCTGTGGTGTTTTTTGGTATTTAAACAGATGTTTGAGGTTTGTCCATAGAGCCATAGCTACTGGGGACATGTTTAACTTATAGAATCTGGTTCCTACCGTCGAGACAGCTGGTCCTCCTTCTCCTGGCTCCGTGAGCTCTCTGCGCCCACTGAGGTAGCCCCGGCAGGCAGCTGGTTGAGCTGGTCCATCACCTCCAGGCCGTTCTGTTCTGCTATTTGGTGGATCAGGTCATCCACCTGCTCCTGAGGCGTGGTCAGCGTCATTGCTGAGCTCATGGAATCCTCCATGACCTGGTGCGCAAAAAAAGAGGTGAGGAGAGAACAAAGGGGATGTGAGGTCAGAGAGTGCAAAGCTGGGTTTGACTTATTACATCCTTTAGCGCTACTGTGGAATTTTAAAAAGCATGAAAAAGTGCTCTACAAACAAAGAGTGAAGGCACTCACTGAGGTGTGGACATCGAGGTTCTGGACTTGGCTTTCAAACTTATCCATGACTGCAGAGACCTTCTGGAGATCCATGGAGTTCAGAGCTTTGTCCAGCGCCTTGGTGACCTGACCCATGCTTTTGGTCACCTGTTGGAAAGTAAAGAAAAGGCATTTGTAACATACGTCTCATACACGCTTTGTGATATGAAAATAGTTGATTTAGAATCTTTCATTTCAACATAGAAAAATGTCTTTGATTCATACTGTTGAGCTGACTGAACACTGTAACTTACGCCTTTCATGGTAACAGCGGTCTGGACTTTAGAGGCCACGGCATCGACTCGAGACGCCATGCGCAGCCAGTTAAGGCCTTCGTTCTTTTTCCTGATGGCATTCTCCGCGTAAACTCTGGCACATTCCACATTTTTCTGTTGCAAAGCCTGTTGATGAGACAAAGATGCTGTTAACACTCTTCACCTTCAGAATAATCCTTTGTTTATGTGCACAGACAGGGTGCATACATCATAGGACTGATACACAGAACATCACTACGTAAATTTTACTGTAGACACTCCACATACAAGCGACAAATGAACTAGAACAATTACAGGAATTACAGCCATAAATGTAACTAAACAACTGTTTACTAAAAAATATACTTAGCTTTGCAAGTTTGGCTCAGTGTTAGCACAGCATAGACGCTGCAGGTTCAATAATATCAAAGACATAATCAGCAATGACCTTGCATCTTTACTGTGTATTCCTGTGTTCTTCCTCATACACCATGACTAACAACTCAATAAATTAGCATTTGTTTTTCTTTGGAATGTCAATTCATACCAATGTCTGTTAAAAGTCCAAATGTTTACGATGTTACTGTGATCCTGGTTGTATAATTATGAAATGTATAATAAACAACAACCAGTAGCGTCTCTGTTGTGATTAGAGTGACCCAACCTTACACGTGATCCACCTCATTTAAAACATAAATAATTTACAGCAGAAGTTGGCAATAATCATATTTCTTTCAGCAGTGATAACAGGAAACAGCAGCAGCATCAAAGAGCAAACTTCCATCTTTCCTCATTTCAAATGCATGTCAGCTTTTCAACAAAGCAAAGCAGGAGGGAAACCTGTCATGACTGAACAGGGAAATATTTCTGACGTGTCAGATAATAAAAGCTCTGTCATGTCAGAACCCCGTTGCTCGTGTTGCAAGAGAGTGCGTTTGAATAGCACTTCTGTATTCTCTACAGCAAACATACATTCTAATTGGGACAGACCTGCCCAATACCTAAAACTAGCTGAGCTAGTGTTGTACTGCCACCTGCTGGTTCACGTGAGCCACTTCAAGTGTCAGCAGACTGGTAAAATGATCAGCATAACTACACCACGATCATTGAATTGTAAGATTGTGTTTCTGTTTTTTCCAGTTTCAGTTTAGTTTCACTGAGTTTTCTTGACTGAGTCCGAGGTTTCTTTTTGTTGGATTGTTATTAGATTCGGGGTGTTGTTAGGGAGTAAAAAGTACTCATTAGGTCAGGTAGTTAGTAGTAGTTAGTAAGTGTTGAATGTTATTTTATTCAGTTCAATATCATTTGTATTTACATTTATTAACTGCATGTATTTACATTGACTAATAATCAGAAGAACCTACAATATGTTTACTTTTTATTTTTTTTCCTTGAGTCTTGTCTTTAGGTCTATAGTTAAATTAAACTCACTTCACATTTTTAGTTATTGCTTAGTTTAAGTTTAATAATAATGGCCTCTACTGAGTTAAAAACATAAAATAACTAATAAATATTTTAAAAAGGTAAAAAAATAAAAATAAAAAGCTGAAATAAGCAGTTTATTCATGTGTTTATCCCATGCTAGCATTTTGTGCAACCATAAGACAATTAAGGGACAAACTTTTTATACTTTCATACTTTTCATTGGACCCCGTCATCACTGTCTGCCAGCTGTTTTACCACCTGAGCAAAAAGCTACGAACTACAGTTCCTTTTTCTGGGTCACCCATCAATCAAAGCAGTTTCACTTAAATTGAACCACTGGAATTGGCAGCAAATAACTTGGTCTCTGTCTTCAGTAATTAGTGAGGATTTCACTTGTGCAGAAATTGATATTAAATTCATGGATTTTGAGTAAGTTCTCACAAACATTGTGGTAAAAATCTAGGAGAGTAACGAGTTTAGAAACACACAAATCAGTTCATCTGACACTAAAAGTGACTGATCACATAGTTCTTAACTCACACATTTGATGCAAACACCAACTAAAGCGCTGATTCTTTACCAGAAGATTTTTATTTATTGCATGAAAAGTCGCTGGATATTTGCTGCATGAATAGGCCGCTGTACACAGGTTGCTAAAAAGAGCTTGGTGAGTATTTTCTGGATCATTCGCATTTTTGTTAAGTGCTAATGATGTCCAGTTAAAATAAATAAAAATAAAAATAAATCTCCTCCATGGAGTAGTCTTTCTACTCACTGACTCATCATCTTCCATTTACTACAACACACAGCCACACCCAAAGCTTATTAGCAGACGCTACTGCACAACTGCACAGATCACAAAGCACAAAGCATTACGTCACAAGCATTACCTCATATCTTGTCAAAAAAAGAAAGCAGAAAAATGCAGATAGGCTCCCTTAATGTTGATGATAACAGTCTGGATGTTTTAGATTGCTCACATCTGCTAAACATAGAGCTGATGACGAAGAGATGGTGTTTCTGATTATCATACTTCAAATCAAACAGTAAAACAGGCTCCTGTTTATTTTGTCTGTGCTATCCAAATTTCCACTTACACTGACATTGTTGTCTGCTGGAAGTCACTTGCTATTGAAAGGGAGTTCTTCATCACCACCCTTACCAAGTGGTGCTCACAGGCAATAATCTGACTGCTGGGGTTCTCCCTCTAATACTGTATAGGGTTTACTTTACAATACAATAAAGCACCTTATGATGACTTAATAAGAACTAGTACACGGATGCCAATAAAAGTAAAGAGCAGACATACAGACATTTCATTTTGTCTGTATTAGAATGATGACATGTGTGGAGCAAGAAAGATGTATACAGTGTACTGTGGGACCATTTGGCCCTTACGTCACCCCAGCTGATTGGCCTGCTTACCTTCTTGACCTTTGCCTGCTCTTTTTCAGAATCCTTCTCTGCTTTCTTGGCCAGCCTCTCCAGCTGCTTTGAAGTGAACTGTGAGCCACAGAGAAAAAATGTGAATACATTAATAAATATCCCACTTTAAGTTATCTGTTGTCTGATATAGGTTTAAGATTTTCACTGGAACATACCTTTAACTGAAAGAGTGTTTCTGTGAAGAGATGGTGAGAGACAGAGTCAGACATTTGGAGTGTATATAACATAAACTGTCACATAAACTATATGGACAAACGTGCTGGGCAACTTACTACACATTACATCTACAGGAGCTGCTTGCCATTGAACCCCATACCATGCAGTTCCCAAAACAGTTTATGTGCTAATGTTAATGCCAGAGGGACACTGGAGATAGTTATTTAGTTAGCAGAGCGTTGATTACTTTTACATCAATGGGCCACAGCCCTCTGCAAACCCATTATTTATGTGGTCTGCCACTGAGTTGTTGTGATTCCTAAACTTCAATTTTACAAAAATACCACTTCAAGCAGATCGTGGAATATCTAAGAGAGAAGAAATTTCACAAACTGGCATTGTGTTAAAGTATGCACTCTAATTCAGTGAGCTATTTAGAACGATCACGTTGGGCAGTTTCTGTCTCTGGCTTAGCACCACAAAAGGTATTGTGCTTATCATATATTATATAAATTATCATATGTTCACATTAAACAAGATCAAAGTTTTAAATAAGTGTAAGTATATGTCCAGCTACACACTATGAACCAAAAGCTCAGGCTTCATATTGCTTTAATTAAACACTCAAATTCAGGCAGGTTTTTTTTCCGACCTTTGGATCTGTATGATGTCATCAAGAACAGCCTGCAGTTTTATTTAACCGATGTCACATAATAAATCATAGTAAGTATAGTAAGTATCAAGTATAACAAGTCTACTTTAACAACACTGATAATGTAGAAAACAGCGGACGGTTGTAGATGCCGGAAATACGTTTATATATTTATTTTAAGTTCATTTTTTCCCCAAATCAAGCCAACTGAACCAAATGTCTGAGTTATATTTATATCTGTAAGAACAGGTACAAGCATAAATATAAGTTAAAGAAACACATTTTTAGCGTTTAAGCAGGCAAGAGGAAGCTCTTGTGTTATTATTTTTTTTCTTTTATAGCGATGACTTGTATCTAACAGAACCGGGGGAGAACGATGAAATGTGTCTCCGTCTGTCAAAGTTGTTCCAATCAAATTCTGGCTGCTGTATCACATTCATACTGTAGAAGTCACTGCTAAGAAAAGACTCTGGCACAGCCCAATAAAACCAAAGGCCCATTTAATAACGAGTCCGTAAACTCAGTGGACGTCAAATGTGATAAACGGAAAAAACCCCAACAAAAAACAGGTCAGACAGCTAACCCGGCTAACCACACACCCAAGCTAAAGCGCTAATTTTAGCTATCTAACGTAGTCTGGCGCTTGGGCTAAAATAAAGAACCAAAGGCTACTCAGACAGACAATTCAGAAGTTAACACACGACATACCATCCATGTCCAAGCGAAGATGATACCAGGAGACGACTAAGAAGTTATTTGTAGCGCCTCTACAAGGTAGTCCTGAGTTGTTTTGGTAACACCGTGGATCTTCCTGGTTCAACAGTAGTCACGTGATTCGAATTCTTCTTCTTCTCCTTCCTCGCCCATTCTTCGAAGGTGGCATCTTGCCTCAAGTGAAATGCTGCCACCTATTATCATAACTAGATACAGCAAACTGCATAGCATAGAGCAAAGGTTTTTAGCCACACTTCGTTTCTCTACATTTCTTTTCTGCTTTTTCACTCATTTTCACTTCAGTTCTTGTACCTGAAGATCTTTATATTATATATATTGTATATTTTTATATAATATATATAAAAATATATTAACACTGACCTGTGAGTCATTCAGTCATAAAAAGGCACCTGACTCAAGAGATGAATCATTGTTATCACATATCAGATAACTTAGCAAAGAACCAATTTCAAAGAACAAAATCTATCTATCTACATATTTCAAAAGTATATGGTTATATGTTTTATCAAATGTATTCTCTCTAATAAACAACAACAAAACAAATAGTTTAAGGTAGTGGATACAAAGCTAAAAGAAATTTAAAATACAGTTGAAATGGGTAATAGTAAGCCATCTACAGTGGAAAAACGAAGGAAATCGGTTTTCCTAACAAGTTATAGACAGGTGAAATAGCTATCTAGAAGTCGATAAATAAAAAATAAATAAATAGCAAACAAGCTCAAAGTCAAAGATGAACATTTGAAATTAAAATATAAAAATAACTGAGAAAACTAATGATAATTATGTATTGTATCACCCCTAATTTTCTTCATATTTTTCTACAGTGATATTCAATGGTGATCACCTGTTTCTGCAGCACAGGGATGTGTTTTCTTTTGAAAGAGGTCTCCAACTTGGCACATAAGGACTCAGTTGACTACAGTTTCAAATTGCAGATAATCAAGACACGAAGAACTGCAGAGTCAAAGCCTGAAGCTGTTTTGCACGTCTGTCAAGCTCACAGGCACGTCTCTGTTTGTTTTCAATAGCGGGAAAAGGTGGAGAAGGAGCCCTGTGTTAATGAGTGGATGGAGAAGCTTCCAGCCAGAGGAGAGCTGCTGGTGAAGAAGAAAGAATTTATGAAGAAGAAAATTGACCACCTAGAGTTTTTTGCCAAGAAAAACAGCACAATAAACAGAAGAGGTGAGCTATTTTACAGAAAAATATATTTATTTAAAGAAAGAAAGAAAAGAAACGAGTAGGCAAGTAATAAAACATCAGTCTTAGCTAGCTAAAAGCTAATTAGCTAGTTATTAAACTAACTATCGTTAGCCAACAACCTGCCACACAACCATGAAACAAGAACTAAAACTGGTTATACATTTATTTTGACTTGTTAAAAGTAACGTAAAAGAAGATGAACGTAGTAAAAAAAAAATAACTGGAAAGGTTCAAATGAATTACATGTTTGTGCAGATACCTCAACACATATACTTGAGTCACACTCTCTACTCTTTTTAGTCCCTGTCAGTACTATTGCTGTCTTGCTGCAACATTTTGGCTCAACTGAAGGCTTTTCAGGGAGTTTTTAGGACATCCCGAATTACAGTAGTCCAGCCTAGAATTAAAAAATGCATGAACTAGTTTTTCATCATCAGGATGCAGGATGTTAGAGATATCTTGCAAATGTTAGAAAGCAGTCCTACATATGTGTTGCATTGAAAGACATATCCTGGTCAAAAATGACTCCAAGATTACTCAAAGTGTTAGTGGAGGCCAAGGTAATGCCATCCACTGGACATTATATTCTTCATTTCCAGTTAATACTTGTACAGCTGCTGTTATTGTGTATATATATATATATATTTATATTTCTTCATACATTCTTATATATTTCTATACTGTGTATTGTGTATTTTGTTGTACAGTTATTTTATTTTCAACTTTAATTTATATATTTTATCTTATTCTTTCCCAGTTAAATTTACCCTTCATTCTAATTTGTGTTGTACAGTTATCTCATTTTTAACTTTAATTTTTATATTTTATTTTATTTTATTCCTTCCTAGTTAAATTTACCCTTTTTAATTTTCATATTTATTTCCTATCTTATTCATAGCCTTTTCTTTTTTTTTTTCTTTAGGTCACGAGCAGTTGTCTAAGCATTTCACTGCATATCGTACTGTGTATGACTGTGTATGTGACAAATAACATTTGAATTTGAATTTGAATTTAGAGTTAGTGTCTGTGCTAGTGGCCTATAATTAGTTAAGACTGCTGGGTTTGGCTTTTAAAGTAATGGTTTGACTACTGCCAGCTTGAAGGTCTGTAGTACATAGCTGATTATTAGAGCTAGGTTCATCATATTTAAGATTGAAGCATTAATTAATGGTAGGACTTCTTTGAGCAAAATGTTTATGAACCATAGATCCATCTATTAACTTAACCTCACAGTTTTAGTCTCTATTTTGGGGGTTTTCTGTTTAAAAAAATACTGAAAAAGCAAAGTTAAATCTATTCCTGCTCATGTGCTGTTTTTCTTTCACCGTGCTCTCCTACCAGCGGCTCTGCAGGCGCTAAGAAGAAAGAAGTTCTACGAGAAACACATCAATTACATTGACTGCGCTTTAAAAGCCATGAGAGCCATTTACGAACACATGTGAGGAGAAACACTACAGGGACGTGTGAAATAACGCCATGCATGAATGAGAAAGAAGTCTGTCATGGCCTTTGAATGCTGAGTACTAAGATAATTGAAAAAACCAAAGAAACTGTCTGCTGGCTGTTGCAGAGAAATCATTAACAAGGTGAGTGACCTGATGAAGGATATTGCAGAGGAGGAGGAGGAGACTGGAGGCATGCTAGAGAGCCTCTGCACACCTGTGGGCTTTGAAGGGGAATTTAATGAGGTAAGAATGATCTTAATTTTTTGAAGACTTCTGCGATTGCACTGATTCTGTGTACCACAGTTGTCACTTGTTGTGTGCCTGTTGCTGTGTCTCTGTATGTTTTTTTCTCAGGATGAGCTGCTGGCAGAGCTGGAGAAACTGGAAAAGAATGTGGACGAAAACCTCTTTGAGGCGGATGAAGCAGAGGACGGGAACCCTTGTCCCAAAGTGCTGACCACTACTTTGCCTTGCCATCGTGGTAAGACTTGTCGGGAGAGCTTTGACTTTATTCTTGCAGTTGGCTGTGGCGTCTGTGAATTCATGGAGGTTGTGCAGGGATTTATTTTCTTCCCCAAAGCCAAGATGAACAAAAATAACACAAACCTGTCAGGAAAGGTGTTTTACCTCAAACTCAAACTGTGGATGTTTCCGGCGAATAGATGAATGTGTTGACCACTACTGTCTGCAGGGTTTTGCAGAGAAATCATCACCAAGGTCAATGACCCGATCAAGGACATTATTGAGGAACAGGACGTGACCGAAGACTTGCTAGACAGCCTCTACACAGCTGTGAGATTTGACGTGGAATTTAATGAGGTAAGGATGATTTTAATGTTTTGTTTTTGCAGTGATTCTTGGTTTGTCTGATATCTAGAGTCTGCTTACATTATTGGCATTTGCCTGATGTTGCTTAGTGTGATTTGCTAAATCAGCGGTCTCCAACCTTTTTTGCACCACGGACTGGTTTATGCCCGACAATATTTTCACGGACCGGCCTTTAAGGTGTCGCGGATAAATACAACAAAATAAAACTAGTACCGGTACCGAAAAAAGAAGATTTATTCATAACACACGTGAAAAGACCCAGGAAAACCGAGTAAACGATAAAAACGATAACAAAATAATGCTGAAAACCGATAAAAACCCTGAAAACTATACATTTCACACCTGAGCCTCAACTCTCGCGGCCCGGTTCCAAACGACTCACGGACCGGTACCGGTCTGAGGCCCGGGGTTGGGGACCGCTGAGCTAAATCATTATTATTTTTAAGTCAGGTTTTCCACTTCTGTGACACTTCTTGACACTTGCTGAGCTGCTGTGTGCCTACTGCTGTCTCTCTCTCTCTGTCTATCGCAGGATGAGCTGCTGGAAGAGCTGGAGAAGCTCCAAAAGAATCTGGATGAAAGCTTCAATGATTCGGATGGAGAAGAAGCTGGGGTCCTTTGTCCCAAAGTGTTGACCACTGGATCACATTCCCATCCTGGTAAGAATTCTCAGGAGAGCTTTTTCATGATTCCTGCAGCTTGCTGTGGTGTCTAGAAATTCACGCAGGTTGCTCAGGGTTTTGTTTTGTTGTGTTTTTTCTTCCTCAAAGTCAACACGGACGAAGAAAACACTGAAGATGATTTAGAGTATCTTCGACGTTGGGCGACTGCACCTCGTGAACGCACCATCAGTTACAACATTTAGAAGAGGCGAGGAAAGCACAGAAAGGAATAAATGGGCAGTTTATTGTATTTGTTCATGAGTTTGTTTTTTTAATTTAATTTTCATGGACATTTGACTTTCTACCTACTCCAGAGATGCCAGTGAACATGTTGATGTTTATACACAGGACACTACAGAGACTTCAGAATTCATATTGTAAAATTAAGTATTATGAACACATCCTTATAGTACCATCATTAGTACAACACTACTGGCTTGATAACTAATTGATGCTATGACTTTGATGTTATCTGAACTCACTGAAACTAAGCTACTTTTGCTTTCTTTAAACACAAAACAAAACTCACCAGTGGCTCCCAGCACATAAGTGTTGCATGTGTTTGCTGTCTTTGAGTCTCACTCTGTTACCTGTTGTGTTCTCTTCTTCAAAGACTGTTTCAAAAATAAAACACTTCACCAATGGGGAGGGGTTTTTTTCCACAGGCCCTTAAAAAGATCTTAAGACAATGGAAAATTAAGCTCAAGGAGGCTAACAGTCCTTTAGATGTTAATGAAAAGCAAATTAAATTTGCCTATGGTTTAAGACTTAAAAACATTATAGCCAATAACATTAATTTTTACCCCTCAGGCATAATAGGCTGATGGTGTCATTACCCAAGTTTGCGAATGCAATAACTCAAGAACAAAACGATGTAGGAGTTTCAAAGTCATCTACTAAAAACCTTGGACGAGGTCGAATGCCGGCGACCTTGACCTCAAGGTCAGAGGTCAAGCTTTCTGAATGCGATAAATCGAGAACAAGGCAAAGTTGGATTTTGGAATCGATACTGTAGGTGAGGAGCGCCGTAGCGCCGTGAGGCGGCGTAACGTCATGAGGCGCAGACGCATGCATGTTGTCTCCAGAGCTGGGGATCGTCCTGAGTCCGTACAAGCTCTCTTTTCCACCATCGACTCTTGCAGTTACCCATCAATCTCCATCGATGACCTGTCTTTCAGTAGGCAGCACGGTGGCACGGTGGTTAGCACTGTTGCCGCACAGCAAGAAGGTCCTGAGTTCAATTCCAACATCAGGCCGGGGTCTTTCTGTGTGGAGTTTGCATGTTCTCCCCGTGTTTGCGTGGGTTCCCTCCGGCTTCCTCCCACCGTCCAAAGACATGCAGCTTGTGGGGATAGGTTAATTGGATAATCCAAATTGTCACTAGGTATGAATGTGAGCGCGAATGGTTGTCTGTCTCTGTGTGTTGGCCCTGCGACAGAGTGGCGACCTGTCCAGGGTGTACCCCGCCTCTCGCCCTATGACAGCTGGGATAGGCTCCAGCGCCCCCCGCGACCCTGAAAAGGATAAGCGGAAGCAAATGGATGGATGGATACTATAGGTGTATCTACGAGGATGGCTGCCAGTATTTTCAAAATCTTACTGGCTTGATTTGTTTATATCCTTTTATCGCATCAATGTATTGATTGGAAGATTCCCTCAAAACATGGAGGTAGCCTCCAAGACAAAATTAAGCCAATACAGAAATGCCTAAAAACCTCTATCTGCAGGCCACCAGATGGCGATAGTTGCAGTCTGCAAAAAGTCTTCTGAGTATATAGAAATCTATGAAAAAACAGGTTTCTGTCTTGACCTCTGTAAACATTTTCCTGCTGAATTTATGATGTCATACAGTCGTTTTGGCTGTTGTGAATAAAAACTTAAGACCGCTTTGTTAGTCTTGGTCTTACCATGTTTCCAAATATAGGCTTATCTGTGGTTTGAAAACACACAGTGATTGGTTAATAAGTTGCCTGTCAGACTCACCCTTCTTCGTTTCATGTGGGTTTTTTGTAACAAACATGGCAACAGCAGAAATGCCCAACTTGAGGCTTTAAAAAAAGGGCTTTAGAAACCAATCATGTCCATCTATCATACGGGCTACGCTCATAGCATAATTGGGCTGTCTTCTCCTGGTCCATTAGCGGCTTCACAGTAATATTTAATACAGTAGATTCTAGCACAACACAACCTGTGTTGATGTCCACATTATTTTCCTGTTTGGTTCAGAAAGGGAAAGTGGGGTGCTGGGTTAAGAAGGCGACCCACATGTATCCAAAGGCCACAGCAAAGGTCTGGGTTTGAGTCTGTCCTTGGAAGAGCCCATTTCCCACCTGCTCTCCTTCTTCTCTACTGTATACAATAAATAAATAAAGATAATAGAGCCATGATAGTGCGCAATAGACCTTGATCAAAAGTAGTATAGCAGCACTATAGTTAAACATATAAAAGGTTGTCGTGCAAAGCTGGTGTTGCCATAAACTAGCAGAAAAAAATGCATCAAAGCGGCATCTTCCATTTTCTTGTTGAGTATTTTTTTTATCAAAGTGCTAGTGCTGGCTTGTTCATAACAGCCTAAATTAAATGCACAATTTTGTCATTGTTTATTATAATTAAATAAGAGTTTATAAGCCTTAATCCTGTGCTCCCTTTAAATCCAGCCCTCCTTACTGCTGCTCTGAGCCAGTGCACAGGATTAGTGTCACTCAACCAGACAGAGGGAATGACGGAGAAGAAAAGAAGCTGATTAGCCAAGCCACGCGGGTGTAGACTCTACGTAAATGCGCTTTGGTGCTTTATGTGCTTTTGTGTAGACTCGCTAAATTGTAAGCATCATGTCTGTGGATGTAGACGAACAGTGCCTCAGCTGACTGAAGACTGATGGGGTCTGGAGCAAGCCAGAGGCAAGATTCAGGTAAGGGACATGATCATCTCATCAGCGTTAGGACTGATAAATTTATGGAGCCATGTTCTCCAAATGTATGATGAATGTGTAGACAGTAGTATTTAATGTGACATCACCTGTCTTTGTGTGCAGTGGTCCGAAGTCTATGATAACTGTGATAACAGTTTAGTTATGACAGGTTGACTGAAAGAAACAGTTATAAGACATCCGCTTTGATCTAATCTGTAGCAGTTCAGAAAACTCTTCAAATAAACACAAACAGCAGCAGGTGGCTCAAGTATTTGTACTTAGATTAATCTAACAAGACTGTGTGTGTACAGATTGTTAAAGAAGAGTTGAGACAAAGGTGTTCTGTACCACATATTTGTTGATGATCATCAGTAGCTTTAATTGTGGTTCCTGTGTGTTATATTTGTATGATCTTTAGCACCTTGAGGTGACTATTGTTTTGATTTGGAGCGATATTAAAACAACTGAATTGAATTGCTGGCATAGACCCAACTCTAAGTACCATAATTACAATCCAATTTAAAAGGTGCTGTTAGCGTAAGTGTATATAATGTAACAAACTGATAACATTAAAGCAGTCGCGCCAGAATGTCGGGCTAAAAAGAAAGACTCTTTAAAATACAAGGGGGAGCAAGCGAGTCAGATACAGAGAGAGGAAGCAGGTCTGATCAGAAACAGTTTATTACTAGGCCAGGGAGCACAAATAAAAACACCCTTAAAATGTACGTAATAAAATGTTTGTCAATCTACTAAAACTAAATACCCCCCCCCCCCCCCCCCGCTATAATTATGCCACATCAGTCAATCAATCAAAATTTATTTATATAGCACATTTAAAAACAACAGTTTTGTTCAAAGTGCTTCACAAATTAAAAAATAAAATAAAATAAAATAAAATAAGACAAATACAACGCAAGACGAGACAAACATAGAAACCAACCAAATGATAATCAAACTATCTTACATCAAAGCCAGAGTAAAAAGATGGGTCTTTAAACGAGATTTAAAAGACTGAACAGTCTCAGAAGAGCGAATGGCAACAGGGAGGTTGTTCCACAGTCTAGGAGCTACAATAGCAAAGGCACGGTCGCCCCTGGTTTTCAACCTAGACTTAGGTTGCATTAAGAGCATCTGGTTAGAAGATCTTAGTGCTTTTATAGGATTATACAAATGAAGAAGATCTGTTAAATAGCTAGGGGCAGTGTTATTTAAGATTTCATGTTTCACATGTTCATTATGGGTCCATCAGCAGGCCAGGAGTTCCTTCTTTAGAGCAGAGTCCACGCCAGCCTCGTCTTCGGCAGCCAAGGAAGAGCCTCCCATCTTCTTGTCCTTCCATTGGCCCATCACATCCCAGCTCCGACTCCATCATGCGACCACCGCCACAGCTCCCCTTGCGTCGGTGTCCTGTAACAAACAAATAGGGGCCAGAACAATGTTCCCAGAAGCGGCCCTGGCTCATGGCCGTGGCGACCCTCTCCCAACCCAGCTGCACCCAGTAAACAACAGTAGAGACCCTACTCACAAATGCAGGCAGAGGTAAACCTGCCCTGCTGCCAATCACACGCGTTGTCTCCTACTGTTGCCGTTCCATGAGGTCAGGACTGGGTCGCCGTGTCACGCTGGCCATCTAGCATTAACCTTCCAGACCTTCAGTGCTCAGCTAGCCTGCTTTTAAAAGGTCTTTACACAGCTGATAGGCCACCTCTGGACACAGCCCTGCCTCAGCAGGTGGTCCCTATCAGCTAATTCGTCCCATGTGCAGCCATGCAAATAAAATGACACTCATAAATAAACACTAAAAATCAGAATAAAAACAATATACAAGACAAATACAAATTTCCACTGTGTGACATATATATACAAACAAACGCACTGGATATCTTCTAGGCAGCAGGTATACGTCACCTGAGCAGGTCATTACCAGGTCTGACTGGTAGTAGGCCAATGACAGCCAATAATGATGTTTTATCTTTAAAGGTTTCACTTGGATGTCCAATAAAAACAAAATCCGACTGCATAACAAATGTGTAATTACTGCAATTGTCATTTCAAAGAAAACAGACCTAAATCAGCAACTCCTGAAGCTCCTGGAAATATCTGGACATCTTTAAATCCAAAGACAAGGACTAAAAATATGACTTAAATGGGCCTCTAACGTAAACTGTTACTGACTGTTTACCAGGCTTTATAGTAATATTCTCTCACTTCACTTGAGCATTTACGAGGGTAGGAGGCTAAGTTAATGGTTTTCTACCTACCAGTTTCAGAGAGCCCCCCCAGTTTAAAACCAAACACTGAGACAGAATCGACTGACTCCTCGCAGCGAACGCCCATCATACTCATCACAGCTCCATCACGGGACGACATCTACGCCACGCCATCCAAAATCACGATAGCCGATGCCATCAAAGAACAGCGGCCTGGGCCTGCACCCTTCGTAGTGGGGAAGAAACTACCAACCAGACAGTAACTCCAAATGTCTATCACAAGAGGTAAACTGGAAGGAGAGATGACTGATTATTTGCTGAGTGTGATGAAGAATCACCCCGAAACTGAATCATGACACTGGTGTGCGTGTGAGAGCAGCTATGAAGTGCTGAACAGTATTGAGCTTATCATTTTTACTGGCAAATCTTTTACACTAGCCCAACTTACTTTTACTTCTTAAATAATGTGCTTATTTGAAGAATTGTGAGGACAAGAGATGGTTTAGTGCATGTTTGAACTATGTTGAGCCATTTTGTCTTTGGTTATTTTTGATGCTTCACAGTCGTGTTGAGACTCTTTGCAGCTCCTTTGTTGCACTCTGATTTTATGGGCATTTTGTGTGTTTGCAGCTTATTCTCTGGTTGCTTGTAGTGGTCACATTCAGTCAGGTGAACATATCCAGTAATTAGGTTAATTGCAAAAGAGGGTGACTTTAGTCCACTGTCCTTTGTGCGAGTTTTACAGTGTTCTATTACTATTATTATTATCAATCTACAACAGACTGGACTCAAAGGGGAACTGATCTTATGAGCTCCTTATTGCTGATGCACTTCTGGGTTATCTTGTTGTAGAAGTAGAGATATGGGTATTTACAATACAGTGTGTAATGGAAAAAGACACAATTGGTTTGTTAATTGAAAGTGGAAAAAGTCTTGACCTAGACAAAGTACTAAAGGCCAGGATATCTTGTAATCTGCTACTCATGCCAAGCTTGAGAAGATTGGATTACTACCAACACACGTAACTGGCCAGGGACTGGAAACGCCCAACAGTTCAAAGTTTACTGAATACAAAAGGCTTATTTTTAACCTGTTGAGGAAATTATCTTCCTCTGCAGGGTGTCTGGGCTTGGTCTATCTGATAGGGTTAGAGTTACGGATTGGTGTGTGATTGTGTTTCCACAACGTACAAATATGACATCACTACAATATGATTAGCCACCTGCAGTATTGAACATGGGCCAACATTAGTTTTACTGATCCAGGAACAATACCAACATGATGATATTAGATTGTGTATCCATGGGTCCCCCCATCCTCATCTCGTGACACTGTTGTTGTGAAGGAGAGTTAATTTGTTGATTCTGTAACAATCTAACATCCCAAAATATTTATTAATCAATTGTTTTTACCTGATTGTATAAAATATTTCTGGGCATCCACCACAAAAAATAATATAGTTTAAATGTACTGCAGCCAGAAAAAAAATGTTTACTAAGACCTCTGCATGTTGTCTAGTCATAAAGTGTAGTCGACCTCCAAAGGCCTATTTTCGGCATTGTTCAGTCCTGAAATACAGCATTCAGTCAGTTTTTTTATATAAATATATTTCAATGTCGATATTTTTTTTTAATATAAAATATAGTTAAAACTATATATTATAATAAAAGGGCAATCATCAGATAGTATTGCCGTATAGCATATTCAATTCACTAATATTTTGTACGTTTCTTGCTGGCTGTATGTGGCCTGTTTTTCTTTAAGTGTCAATTATATCACTTTCCTCCTTGTTTTACAGTTTTCCAAAAATAATTTTTTCCGGAATTGACAGATATCGGTCCAGGTACGGGACGCAGAAGCCGTTCACAAACTCCGGGAAAGCTGTTGGTTGTCCTCCCCTTACCAAAACAAACCTCAATGGCGGCTGAATGAGGTGCTGCTGTTTGTAGATGTGCTCTCTTCGGGACTTATTTTAGTCCAAAAACTGCATTTAAATAAAACAATGGACGCGGCTGGAGAGGACGAACCGGACCCCATAAAGCTGAAGTCTCTTAAGGACAATAAAACTTTCACAGTGCCTCAAAATTACAGGGTAAGAGAACGAGCTCCTTCCGTGTGGGTCCGTTCATGACCGTGGTTGTTTAATTATACTCTTGCCATCAGCCACGACATTTTACATACAGAATACCAACTGACACAATTTTACAAGTCTAGCTCTTCAGTTAAAAAAAACCCGGCATGCATTTAAAATAATAAAGTTCGCTGTAGAGCTTTCTTTCAGTCAGTATTTACGACACTTTAGCCCTGAAACTGAATAATGCTAACTAAACGCTAACTGCAGGCGGCATGCTCCCCATCTAGACTTTATCGGTAAATAAACCGCTTGTGTGTGCACTTTGTATAGACGTAATTGATTAATTAGCGAAGCGCCTTTAAAGGTGAAGTCTGCGCACATTGTTGCCTCGTTTGTCTCCAACAGCAGCCAATCTTATTACTTGGTTCAAATGGCACATAAGCCTCCAAGCTCAAGCACCCAAATCCACCTCGTCCACTGATTCCCCCGGCATCCAGGATGCCTTTTAGGAGCTCGAGTCTGATTGAAAAAGTGATCTCAAGACATCCAAGAATGGCCGTCTAATGCCTGTTGGCTTTTAGTTAATTTGTGGGGTTTTTGTTTTGTTTTTCGTCCTATCCCATATAGATAATGGTAAAGTGCCCTGAAAGTCAATTCTTCTTGTTGACTCAGTGTGGTTTGATAGTCAGTGGGAGCTCCCTTGACTTGTCTCTTGTTAATTATTTTAGTTTAGCATCATTAAATCTAAAGGATTTTCACACTTCATGAATGGTTGTAGAAATATCCTTGGGCAAAATACTGAACCTCAATTGCTCCTGATGCATTCATCAGAGTGTGAATGAATGGTTAGGTGAATGGTTGAATGAGGCTTGTAGCAAGAAAGCACAAAGACAGAGTAGAGAAGTGCCAATCCATTTAACCGTTTCATGAATTTATTTTGGCAAACCTGATAAAAAACTGCTTCTTTTGACAGGACTGAAAGCTGTGACGTGTTCACTGAGTCCCAGTTTCTTTATCTTGTTTTTCTCTCTTCAGTTTGGGAGCTGCAGAAGTGTCAGAGAGTTTGAGAAACTCAACCGAATAGGAGAAGGAACATACGGCATTGTGTGTAAGTTAGACAGCAGAGGAAATACTGAGGACTAACACTTCAGTTTGTCCATGTGACATGCTCTGTAAATAATCAATTCCCTTTTCTCACTGCAGACCGTGCCCGCGACACCAAGTCAGATGAGATTGTCGCCCTGAAAAAGGTGCGAATGGATGCAGAGAAAGATGGTGAGACCATCGCATGCTTTATTTTTTTTTTTTTTATGGGTATCTCTGATCGAGAGCTTTATTCATACAACTAGATGTAATTTTAAAAAATCAAATTTTTGCACCACCATCAACTGAAAAGATCGGTGACATCTGTTCCTCATCTGTCAGGGGTCCCCATCAGCAGCCTCAGAGAGATCACACTGCTGCTGAGGCTGAGACATCCCAACATAGTGGAGCTGAAAGAGGTGGTTGTCGGCACTCAGCTAGAAAGGTACTGCATGGACACACCCACAATAAATGCTTTAGTATATAGATTGATCTGATACTAATCTTATTGTTGCTTCTGTTGATCTTGCAATTTGTGGCCTTTGGGGCCAGTTGCATCAGCTGCTCTTTCTCATATTCTTAACTATGCCTGGGCCCTGTGGTGCCAAACCAGTTCAGCATAGCCACCTTTGACTTTTTTAATGAGGCTAAGCTGATGAATTCAATGTTTCTCATTTTCACAGTCACATAAAAGGGAGTAGTGTCGTGGCATGTAACAAATAACAAACATGGACATGTTTGCTGGCAGCAGAATGAACTATCTTACAAACAAAGAGAAACTATAACACCAGAAAGAGATGGAAATACCCAGGACCCACTCAGGAAGGGCTGTGAGTGGGTGTGACAGAAAAATCATTATATTAATGTGTGAATGTGGCTTCCAGGGGAAATTGCTTTGAGTGACCATTAGGACTTAGTTACGCAGGATTCATTAACTGTGTCACTTTATAGATTCTCAACCCTGACAGTGTTAAATGAGTTAAAACCAGTAAGAAGCTTTACTTACAAAGTTAATATAATTTTATCAAGCACAAGTTTTGGGATTTTCTTTCTGTGTTAAGGCTTATAAAAATAACAAAATAGCTTTAAAAAAGTCTAAAAGAATAAAAATGAGTAATACGTTTTCTTGTTAATGGTCTGTTTTTCTTATTGTTGCTCTTCAAGGAAAGACAAAAACATTAGACAGTCTCTAAACACTTTGGACACCTTTATTATTTGTGCAAAAAAGTCTAGCTCTCTAAGATGGTGACGAAAAGAGATTGGTCGGTAGGCTCTGGCTTTGTATAAGAAGATCTTGCAGAATAAGTTACCATGGCAATGTAACCAGGTAAGAAGGAAACCACCTTAGTATAAATTAACACCCAGGGTTAAATCTGATGTTAACTTGCTGATTACCAAATCCTGCTTCGTACTTCAGAGCGGTGGTATAGAAAGCTGCTGGACTGTGGTCACACACACAAACCAGCAGTCCAAAGAAACCTTTCTCCTCGTCACGTTGTGCGTCATCCTAAAAGTCTGCACGTTTTCGAAGGGTCTGCGACATTGGTACAGTTTGAGTTTATGTCCACTTTGTATCAGGTCCCTGAAAAAAGAAGACTCATGTCTGAAAGATGCCACTGATTTAACTAAAAGTTAGACTTAAGCTCAGGTGGTTAAACTGGTGTATAATATAGATAAGGAATTATCCTCATTGTTTGTTTCCCCAGTTTTTGTGACCTTAGTCGCCTGAATCGACTGTGGTTGTGATTTGGCACTGTATACATAAAATTGGATTTAATTTAATTGTTTTACTGTCTAACATAAACTTTCTTAATCTTTTTGGATCTTTTCAGCCTATTTCTGGTGATGAGTTACTGTGAACAAGATCTGGCCAGTCTGCTGGAAAACATGCAGACGCCATTCTCAGAGGCGCAGGTAAATCACACTCATACATTCCTGCAAGTTCATTTCTATCTAAAGTGATTGCTATACTTTTCTTGTGTCTGCATGTGAGTGTATAAATAAATGTTTTGCTTTTTACATGGCCTCCATATTCATGTTCAGTAGAAGTTGATGCAACCAGTTATTCCATTATGTTTTTTTTTCTGGTTTGTTGTGTTCCAGGTTAAGTGCATCGTTCTCCAGTTGCTTAGAGGTTTGGAGTATCTCCACCACAACTTCATTATTCACAGGTTGGTCTCACACCATTACGAGGACCAGCTGAAGTTTTAATTTGTTATTATCATAATTGTTTAAAATTTGACATTTTAATTAAATAATCTTAAGTGTAAAGTAGGGCTGCCACGATTAGTCGACTAGTCACGATTACGTCGACTATCAGAATCGTCGACGACTGATTTGATAGTCGATGCGTCGTTTGAAGCTTTGTAAGATCACAAAAGACGCAGGAATAAGTAGTAGGATTTAAGAGTGTAATAACGGACTGAAACAGAAGATGGCAGCACTGCATGTACAAGGATGCCAGCTGCCGTTAAACCCCGAAGAAGAAGAAGAAGCTCTGTCCCAGAATTCATAGCGCAGCCCAGCTCAGTTTCCAACAATGGCGGCAGCTAGTTGGTTTTAATATTACTCTTATTATTCTTTCTGGGTCACAAAATAAACGTTTAACGTATTTTCAGGCGAGAATGTAGCTGTGTAAACCTCAAATATCTGCTCAGTTTATCAAGACACCACATATTTTCAAAAGCGCTCCGACGTCTATTACCCACTAGCTCGATAGCTAGCTAGCAAGGCTCATTAGAGCCGTGAGAACACCGGACTCCCTGCAAATCATTTTCAAACCCACCACTGTCTTTCACTACTCAGGTTAAACATGATATAAGTCACTTAGATAACTTAAAAATGTTATTGTTTGGCTTTTTTTAGTATTTTATTTGTTCCTGAGTAAATCGGTTTGGCTGAGATTGAATATAGTTTTTACACAGCTGAATAAACGTCAAGCAGACAGCTGATTATCAGAAGTGTGAGATGCTGGAGAATATACTCCGGTGTCCTGTTATATTTTAGATAGCAAGGAGTTTATTAAACTTCACCGAAACAATCTGCAAATTTCATTAAAATTTAATAAACTATCATCTTGTCTTTATTTTTAGTCAGCACATACCTTAAACACTTAAAGCTGTAAGCTAATGATAGTTATATAAGAGCAGATGCATGCTGGTGCAATAAGCTGTACGTTTTATGTCCAATGGATGATGATCTGATTAGTCGACTAATCGCAAAAATAATCGGTGACTAGTCGACTATCAAAATAATCGTTTGTGGCAGCCCTAGTGTAAAGTAGTGGACCTTACACTTAAGATTACTCTAATGCAGAACTGCCAGTGTCTGCAGTTCGCCTTCTGTCCACTGGGCTGTGTTTGTGCTGTTGGTGCCTTTTAGAGTATTTTAACACAATTATCTGACAAATAATCTGGTTTGCTACGAGGTTCAGATCATCCAACAAGTTTTTGGGTTTTGTAAATGAAATCAGAGAATTTAACATTTTTGTTGTACCTGTAAATTTTATGGTTCCTAACCAAGCTAGCTAGCATTTCGTTACATCCTAGCACTCCTCACTCCGTGGGATCACTTTTCAATTTAACCCCCCTCAAAACAACAACACAGCATTGTGACAGCTAGAACAATAACATTGCACCTTCAAAATCGGTGGTGTCACTGTGGCCGTGTCTGTTTTTTATATGATGATATTATAAGCAAGTATTAATTAAAATGATAAAATGTTTGCATGATTTTTGTGTGTTCAGATCGAACTGAGTGCCTGATTGTCAGCTTTCCTACTGTCTATAGTTGCACACACAGCTGTTAGTCCCAACTAGTAGAAATAAGTGTTAAGGGGTAGAAATTGCTAAGTGGTGGGAGGAAGGTGAGGCATTGAGGAGCCACCTCCTGCCACAAGCAAATGAGCCCACAGTCCTTGATCATCCTGGCTGTGTTAGATGCTGAAAGCTTGAGCTACATAGCTAGCTCTTTAAATGTCCGCTACTTTCCCCTATAGACTGGCGATGCTCTGCCTGAAGTCGTGTCTACAGTCAGATGTCACACAGACCTTGTTTTCAGGAGCTTCCTGGGTAAAAATAGTGCCCATTCATATGCACATGTAGCTCCATTAGAAACGCTCACTTCAAACAGTCATTGGCTGCCCTTCCCTGTGCCTCGTTCTGCTAGAAGTCTCTTCCTGTTAAAGGGAACTCTTCCTCCTTGCTGACTGACTAACATCGTAGGGTTTTAACCTTACAATATAGATTTTGTTGGGATGACTGTTGCTGATGAAATTTAAATGAATTGACGCTAAAGACAAGTGAAAAATAGCTATAAGAAAACAGTCTTTACAGCTGAGATGAGCCTGCTCCGTGAAGTCAGAATGAATGTGACCCTTCCTTTACCAGTTAGAGTGTTGGGATCATAGACTGAGGTGAAAGGCAAGAAGCCATTTACTGACTCTCTCCATTCAGCTTGACTAAGCCTGAACAAATCTTCCAAGAGAAAAGACATGCTCCTGCTGCAGGACGAGTTAGAGCAGAGCTGTGCTGCGTAATGATCTTCCTCTAATCTTGTTATTAGAGACCTGAAGGTGTCTAATCTGCTGATGACAGACAAAGGCTGCGTAAAGATTGGTGAGTCACCTCTGTTATCATATCTCTTCTGCAGCTTTTACTGTAATCACCTTATACTCCTACTGACATGCCTCCCAAACCCTGCCACTGCTGAACTTTGACCTGTCACACAGTGACAGTGATGGCTGAAGTGTTGTTGCCACCATGATTTAAAAAAGAAACACACACACACTTTTTTCATTGTCAGTTTTAAGGAAAACTGTAATAACAGGTGTTTTTTAAATCATGTAGACAAGTTTAAGATGGCCTGCTGGGTTAAAATCAGGCACCATAATGGGGAAGAAAGACAATTTTAATGATGTATTCTTGTTGGTGCCATGCTGGTCTGGGTATTTTTCAGAAACTGGTGACCTACTGGGAATTTCCCACACAAACATCTGTGGAGTTTACAGAGAATGAAGAAGAGACGGAGCTAGATTTATGTCAGCTCTGAAGGGAAACGGGGTCCAACCCAGTAATAACAAGGTGTTCTTAAAAAAGTGGCCTCTAAGTGTATTTGCCGACTCAAATGTCAGATTATGTTATTTAATAATAATAATAACAATACATTTTATTTATAGGCGCCTTTCAGACCCTCAAGGTCATCTTACAGTAGCAGGTAAACAATACCATAAAAAACATAAGAAAAATGTATATATAGCAAACATGGTAGATAAAATTTAGACATAAACAGTCATAAAAGTATAAAAGCAAATATAAAAACTGAGCAAGGTAAAAATGGCCTAAGACAGATCAGGTGTATGCAATTCTAAACAGATGGGATTTGAGTAGTGATGCAAGTGGAAGTGCATCCAAAGTGTCGGGGCAGAACAACTAAAGGCTCTGAGTCCCGTGGTAGTCAGGCGAGCAGGTGGAACTGACAGAAGGGAAGCTGAAGAAGAGCGGAGTGTACGAAGGGGTGAGTATGTGTGGAGAAGATCGGATAGATATGGAGGAGCAAAGTTATGAGGCGCTTTGAAAGTGAGAAGCAGGATCTTGAAATTGACACGGAGGTGAATTGGGAGCCAATGGAGCTGTTTAAGAACAGGTGTTATATGTTCAGTGGATCTAGTTCTGGAAATAATACGAGCAGCTGTACTTTGAACCAACTGCAGTTTATGGAGGGATTCATGAGGTAAACCATAGAGAAGAGAATTACAGTAATCCAGACGAGATGTGACAAGAGCATTGACAAGTACGGCGGTACTGTGTGGTGTGAGTGAGGGACGAAGACAGTTAATATTACGGAGATGAAAGTAGGAAGTAGTATTTATACGGGGCGACCGTCGCTCAGGGGGTTGGGAAGCGCATCTGTAACCGGAAGGTCGCCGGTTCGATCCCCGGGTTCTCTGTCCTGGTCGTTGTGTCCTTGGGCAAGACACTTTACCCTACCGCCTACTGGTGTTGGCCAGAGGCGCGATATGACAGCCTCGCTTCTGTCAGTCTGCCCCAGGGCAGCTGTGGCTACAACTGTAGCTGCCTCCACCAGTGTGTGAATGTGAGAGTGAATGAATAGTGGCATTGTAAAGCGCTTTATAATTCCAATCCATTATTATTATTATTTATCAGAATTTTACTAAATTTTACTAGACAACAAAGGTTTGACTGTTGATTAATGAACTGATGGTAGAAAGCATTTTTCTAATATAGACATTATCTAAATATTGTATTATTGCAGGTTTCTTTACCGTATAATAATAGGTCCCTTGAGGGAACTTCTGATGTGATTTGGTACTATAAATACATACTAAATAAATCTTACGGACTCCAAAAAGAGATTCTAGCAAAACGTCAGGCGACTCTGGATGTTGTACGGCGGTCTTGGTTGACACGCCTCTATAATGTTGTGTGGAGATCAGGGGCATTACCTCTAGATTAGCAGATCGGGTGGTGGTTCCCATCTTCAAGAAGAGAGAACGGAGTGTGTGCTCCAACTATAGGGGGTCATCAACCCCCTATAGTTCCTCAGCATCCCCAGGAAAGTCTAAACCAGGGTGCTGGAATGGAGAGTCCATCCGTTAGTCGAGCCTCGGATACAGGAGGAACAATGAGGTTTCCGTCCCAGTCGTGGAACACTGGACCAGCTTTTTATCCTCTCAAGGATACTTGATGGGTCATGGGAGTTCGCCCAGCCAGCCTACATCTGTTTTATGGACTTGGAGAAGGCATTCGACTGTGTCCCTCGGAGCGTCCTGTGGGAGGTGCTTCAGAAGTATGGGGTGTCTGGCCCATTGCTACGACACATTCGATCCTTATACAACCGTTGCCATAGCTTGTCTCGCATAGCCTATCATAAGCCAGACTTGTTCCCAATGTGTGTTGGACTCTCAGACACAACATTAAAACGGCCTCTCTAACATCGTGCACTTTTCTGCTGTTTAATCCCACTGTAATCAGGAGAAGTGATATTTAGACATTCTACCTTTGATTACCCATTAAAAATAAACTGAAATCAGATAAAATCAGATTACTTGATGTTGAACTGATCAGCACTCGTTATTTTCTGCACACAGCTGATTTCGGTCTGGCCCGGATGTACGGCATTCCTCAGCAACCCATGACACCACGAGTAGTTACGCTGTGGTGAGTGTTTACCCAGTTAGCCTAACTCATTTGAGGTATTCTGTGTGGGTGTTGTGCCCTGCATATAACCCTCGTGCTGCTGTGCTGGTGCAGCCTCAGTGGAAACTCCCTTGTAATCCCCTCACAATAATCCTCCCTTATTAGCTCCATTACCTCGGGCTGCTATCCTAATATGCTCTCCTTCGTGCAGGTATAGAGCACCAGAGCTCCTCCTAGGGACGAAGACTCAGACTACGGCTCTGGACATGTGGTGAGGAAATACACGTGAAATCTATACGCTTAGGATCAGTATACTGCACAAGGAAGGTGGTTTTAATAGCGAGAAAAAGCATCTAATAACCAGCTTTTAACCACTCTACCGACACTGCGTTCTTATCATAATCTCTTTAGGAAAGTTTAATTATAGGATAGTAATTACAGCTGTACTATCAAAGCACTCACTTTATGGAGGCTGTGCTTATTTTTGTTGAAGCTTTGTTTACCCTCATACTAAAGTGGTCTGCCAGTAGATGAAACAAAATGAAACAGAATATGATATGTATAATTGTCCTAAGTTAATAAATTCTGTGCCAAAGGGAAAAGGCCTCATATCCCTTGAGGATCCGTCAGGAAATTAAAACCAGACGTGATGTTTCCTTTACAGGGCAGTGGGCTGTATCCTGGCTGAGCTGCTAGCCCACAAACCTCTGCTGCCTGGAACCTCTGAGATCCAGCAGGTCGACCTGATCGTTCAGCTGCTGGGAACTCCCAATGAAAACATCTGGCCGGTAAGACTCAGCTTTCACACTGTCTGATGTTAAACTATTGAATTGGATGCATTTAGCTTTTGCTAAAGCAGTCTTAAACTGATATATTTCTACTTTTTTGTAACCCATTAAGGGAAAACAAGGTAAAAGCAGCCGATGATTGGCACAACTCAAAGGCCTTACTGTCTCAGTGTCTGGTCCTTGGTAAAATCACTCAGGTCTTTCCTTCTTCTGCCTCCAACTACAAGAACCGACTTTCCATCTAATACTCTAATATCTAGACATGTGACATTGATACAAATCCTCAGTTATTCGTTTAGTCTATAATAGGTTGCAGTCTGCACAAAGCTGAGAAATGAGATCTGTTGTGTAGGGCAGCTCGATTATGGCAAAAATGATAATCACGATTATTTTCACTGAAATTGAGATCTCGATTATTTGACGATATTTATTTAACAATAACAATGTGTTGAATAATGACTTTAAAGATTGTCAAAAAAGAATAAAAAATAGTGTGCAAATGTTTGCAATATAAGAAATAAATGAAAAATGTAAACATCTATGTTTAGTGAACTTTGCAGTGTTGCTCTGTGGTGCAGCTACGACACTGTAGCAAAGTTTACACACTGTGTCTACTTGATCCACGTCTGACTCTGAACCCATAATGTTTCCACACCACTGAAGTTTTTTTACCTCTCTTTTCAACCAACAGCAGTCACTCTCCTCTCCAAATAACTTCTGCTTAGCTTTCCGAGCTTCCCTCAGGTCCTCTTAATCAGCGGTCCCCAACCCCCGGGCCTCGGACCGGTACCGGTCTGTGAGTCGTTTGGTGCCGGGCCACGAGAGTTGAGGCTCAGGCGTGAAATGTATAGTTTTCAGGGTTTTTATCGGTTTTCAGCGTTATTTTGTTGTCGTTTTTATCGTTAACTCGGTTTTCCTGGGTCTTTTCACGTGTGTTATGAATAAATCTTCTTTTTTCGGTACCGGTACTAGTTTTATTTTGTTGTATTTATCCGCGACACCTTAAAGGCCGGTCCGTGAAAATATTGTCGGGCATAAACCGGTCCGTGGAGCGAAAAAGGTTGGAGACCGCTGCTCTTAATTGTTGTGACACGTGTTCAAAATGCAGAGAGGTGCGCTCGATTTGCCACACGGAGCAGCGCGAGAGTAAAGCACGAGGGAGGGGCTAATAATCGGCTCAGTCATTTTTAATGATCGTTGAAAGCCCAGATCGTAATCGAGATTAAAATTCGATTAATTGAGCAGCCCTACTGTTGTGTGTGTTGTAGGGTTTCTCTCAGCTTCCCCTCATCGGTCAGTACAGCCTGAGGAAGCAGCCATACAACAACCTGAAGAACAAATTCACCTGGCTGTCTGATGCTGGACACAGACTGCTTAACCTGCTCTTCATGTACAACCCCCAGCGCAGGTACATTTAGCTCTACTGGTTTCTGGCTGGAATCTAGACTACAGCTCTGATAAAGCTAAGCTTCTTTTGTGGGGAAAATGAAGGAGTCGCATGAATTTGCATACGAGGCATCACTAACTTCTTGTATTTTTCCTGATTCTCAGAGCTACTGCTAAAGATTGCTTGGAGAGTTCGTACTTCAAAGAGAAACCTCTACGTGAGTATAAAGATTGCGGATATGCACAAGCTGACGTCTGTCTGTCCTCTGACCTGCCGTGAGTCATTCTGTGTGTCTCTGTGCTTCTCTTTCCAGCCTGCGAACCAGAGCTGATGCCAACATTCCCTCACCATCGCAACAAGCGAGCGGCTCCTCCAGCAGAAAGCCACTCGAAGAGGAGCAAAGTGTGAAGAAACACTGGACTTACAGGCACACCTCTGCTGGGAAAATGGCCACACTCATGAAGAGCTTTTACTGTGGAGCTTTGAGCTAGTCCAAACCAGAATCAGCTTCAGCTGTAGTGAAACAAAGTCAGACAAACTTATTGCTGGACTGTTAAAAAAAGGGACACAGAGTCTACAGCAAGCAGTCAAGAAAAGGCTGGAAGTACAACCTGCGGTCTGAGGTGTGGTCTGAGAGCACAGCACATTCATCAAAGAAAGAGAAACGGCCCCATTTTAGATTTTGTGTCTTGAGTTACCATTTAAGATGCTACAGTTACGAGAAGAGACTTCATAATCGCAAATTCTAGAGTAGCTTTGCATGGTTCCCAGTTCAAAATCATCCTTGTGTATCCTCTCAGTTCATCTTCTATCAGAAACAAGCTGTTTTAATTCCTAATTTTAACTCTTTCACCTGTAAAAACATTTGACAACCTTCTCTGGACCGTTAATGACACCTCAATATATAATATGTGGTGTGAGTAGCCTTAGTAAGCTATATAGGTGGCGATCAACCTCATTAACTTCTGATTTACACACAACCCTTAAAATATGACAGAAAGCACTGAGTTCAAAAAAGAAAAAACAAGTGTTTACCCATAGTAGGCATCCAAGGAGGAAAGAGTTAAGGCAGCTGTCCTCTGATTGGCCTTTCCTTCATTAACAGGCGGCCTGAAAAGCCGGCTGTGCCTTAGACGAACATATTGGGGATATTCCCTCTCTGACATCATAAATGTCCCTGTTGAGAGCAGCTTGAAGCCTGAGCTTTTGGCATATTCTTATTTAAAACTTTGACAATGTTTAATTTGAATCTAATAAAGTTTAATAAACGTCTGGAACAGGAACAGTGTATAAAAATATAAACATTTTAGCCATTTAATCCATTCTGATCTCATCTAAAAATGACAAAATAATCCATACAGCATTAGCCACTATTTTATATATGCTCACAGACAGCAATGGTCCTGTGATGGACAAAAACTGTCTTGTTATAATAATGTCCTTTTGCTCACTGACATCAATATTAGCCCTCACTCTATCAAACCAAGGAGATAAAAGCTGCATGTTGTGACTGTGTAACACTTCTGTCTTCTCAGATAGTGGTGACCTTTTCTTGTAATTATGACATTAAGCACGAGGCCTCGCTTTCCTATTTTTGCCAGCAGTGAATGTAGTGCTATAGTGTACACCCTGACACATTACACATCAGTCTCTGTGGATGTGCTGTTATAATTATCTCTGCAGCTCTGTCACCAGGAGCTTTGGGGTCTTTGCTTGAGTGCTGTCTACAGCTTCATAGCCTCCATGTTGTTCTTGTTGATGAATTTAGGATTAATTTAAGAATATCTGCCTTTAAAGTCTTTGATGCACAATAAAGAAGATCTCAGGTTTGATCCTCACAGCTAGCAGACAGTGTGTCCTGTCCAAGTGTCCTTGAGTAAAATATTGAATGCTTGATTTTGCTTGATAGACATTAAGGAGCTCTGTGTTAGCATGCAGCACAGGCCAGCAGGGCCAAAACTGTGATATGATGTAGCAACTGTACCGCTTGTCTTAGTATGTGCAATAAGCAAAGTTTACCCCATACTTGGTGCTATTTTACATTATACATCAATCACTTAAGCTGTGGAATAAATTGTAAAGCTAGTCAAATAGCTTTTCTACTTATATGAATTATAGTTGGACTATACTGACAAGGAAGATATGGTTAGCTAGCTAGCTGTAATTTAGCTGTGATACAGGACTCTGGTGATGGTTGGTTGGTAATAGTGGCTGATGAAGTAAAAAGAAAATGGACTGCTAAGTTACCTGATCAGGCCTGAGTAACACCAAGGAAAACAGTGGGCTGGAGACCACTGCACAACCGTACACAGTGAACTTGCAACTATTTCAAAAGTTGCTTCAAAGATGGCGACCAAGATGGTAACCACTCGCAGTCAACCGCGTCTTCAAAGCGACTTCATCAAGATGGCAATAAAACATCAATAATAAACTGCAGCAAACTGGTGTAAATGGTGAATCATCTACATAAACATTGCATAGCCCGCCTCCCACAAGGCAATCCATGCAAGCACTGCAATCGAAAGTGGTTATCCAGAGGTTCCTGGTCTTCTGAAAACATTCTGCACTATTTTTAATCTAGTGTGACTGAGCCATTAAGACAGTGCTTTGCTTCATGAAATTTGTCAGTGCATATGATGTTTGTTGTATGGAGCTGATTAGGACTGGACTTCATTTCCAAGCTACTTTTAGCTAATGAGGTGGTTGCTCTAGGTCAGGGGTGTCGAACCCCAGGCCTCGAGAGCCGGTGTCCTGCAGGTTTTATATGTCACAACACACCTGAATCACATGATTAGTTTATTACCAGGCTTCTGGAGAACTTCAACACATGTTAAGGAAGTAATTTGGCCATTTAAATCAGCTGTGTTGTGTCAAGGACGCATCTAAAACCTGCAGGACACGGGCCCTCGGGGCCTGGAGTTCGACACCTGTGCTCTAGGTCTTTCCAGTCTTGACATTTGCTGTATAGACATGAGATTGATGTAAATGTAAAAGGAAAGAGTTTTTTTATCAGAATCTTGAAGATTTTCCTTAGAAGGAACAGCTTAAATGACTGTAGTAAATGAACAGTGGCCTCAAAGTTGACTCTGTGTAAATTTAAATAAAATCAGAAAACTGACTGCTCCACTTCTGGTATTTTTTTGTTTCATCATGCTGCAAATTCTTTGAAATGTGTGACAGGATGGGGCTGCAGGCAGATCCGTTAAGAACCTGTTTGCAACTCCTTCCAGCAGTCTAACCCATGTCACAAAGCTTCAAACTGGTTCAATCAACATGATGAGGAGTTCACTCAAATGCCCTCCAAAGTCACAAGATCTCAATTCAATACAGCAAACAGGAGATTTGCATCATGAATGCAGTGTGATGCCGTCATTTCAATATGGGCCTAAATCTCTGAAGAAAGCAAAATGTGATCCAACCCAGTACACGGAGAGTGTACCTAATAAAGTGTCTGGTGAGTGTATATTGTTGAACATTTTGTTTGCGTAATCTTTTAATTGTGGTGAACTCCTCTCAGGCTTCACTTTGACAGATTCAGTTTCTAAATATTTGAGATCTCGGGTTTTGTGGAAACTCTTATTGATGTGCACTTAACTGTGTGACGGTGATGGAAGTGTTAAATACCAAATACGTGAAATGCACAAGCATAATAAAACATGTCAAAGCAGCAGTAGTGTCTTTTTTTCCCATTTGAAATTTCAGTTTTTATTTATTCAGGTTAAATTAGTAGTAATGGTAACATGGCCAGCGTCAGGTTAAATCCCCGTACAGGGACGTTAATAACTGAGCTCCCCTGAACAACAGGTACCTCCACAAACACGCAGCGATTCTACTGTAGCTTCCAGAAGTCCATCAGTGAGTCCACCAGGCACGCCTGCAATCCTGCCATAACAGCAGGAGGTCAGAGTCTGTGCAGGACAGCTTTCCTTAAACTCCCTGCTGAAATTAGGACAACAGCAATGAAACGTTCAGCAGCATCGCCCCTGGAGGAGAACTCTGTACATTTGCCTCCAATAAAGAGGGGTGGGTGGGGGGTCAGGCCTCTCACTGGTGCTCCATCATGAATCACAGAAAATGAATACATAAATAAACATACTGTAGCTGGATTAGTTACACATCACACGTGACCAGTAATTTATATAAATAATGTTCCATAACACTGATTGACCATGAATGCAGGGCAAAACAAAGATGTGCTTGACTGATTCTTAATCCACTAACGTGTGAATATTAGTGGATTAATTGCAGTCGGCGTTAATTAGCTTGTGCTGTTAAACCAAGTGAGGGAGGTTAGTTTGCTTAAAGTGCCACAGACCCGATGTCCTCAATTTTCATATGTTTAATGAGACATTGTTCATTTTTCCACTGCAGTTTGTGGCATATTTCTCCCACTCATGTATCCGCTCTTCTTAAGTTTGAATATTTTCAATGAAGAGTGGAAAATACCCAGAACAAGAACTCAAACATCAAAAACAGAACATCTATAAAAGAAGGACTTTGCAGCTTAAATAAGACTAGGTGCATTCTAGGAAATGTAGTGAAAAAACTAAAAAGGACGCTTTCTTCCACACGTAACGGCCTCATAAACATGAAGCGAAAGTGTGATTGATTGCCCCACGGTAGCTGTTTTAGTTTGAAAACTCCAGAACAAGCCTCGCTGACCACAGCCGAAAAAAAGGAAGCCAATGGCAAAGATCCAAAAACTGCATTACTAATGGCCACTTGAGCCACGCTCTAAATGCACCGCCAGTATGGCCAGTTACAGAAAACCAGCTTTGGTTTCTATAGCAGGTGAATTTTTTTTATTCATCTGATTGGATTTTAACTTATGGGTGCTGCAGCTGTGTCTTCAAAAACACCGCAAACTTTTAGCAGCTAATACTCGGGCTTCAATATGTGAAGACTAAAGCCAATGAATGACATCACCGTGGCCGTGTCCATCATTTATGTACAGTCCATGCTCCAGAAAAGCTACCAATCCCACCAACTGCTGCTTCAAAACAGGAAGTGTTGATGCATCATCTATCAGTTTATTCGCTTCGAAAAGAAAAAAAATGAAAAAAAATAGAGCCATTCATCAGCACTTGGGCTTTCTTAAAAATCTATTTTTTTTAAAGTATTCATTGCTTTTTGTTCATGTTGATTAAATGCTGTGTTAATGAATGGCTTTTCAATGACAATCATCCATCTCCCAGAGTGTACATCCTTTTCAAAATAAAAGACATTCAAGTTACAGAAGACAGAGAAAAGCAGGAAATACTGATTTTTTTCACATCTGATTTAAATGATCACTCTTAGTATTTTCAGATTGAGGAACTGCTGCTCAACCAAACACGCTCACTTGGTTTAACTGCATTAAATATCAAAATAACATTTAGACAGAAACATTAAACAGAAACAAGTTTAATAAAAACACTTAAATGCTTTCACACTTCCGCATGCCTGGCAGAACAACTGACGTCTTCTTTTCGCTTCTTCTTCACTGTCCTTCATGGCGATACCAAAGGGAGTTGCATGACGGCAGCAGAATGTACGGCCCTTCGGTCGGAGACGAGACAGGCTCACAGTGGGACAAACTTTATGTGTTTCCTCACATTAAATGCGGCGCAGATGAACAGTTCTTGTAGTGAATATGCTGTAACGGAGCACAGTCTGTAAAGGGTGGGGAAAAACGCAGAGGCGACAGGGGAGGAAGTCTACAGTCCAGCTACCAAATCACACTGAGATTTTCTACTTCTGCATTTGGTCAATGTCCTCCAGGGATTCAAACATCCGGGCCTGGACGAGACACGAAGATGCAGACTGGCGCCATGTTATAAATCCAGGAGAGGCAGTGAACCAAGTGCTCAGCTGAAGATGAAAGCCTACAGGATGGTGCAGAGGAGAGGGGTGGAGTGTTGGTACTGGGAGCAGTCTGACCCTTCTGCTGGACTTGGGGATGGAGCAGGAGACGTGGGGCTCTGTCTCTCAGCCCTCCATCCCAAAGTCCTCTGTGAACTTCTTGACTTTGAGAAGGTCTTCGGTGTTAACTGTGGGGCGGGTGGTGGACAGAGAGCGCAGCATGTCCGACTGCAAAGTAGGGACACGGACACACACACAGTTCATTATTGTTATTTCATTACTGTTATACTGCATATTTGAATTCTGTATATCACTGTGAGGTCCTTTCAATCCAACAGAAGCTTTCTTTATGCAGAAAAACTGTCCAACATATCCTTTATCCCTTCTCTGCACACAGCCTAATCATCTCAGCCTCACCTCTCCAACTTTGTCTCCAAACTGCTCCATGAGCTGTCCTTATGATATTACTGGTTAACCCTTTAAGACCTACCATAGAACCAAGTCCGCCAGAGCTTATATTATATATTTACATGCTGTAGAGCCATTTTTGGGAGCATTTCAAGTTGCTATACATCAATACAACCATTATAGCCTAAATTTTAATAATATGTCTGCATTAAGTGCATAGAAATTACATAAATTGCAAGAAAGTGCAATAAACTACAAAAAAATTGAAAATCGTTTTTGTTTTTTAACATATATTTCTAGTTAGAGAAATTTAAGAGGCTTATCCCTCAAAACTGTAAATACAAAAAAGTTGCACAAAATAGTTTCCCACTACAGGAAATTTATTTTGAGTGTCTTCATAGTTTTATTTTTGAAATACACCAATTTTTATATACTGCAGGAAAAACGAAAATAAATATTATAATGCAAATTTGCAAAAAAGCAGCATATGCATCAAAATAAACTATTTCCAGCAGTGCAATATGAGTCCTAAGCATCCCAGAAACCACACAGAAAGTCATAAAGTCAAACATAACTTTAAAAAAACAAAACAAAACAGTATAGGCTCATGAGGCCCTGATGGAAAAAACTACATTTCCGCGAAAATGACGCCAATTCCAGTTTTGGGAAGGTCGTGGCGGACATGCGATAGTTCGCGCTGACGTCTATTCTAATGTAGGAAGTGTTATGAACAGCTGATCGGATCGGCAAAGCGTGTTTCTGGAATATTATGTTTTTGTTGCTGCAAGCGCTTTTTATGCAGTTTTTGCAAAGCTATATGTGGAAGGAAACTGTGACCGAGGACAAGCTGATGGCATAAGATGTAAGTACAACTCCTCCGGTTTCATATGCAAAAAAAATTATTGCGCTAGCTTACGTGGTTGCAGAGCTACCGGGATTTAAAAATAGTTACGCAAAACAGAGCGTGCACGCTCCGACCGGTTTTAAAAGGTTAATAGTAATATTACTCAATAATCCCAATGAAAATCTTAGTATCTTCATCTCCACCACCTCCACTATTGCCATCATCTTGAAACCAAACATCACAGGAGGTCTTGTCTTATAAACCTTCCTTCAGCAGTTTTACATATATAATGAATCTGGCTGATAATGTCATTGTTGTTCATTGGTGGTGGAAAGGAAGATGGTAATATGTCACAGTTTAAAAGAAAATCAAAGCCGCTGTTAGTGAAACAACAGATTCTCCTTCACGTTCCTGCATCTTACCATGCAGACTATGGGCTCCAGTAGCTTATCACTAGGCACGTCCATCCAGGTCATCTCTATGGCCCCAGGATCGCCAGGGGAACATGGCGTCAAGAGGTCATCCACCATCACCTGGTTGTTGCTTCGGGATGGACCGCGGACCTGCAGGAGTAAGGGGGGAAAAAAGCTCCTGTGCAGCACCGATTAATCACAGCAAACACTGCAGCCTCCACGTGAAGGCTTCATCGAACCCCGCTGAGTTATGCTGCAATAGACGTAGGCTGCCGGGGATTCCCATGATGCATTGAGTTTTTCCTTTCCAGTCACCTTTCTCACTCACTATGTGTTAACAGACCTCTCTGCATTGAATCATATCTGTTATTAACCTCTGTCTCTCTTCCACAGCATGTCTTTATCCTGTCTTCCTTCTCTCACCCCAACCGGTCGCAGCAGATGGCCCCGCCCCTCCCTGAGCCTGGTTCTGCCGGAGGTTTCTTCCTGTTAAAAGGGAGTTTTTCCTTCCCACTGTCGCCAAAGTGCTGCTCACAGGGGGCCATATGATTGATGGGTTTTTCTCTGTATCTATGAAGCGCCTTGAGGCGACTTTTGTTGTGATTTGGCGCTATATAAATAAAATTGAATTGAATTGAGTCTATGGGCGATCTTTGAGACATTAGTAACTCAATCTCAACTACATACTAAACACAATAACTAATTAAATTCATGTTAAACTGGTTAGTTTGCAGTATTCTGATAACATTTACAGTAACGGAGTCTGTTAGACTGCTGCAGGCCTGAGTGATGATGCTCTTTAATAGTAATATACTGTCTAGTAGCTGAAAAGCAGCTCTAATTCCTCATTCCTCAACATCTGCTTACATACCATGGACAGATTTGACTAAAACCTGAGAGTGAGCAGAAGCACAGGGCAGCTGATCACAGGTACTGGAGCTCACAGGCTTGGTTTTTTGGGGTGATTTCTTTTACAAACAAGCTTAAAACAGCTAATTTTTAACAGAGGATGAACTGAACTTTAATCAAGACTTATAAGACCTTATAAGTCCAGATAAAGTAACAGGACTTTCAATAGTTCGTTTATATCACAAAGATCCAAGATTGAAGATTTCACAGGTTTCTTTCTCTTACCTTTTTGAAATGTGTGGCAGACTGGACCTTCCTAACGGGCTGCATGAGAGCATCCCGGACGATGATGCTGATGTCGGCACCGGAGTAGCCTTCTGTTTTGCGGGCGAGCTGCCGCAGGTCGGCCTCGCTCAGGCTGTGCGGCGTGTTGCCCAGATGGAGGCGAAACATTTGAGCCCGAGCCGGCTCCTCTGGCAGAGGGATGTAGATACGCTTCTCAAATCTGACGCACAACAAAAATAACAAGCGGATGCTCCTCAATACGTACATGAACACACGTACACTTAAACAGCACACAAGAAAAGGTATAACAAAGCAAAGCGTAGCTCTAAAATCAACTCGTTACTATTAAAGTTTAGAGGAAGTGAAGCAGGAGTCGGATGCTGGGTTCACTGGCTGTAGATTGACCGCTTTTCCTTATTTCTCCCATAAATCCCACTCCACTGGTCGATGCTTATATTAAACACGACCAAAGTTTTAAATAATCAGTCTATGTAGCTCAGACTTCAGGATTATATATAGAATTTGTTTTAGACATTTTTTATATGCTTGGCTCGATATGATATCATCAAGAATGGATGGATGGAATCCCTAATAAGGTCTCAGGCACGCAAATAGCAGCCAGTCAGATGAATAATAACCAAAGTTGGCTTAAAATGTGGGTAGCCTTATAGAAACAGGAGCTAAAATGTTTTATTTCAGGCACATGATGATTCGGTGGGCTGCTCCAAGGCGAGTATATCGAGCTCTGAATCCTACAAAGCTCCTTTAGTGGAGTTCAAGATTATTAGATTATTATTATCTAATAATAATATTATAATAATATTATCTAATAATAATATTATTTGTTTAATATTATTAAACAAATCTCTGATTTGTTTAATAATTCTTACACTTTGTATTACATATGCTTCTAACTGGGTATACATTTAAGATTATGCTTCCACAAGACACCGAGTGAATTACAAGTTTAAGATGTTATTAATCAGCTGTGGATTTCAGTGCCACTTCTTACAGGAGCTGTCTTCTTTTTGCATTCCCAGCACTATTCACCAAAAAATGCAAGCCTGTACAGATCTGACAGAAAAGCTGATAGCTGCTGGGAACTCTTTAACTCTATTTCCCAAGAGGAGGCAGGATGATTTTTATACTGCCTGCCCTGCTCAGGGAGGTGAGACCTGTCAGAGCGATATTTCTCTCTGTTCAGTAACAATTACAGAAGGAACTACCTCCTGTTTGAAGCCACATCTTTCTCATTTCAAGTGAAACTTTTCTTTTTTCCACATTTTAATTTAACATTAAATTCAGCTTTTGTGTTTAAATGGAGGCAAAGTGTAGCTGCTGATCAACGTGTTGTTGGGTACTGCTGGTCTCTCCAAGTTCTGTTTAGTTGTGATTCTGCGGCCATCTAAATAAGCTGAACTATCCCCCAGCAGCTTGTGTTTGTAATGTGCCCATGGTAACATAACAACATGATGAGCCTCAGCCAACGTCTTCTAATAATAATGGATTGGATTTATATAGCGCTTTACAATGCCACTATTCATTCACTCTCGCATTCACACACTGGTGGAGGCAGCTACAGTTGTAGCAGCTGCCCTGGGGCAGACTGACAGAAGCGAGGCTGCCATATCACACCATCGGCCCCTCTGGCTAACACCAGTAGGCGGTAGGTTGTGTCTTCCCTAAGGACACAACGACCAGGACAGAGAGCCCAGGGATCGAACCGGCGACCTTCCGGTTACAGATGCGCTTCCCAACCCCCTGAGCCACGGTCGCCCAATCACGCACACAGTGCACTGTTTCCAAAGCACAGACTTTTTTCATAATTGTTCATCCAGCCGAGGTAATGCGCTCTTATTTTGAAAATTCAGTCACTGTCAACGAGCAAGCTCTGGTCCTTCCTGTTTTCCCTGTGGGCAGGTCTCCTGAAATCTTTTTCTTCATTTAACACTTTATATAATTACCTCATGGAGGTTGGTCTCTACTCTTTGCTGGATGTTCTGTAGGGGCTTTTCTTTACTATAGAAAAGATCCTGTCATCACCCATGTCTGTGGTTTTCCAGGTCTTTCCATGTGTGCTTTTCTCAGTATGTACAAAATAGTTAGCCACTCACAATCTTAATAATATCCATACTAAATTCTTTTTCTGTATTAACAGCCACAGCACACTTGAAATCGCTTCCTGACCAAAGTGTTAAAGTACAGATGCAACACTTCAGTGGTCAATGCAATATGATGGGTTAACCCCTCAACTTAGAATTGAATGTTTGCACTTGAAGCTTAAAGCATTTAGCAGTAACCCAAGTATGTTTTGATACAAAGGTAAAAAGACAATAATCATGCCACTGTCCAAAAATATCTGGAGCCAACATTAAATTCTAAACGTCATAGAGAGCAACTCACAAGAAGTTTGGACAATGTTTTACATGGTCAGCATTCAAAATGAGAGCTGGAGCTCAGGTGTGTGTCCACACAAATGCTTTGTTAACAGCTGAGTAAGTTTAAAGGTGGAGAAAAAAACGACATCAGCAGTCAGCAGTCAAAAAGCAGTATGAATCTTAACATTAACATGCGTTTAGACAAACAGATTTGAACTTTATTTTGTTCATAAGGTTAATTATTAGAGTTTCCAACCATCCCGTAAAAAACGGAATCGTTCTGTATTCAGAGAAAATATTACACGTTTTGTATTGAGGTGATAAGGAACACAGTTTGTCCCGAACTTCAGCTACAACGAAAAAGACACAAAGCTGGAGTTATTCTGTGTTTTTGCTGCACAGCTGCCTCTTCTTCTCTCATTCTCTCACCCTCCCTCTCCCGTTTCTACTTCAATCATGAAAATGATCAAAGATCAGCTGATCGGCTTTTCTCTCTTGTTTGTTTATCGCCCACTTCGCGCCAGAAAGAAGAAATCAGTGGATGTAGCGCTAAACATCAGCAGCACGTTAAAGCTTGATCAGCTGTTGTTAGAATTTATTTAATATTAATTTCTAGTATCAGCTGATGTTTGCTGGAGCCACAGCTGTAAAAGCGGTTTCGGTTTGGATATGTGGTGAGAGGGAAACATGAAGATGAAACCAGGAGATGTCCTTACTGAATCATCAGAGCTGAACAGGTGATGGAGAAACAGGTTTACCCTTTAGGTGACATGAATGAGTTGAAGGGAAGTTATGAACTGTTTCTGAGAGACAAATAACACCAGGATCCTTTTTTATGTAGCTGACAGCTGGTAACTGTGCAGGGGCGGGTCTAGCAAAGTGTTACCAGGGGGCCAGGTAGGGCATTAACAGGGAGAGGGGGGCACAAAGAAATACTTTTCTTTCTTATTCTCATTTAAAATGTCTAGCTTTTAAAAAATAATTATCGGAGTCTTACAACAAATGATTGATAGATTGATACATATATACCATCAAAACAGTGAACATCACTGTTACAACAGTGTTTGTTTTCATTCAAAGGCTTTATGATTTTTCCTATAATGGTGGGCCGGTCTCTAGTCAAAATGCCTGGGCCGATTTTTTGTCCCAGTCCAGCCCTGTATGCAGCTCATCTGCAGTCTGGTGTTACCGACATCGTCCTATTCAGAAGGCAGAATTTCCGAGTTCTGAGTACAATCAAAAACACCACGACTGCAGTTTTTGTGTTGGATGTAAAAAGCGCACGTGACGCTGTGACGTAGGCTAGAATCATGGCGGAGGTCAATGACGGTCCAGGCGTGGGATTTCTCTCGTGGAAATATGCACTTTTTTTTTTTCCTTTCTATTGGTAGGTGGCACAGTGCACTTGTGGCAAGTAAGCAAACTAGAAGACTGGCAATCTGGCTGGGTATCCAGTTATGGAAGCAACACATTAACAAGAGAATTCTGAGCAAAACCAAAGTTACTTTCCCTAGTAACTAGTTACTTTGAAAGTAATGAGTAACTTGAAGTTACTGAGTTACTTTTGATAGAAGCAACTAGTAAAGTAACTAAGTTACTAATTTAAAGTAACTTACCCAACACGGAACATGACAGAATCACCATTGTGATGAATAATAACAGTGCAGCTACAGTAAAAGTACATTTTTTTGAATAAAAAGCCCCACAGAATATAAACAAAACAAACACACACACACACACACACAAACATCTGAGATGACCTCTGACCTTCTGCGGATGGCGGCGTCCAGCACCCAGGGGATGTTGGTGGCTCCGAGCACCAGAATGCCATCGTTGTTGTTTCCGACACCTACAAAAGCAGAGTGTCAATCTACACAAGCACTTCTTTTGAAACTCTGGAAAACTCTCTTAACCGATTGTAGCAGGAATAATGGTCAGTGTAATTTATTTATACAATATAAACAATGATGAGCTACTGATGCCACACAATAAAATTGTTTATATGGTGTGGAATGAATACCGTAATAACAAGAAAAGTTATGAAAACAGAAAATGCCTGACATCACCACAGATCATTCAACCCAGAGACAAATAAGTGACAAATAACTAAGTCTTCTACTGAGACTGAGAAATGTGTTGAAAACAATCAGAAAACTTTGCAGTGTAACTCGTATGAAGCACAAACACACCAGCTCTTTGTAGCTCTTTACACAAACAGTGGATGTGCACTTTTACTATCAAATATTTGAAAATATGGGGTTCGATACCTTTTCTCCATTTTTTTCGAGCTAGCCACCCTAAAAAGTCCTTAAAGGAGTAAATCTCACATCTTAAAATGTTTTGGGCATTTATGTTAAAACACGGTCTAAATTAATTTCAGTGACCACCATGACATAAAACTGCATGTATAGAATCAGCACTCAAATATGATAAATCTCTGCAGATCCACAATAACATTTTAGAAGTTTTTATCCCCCTGGAGGTTATACTTTCCCCACAGTTCATGCTTCTTTCAGTGCCATGTCTCTCTCTTATAATTTCTATACTGTTGTTTACAAAGCTGATGTTTAACAGGCACCAAGAGAAGATCACATATCACTCCAGTCTTGGCCTCCCTTCACTGGTTGCCTGTAAATTTTAGGTTTCATTTTAAAATTTTAGTTCTAACCTTTAGGGCCCTACATGGTCAGGCTCCTCAATATTTATCTGACCTGCTGAAACCACATACATCTTCTCGGGCTTTAAGGTAATTAGATCAGAGACTGCTGGTGGTACCGCGCACTCATTTTAAAACTCGTGGTGATTGGGCCTTTCAGACTGTGGCACCACGGTTGTGGAATTCTCTCCCACTGTCTCTTCGCTGCACGGACTCCAATGGTTCTATAAAGAAACAGCTGAAGACATTTTTATTTAGAAAAGCATTTGATTAATTTCTTCTTATGCTGTTTTTATAATTTTATTGTTTTACATTGTTTTATTTACTGTTATATTGTTTTTATATTCCCATTTCCTGTGTTGTAAAGCACTTTGGGATTTTTATCTGTGAAAAGCGCTATATAAATAAATTTTACTTACTTACTTACATAAAAGGATTTTTCACATATGATGGTTACCAGTGCTGCCACCACATACACTTACATCCAGAAAATCACCAAACATTTGTGTTTTTTAGGCGTTCCTCTTGTGGTGCAGAGCAAGCACAGTGAGGTTCTGTGGTTCTATGAACTCTGAAAAGGCTGCTGTGGTCTTAAGGTCCCTTATTTCAATCCATCATGGTGATGTGATCCAGGTTTGACAAAGTGTTAACAAGATTCGCACATTCAGTCTGACACCGATGTGAGGCTGAGAAAAGCCCCTCTTTGCTCACATCATCAATCTTACTTGAAACACTGCAGACGCCGTGTTTTTCCAAATGGCTGTGCCTCAAGTTTCAACAATATTATTTAATACTGCATATTCTTCACACTTCATATATCCGATAGCACTCGTGTGACTCACCCTGCATCTGGACCAGAAACTCTGTCTTGATGCGGCGGGCAGCCTCGCTTTCATTCTCGTTCCTTGAGCCGCACAGAGAGTCCACCTCGTCGATGAAGATGATTGAAGGTTTGTGCTGGCGAGCTAGATCAAACAGGTTTTTCACCAGCCTGACAGAGACGAGCAGAGACGGAGTAAATATGTCTGAGGGATAGCCAGATTAGACCATTAGTTTTTTATTACTAAGAAATCGATTTAGTCTTTGAAGTAACAAATGTTGTAATTATTGCTCATCACCTTTATGCAATTTAAGATGAGACCTTTAAAGATTAAAATTCCAAAATATTCAGTTATCAAAGTTGTTTTTTTCCAGTATTTCTACTTGCTAAATCACATATCAATCTGTTTATTAAAAAGATACTTACAAAACTGTTTCAGCTTTATAAGTTCAGGTGTCTACTTTGGTACAGTTGATTATTTATGGAGCTGTTTAATTGATATTCTGCTAGGATAAGAAAACAGCTGTCCCCAAGGCTGTGAGGAACTTTAGAAGCATTTCTGATATTTCCTTTTTACCTAGCTTAAACAAGTGTACAATACTAAAAATTAGAAACACTCCTGACTCAGAGTGATGCTGAAAAACTAGTTCATCCATTTTCCCTCTCCAATATTGTACGGCCTTTACATGACAATTTATAGCACGTTGAGATGAGACTTGTTGGGAATTGGCTCTATGTAAATTACACTGAATTGAAATGACGCATTGAACACATACTTCTCACTCTCTCCCAGCCACTTCGACATGAGGTCTGAGGAGGAGACAGAGAAGAAGGTGGAGTTGTTGGCCTCGGTGGCCACTGCCTTGGCCAGGTATGACTTCCCTGTTCCCGGAGGACCGAAGAGCAGGATGCCTCTCCATGGGGTCCGTTTGCCTGAGAAACAAAAAGACCCAGAAGAAAAGTTTGTCTTTAAAGTAGTGTTGATATCAGTGTATGACTGCTTACTGGGTTTAAACAGAATGAAGAGACTTGAGACCTACAGTACCTGTGAAAAGGTGAGGAAATTTGATGGGCAGGATGACTGCTTCCTTCAAAGCTTCCTTAGCTCCTTCCAGCCCAGCAACATCATTCCACCTCACATTGGGTTTCTCCATTACAATAGCACCTACACACAAAAAAAAACAGTAATAATGACACACCTACTGGGATGCAATTAATAGACAAGGCTGGTTGATTATGACAAAACCAAAGAAAATTGTAAGAAATAATATCATAAGCTCCACATGATGGGGTTAAATCCCCCCAAGGCCACTCACCCATAAGCTGCTCCTGCAGTTTTTTCTTCTCAGGGTTTTCACCCTCACTGTCACTGTCGCTCCTAGAACACAGAACATAAAAATCCAATAAAGCCTAAAATGTTTGTTTTTTTTACATTTAAACATACAAAAAAAGGACATCATACTTGTCATTGCTCTGTGCTTCTTTGACAGGCTTCTTGCCCTGTTTGTCTTTATTCTTCAGATAGTCCTTCAGTTTCTCTGCTCTGTCCAGGTACTGCATACATTTTGCTCGTATACTCTCCTTCGCCTTGTCGCTGTGGGCCTCATCTGGAGTAAGAGAAGATGTTCCCATCAGCAAGGTGTACGCAAGACACAAACAGCTCAGCTACCTGTCAAGATAAGATACTTACATTTTATGGCATGTAGGAAATATTCCACAGCATGCTGGTACAGGCGCAGAGCCTCCTCATAATTCTTCGCCTTGTCCTCCTCTGTGGCTTTAGTGACAAGATCAATGGCTTTCTGTTGCAGATGCAGAGATACAATGTTAAACCATGGAGTCAAAACAGGCAATAAACAAATGTCATCCTTATGTCACTCAAAACCAAAGCTTCAGCCAGCAGATTACAGAACTGGGCTGGAATCGCAGGAATAGCTCTCAAATGGTTTTACTTGTCTGAATATGAATTCTGAACTATGTCTTCATCTGTGGATTCCTCCAGGGCTCAATCATCTCAACAGTTTTGTTTTCACTGGGTATATTATACCTGGGCCATCTGCTTAATAGCTTTAAATGTACCTGCTATCATTGATATGCACACGATACATAGCTGTACCTTTCTGTTAGTTCAAGCTCAACAGCCTTTGGTACCCGAGGGAATGCTTCACTGCCATTACTAACTTTAAAATATTTCTTTCATCTCAGTCCTGACAAAACCAAGGTTCTTGTGTCCGACCCTGACTGATTCACTGAGGAAGTCAGCCATTACACCAGCCTGCTCGCTGATAATACCAAATCATCTGCTAAGAATTAATTAATTATCTTAATGACCTTGTAGTACCATATCACCCTATTAGAGCACTTCGCTCTCGCTCTGCAGGCCTACTTGTTGTTCCTAGAGTATTTAAAGTAGAATGGGAGGGAGAGCCTTCAGTTTTCAGGCCCCTCTTCTGTGGAACCAGCTTCCAGTTTGGATTCGGGAGACAGACACTATCTCTACTTTTAAGATTAGGCTTCAAACTTTCCTTTTTGCTAAAGCATATAGTTAGGGCTGGACCAGGTGACCCTGAATCCTCCCTTAGTTATGCTGCAATAAACGTAGGCTGCCGGGGGATTCCCATGATGCATTGAGTTTTTCCTTTCCAGTCACCTTTCTCACTCACTATGTATTAATAGACCTCTCTGCATTGAATCATATCTGTTATTAACCTCTGTCTCTCTTCCACAGCATGTCTTTATCCTGTTTTTCTTCTCTCACCCCAACCGGTCGCAGCAGATGGCCCCGCCCCTCCCTGAGCCTGGTTCTGCCGGAGGTTTCTTCCTGTTAAAAGGGAGTTTTTCCTTCCCACTGTCGCCAAAGTGCTTGCTCATAGGGGGTCATATGATTGTTGGGTTTTTCTCTGAATCTATGAAGCGCCTTGAGGCGACTTTTGTTGTGATTTGGTGCAATATAAATAAAATTGAATTGAATTAAGAACCTGAGCATCATTCGTTATTATCTAGTATATTTGAATCTCACATTTCAAAGCTCGCCCAGCTTTCTTTCATTAAAGAAACATTGCAAACATGAAACCTTTGTTTTTTTTTCACCCAATCATCCAGAACTTTTAGTACACACTGTAACTGTCTCCCACTTATTTTTGCATCCCTTCACTGATTTTAGTGAAATTCAAAATTGTATTAATAGCATAAAGTCCTACATGGCTTAGCTCTCGCATAAACATGGAGAGCTACTGAGAATTTACAACAGCTTTAAGGATCTCAGATCATCTAATCACGCTCTTAACTGTTAAAAACAGAGGTGCCCACGCTTTCAGGTTACACCTCCTAAACTCTGGAACAGCATTTCTCAGTAATTCAGGTCACCTGAACCTGTGGTTTGTTTTATAGGATTACTGAGAACTTTATATAAGTTACTTTAAAAAAAAGAGAAACAAAAAGCAAAGAAAGAAAAACAATCTTTCTCCTATTATTTTAGGTTTACATCTGATGTGTGTATAAAAGTTGCGTATATATATCGTATATATATTGCGATGAATGCAAGACCATGTGCTGGAACATATTCACTTGTCTTTAATGTGTGGTTTTATTTAAACTGTGAAACACTTTGTAACTCTATTTATTTAAAAGTGATAAACAAATAAAAGTTGTTATTATTATTAAAACAAAGAACAAGCTATTCCTTAAGACAAATATTCACTGTGCTGCTTATAAAGCCAGTCGTCAGACTGAAATAGTCCCCCAAAACAGCAACGCTTTGTTTTCTGTCCTTTTAACTGAGCGAGCAGGGCCACACGGGCCGGCTAACGGTGACAGCAGATACCGTTAGAAACACCCTACAGGCGAGGCACAGCCAGTAGTACCCGCAACAAAGCCTATCGTTTCTATAATATGTAATCTAGACGACATATTTATTGTAACACCAAACCAAGACAATCTTATTATCAGCTGTTTTGTTAGCAATTTAGCTTGCAGTACATCCAGCCACCTTAGGGTTTAAGAGCTAACCGTTATTTTGTATGTAGGTAGCCGACAGGCTGGAAACTGTGTTTTGAATTAGAATCTTTCTTTAATCGTTCAGTGGAAAAAAATAAATTATCTACCAAATGGTTCGAAGAGTCTTCGTAGCTTCCAGAAAATTCTTCCGCACGCAACCCAGTGTATTCAGAGTTGTAAAAAAAACCCGCTTTTTGCTCCAATTACACAAAAACCAAAGGCTAGCTCTGTGACCAAACTGAAGCGGGCTAACATTAGCCAGCTAACAACAGCCTACCTGTAATGTTGACGTTGTCATTTCATCTCACTTTAATGTGACACGCGCAGATTTCTGTCCTCTGTTCCTCCCCAAAGGTGGACACCTGAAGAAGTGATGTCTTTACCAGCCCTGTTCTGTACGAGGACTGCACGCTCCTGTCATGACAAAACAAAACAGTGGCTAATGCGGCGGCTAGCAAAGATGACAGCTCGACCCAACGAGACGTCAACCAACAGGGGAGCTCATACCTGACAGCTTCCGGCGAAGACTTCCAAAGGGCCGTGGCTTAAAAAAAAAATAATTAGCAAACATGTAGTCACCACATGAAATATTAATAATACACCAAGGTTATTATATTCTCAGAATTACATTTATATATAAATGTAATATTTTTCTGAGACTATAGAGACCATTTAACTTGGAAAACAACTTCCGGTTTTGTAGCTAAACTAACAAACTTGACAAACTTCAGGGACCTTAGCAGATGTTCAATGGCCTGCAACTACTGCCACCTAGCGGCCACAGCCACAAGCCTTTCTTTAAAGGCCGGAGTAGCTGGAGAAACACTGCGCTCATGTGAAATCAAGTATTTGAGAACATTGTAGAGTGCCCAACTGAACCATGCAAGAAAAAATTATGGGATAGTTAAATTATGTTTGTGTGTGTGTTTTAATCTGTACATATATTGTGACTGTATTATATAAACCCAGAACACAGCAATATAAAATTGGATTTTGAGTGTAACGTTCACTCACACTCTGATGGATGCATCAGGGGCAACTTGGGCTTCAGTGTCTTACCCAAAGATGCTTTTCAGCAAGCAGCCTGGAGGTGTCAGGAATCGATGCACCGGCCTTCCAGTTGATCTTCCACCTGATCCACAGTCATCCCTGACAGACGCACCAAATTATGACCCCCACCAAAAATCTTCCTGACGCTTTTCCTCCACAAACACGTTGAAAGATCTATGGGTACTTCTTTGAGCAGCAATTTTGAAAAATTATAAATAACACATTATAAATAATAAATAAATGATAAAAGAAAAAAAAGTATTGAAAAAAGTACTAAAAGTAATCAGTAACTGTCTAAAAGTCCAGCCAGTCAATGTAATTGTGCCATTCAGACTAACCTGCCACTAATATCTGGATGTCTAGTCAAAGTTCACTAGAATGGAAACAAAAAATTTTTTATAGCGTGTTTAGTATTAAAAAGGTTCAGTTATCATAAACACAAAGATGCTCTGGTTCATCTGACTGAGCTGTGGGCCACACATCACACAGAAAACCACTGAAAAACACTGAAAAACAACACCTTGGTTTCTGTAACTTACAACAGTTTTATTGGTAGGTATGTACATTTGAGATTACTACATTGTTATCGTACATTGTATACCGTCTCTTGGAAGGAAATCTAAAATACTTTGCATATGACAGGTTGTCGCAGCAGCATTTATCCTCGCGACTTTTCAGTTTCATGATTGTGTTGGACGCAAGCTGCCACAGATAATACCTTTGGTTCCACAAACCCCTTCTTTGAAGCGTTGCATAGACAGAACAGCCACGATTTGAGAACAAAGAGAGGAAGGAGATAAAAGGTGTACATTCACAGGTTTAAAAGGGGTTTGACAGGTTAGTGCATCGAGCTCAGAGAGGAACAGGACGGCCTCGTAGCTTCTTAAACTTCACATAATCAGATCAGGTTAGAGCAGTTAGAGTGACAAGAAAGCAAAAGTGTGGTGTAAAAGCATATCCCTTTCACTAATGCTTCAAATGTTGCAGAAACTGACTTCATGCCAGGCTGAGCATAGCTCAAACTGTAACGTTTTAAGGGAAGCAAAGCTTACTTCTGCTGTAACACAGCCAACATTAACTGTAGCTTGAAAAGGCTTAAATCGCTAAACAGGAAGTGAGTGTACTGTGATGAATTTTCACATTCATTAAAAGAAAAAAAAAAAAAGCATCACAAGGACACGATGTCCCAAATGGGACAGAGGTCATTCAGGCGGGTGACTGTGCTCGTATCAGAGAACCGGGGTTATCTTGTTTTCCTATGTTGCAGTCAGTGCGCACAATGGCACATTGTGTTCTTTTGGACCTCAGACAGAGGCTCTACTGAAGGGTAACTTTAGCTACATGTACCATGAATAAGCTGACAGTGATTAAAATGTGTTTATTACAGTCACGTTGAACTCATTAACTAGCCAACGCAGGCAAAATGAACTGAAGGGGGAAGAATGGTCAACTTGCAAATATTGGAAAAAAAAAAAAAAAATCTGGTTCAGTCAGTTAAATATCACGTGCATCACATTGTGTCTGTCAGCACACTGACTACATGAACACCAACACTGCTGCGAGTGACCAATACGACTTACAAGCGCTCATCATTTCTCAACATTTAACACAATTTTAGCACATCGGAGGGGTAAACAAGAACGAATGGCTGGCATTCTTTTTCCCTGTGCTAACTTTGCATTATAATCAGTATTGTTGATGTTAAAGGGAACACCTGCTGCTCTTTTCCAACTCGATATTTTTATTCTGAGACTCCACAGAGTAGATCTGCTTGATTTACAGTTAAAAAAAAAAAGAAGATAATTTATCTACTAGACCCTCAGATGAGCCTTGATCTGCTTTAAATGGGTCATTTTAGCCACAGGCCCTTAAAGACACCACCACCCTTTCAGTAAAGGCTTTATTCTGATTGGTTGATTTCTGAAAGGTTGCTGAGGGGAGGAGCTTAAGTTTGAGAATCATAACTCTCAATCAAATCTAATCGGGAAAAAAAGGAGTGAGGAGGACAAACATCTGCAGCAGGTTATAGCAGAAGGTTTCTGTTAGGTGAATATCAAACTTGTTATTAATTCACGCTTATAAACTAGAACATAGAGCTTTTTACATGTGTACATATACTCTTTTCTTAACCTTGCATCCTGGTTTTTTTTTGTTCCTTGAACTCAACCCATGAGTGAGTGAAAATGAAATTTAAATGTGGTCACCACATGTTGTGATGGCATCAGCCACACAGGGGTAAATTAGTCCATTTTTTACTTTATTAGTTTGCTTTGCTGTTTTCTTCATTAATCATTTGGTTAAACCTAACACTGGTATTATGAGTCACGCACATAGTAACATTGTGTGTTTTTTCTAAAATGTTTTGTTATATTAATTATGTTTCTCTTTCTTTGAGTTACCTGGTTTGGGCGGTGGCTGTTTCCTGTCTGGGCAAAAGGCGTGGCTGAGGACTCTGTGAACAAGATGCCTGCTCAGCAGAACCAACCATGGGCTTACCAGGAGCAGGGGTGTTTTAAGTTTAGTTAGGCTATTCTGTGCTTAGTTAATATTAGTGTGTGTTTCGTTTCCCCCCTATTGTGTGTAAATGGTCTGGCCAAATCATTATAAAAGCTACCCTCATGTGTCTTTGTAATTAGGTCAGTTTGTGAGTTAAGTTGTGTCTCACTTTGTTTTGTTTAAGTTTCTGGAAATTACTTTTCGTAGAGTTATATTTAGTTGACCTCTTTTATGGGCCTGCTAAGTATGTTTTTGAATTTTGTTAATTTTGGACCTTTTGAGGGTTAAAATAAAGAAAAACCTTTTTGAAGATATTTTTTTGCCTGTGTCCTCTTTGCTTTGGCTGCTTGGTCCCTCACACATGTGCACCTGGCTGCTTAACACGAAGTCTGTCAGTCTGATAAACTGGAAATATCGAAATGACGTTTGTCGGCTTTGTTGGTCTTTGGCAGCAGAATCACAATATTTGTTAAATGAAGAAACTGTTTTTACAGAATGAGTCATTAAGCTGGCTGATTATTTCGAGCAAACAAGGAAGCTGAGGAAGGATTGACACTTTCTATTCTTGGACCCATCGTTTCCTCTGTGCTCATTAACTCGACCAAACAGCGTGCAGTACTTTTAGTTTAATAATAGTGTGTGAATGGGTGGATGACTGGATATGTAAAGCGCTTTGGGGTCCTTAGGGACTAGTAAAGCGCTATATAAATATAGGCCATTACCATTAATAATAATCTGACTTCAAGGCAAAAAAATAAAGATTTTCACATAATTTGGCTGAGACTTCAAACTGCTCTCTGCTTTAGGTTCAAACTGGGATCACAGGTTTACAAGACAATAATTCCTAAACTGAGGTGACTGTAAAAACAAGGCAATTCCAGCTGATTGCATACAAGATTTTCAATAAGCTACATGGGCTTTCATAGCTGGCTTCTAGGTGCTGCCTTTCCTCAGGCTTCCAGGATTGGACCTATGAGAAGAAAGTTTGATTTATGGGGAGGGGAGCCTTAAAGAGACAGGAGACAAAACGTGTGATTGGCTGAAAGAAGAGGGCAGAGTAGTAGTAACTCTAAACCAGGGGTCTCGAACTCCAGGCCTCGAGGGCCGCTGTCCTGCAGGTTTTAGATGTGTCCTTGATCCAACACAGCAGATTTAAATGGCTAAGTTACCTCTTCAAGATGTCTTGAAGTTCTCCTGGTAATGAACTAATCATTTGATTCAGGTGTGTTGACCCAGGGTGAGATCTATAACCTGCAGGACACCGGCCCTCGAGGCCTGGAGTTCGAGACCCCTGCTCTAAACTGACTGCTAGAGGAAAAATAAAGAGCTGGAAGCAAGCGCAACAGGTCCACCTAATATGAGAGACTTTTTTTAAACTTCTGTTAAAGTTTAATATTTTTCACTTTCGGTGCTTAAAATGAGCAAAATTTCACTGTAGAACTTGTTGGGTAAACTCAGCCATTCATGGTACTCCAGAGGAACACTGATCTTTGAACATTCAATCACCCAGAAATAAGATATTACAACTTTCCTGAATCTGTTTTTTGTTTGTGTTTTAGGAGGTGAGGCAGTTTGAACATTCACTGTCAGCTCGCTGTCATGTGACGCTCCTGTTAAAAGCTGATGTGGGCATGGCAACCAGAGAGGTGTAATCACAAGCGAAGCAGAATGAGATGAGACGATGTGGTAGTGTAGGTGTCTGAGTCGCGGGTGGGGGAGGTAACGCACGGTCATGTCATATATAATCGTCTAATACAGAGTCCAACATCAGGAAGTCATGCTTTCAGGAGATACACACTAAAAAATCGTAACATCGTTTACACTATAAGAGTAATACTATTGCTTGTGCATGTCTGAAGCGTAAAATTCTCTTATTGTGTGAATTAAAAAAAAGGGAACACTATAAAGAGTGTCTCTGACTACAAGTAACAAGGCACAGTTGGTGATCCTGATTACAACAGTAGTTTGGGATAATGTGCTAAAACTATGAGGCACACTATCAAGCCAACGGCAGCGTGCAGCGCACAACCTCCGCTCGGGTAACTGCATCGCGACTCTAAAGCAGCGTCTCCCTCTCACAAAGACAAATACGCTTTTAAAAGAGCCCAAAATACACCGGAAGGCTGTCGTGGAATGATAGGCAGAGTAAAAACTGGGAGCGTTTACCAATCTGTGCTCGGTCAGTTAAAAAAAGCCTTCCTTTTTCTTCGATGCACTTCACTAACACGTTTCTTAGAGCGCACAGGTGCTGCAATCTCATAAGCACATCGGCTGCATCAACATCTCATCGGATATTTATAATGAAATATATTTAAAAAGAAAAAGCCCCACAATCACGTGGAATGTTATGAGATTGTTAACTGCTATATATATATACACACTTTTTGTTTTCTGTGGAAACAGTCTCCTTTCACCTCGTGACTTAAAACAAAGTGCCCCTTCCTTGTACCTCGCCTCGCAACGCAGCTGACCACAAGGGGCCGAGGAGAAGCTGGAAGAGAAGGCACATTTTTGAGACAATCAGACAAAGCACCTCCTTGGGTTAAGGTTCCCCCCTGCAGCACCACGTCAGGCCTGACTTCAGCTGTGAGCGGACAAGTTGGAAAAACGAACAAGATATTAAAAAGAAATGAAAACGAGAAAGAAAAAAGAATCCTCTCATCCACGCTGTCAGCATTTGGCGGGCTTCACGTCAGAAGACCCATGCGAGTGAGTTTGGCTGACAGGAAGGAGTGCAGGACGAACACCACTGGCTTTGGACCCGAGTGGAGATCAAACACCTGTAGGGTGGAAGGAGGGAGGACGTTAGAGAAACGAAAAATTCAAGATATCCAAGATATTCCCTTATTCAAATGCAGATTATTGTTTTATTTGTTCCTCAACACTTTTATGGAAAATGGAAAATATTCCAGCTTTAATGAAATGGGCTGAATAGAGACAGTTTTGCAGTTAAAAAAAAATACATTCAATATTTTACTGTATAAAACTGACCAGAAATATTCCTGTTCTACAGATCCCTGACAGGTTGCATTTTACCTTAATTTTATTTCATATTATTTAATTTTACTGATCTTTATTTGCACTTTGACTTGCCTTCTGTGGATGGAAATTAATTTCTTAATCTAAGGAATATAGTCCACAATAAATAAATAAATAAGATCGTAATCAGAGTATGTTACAACCAGTGACAGTATCTCAAAAAGTCTGACATCATAATACAATTAAAAAACAGAATTAACGGCACACTATCCACTACTGCATACTGTGCGGCACAGCTGGAGCAGCTGTGTGGTGGAGGTTCTTTAGGCATACCAGCTCTCTCAGGGTAGTTGGTAGACGGAAAACTAAAATATGCAAGTGAGCTTCCGGTCAGTTTGACTGCTGTAATGTAAATGCACGGGTAAGTGAGCTTTCACATCTTTATGATAAATGAACTGTAATTATTCATGCCCCATTAGCTTCAGTTTGCCTTCTTGTTGACATTTTTTTCTCTTTTTTCCCCCATAATGAAAAACTCAACATGATTTTGGCTGGTTTAGCGTTTCAACACGCAGACGGTAAAAAAAAAACATTGATGGAGATTCTGCGTTGAAAAAATGAAGCCAGTCCTAAACCTGCATTCTACCTGAAAGCCACCAGATGGCGATAGCAGGGGCTGCAAACACACTTTCAATCCTACTGAAGTCTACGGAAAACAGCAATCTTGCTGAGGACTTTATGGACTCAGTCACGTGCTTTGGGTCATTTTTTTAAACTATTAAATTCAGTTATTTAAATATTGGTCAAACGTTGGCTAACCACTTGTGATAGACGAGTCGTTGGTTGGACCCGCCCCCCTGTCACCACTGTTCCCTCTAAGCTGAGTGCGTGAGCAATCACTGCTGACACAGTCTTACTTTAATTCCAATTCAGGCTGGATTTTTTTTTGTGCGCATCGCAGATTTTCTGTGTGGGGAGACTGTGTCAGCAGTGCGCGCTCAGCTTAGAGGAAACAGTCACATTCAGCTTGTTTCAATCAAAACAGCAGAAATGTTGTGAATTTAGAACAAACTTCAGAAACTAACCGGAGACGACATGGCAGCTACGACCATCTCTTATATACACACACATGGTATATTTGGTACATAAATATTTCAGCATGACGCAAAAGTTTTAATAAAGCTGAGATTTAGGAATATTTTTGACAGTCTTAGGTTTAAAAAGATTTTCCACTCACAATGCATTCATGAACTGACAAGTTGCTTTACTACAATTTACCATTTCTCCCTCTGGACCTCCGAAGTCAAGGTAAAGGTTGCGTATTCCATCGTCGGAAGACATTTTAAGCTTCTCGTAGGGGTATCTGTACAGCACCGCCCCCCCGCTCGGGTCGGCTGGCTCCCTCGTCACGGTGAAGCCTTTTTCATAGTGTAGAGTCAGCCTAACTTCCTGTCTGTTCAATGTGCAACCTAGCGGAGAGGGCGACATGGGAAAGAGCTCAAGAAAAACTAGTGCACAGGTGAGTCACAGGGAGAAATGTAACAGTGCCGATGTGCAGGCTGGTTCTGGAAAACGTTGGGCTGAAACTAAAATGTTTTTCATTCGATTATTACTTTACCAGTTTCTCAATTATGTGAAGTTTTCTAAAACTAAATTAAACTTTTAAACTTTTCAAAACACAACAAATCAAACAGTTTAATGCAGTAAAATATTTAAGGAAAACACAAAGAGTAAACAACTGAAACCGATTTGTTTACACATAAATGAACGTCGAGCTTTTGTATCAAACCGAGTATGAATTCAGATTTATTATTGTAACAAATCCGCTCTTACAATAACAGTGCTGATTAACAGTTGCAGTCCAAAGACAAGTTTGTGTTTTATATAAAAATCCAGGCAGCCTGCCGCAGCGTGACCGTGAGGTCATCTGATCTGAAAGCATTTCCATGTGCATTACTGTAACCTGAACGGCCCAAATGTTCCTGCACAACTGTGTGTTTGTGTAGCAGCGGGACAGGGAAGGAGAATAGGGAAAAAAAAAAGGCTGAGGCTTTCCAGTGCTGTTCCGGCAGCCAACTATTGTTCTGCACAGAGTGGAAACATTCCCCTTTGCTGCCTCCCATGTCTGCCTTTCCTACACAGAGCTGCTCTTTCTGAGCGATGGCACACTGTTGTGAGTCAGCTGCTGTCAGAAGCTTCCTGTCGCAGTCCAAAGTACACAGGAAATATTTTATCTCTTTATTCTACTGCTCTTAGACGGTTTAGTTCACTGACTAATATTTCTTGATTTCCACTTAACATTTACTTGGAAGGAGGTAAAGGTGAACCCACATCCTCTGGTTCAAGGTCTGCTTGCAACACGCCTCTGCTAACATGTGTGTACTAACACAGGGCACACACATCGAAACGCGCACACATGCCACAGTGACGTAATCCACTGTGTTTGTACAGCATTATAAAGTGCATCCTGTGGACACAAAACCATCAACCTATTGTAAACGTGGAATTAGATACACTGTCAGATTTACACACAGATCGGACACTTGGGTCACCTGGGTCTTTTCACGTGTGTTGTGAATAAATGTTCTTTTTTTGGTGCTGGTTTTATTTTGTTGTATTTATCCGCAAGACGGTCCGTGAAAATATTGTCGGACATAAACTGGTCCGTAGCACAAGAAATGTTAGCGACTGCTGGTCTGGAGCACACTACTAAGTTTTGCTCGTTCAAATGAGCCACGTTGCTCAAAGGGGCACAATTGTTGTTTCTCATTTTGTTTTTGTACTCGGGAAAAATGCTGCTGTGTTCAGACGCCAAATACTAAAGAACACGATAAAGTCAAAATAGCAAAGAGAAATTAAAAATGCATGCCATGTAAGAGTTCGGGTTTTAGGAGCTTTTGGTCCATATGACATGACTGTGTCACGATAGCATGACATGTGGAGGTCACGATCCAGTTGATCAGCAGTTTCTCTCCCTCTTCTCCATTCTGATGCTCAGTTTGAGCTTCAGCAGGTCTTGGCCATATCCACATGTCAAAATGACCTAAGCTGTGATTAGGGATGGGTACCGGTATCCGGTGCCATCTGTCATAAACGGTAGTAACCAGACCGAAAAGCAGCGCACATTTTGGTGCTTTATTTCCTGAGATGAGACACTTTAGATTCTAGCCAATCATTTTACGTTTCTGAGGATAGTAGGCGGGTCCAGGTACGTACGTTCTTTTAGAGCAGAGCTACAGATTAAAAATGCCCAAGACGAAGCGGTCAAAAGTCTGGCTGTACTTCACAGCAAAATATGCAAACTCAGCAGCTGCAACAAGTGCTTTAAGCTGATACTGTGATACTGTCAAAGGAGGTAACACCTCAAATCTGATGATTAATTTGATGACACCTGACACGCATAGCGTTTTTTTTAAAAGCCGAGAAATGCGCTGTATTTGATAGCTTGCTGCGAGACCTCACACCGTGCACATCTACTGCGGGTGTGGTGCCTGTTATCGGACCCGGAGTTAGCAACATCTCCCAAAAACCCGAAGAGGAGAGTCCTGGCCCCTAGCCCTGCCAGTGTAGCAGAAATGATGACGGATGATGATGCAGCAGCAGCCATTCTTCTCTGCGTGAGTAGCTTAATGTTGTTCGTGTGTAATTTACGTTGAGTAGGCTAACCACGTTATTACATTAATGCATGTAAGGTGAACTAGCAAACATCATCATAGCTACATGCGGCTGTCTTCTTGTTTGATGGCAGATACTCCCTTCACCCTGGCCAAAAAGGCTAAAATGACCAAAGAAAAAGTGGAAAACAGTTAAACATGAGAGGTTTTTGGACAAAGTTTGTGTTTTTTCCATTGTTTAAGCTGCTTCCAGCCAAGAGTGATATCATATATGCCCTATAGCTGCAGAAAAGACTAACATTGTTATCTTTTTACAAAAAAACAGCTGAACATGAGAGGTTTTTGGACCAATTTTGTGTTCTCCATTCTTTAAGCACCGGTTTGAGCACCGTTTAAGCACCGGCACCGTTTCAAAAGTACCAGTTTGGCACCGGTATCGGATAAAACCTAAACGATACCCATCCCTAGCTGTGATGTACACTTGTACCTAACAAAGTGGCCTATGATTTTTTTTGTAACCATTTAGGCTGACTGTGCGGTAAATGAATCAGAAAGCCAAACTAATTTTATATTATCAATAGACTATTTTCAAAAGACTATTGTGATTGTATTATATCGCCACCTGTTACAGCAGTGCGTCACCTGTTATTCATCAGCCATTGTGTGCTAGCAGAGTTAGCCTTTAAAGCTGCAGATACTGCTAGTACACCTGACCTCAGATACCCCTGTCAGTACTTTATCGTGTGGTAGTCTCTTTCTGCTACATGCTAAGATGGTGACTGCAGGTTCACACTTATCTTAATGCCAGTTATGACGACACATTTAGGTTTCCATGAAGCACTTAATTCAGCTGCACCTGAAACTGTGAGCTGTTATGCTCACAGTTTGACACTTCTAACTGATTTGATTTTGCAAAATAAACAAAAAATGCACTGTGGCCCACACTGGACTTAGAAAACTCCGGTGGACAAGATTACTGTCTTCCAAGTCTGGTGTGGGCCACAGCTTGTGAGTTTGGCTTGATGTGTTTTCAGCTTTGCTCGTGATCTCCAAACGAAAGACTATAAAGCAGTGGTCTCCAACCTTTTTTGCGCCACGGACCGGTTTATGCCCGACGATAGTTTCACGGACCGGCCTTTAAAGTGTCGCGGATAAATACTACAAAATAAAACTAGTACCGGTACCGAAAAAAAGAAGATTTATTCATAACACACGTGAAAAGACCCAGGAAAACAGAGTAAACGGTAAAAACGATAACAAAATAACGCTGAAAACCGATAAAAACCCTGAAAACTATACATTTCACACCTGAGCCTCAACTCTCGCGGCCCGGTACCAAACGACTCACGGACCGGTACTGGTCCGAGGCCCGGGGGTTGGGGACCGCTGCTATAAATGACACCCACTCACCAATGGAGACTTCTTTGATGATCTCAGCGGCCGTGTGCGTCCCCTGCACGAGGGCTCGCGTCCATGATGACAGATCCCAGTGGGTCTCCACTCGGAAGATGTGGGACTCGATGCCCCGGCCCGTTCCAGTCCGAGTGGCAAACACCAGGTCTGAACCCTGGGCGGGAGAACTGCGGGCGCTGCCTGAGTGAACCAGTCTGGGGAGACATGACGATGCAGGCAAAGAGAACATTATTGAAGGAAGAAAGACAGAGGAGGGTTCATTTTACTTCCCCATAACCCAAACTACATATTTAACGATTCTCCAACTCATCCCTGTGCTATATACTTCTTCTTCTGGTCAACATGTGGAAACCACAATATCTGTAATGTTGCAAGAGCATGCAAAAATCTTCAGCTTGTCTCCCACCATGTCAGGCCCGTGTTTGTCAGTTTAACCCAACGAAATGCAGCATTAACATCATTACGTTGCACTTCCTGATTATAAAGAAAAAAGACACAATGTATTCTGCTGTAATCGCAATCAAAGATAATTCTGGTTTCTTCCAACCTGCCGTTCTTCCAGTTAACATATCTATGATGTTTCTGTGGGTCACTGCCCCCTCCCATCGGTAGAGATTTGGAAAAGATTCGTTGCTGCTGTTGAGATGAGTTCCTTTAATGCCGGCAACTAGAAACTTCCAGGTACTTACCACAAAAATTACAGCTCGTCAGCAGTTCCAGGAAAGTTTCTTTTGACACTCAGCTGATCTGCTGTTGAATATTTACTCACGCTCAGGCTCAAAGGCCAACAGTTCTCATTTTTAGCAAAAGCAGAAACATCTGCACAATGAAAGTGAAAATGAAACCTACTTTACAAATACAAATGTAATAACAGACAGGATGTAAGGACCTTTAACCTCCTAAGACCCGAAGTCTTTCACGGCATGCACTTTCAATTTCTCTTTGCTATTTGGGCTGATTAGGACCTGATGAAGGTAAAAACCTGATTTTTACCTGATTTTTGTTTCTAAACAAAAAGAAAAAAGAGAGAGAGATTCACACATGAGGACATTCGTTTTAAATTTCGATAAAACAGTGGCAGTATAACATCCTCGTAAGTGGACATCAGGCCATTGTAGAGCAAAATTTTGTGTTTTGGTCTAGATTGACCCACACATATAGTTCTCACACACACACTGGACATTCTGGACATTGTTTTCACTTCATCACTTAAATCACTTTAAGCATATTTGCACTGCACAAGACACTAAATAATGTGGATTGCACAACACTGGACATTATATTCCTCATTTCCAGTTAATACTTGTACAGCTGCTGTTATTGTGTATATATATATATTTATATTTCTTCATACATTCTTATATATTTCTATACTGTGTATTGTGTATTTTGTTGTACAGTTATTTTATTTTCAACTTTAATTTATATATTTTATCTTATTCTTTCCCAGTTAAATTTACCCTTCATTCTAATTTGTGTTGTACAGTTATCTCATTTTTAACTTAATTTTTATATTTTATTTTATTTTATTCCTTCCAAGTTAAATTTACCCTTTTTAATTTTCATTAGGGATGCAATGATACCAATTTTTTCAAACCGATACGATACCGATACTTGGATCTGAGTACTTGCCGATACTGAGTACAAAAACCGATACCCGATACCAGTATCGGTATCGGTGCATCCCTAATTTTCATATTTATTTCCTATCTTATTCATAGCCTTTTCTTTTTTCTTGAGGTCACGAGCAGTTGTCTAAGCATTTCACTGCATATCGTACTGTGTATGACTGTGTCAAATAAAATTTGAATTTGAATTTGACAACCCAAAATGTGATGTCCACATATGTGGACGCCAGGTCCTTGGAGGTTAAATATCATAAATATTTCTGTTCAGCAGCCAGACTCTTTTCAAAAACTAATTTTTTTTAACCAATTTTACCAAAATCGTATGATATCAAAGGTTTATTTATTATATATAATACATTACAGAGCATATATGTTCATCATGTTCTTGAAATTAAAAATTCTGAAGTTTATGGATCTTATGTACAAAGCCAGATACAATATGTTACCAGGAAATGTACAGAGGATGTTTTTTGACAGAGAAGGGGACTATGAATTGAGGGGAAAATTAAATCTGAAGACTCTTAAAGCACGGACAAAGGTTAAAACCTTTTGTGTTACTATTTATGGGGTAAAACTGTGGACCTACAGCAATGTTCAAGCATTAGTCAGTTTATAAAGATGTTTCGAAAACTGATTTTGGAAGAATATGAAACTGATAAAGTTGATCACCCATTGTATATATAACTATGCTAAATTGTATCTAAATTATATCTATCACTGTAGCTATGTTTATACATGTTCTCCTTGTTTATTGTGTGGGGTAAGTGATGATGGGAATTAGGTGAATAGTGGGATTCAATAGAATGTTGAGCATGGGGTAGGGATTAATAAGTATGTTATACTTCTTCCTACTCCATTTCAGACCTAATAATTGTCATTTCATGTCATTTAGACTCTGTTTTATTTATTTTATTTTATTTTTTTGTTTTATCTGAGCACATACGTGTGTGTATTTACATATATATTCATATTTGTAAATGCAAGTATGTGTACTTGTGTATATATTGTTTTTTTTCTGTATATGTCTGAAATAAATAAAGATACAATACAATATATATACTTATTACTGTCAATGGCATAAAGCTCTTCTTAAGGATTTAAGACTTTTAAAAACCTGCAACATCTGATAAAATATGACGAAGAAAAAATTGTCACAAAACTAAAAATCTGAAAGCAGAGCTGTCAGTGAAGATGTGAATAAAGACTGAATGTAACTGCTGGTGTGTTTACCTGGTGGCGAGCAGCGGGTGTGTGAGCACAGGCATGGACCAGGACTCTCGGCTCCACGGCACCGATTCAAATAGCAGGATGTCCTTCTCGGTCAGCGCCATGACCACTGGTCTAAACTGCTGGCGTCCACCTTCTAGCTGGACCTGAAGGAGAACGTTGAGTAGAGATGGTAGAGCTGACATTTTTTGTTTTTCACTTCCACTGACTTTTCTCCAATCCTGCTGTTTACACAGGTATGCGTGTAATTATGAAAGTTTCATGATGTTTCTGTAGATACAAATCTGGCAAATTAGATCAATTACACCAGTCAGGGTTCAGATCAGGAACCTCTTGCTGTGAGGCAACAGTGCTGCAGCCGTTACATCACCGAGCTGTCGTAGAGTATAACAGGGGGTGTAGTCTGACAGGATATGGATGCTGTGATGCAGTTTGCTAATGTAATGATGTAGTTTTTACAGAGTACAGGTGTAGCAGAGGAGTTAATCAGGTCATCGTGACAACCTGACCTGATTTTTCTTCCAGCCGCGTGGTAAAAATAGGGCAATGTGTTCATCCGAGTCATTACTGCGAGACTGGAGTTTTTTCAGTGCAAAGCAACAACACTAAAACACAGAGTGTGTCTGCGGTGCAGAGGTGGGCTCTGCAGGATATAACGTAACACAAGGGAAACTTCTATCTGTGCTTCCTGTTCCAGCCAGGTCAAAATATACAGAACTAGACACTTCAAAGTGAAGTCACCGTTCCTGTGTGCGATAAAAGTATAGCCCTGCTTTCAGAGGCCACGTGGAGAGGTTAGGACTGAGGCTAATTAAAGAAAACACGCGCTTCCTGTGGCTGCTTCACATACAGAAGTGCCAGCCTCCACGTCTGAGCGTCAGGTTTGTTTAGTGACATACGAGCAACAAAGAAAACCACAGATGCAATTTCCTCTTGAGGGCAACTTGTGCTTCAACTCATCATCAGTACTAATAATACACTGGATTTCCACTTTCTACTATGTAGACATACTGATGATGAATACAAAAATATTTCAGTTAGATTGGCTTCCTGTTAATTCCAGAATTTAAATTACATTTTTGATCCTTGCATAAAAAGTCCTGAATGCTCTTAAAGACTTCACAGCATAATGTTACCCCTGTGGAGCACTTTGCTTCCAGGATGCAGGCTTATTTGGAATTTCTAGAGTTTCTAAACGTAGAGTAGGAGGCAGAGCCTTCAGCTATTAAGTACCTCTTCTGAGGGCCCAGCTCTCAATTTGGATTTAGGAGACAGGCACCCTCTCTGGATGATTTCTTTTTGGATAAATCTTCTAGTTTGGACTGGTTCTTGTCACCCTGAACGACCCCTTTAGCTATGCTAACATAGTTTCCCACTGCAGGGGGACTTCCCATCATGCAATGAGCACCTCTTCTTCCTTACATGCCTCTATTGTCTACCCTCTTATGCAGTCTGTGTTTTGTGCATTCATTGTGGATCTGTATTTACACTGGGTCTCCTTAAGCTTTGATGCAATTTTGCTGCTGGATACAAAAATATCCCAGGAAAACTAAGGCTCGGGTAACAGTGTATTTTTTTTCCCCCAACACAGTGGCCTTTGGTAGCTTTTCGCAGGTACCTAAAAGGTGGGTGGTGAAACAGTTGGGGTAACTATGGAAATTCTGCCCTGTTAAAGAGCCACGCTGCTGCACATCGGGCAAAAAGAGAGGGTGATAGAAAGTGAAAGTAAAGCCTCAAAACAAACAGTTCATCCATTAAGCAACAAAAACTTCTCCGCTTGTCTTCCAGCTCAAAGTCATCTGGTCATGTGTGTCGTTGTTTTGGGGCTTTTTGGTCTTTTTTTAATGTAGTAACTCATGTACAGTACAGCACGCAAAAAATACCTGTTCAGCCAGCCAGCCGATGTGTTTGAGATGGGGGTGTGTGGAGGCTGAGGTCGAGGCCCCCAGGTAGGCGCTGATGTGAGCCAAGGTCTGTGGCAGCAGGGCGGCAATGTTGGTGTGGATGGCAGTGAACCAGGTGTTGGCGGTGGGGCCGTCTTTACATCGCAGCACCACCGTGTGCTGGCCGTCTGGGGAATGGAGCTCTAACAGTCTGGATGAGAGAAAAGGGAATCATCAACTAGATTAGACTTCAATAATTATGATAACAAGTAAAGGTCACTTTCTTTAAAATGACCTAACAACGAGCCGTAAAAGAATAGAACCCCCTGTGCAGTTTGGAAATGGAGGAAGTGATGGTAGCCACTAAAACCAAGTACCTTCTAGTGGGTTATTCATGATGAAGTTAAATCGAATTTCCTCAGTAAATAATGATTTAACTGCTGCATGCTGCAGTTTAGAGCTTTTAACTGCAGCTGGCATTCCTTAGTTTTGTGTTTCAAGCTGATGATTCAGAAATCCAACTCACTCCTCGCTATAAAATTCCACCCACTCAGCAGTTATATTCACAAACACGCTTCAATCGATTCCCGCAGACCCGATTTGCAAAAGGGCGACTCACTGTTTATCTGAGCAACAATTAGGATTTGCATCGTCTTTATGGAAACTAACTGTTAAAACTCAGATTATAATTCTTCCCCCTGTATGTTTGCCTGCTAAGACCTTTGTGGCAGGAATAGTTCAAGCTTAAAAAACAGCGTTGAACAGAATCATAATGTGGCTGAAGGTGACAGATCAGCAGGAATCCCAGAGAATGAGTGCACCTCAATGCCATCCCTCATTGGTTGGGCACTTTCTTATAGCCTGCCCACCGTGCTGCACGCTGCAAGCTGCACATGTGCAAGCTGCTTTGCAATGCACCCTCCACCTCAGTTCCTCCTTTTCATACCTAATCAAGGGGATGTCTGTTTTTGCTTTGTTCTCACTGTTCTGTTTGTGCTGCCACCAAATATAAATGACAGATGAAGATAACAGTCCTCTTTGGAAGATTGATATCGCTTGTGACTTTTTTTTAATGCTTTATTAACTTATTATTGGTGACTCCATTTAGTGAAAGGTGATACTACATTAACCTCTAAAATCCTTTTGTAATCAATCAGCTATCATTGCTAATACCCTTTAGCATTTGGTAACAGGTGCATGTACCTCAGTGCCTCTCTTGTGTGCCATTTCCTCAGACCTGTCTGTCCTTCTGAAATATCAAACTAATCAAATGGACGCAGCACTTGTTGTGTCACGCTGTGGAGCTGTAGTGGTGGAGCTCTATAGAACTGCCACGATAACATCAGTGTGAGTGACTCATTGTGGTTTCACTTTGGCAGTTTTCACATCTCACTCTGACCTGGTGACGCGGCCAAGAAGGCTCATCGTGTTTCAAATTTCTCCCAAGTGTCTGTTATCCAAACAGACAGACGTTTGTCATTCGCCCTGCAGATTTGCAGCTGTAACCGGCTGAATCTGGGAGTGTTTTTTAAGGTGCAATTTTTAAACTATAACCCACCTGCTTAAAGGGAATAGGCCTTTTCTGCAGGCGCTGCTTTACTTGGACATTTTCCACCATTGTCCTATTTATTATGCGATAAAAACAGAAACATTTGTATTTCTGCATTCTTTCTTGGACAATTAGTGAGTCCGTTACTTGATTTGTCACTTTTTATTTTGCTAATTTTGTGGAATTAAACTCTGGTAATAATTCTTATTGTAATTGCTGAACAGCACCGGGGAAGAGTCTCTCCTCAGTTTTTGTTGCGGGAGATTCTCATCAGTATGAATAGTGAATGCGGCGACACAGAAAACTGGCACTATACGGTGGATGCTAAGTCATGCAGAACAAACAGCCAGTGTGCAAGTCTCGTTCCCATGTCCGAGAACTTTCTGAACTAACGAGCTATCCCAGAGCCCGCGCTGAACTAGCTGCACGCTGCAGGACGCCTACCCATGTATAATGACAAACCTCATCCCCAAGTGTTGCTGTCAAACAGCTGGGCAGCCATAATTGGCCCATCAAAGACTAAATTCTGGACTTTTAACTCATTAATTTTACAGCTTTTCTTACTGATAAAGACTTCCCCCATTGCCAACCATACTTTATGTGAATTAAATAAAACGGTTTATAATTACAGGACAGCTATCAGAACTACTTCTGTAAATCTGACACATGTATTTCTTACAATTCAGTAGATACAGTAAAGAGTGTCAGGGGTGGGGCACTGCATGCACACATATATTAGCGGCTTCTAGTTTTTAAACTTGCCCAACCTGACTCAACAATGGCCTTATTACATGGACCAGCCCTGTGTTAGCATTAGCTCAGCCAAAACTGCAGCAAATCCATAGTTAGAACTTTTCTTCACTTTTCACTTTCCTTCTATTTGCAAACGGAGTAGAAAGCATTCAGAGACGCACGGAGCAGGTGGATGGAGGCCGCTGTGCTGAGAGCTGAGCTCCTTCTATAACCATCTAAAGGAAATGCCCTCTGTTTGACATTAACCAGGCCCAGGAGCACAACAAAGAAAAACAGAACTTGTTGGCCAGAGTTAGGAGCATTCTGCATATACGCAGGTCTCCTTATTTGAAACTTTGGCCATGTTTGGTGAAAGCATTCGCCGCTGTTGATATATATCTGAATAATGGTGAATCCTTTCGCTAAATATATGACAAAAACTAAGGAAAAGCATTGCAGGAACACTTGAATATTCACAAAGACACAGGAGTGTCGTGCTTTTTATCTCTTTATAAAACAAACATTCCAATCTAATGAACAGAGGTTAGGCACTGAAAACGATTACACACCCAACCACACCTAACCTCCCACATACACAGGTATTTCCCTCACACTCACACACACACACACACACACCTGTTCTCCAGATCTGGCATGGTGAGGTTTCTGCAGATGAAGCACATCTTCAGACTGATGACCTTTCTGTCTTTGGATGAGGAGGAGCTGCTGATGTGTTTGGGCGACCCTGAGTCATCGCTGCCGCTGTAGCTGGGTGACTGTGGGCGGACGCCGTCCCACGGCAGGTCAGCCACCAGGGATGGCTTCTTGAACAGTGGAGAAACCTCACGGATGTACTTCACTGTGGAGTAACAATAGGAGAAGCACATCAACCAATGAGGTTGTTTTTATAAAATGTAACCCTTTTATTACATTATTTCAGCACATTTATATTTTTATGTTATCTAAGGTAGATTTAATTGTGCTTTAAGTTTCATTTACTTAATATTTTTTATTTATTTCATCTTGATCTCAGTCAAATACATGAGATGGACATTTACCCCTTCTTTTTCATCATCGAATAAACCAGTCATGTTGCTGTTTTTGAGAAGCTGAATGTAAAATAAGCAAAAATAAGACAGATGCTTGGTTGCGATATTTGGAGTGGCCATCTTTAAACCAGACCATAAGGAATCTCTGGGATGTTTTCTGAAAGAAGTCAGCTTTTAATCTGCTTCTGAAAACACTTTTGGGGCCAGTTATGTTTGAACTTTTTGAACACGCGTGGAGAGCACTTCTTTCAGCCTCAGGTTTGGTCCTGTATTTATCCAACCTGATGTTTTGAACATAATAACATCATATTTTGGCGGAGAACCCAGAGGCCGCCTTTATTCTTTAAAGTGGTCTCCTGCATGAAATTATCTTAGAAAAACAGGACCTGACTCGGCCGTACGGCCTCGAGCTCAGCTGTTTGTAATAAAAAATCACTTTTGCTCTGATGTGATGGATTCGCTTTCCAAATTTGGACTTTTGCCGCCTTCTCACCCCCACCTCGCCTTCACTTATTCTTCTTCTGTTTTATCCTCCTGTGCGAATGAACTCTACGTTTGCTCCGTGTTCAGTCCTGTGCATGCTCTCGTAGTCCATTTGTGTGCAAAATAAGTGAGTATGGGAGCTAAAAGAGAGAGTCTGGGTATGTGTGTATGTTGGACAATGAGTCGGTCTGCTCTGCATGAAACCTGAGACGAGGCTCTCGGGAGGTGAGGTCATTCTTGAATGTAGACCAGGATATTAGGATTGTGAAGGTATGCATGCACAAGAGAGACCTACAACGGTTCAAGAGAATGTGAATCCAATGGCTCAAAATTATGAACTGAGGTATGAATAAATATTCATGGCAGCTTCAATACTTGAACAGTACACACTGACAGTGAGAAGCTGGTAAACCTATTTAGCAATCATCTAAGAAAGGCATCCAAAGATTTAAGCTTTATAAATGAGTCCGATTTTTAGGAAATGTAAAGAGCAGAGATGGGCAGTTACTGTAATCTGATTACTTTTTTCAGGTAACGAGTAAAGTAAGGGATTACTATTGCAAAAACGGTAATTAGATTACCGTTACTTTCCCGTAGGAACGCTGCGTTACTGCGTTACTAAAACCGTGATTTTTTGCAGAATGTCTCCCGACAGTGACGTAAGTGGGTGCGACGTTCGTGACAACAGCTGTGTGCAGATCAACAATGGATCATATATCGAGTGCAGAGAGAGTATGAGCGTGCAGCGTTTAAAGCGTGGAAGTACTGACCTTACTTTGAGTTTGATTCCATAAAAAGTGACAAAAACATTAGTGTCCGCTGTGCGTGGGAAGAAAACTTATTTTTACACCGAAAAAAACCCCTAAACTTCCAAGCTAGCACCGAGTAGCTACGACGTAATGGGAAACTCACAGAGAAACTCGCGGATTCTTCCACTGACCGCTGCAGCACACCTGCACCAGGGTAAACCTCCGCCTACCCCACTCCTGCTTTACAGGTGAAAATAGAGCAACAGGACCGCTAGTCTTTGACTTTATTTATTTTCTGCTGTGTTTTACTTGCATCTATTTGAAAGAGTGAGTTTAAACACACACACAAAAAAAAAAAAATTTATGTGCTGGAATGTGCAGAAAATAAGTTTAAATGTTAAACAAATTTCTTCCAGTCAGAGAATGTTGCATATAATTAAATTTTTGCTTGATGCATAAAGTTAAAAGATTAAAACTAATAAAACAAGTTTTAAAAAGAGACTTTTCCATTTGATTACATTTTGTATGATGGATTATGTAGAAAAAGTAGAATTGGGCTGAAAGATCTATCGCTTTATCACCTATTCAGGTTGTAAATCGTGTTTTTAAAAAGTAACTAAGTAATTAATTACTTTTGAAAATAAGTAATCAGTAAGTAACGGGATTACCTTTTTGGGGAAGTAATCGGTAATTAGTTACTGATTACTTTTTTCAAGTAACTTGACCAACACTGGTAAAGAGTAATCAGCTGACTTGGTTATCTAAAAGTATAAACTGTTGATGGGCTTAAAGATATGGGTAGTAAATAATTAAAAATTAAAAGAAACTGAAAGAGAAAACGAGCAGCAAAAACTGTATGACAGATATTTAAATAAGCTGGCTAAAAAATGGATGTGGATTTAAATGTTGAAGAATAAACACAAAAGACCTTAAATAATAAGTTATACAGTTTGACTGCAGATTAAAAAGCAATACATGACTGAAATTTATGGATGCATTATGAAAAAGTTAAAAGTAATGAATAAGTACTTAAAATATTCAAGAAAAAGCTAAAGTTGTGTATAAATAATCATTAAAGTTGTCGTTTCAGTTGTTCTCGACGTCTGGCTAAAATGTCCAGCTTCTCTCACTGCTATTGCAAACTAAATAAATACATAAATAAATAAAATGACAACACAGATATGATCTTACACTGTCAGTGAAACTGCATGTTTCAGAGTGGTGGGGTACCGGAAGCTTGAAGGTGGAAAACCACTCGAGTGCCTGTGTGTGACCCTGAATCACTCGGTGAGATACAGATTGACTGATACGTAGGTGCAAAGCATGCTGCACGGTGACTGTGTACATTACACGTACGAGTCAGAGGGAAGGGTGGAGTGGGGAGTAATGCTAAGGCGAGAGCAAAGACCAACCATCCTAACCACACCACCCACACCAACACGGTCTGGGGCCATTTCTGCAAACCTAAGTGGTTTGGACTAAGTAAGGGAGTGTGAAAGCATTCCTGAATGCCAGTGTTTATGTGTGAGAGTTCTAGAGAAATGCATGTCTCTGCTGCAAAGCCCCACTCTCACACTAATAATCAGATTTGGTGCAGAGATGTTCAGCCAAGATATTTTCCGTCAGCAGACCCTGGTCTCTTTGTGGTTCTGCATGTTTATATCTCTGCATGCGAACATCTCACTGTGGATCACCGGGCTGTGATTGTCTGTGTGAACGTCTCCGTTTCCTAACAGCAGCTTTCTTTCTTGAACTGTAGACAGCGACAGAAAGCATACAAGCTGTGGAAATTGGCTTGTTTTTGGGTGATTTGGTAGCCTCTTCTCATCCACATCAAACAGAGCCACTACAGAAGGTTTGATCATCTAACCCCGATGTCTCCTGGAATCGTCCCAGGTGAAGCGTTTCAGGCATATCCAATAGAGAAAAGGCTCCAGGACATACCAGAGAGATCATGTCTCAGCCCAGAAGAGCTGGAGGTGCTGGATCTCTGTTTAGACTGCAGCCACCATGAATCAGGCTCAGATAATCAACAGAGAACGAACCGGTGGAAACTACCTAATCAACAAACGGCAAATATTCACGTCCAGCTCCATCGATCTCTGTGACGGGAGGAGGAAAATCTTATAAGCCAAAGTCCCATCTCATCAATTAAATGGTGCTGCTTCTTCATGCACACTAACTCTTATTAATGATTTCACTCCAGACCAAAGCAGCAGGATGAATGCAGATTCAGCCAAACAAACAACACACCGGACGACATCCGATCAGAACACGCAGCAAAGTCACCAAAGAGCTTTTCGGCCCGAACGGGCAGAATATCTTCAACTGTCCGAGTCAGTCATGTCAACTCATCCTACACGTTGACCAGACGAGACCAGAACAAGTCGAGACCAGCGCACCTCAAGTGTTCTTCAGATCAGTTCATTTCATTTATCAATATTTGTTTAAGGTACTGTGGACCAGCAGAGACCATTTTCCCTGTCAGTAATAAAAAATCTTGCTCTTGGCTCTTTAAACAAACAAAGAAAATGGGGGACATGAAAGCAAATGTTTCCTTTGCAATATCAGAGTGTTTCACAAAGATGTCAACTCTGTGTTAAAGGGTTCATCTTTATCTTCTTTATGCATGAGAACCAGCAAGGTTCACGTAATAGATCTGTCCATTTTTCTTTTTCTTGAACTTCTAAATATTGATCTTTTCAGCGGATTTAAGGTGTCTGACAGCCAGCTTATGCAAATCAGATACATTTTCCCTTATTATTAATTATCTTTTTGCATTTTTATTTTTCATGAACAACAAACAATAACAATTACTGACATCCTTGGTAAAAATCAATGTATCAGACAGTCAGTATAAAATGTGGCTTGTAGTCTAAAGCCCTTTGAGTGTCCAGTAAGATTAGAAAAAGTCTATATAAATGCATAACATTAGGATAGCTTAACCCCAGTGTATTGTTCTGTCTTAAGCACAGCTTAAAAACAAAATGACAACAACAAAAAACCCATCAGAATCATTTTAGATGCAGAGTGTGTAATCTGCTTGAGGTCTCCGTTTTAAAAACCTGACCAGATTCTCATTCGTGTGTCTGCCCTCCTGTCCTCCTAGCCTGTCCCTGCAGCTTGATAAAACTTCCACGAGATATAGACCTTTAATTTAAGCCACGCGGTGCATAGAGCAGCTGTGCCCGGTGGATTCCTGGGGTAACGGCTGAAGAACTTACTGACATATTACATCTATATATGTATGTGGCATTCCCATTCAGCAACGAATGATGTTGCTGATGGTGCGTAAGCAGAGACCTGGCGGACCGCTGGGTTTGTAATAGCTGGCACACACCCTGAAACCCGAACTCTCTACCCACAGGAACCTCACACAAAGATGGCAACGGCTACGGCCAAAATGTTTAGAAGACGTAAATTACACAGAAGCTGAAAAGAGACTAAAATTTCTCAAATGACCAAAAATCAAAAACTAAATCAGGGGCCAAAATTTATACTTGAAGATAGTCCACTCTGACAGACTTCTTGTGTTGGGCATGGATCGTTGGCCATAACAGGACAGGGTAGGATGGGATAGGATAACCAATGTTTTCAGGAATTTAACACATTTTTTATATTGGAATAAACTTGAGAGTATCTGATACACTCTGAGACAGAAAAAAAGCATCAAAATTATAGCAATGCAACTGAGATAGCCATACTTATGTTTCAGCTGCAACAAACCACTATATAGATAATAATAATAATTTTTGTCTTAATGAATCTGTACTTTTGTTTAATCCAAAAAAAGAGACATTAAGCCCCACATATTTTTCCAGAACCCAATCCAACATCCTTAAAATGCTGGTTTTGACCAACCATCTCTCCCAAAGCCAAAGATATTCAGTTAAGCAGCAAATTCCCAAAATAGTTGTGGTTTAATTCTGTTTTGACTAATGGTTGCAGCTCTACTCTCCATGAACTTTTGAAATGAAAAAGAAAAACATGCAAATATTAAGGGACGAATAGATGACGATGGAATAGACCTGAAATCCTGATCTCCGTCTCCATTGTGTGTAATTAAGTTGTTGTCCGGCTGCAGTGAAGCTTGTGAATGCTCTGTTGTGTAATACGTTGGCACTGTGGGCCACTGTACATCTGCTTCTATTCAGTTTTCCTTGTGTGTGTGTGTGTGTTTGTGTGTGTTTTTGGCCGAAATGAAAGGCCTTGCAGTGGCTGCACTCTTTGATGTAGCCATAGACATCAAATCCATCATCGCTGGTTGTTGTCTCTCTTTAAAGCTGAGATGCCACAAACCCTACAAGCTTTACCTCTTGTGCCGTTTCCAGCTGCTGCGATGTCACCACGTTGTTACTCTTGGCTGTAGCCTACTGGCAGATACATATTTCTCTGAACTACTAATTATGCAATCCACTATACAGCTGAACATGAGGCATGACAACAGATTCAGAGATCTTTTGAGAGCTTTCTGCAGCACACTGTGTATGTGGAAGCTCGTGCATTACAAGTCCTGATAATGTTGTGTTGTAAATCATGGTGCTTTTAACAGGTCACTGCAATATGCGCGCGTGAGCCACCTCTGCAAGTCCAGTTACAAAATATTAAGATGTGAGTAGGGCTGCCACGATTACGTCGACTATCAAAATCGTCGATGACTAATTTAATAGTCGACGCGTCGTTTAAAGCTTCGTAAGATCCTGAAAGACGCAGGAATAAGTAGTAGGATTTAAGAGTGTAATACCGGACTGAAACAGAAGATGGCAGCACTGCATGTACAAGGATGCCAACTGCCGTTAAACCCCGAAGAAGAAGAAGCTGTGTCCCAGAATTCATAGCGCAGCCCAGCTCAGTTTCCAACAATGGCGGCAGCTAGTTAGTTTTAATATTACTCTTATTATTCTTTCTGGGTCACAAAATAAACATTTAACATATTTTCAGGCGAGAATGTAGCTGTGTAAACCTCAAATATCTGCTCAGTTTATCAAGACACCACATATTTTCAAAAGCGCTCCGACGTTTTCGGAGACGTCTGTTACCCACTAGCTCGATAGCTAGCCGGGGGCAAGGCTCACTAGAGCCGTGAGAACACCGGACTCCCGGCAAATCGTTTTCAAACCCACCGCTGTCTTTCGTTACTCAGGTTAAACATGATATATAAGTCACTTAGATAACTTAAAAATGTTATTGTTTGGCTTTTTTTTAGTATTTTATTTGTTCCTGAGTAAATCGGTTTGGCTGAGATTAAAGTTATAGTTTTTACACAGCTGAATAAACATCAAACAGACAGCTGATTATCAGAAGTGTGAGATGCTCGAGAATATACTCCGGTGTCCTGTTATATTTTAGATAGCAAGGAGTTTATTAAACTTCACCGAAACAATCTGCAAATTTCATTAAAATTTAACAAACTATCATCTTGTCTTTATTTTTAGTTAGCACATACCTTAAACACTTAAAGCTATAAGCTAATGATAGTTATATAAGAGCAGATGCTGCTGGTGCAATAAGCTGTACGCTGTACGTCCAATGGATACATGATCTGATTAGTCGACTAATCGCAAAAATAATCGGTGACTAGTCAACTATCAAAATAATTGTTTGTGGCAGCCCTAATGGTGACTGCAAAAACACTCAGCTCGAAGCTTCTATGACTTCACTAACCGATGGGTGATGTCAGCCTGGCTACCTCCACCCCTTATATAGAGTCCATGGCCAAGACCAATTAAAGACCAGCAACTCCTAAATCAACGTTCCAAGTCAAGACCACCTAGTACAAACTCTTGGCGGAGACAGGTGGGTTTTCCAAGTATCTGTTATAGATTGGTTAAAAAGATTTTCCCCTCCTTCTGTTTTTCTGCCAGAAATAATCACTCTTCCTCTTCACAGTCTGCAACTTTGTGATAAAACACAGTCTTCCTTTTCTATCGTGGCAGGCAGATTCAGTGCTGTCTGCCTCTGCTTCGGTGCTGTTGGATGAACTCATTACTTCTGTAGACCTGTCGCTCAGCTCCACTTCTGCTTTTAATTAGGCCTATGCACAGAGGACTCTCGCCTCTGTTCATGTATCGGTGCGTCTGTATGTTTCTACACTAACGTGTGTGAAGGAAATTCCCCGGAGATGCCGACCAACATCCCCGTGAGTCTGGCTCATCTGCCTCTCTTCATACCTCGCTGCCTGCAAGGAAAGAGGATGCACGGGAAAAAATAACATGTAGAAGAGAAAGAGTCTGACTCGACACATATTTGGTTGTGGCAATAGTTGTGGTACAAAGCTACCAGAGAACTACTCTTCTTTACCACACACACACAAAAGTAATCATCTCATGGTATGGCTGAAATAATAGCTTACAGAGCAGCAAGTCACTCAGTCAGACCCCAGCCTCTGGATTTTCCCCCCAAACTGCCCAGAAATTCCCCTGTGTTTTGGCCAGAAAACCTCTCCACTCTCGCTTTTGTCTCACTCACTCTTACTCTCTAAACTCCGCTGCTAAGTTGCCTTTCTGTCTGTCCCTTTTTCCTCAGTCTTATTCTCCTTTCCACACATCTTTCACAGTCCCAACTCTAGTTTTTCATTCTTAATCTCACTCTTTCACCCTCTCTCTCAATTTCTTCCCTCGAGTGTTTCTGCCAGAAACATAATGAGAACAATGTGTCAGAAAGCAGATCCAACAAAGAGTGTGCGCACACGCGTGTTTCTGTGTACGATGTTCTCGTGCAGTCACGTCTCCAGAACACACAGCTGCAGTTACACTAACATGTACAAGGCTCGCAAAATTTCAAAATCTCTGGTAGCCCTTCGGGCAGGCATTCTTCAATTTTTGGTAGCCCAAAATAAATTTAAGTAGCCCAAATAAAAAAGAGAGCAATTTTTTTATGTTTTTTTTCCTTTACAATATTATACATTAAAGTATAATATTGCAAGGCTCGCAAAATTTCAAAATCTCTGGTAGCCCTTCGGGCAGGCATTCTTCAGTTTTTGGTAGCCCAAAATAAATTTAAGTAGCCCGAATAAAAAAGAGAGCAATTTTTTTATGTTTTTTTTCCTTTACAATATTATACATTAAAGTATAATATTGCAAGGCTCGCAAAATTTCAAAATCTCTGGTAGCCCTTCGGGCAGGCATTCTTCAGTTTTTGGTAGCCCAAAATAAATTTAAGTAGCCCGAATAAAAAAGAGAGCAATTTTTTTATGTTTTGTTTCCTTTACAATATTATACATTAAAGTATAATATTGTAACGGAAACAAAAATTAATCAAAAAAATTGTTAAAATGCAAATCACAACTGTATAAAAATTACAACCATCAACTCAAATACTTGGTTCAAATTGAACAGAAATTTCTATGAACTTGTAAGAACTGTGTAGAACATGAATCAGTCTGTGTCAGATCCTGAATTTGAAATTTCCACTGAAGTCACGGGTAAGAAGTAAGTGGAACCAAGATCTAGGCCATTTGCTTTTTGAAGTTTGCAAAGACTGCTAAATTTTGCCAGTGGTAGTTCACTCTTTGCAACATAGCACGCTGTTCTAAACAGCTTTTTCAGGAGTTCTTGTTGTGCTTGGTTTATTTTTAGTATGTTTTTTTGCAATTGCTGTTTGTTCTGGGAAAGATACTGCAGACTGGGCAATAATGCATTTCTCATGGGTTCTGATGGGGTCTTTCTTAAAATTACTGGTCCCAGTAACAAAGGCGCTTGTCGACTCAGAAATCAAATGAAACTCACAACACACCTGGCAGAACATCATGTTATTTAGCTCGTCATATTCCAGCCACAGAAATTCTTTTGTCCATGAAACCAAAAAACCTGCGCTTTCTTTTTGCCTCATAGTCTGATTTGTCATAACTTTTCCGTTTTGTGGTAAGCTTTTCTTTGGCTGCCCCTTCTTCACCCTGACCCGTCTTATTTAGCTGAGCAGAACTAAAATATATATCCTGCTGCTTTTACACACGTACTTACATAACGGTCAGCGATTCTTTGCGCACTCAACCTCTCACGTGTTTAAGCTTGCTGCGAGAGATTTCACTTGTCGCGTTTGAATAGTAAGCTAATGAGTGATAAGATGTCAGAGGAATTGGTGCGCAATTAATCGTCACTCACCAATCAGTGCTGCTGCTCTCTACACACCCTTCGTGCGATTGCAAAATGAAAGTGAAAGCAAAAAGCAAGCGCAAATTCAAACGCGATTTCAATATGTCACACATTGAAAGTGGCTCATCGATGCCAATGACATAATTACTCAGCTACATTGGCGAAAGAATGCAAAAGCATAGACATATATTTTCCTTCCTATGATAGCAGGGCTGAGTTAGATTTTGGTAGCCTGACTGGAAAAATCGCTAGACGTCGGGCTAGCGATTTTGCGAGCCCTGATGTATGAATAATTCTATCGCAGGCCTTTTTTTTTTAACTAGTTGCTGATGGTTATGTACAAAGGGTTAAAAGAACAAGTCAATACCAACAAGGTCGTAGCTAAATCTACGGTCAAGTCCAGAGTTAAAAAACAAGTCAAGAGCAAGTATTCTTTCAAAACATCAAAAACCCAACAGTATGAAGTCAAGTCGTATATTAAGAGTACAATCCAAGTTTAAAATCAAGCTAAGAACCAGTAAGCTCCAAGTCAACTCCCACTACAAAAGCGCCAAAACTTCAGCTAATACGAAAGAGTGCCACGTCAAGTAACAGTTAAAACCAACAGTTCAAAGAGCCATTCAAACCTACGATCAAACCAAAAGTTAAAGTGAAGTCAAGACAACAGGTCACAAGTTTAGTCCATGGGGAACTATAAAGCCCAAATTACATCGCGAAAGTCAGGACCAACAAATCGTCCCAAGTAAAATATAAAAAAAACAGAGTCATGATGAGCGAGTTCGAAAATGTAATATCAACAAAGTCCCAAAAGTGCTGATGTCCTACTCACATTCTTGCCAATGAAAGAGTCAAACTCATAATAAATGTTATAGTAGAAAATTTTTTATATCATAAATCATTTGAATTAGTGTTTATTTGAAACATTTGAGTCTTTGATTTCAATTTGCCATTTCCACAGTGATGATAGGTACTGCTTTAACATTTAAGGTTGCCTTTAGCTATTGGAGGCAATGCTGCCAGTACACAGCAATCATTTATGCTAATGCTGGATTTACAGCATTTTTCTTTTAAAGCAGTGTTATCCATCACGTGATTCGCAGGATATTTAACACACTGGATTATCCCAAAATACATTCCATTAAGGCATTTTATCTATAAATGGTTTTCCAATTTATTTGGCATACCCAAAGATCAGTGCATTCAGTGTATGGCATGAAAGTGTATTTTTATCTGTGTCAACTTTCTACCAAGGATAAAGCAGATTATGGACAAAAATAATCACATTCACCATTGTTTGCGACTACTAAAGATTACAAATGTCTACCTGTCATTGCTGCAGCGGGGCACAGACTGATGCTGGTTTAGCTGTAGTAGGTTCTTACAGAGGACAAGCAGGATGCTTTCTGGTGTAGTGGAGCATTAGGCTATGCAAGTCAGTCACACATGAGGAAAAAAAGTCTAACCTTTCTAAAAATTGAACGCCTGTCAAAGCAGATGTAATTGCATGAAAACCACAATGGCAGGGCAATGAGACCAGACACACCAGAGCTTATGGTTAGAAGCTCAGCATTCAGACCAAATGCTGCTCTCTTATGTCCTAATGCCACAGTCACGCTGCAGCATGACCAAAGTTACTGTGACCGTGTGTCACTTGGGATCCTATTGCTGCTCAAATGGCTGCTCTGAAGACGGAGACATGTCTGTGATCACTCGCAACCATATTATCTTCTAAGGGACTTTGCAATAAAGAGCCGTTAAGACTAGGGCTTCACGATTTTGCATAGAATGAGAATCGTGATTTTTTTGCTTAGAATTGAGATCACGATTCTCTCACGATTTTCTTTTCCAGTATAAATATTTATTGCGCTTACTAACTGCACATCAACTTCGTAACAGTTGAGACTGAACATAAAAACAATAAATAAACATAAAAACAACAAATGTCTCACATTTTGTCGTTGCCGCAAAATGTTGTACTGCTTGAAATTCCATCTCCACCGTTGCTCGACACTGCGTGTATAGAGCAGGTAGTGAAACAATAGAAAAAGTGTTTGTCTAGGGTGTTGATCATTTTCCTAAATCCCTCATTGTGCACAGTGTTGATGGAGCCATATCTTTGGTCAGGTGATAAGTAATAGTCTCCGTAATTTCTTTGTGCCTGCGGGAGTTCGACGGGTATAGGGAAGCGCTGTATAAGGTTCCCGTTATTGATGTTTGGGTGGTTGACCGGGACGGATTTTCTCCTGTCACTTTCTCGTCATCCCTGACGTGCTCCCCGTTGTTTTTTCTCTGACAATTTTAGCAGCCAGCTTCTGTATCACGTGGTATAAGGCTCCGCCCTTGTCATTTGTTGAGCAGGAAGAGTGAGCGCTTGTTTTCATGCAGATTACGTCCCGGATCAAAATGCGGTACAATCGTCGTCGGCTTTTTTTTTTTTTTTTTTTTTTTTTTAAATCGTTGTCATTTGGAAACGAGATCGCACATAAGTATGAATTGAGATCGCGATTTTCTAACGATTAATCGTGCAGCCCTAGTTAAGACTGAGTCAGTCTGCTACCAGTTCACAATTGAATGGGACCAAGTTGGGACTTACGTATATCAAAAAACACAAATCAGTAGTTGCAATCAAAAGTGGTTACCAAGAGGTTCAGGTTGTTGCACGGCCAAGAGAATAGACTTTAAAGCAAAGTATTACAAAACAAATACACAAAACAACAACAAAGAAACAAAGACTGAACAACTACAAACTCTGATCAATTGCAAAAAGAAAAACAATCGCTACAAAGTGACTCTAAACAACTATAAAGAGATTCAAAGAGCTGCAAATAAACTCTGAACACCTGCAAAGACTCAAAATAATGCAATCCAAATGCACCCAAAACACTTGGTGAGACTCAAAAGGATGCTAAACAGAACATCTAGAAACAGGCACACAAATTAAACACAAATAAATGCAAAACGACTGTAATGAACCGCTGATCTGTACCCAGTGTTGGGGAGTAACGGAATACATGTACCGCCGTTACGTATTTAAAATACAAAATATGAGTAACTGTATTCCGTTACAGTTACCGTTTAAAAAGGTGGTATTTAGAATACAGTTACTTTGTTGAAATAAATGGATTACACGGCGGTACTTTCCTGTTTCATATTGTTTCGGGTCAGGACTGTTTGGGTTTTGTTTGACAGCTACGTTCTGTTGCTCCAGGCGGCAGCGTTACGGTTGCCATGGTTACATGGTGACGCTCTCTCTCTCTGTGTGTGTTTCCTGGGTGAGAGAGCGCCTGTTGTTGTTGTTGTGCTAAGCTAATAGGCAGAATGCTACAGGTATAGCTCTAAAGAATGTAGCATCATAGGCAGTGTAGTCTGTGCTGCAGGGAGAATGGACTGCCATACACGTTATGTGTCTGTGAGCGAGGGAGGGAGAAAAAGGAAAAGTACGAGCTGTCATCGAGCAAAAACGGGAGCTGGAAGCATGTAAATATAATAATAACCACTGCAGCCAAGAAGAGAGCCTGACGAGCCCAGTTGTAAGTAAGCTATTAAGACTCGACTGTACACCGTGTTCGTGTTTTCCTCCAAAAACAATAAGTTCTGTTGGAGCAGCCTTTCAACGCCTCTCTCTGTCTCTCGCTAGCAAAGTTGACCCAGACAACAAAGTAAAGCTAGTTTTCGGCTACGAGCCCGACACAGAACCCACCGTATTAGCCAGAGGTCCCTTTACTACGGTTCAGAGCCGCGGACCTTCAGTAACAGTAATAAATCACAGCAATAGTACATTCATGTAGTTGTAAACAGCATGATAATATATTAAGTAATCCAAAGTATTCAGAATACGTTACTCTCATTGAGTAACGTAACGGAATACGTTACAGAATACATTTTGGGGCATGTATTCTGTATTCTGTAATGGAATACATTTAAAAAGTAACCTTCCCAACACTGTCTGTACCATATGCGCAGTCGCACTAAGGACAGATGTGCTCAGAGGCATGCCCCGTAACGTGTACGGAGCGGTCTGTCGCGGCAGGAATAAGTTGTACAAAGTCCATGTAAGTTACAATAATACTTTGATAAGTATGATAAGTGGGTTTCTAATGTAAGGTATGTTGCTGCGTTTGTATTGTGAGCTATCTGAAAACCTTTTTATTCTTTACTTACGTTACTTACATCCATGTGCTATTTTTTAGCTAGCCATGTGTGTCATCCAAGCTAGCAGCACCCCATGAGAAACGGGCCAAAGTGTTTAAGTGTTTACCGGAGTTTGCACCCTTGGCAAGCGGACTGAGGTATGTGATGAGAGGTGATCTGTTGTTATATTTTATTTAACTGAACTGTGTAACCCCTTGATGCTGTTTGAAGTAACCCCTTTTGTTTTATTTAATCTGTGACTGTATATCTCAGAATTACTTGTTTTGAACAGACCTGAATTAACTTAAGCTCATTGTTATAGTTCAGAAGGACTGTACGGTTATCATTTTTTTCTTATTTTATAGTTTTCACGGTGCTCAACGTCCAGAGAATGAGCCGTGTGTGGTGAGGAAATAAATGGCCGCACCCGTTAGAGACTCTTCTGTCGTTCTTGATGCCAAGGGCTGCTACAACGACTACAAAGAGATAGAAACCATGTCTGCCTTATGCGTAGTAATTTAGTGTCACTCTGGGGGTCTTGGAAGGGTGAGGGGCCTCGAACATGTCTTACAATGTCGCTCTGTCAGTGCTAATACAAACATGTCTTCCTAATTTAATTTTAAGGTCATTTATAATTCCCTTGGCAGCTGGAAACCAGAGACTTATCCTCAGATTGGTATCAAAGGCAGCAGAGTTCAGAGCCGAGAAAGTGGCGGTGGCCTATTTCAGGCAGTGCAGACTCATGCTCCGTGGCAGATCGCACCCCGTGAGGACAGTAAACGCACCGTCGGCTGAAAAGAAAAGAACCGTTCCTCATCAAGGCTGTCCTCGTTTTATCAATGCCCTTTGTGTCTGTTTTTTTTATTCCATTCAGTTACTCACAAAAGGCTCATCTCGTGTCTCCTTCCACCGAGCAGAAGGCTAACCCAATAAGGGGCTGCTGCAGCAAGCTTCAACTAATCATTTGGACATACGGGATGTTGTGTCTTCCAGTCTGCTGCAGAGGGGAGGGGGATTAATCAGCAGCGTGTCATATCTGGATTATGTATGTCATGCATTAAAAGGTCAGGCAACTTCAGTGTGCTTATCGAGACCTCCCTACCTGTGGCCTTGGAGGGTGAATTCAACCTCGTGCAGCAAATGGCCTCAACTCGTACTCACATGCAGCCTGTGTTACTACAGCGCAAGGAAAAGCAGGATGCTTAGGATTTATTGTAAATTCTTCCATAAATTCTACTTTACAAAGCTTTAATATTTTCAGTGACAGTGGAGTCCAATTCACTGCGATCCACTTAGACCTCAATAATGCAAGCAAAGTAGAATTTCCAAAAACTCAGAAACGAACAAGTAGTCTAGAGCTTTATTAGGAACACTCGTTCAACAGATCAACAGCACACATATTGCATGGCACCGACTCAATGCATGTAGGCATGCAGACATGGCCAAGACAAACTGAGCATCAGAATGGGGAAGAAGAATTGCTTTAAAAGACGTTGAATGTGGCATGGTTGTTGGTGTCAGACAGGCCGATCTGAGAGTTTTAGAAACTGCTGGTCTCTTGAGCTTTCCCACCACAAGCATCTCTGAGGTTTACAGAGAATGGTCAAAAAAAGAGAAAAATATCCAGCGAGTGCCAGTTCTCAGGGTGAAAATATCTTTTTGATGTCAGGCATTGGAGGAGAATGGGAAGATAGTAACTGAGATAACCACATTACAACCAAGGTATGCCGAAAGGCATCTCTGAACCCATATCACATTGAGCCTTAGGCTACAGCAGCATAAGACCATACCAGGCATATCTGCTGTCTATGATGTCACAGATCCAAGAGTAGAAAAAGAGTGTCTGAAAAAACTATTAAAAGTGGATGTAGCCACTGTGACACCACCCACAGGTTTGTCAAGTCATGTTTTGAAGCTACAAGCTGAATGTTTTCACTGTTGCCAGCTTGGTGTTTTGAAACCAGGTGTGGCAAGTGAGGGACGGATCTGACTGTGAAGATGCCGCTCATGAGTACACCCTGGATAATAGGGGTCTAAATCTAAATCTATACTGTGTAGTATGGTGATATTTTGTTTGCTAATAATGTATCGATACAGGGACAGCAGAAATCGATATTTTGTTACAAAAAAGGTTTTTGTGCTCTGACTTCAGAGCATGTTGATCCTTTTTCTGAGCAAGAATCCTGACATTCCTTCACTGTCCAAATGTGTTTAACTTGTTTTGGCAGCAATAAACATGACAGTTTACTTAATTTAATTTAAGACATGTTTTATTTTAATTAAGTTTAAAACTTTTTTATTTAATGTAAAATTATATTTTGTTTTAATTTACTTTCAAATTCTTCAGTTGCTGAAGGGGCTGCATAGTTTTCATAAACTGCATAGTTCAGAATAGCTATAATTGTACCAGATGGTTGATTCAGTTAAGTTGGACTAGACTGTAATACAAACCGTTCAGTTTGTCAACAATAAAACTGAAATGAGAGAAAGACTGAGTGCGAGACTTTGATATTAGATCAAATGAATATTGATAAAGTTTACCTTTATGTACAGAATCTGAATATCGCAAAATATTTTTAAAAATTGCAATATAATCGTATCATGCGTTAAGTATTGTGATAATATCGTATCGTGGTATGTATGGTGATTCCCACCTCTACTGGATAATCCTCAATTCTGACACTTAGAATGCTAAAAAATTACAAAATATTCAGTGTGATCCAAAAAGAGTGTCTGAGTGGTCTGTAAACTTTGTTGGTGGAAAGCGTATACTGAGTTCATGTTAAGGTGTTGTGTGGATGTCCCATCAGCTTCTCCATCATGGATCCTGGGGTTACTAAGTAACCAAACAAGATTTTTCCAAGAGCCCAAGAGTCCTGTGATAGTCTGGTTACCTGTCCTATGATGGCTGGGAAAGGCCGCCTAATCTGGATAAGTGGAAAAATGGATGGATGGCATACTTTGTACAGTTAAATAAATGCCATGGTTGCTATTGCCACTTCAACTATAAGTTCCTGTCATTGAGAATAGTTCTGTTATAATTACTTTGTGTTTTACATCAGATGTCTTATTTTGTCTAAAAAGTAAGTCTAAAACACAAAACCATTAGAGTTCAAAGAAAAGCATCAAATCCATATGTTTGAAGAACCGGAAGCCATTAAATGTGCTGCGTTTTTGTTTAAAAATAGCCCAAATGATCATTTAACTACTCATTGATTGACTAATTGATGCAGTTGGACATCCTCCCCTGTAGTGCAGATGATACAACTTACATAAAGTGTGGTGGAACATGTGGAGCAGCACGAATCATGCAAGCCGGACCCACCAGTTTTGACCTTTGCCCTACATGCAAACATGCGAGCGGAGGTCAGGAATGTGGGGCTCCCGAGCTAATTGTCTGAACATTTTGGAGGTTTGTGTAATGTGTACATGGCAGAAAGAGTCTGGAAACTCGAGCCTCACTGCTGCAGCGGCAGAGCCACAAACAACACAGCTCACTGCCGTCAAACTGGCAAACAGTGACAGGCGGCTGACACATTCCTAGAAAAAGACCTCTCAGTCTGGACTGTACATGCATCCGGCACATCTTCCTGTGTGCACCCAAGGGTGACTGCAAATGCTTTCTATACTGATATCAGATCCAAAAGGCTGGTTTCCACCAGAGGTTTCGAAGTAATAATTATTTCTGTTACCAGAAAATCCCGATACCACATTCACAAAGACGCCTAAGCTTTTATTCGGCACAGCGGAGAGCTTAAAAACAGGCCTCATTCTAACTTTAGTGGAAATGTGTCACTCATTGATCAGTTCCTACAATCACTGCTCGTCAGTATTCACCCGGCGTTCATTCCAAACCATTAAACACTGCATTTAGCCATTCCCAACTTGAAGTTTCCGTATCCCAAGGGCTCTGTGGCCAGCAATCCATTCTTTTTCCATTTTTTCTAAAGATTGAACAGTTCAACATCAGTGCACTTTTAGGCTCTGAATGCATCTCAATGAAGCTCTGTGGAGCCACATAATGAGCCAGTAAACAACACATTCTCAGCCCACACCATAAATCCCCATCTACACAAATTATGTTTTTAAGGTTTAACGAAGTCTAACCAGGAGTCACTGAAGACTATTGCAGCTGGCAGATATGATTGCTGTAGACTAATTTCCTGTCAGTTGGTTTGACTGACTCAGCTCTCATTTGCCTACAGTGTGCGTTCAGGCTCTTTTATCTGGAGTTTAGTGGGTGTTCAGGCTTGCTGAAAAGTGCGTAGGTTTTAGGAAAGCGTGTCTGCACACCTAACCTTTAGCAGACCTACCTTTTGTGAAACTGTAGGTGTGATAAGCATTCTTATAAATACAAAAACTTTTCAACCACCTGTTTCCCACATCAGACGGCACCGGTTAGTCTTTAAATAAGTGCGGTTTTCAAACGTAATTAAATTCGAAAATAAAATAAAATTAAAAGTGCTGCTTTAGCCGCTTAGTTTGAAGCATAAAAGAAGTTTAATTTCAATGAGCGCTTGGACACAAATCTGCGTGTTCTGACGTGCTGCATATTAAAATCCATTTAGATTCCCAATACTGCAAGTGCCATGGACTTCTTTGTTAAAATAACTCTGCTTTAGGTTTTCCTCGACATGTGTTTATTCCTTGTTAGCTTATCAGCACCAGAGGACACTATTTTAGTGGTGTCCATCTACACCAGGGGTGTCAAACTCCAGGCCTCGAGGGCCGGTGTCCTGCAGGTTTTAGATCTCACCCTGGGTCAACACACCTGAAACAAATCATTAGTTCATTACCAGGCCTCTGGAGAACTTCAAGACATGTTGAGGAGGTAATTTAGTGATTTAAATCAGCTGTATTGGATCAAGGACACATCTAAAACCTGCAGGACATGGAGTTCGACACCTGTGATCTACACCATGACGATTCTTAGATCCTCTTTATAACCAAATTGTGATTTTATGCCATATTTCATGAAATAGCAACTCAAATACCTATGTTTATGCTTCTATTTCCTGCAGTCTGGTCTTGGGAGCACATTTCCAAATAGAAATCACACATCATGTGAGTTGTGTGTCACATGACTACCAGAAAAATTTTACATGTAACTCTCGTTACTGACCCCTATATTTTTTTAATGGTAAAGACAATGAGCTCGATCATCTTGGTCAATATTAAGATCAGTGTAATGTAAAATTTTTAAAAGTGGTGTGCTTGTTGAAATTGTATTTGTTGATCCTCGCTTAACTCCTAAACTAAAGTGCTTCCTCTTGTTGCCAAAACTTGTTAGGAAGTCAGTTTGGGTGTGCTGGATTTGCAGTACAAAACGAAATGAGACCCCCCCCTGTGAAAATGAAGCCCGCACAGTGATTGGTTTGTTCTGCTTATGTCATTTTTTTAATATCTGGAAGCCATGATTGTAATCGAATAAACATTTCTATTAATTGCACAGCCGTAATATACACCTAGCAGCCTGACACCTTTGAAGTCATTGTTCTAGTAGACCGCCAAATGTAAATGAATGTCATTTACTCTTCTTTTAGCTTTGTTTTGGTCTCCACCTCCTACTTGGAGAAACATCTGGCTGTGCAGCTTCTATAGCCTTTGGCTGTCTGCCAGAGGCTGACGAGTGAACACACCGAATGGGCTGTCAATCTAAAACAAGCATTAAAGATTAAAGACACAAAAGCTGCTCAGAGCTGTAGTGTTAGCTGATAATTCTCTCTGATTCTGACACAGCGGTCAGCACGTCACAATACACAGTCTTTTGAGTCAAAGCCAGAGCAGTTTGAAACTGGTTCAGACCATTTTTTTTTTAAATAAAAACATTTTTTTTTGTTCTGGTGCACTATATAAATAAAAATAACAGCCTATTAAATGACATAAAGTATGTAAACTGTAGGGATGGGTATCGTTTAGGTTTTATCCGATACCAGTACCAAACCGGTACTTTTGAAACGGCGCTCGAACTGGTGCTTAAAGAATGGAGAACACAAAATTGGTCCAAAAACCTCTCATGTTCAGCTGTTTTTTGTAAAAAGATAACAATGTTAGCCTTTTCTGCAGCTATAGGGCATATATGGTATCACTCTTGGCTGGAAGCAACACTTAAACAATGGAAAAAAAAAACAAAAACACAAACTTTATCCAAAAACCTCTCATGTTTAGCTGTTTTCCACTTTTTCTTTGGTCATTTTAGCCTTTTTTGCCAGGGTGAAGGGAGTATCTGCCATCAAACAAGAAGACAGCCGCATGTAACTACGACGGTGTTTGCTAGTAGGGCTGGGCTATATCATACCGTTCACGGTAATACCGGTGTAATTTTAGGCAATGATAGGAAAATGAAATATCGCAATAGAATATAGGTAAAACGCGCATGCGCAGTGCCTTTGTTTACATACGCACATGGCGGCAACGCAGAATGAGAAGAGCGAAAGCGGATCGTTAAATGAAACAGATGAACCAGAATTGGTTTGTTAAAATGCTGCAACTTCAGTGGTGTGGAACTGGTTTAGCTTTCGTCCGTCAGATACACAACAAAGCACTATTTTTGGTAGAGCATGCTAGCGGGCCGTCGTTATTAACGTGTTGTTTGGATAATACGGCACACGTAAAATCAATCCTTTGATTTTTCTGAAAATCGACAGTGCCCCTTATAATCCCGTGTGCCTTATGTGTGAACTCTGGTTGTGTTTACTGACCTCGAAACAATTTTATGTACACGGTGCTCGAAAATCTGTCAAATGTTTTAGCGCGACTTTGCTAAGCTACGAAGCCGCACCGCTTGATGGATTGTCGGAGCATTACGGCTATCGTGGGCAGGCGCCTCGCGGAGTGATACGTACTGCGCTTCAACATAATATTACCGTATTGTGTGTGTTTAACCTCTTTTTAAGTTTTGTGGGTATTATACATGGTTATGCTGAGGATATGTCGGCCAGTTTCCACTGGAAATGCCTTTTGGTTAAACTGTCAGCAAGGAATTTGCACTGTTACATTTTTATATAACTTTAATGCACATAAAAAAAAACAGCTGCTTGTTTAAGTGAAAATACATTGATGGTTTTTTTTGCACTAATAAAGTTGTGGAGTTGTAAAGTATTTTGTCTAGTGTCAATTATATCATCAGTTATATCGTTATCGCAAATTTTCAAATGTATATCGTGATAAATATTTTTGGTCATATTGCCCTGCTCTATTTGCTAGTTCACCTTACGTGCATTAATGTAATAATGTGGTTAGCCTACTCAATGTAAATTACACACAAACAACATTAAGCCACTCACGCAGAGAAGAACAGCTGCTGCCATCATCATCCGTTATCATTTCTGCTACACTGGCAGGGCTAGGGGCCAGGACTCTACTCCTCCAGTTCTTGGGGGATGTTGCTAACTCCGTGTCCGATAACAGTAGATGTGCTCGGTGTGAGGTCTCGCAGAAAGCTATCAAATACGGTGCATTTCTCGGCTTTTAACAAAATGCTATACATCGCCAGGTGTTTCATCAGATTTGAGGTGTTACCTCCTTTGACAGTATCACAGTATCAGCTTAAAGCACTTGTTGCAGCTGCTGAGTTTGCATCTTTTGCTGTGAAGTACAGCCAGACTTTTGACCGCTTCGCCTTGGGCATTTTTAATCTGTAGCTCTGCTCTAAAAGAACGTACGTACCTGGGCCCGCCTACTATCCTCAGAAACGTAAAATGATTGGCTAGAATCTAAAGTGTATCACAGCTCAGGAAAAAAAAAGCACCGAAATGTGCGCTGCTTTTCGGTCTGGTTACTACCGTTTATGTCAGAACCGGATACCGATACCCATCCCTAGTAAACTGTGGATAGAATAATGACATGGGAAATTATTTAGCACAGAACTAATTTGAAATAGTATGTTTAGACACTTTGTCATTCGCCACAAACCATATCGTTTGGTGACATTTGTTTAGTTGACGCTATGAAAAACATTTCAAGATAACAGTCTGACACACATAAAATTGTACTTTTGCACCAACGAGGTGATTCCCAAAGAGCTACAACCTGAAAACTTGGTATAGCTCAACATGGTGTGCAGTCTGTTCTCAAAGATTTTGAAGAAACTGGACAAGTGAAGGACAAAAGAAGAAGTGGTAGTTCTAAAAAAACAATTTACACCAGATGTTCTTAAAGAAATAGGGGAAAACTTCCTGCAAACACCTGTCACAGCACCTGAACGATGCATCACACCCTTCAGCTGAAAAGAAAAAAGCATTGTCAAATTTTGAAGAATCATTCGATATGACCTGGAAGGCATTTGATTGGTAACGGCTTCATTTTTCAGCATGGCAACCAATGTGGTATCATCTTAACGGAGAACAGAAGAATTAAAAGGAAGCAAACATCCAAAGAAGAGCTTTGAATGTCCTTCGAGACCCCCGGAGAACTATTCCTGAAGACTACTTAAAGCAATTACATGAAAGCTTGGCTGAGAGTTCAGGCTGTGCTGAAAAATAAAGGTGGTCACACAAAATGGTGACTTTCGAACTTGTTAGAATTGTATAACACAGCCTTATAGACTGTGTTACTGTGCACGTTTGCATGTATTTCCTATTTTCCCAGCAAAAAACAAAGAACTGAACGGTGGCTCAAGACTTTTGCAAAGTACAGTACATGCAAATATTTAAATTTCTAAGCCAAACCAAAAATGCACATTTTATGTTTTAATTCAAACTTCTACAAAAATATATTTATTTTTAATATATGTATACATAGCTTATTTTTTCTACCCTTTAATTTATTTTGCCATAATTTTATTCATCAAATTATTCACATTTTTCCAAATCTATCAAAACTGATCTATACATTATAGCTTCGTATTTATTTTAGGTGCACGAAATGTTATTTCTAGTACTTGCCTTTTCTTTTCTAACTGACACGTGTGCCTCGGTGGGCACAGATAACATGTTCGTACAGGTGCAGATGGTGTTTTAGGAAAATTCCTTATTCCTGTTTTCCACATTTTAAATGTGGAAAAATTGAATTAGACTGAGAAATTCCTCAGTGTTCCAATTTGAGGACGTGTGTGCACTTTGTGAGACTTTACATTTATGCATTTTTTCATTTATATGAGATAGAATATTGATTTATTTTTAATTTTATTTTTATATCGCTAAATCGCAACAGCGGTCATTACAATAATAATAATAATATAGATCAAGTCTGTTTATCACTTTCTGCCGACCAGCACCTTCAACCACAGACAAATCTCTGCTCGTGTTTACTGTGATTTCTCATCCTTTAGTAATCCACAACTGTTCAGACACAGAGTACAATGTATCCAACTCTGACTGTGACCACAGCTGTGGTTACATTCCTGTTTACACTAATCAAAGACTCTCTGTTCTGTTGATATTACTTAAGCCCTGCTCCTCCACAGCCTCGTCCTCCTCCACGCCTCCTAGTCATAGATCAACTGGGATTGTGTGTGTTTATGTCTATATTATAATGTGTTATGCAAACAATTATGTGTGGTGAAAGTTACAAACCCACAGGACGTGTGTGGAGCGATCCAAAAAGAGTTTATGGCACTCTGCACCACGCAGTGCCATGAGGGAGCGATGTGGTGTGCAGATTAAATTAAAAGTATTACTCCAGAAGTGCTTTTTAAAAACTCAGTCCTGCTGTGTAACTGGCGACTTGTGCACTTTTCTTTTTACTTGCGTGCTCCAACATGTGACGTGTTTCCACAAATGGTTTGAAGCTATTAATCCAAGTATGGAAACTGCGCTCACCTTTCGAACACGTGCTGGAATACGAAGTCCCGGAGCTGAACTGAAACCTGTGAAAGTTCCTGGAGATGTGATAGAGGTGTGCAGCCTGACCACAGGACTCTAATCTCGGCCCTTTCAAATCCCCGCTCTCGCGTGGGCCAACTTACCCTCCAGCGTGACTTCTTTGCCTGCCTTCTTGAGCGCCTGGACCGCCTGGTCGTGCGTTGCCTCCCGGAGGTCGTTGCCGTTCACCGACAGGATCGCGTCGCCCACCCGGAGAGCCCGGCTCTGGTCTGCGGCGAGCCCCGGGAAGATCTTTGAGATGAGGATGGGCATCCTGTTCTCGCGCCCCCCCTTAATGCTGATCCCCAGCCCGCCAGACTCCTGTTTGACAACCCGGACTTTGCGCACAGCTTCCGAAGACCCGTCCAGGCTGACGTGGAAGTCGCCTGGTCTCGACCCGAAACTGGACCCGGGGCTGCCGTAGCTGGAGCCGGGGCTCCCGAAGTCTGAGTTAGTGCCGTTATTCGGGTACTTTCCAGGGCTGTTCATGCTGTAACCGCCGTCGTACTGACCCCGACTGACCCCCCCGCGTCCCGGGCTGCCGCTGCGCCCCCGACCCCCGTGGCTCTGGTTCTGGAGTTGGTCCTGACCCGAGGAATGACCGCGGCCGGGGTTCCCGGGACTCGTTCCCGGGTCGTTTCCGTTTGACATGCCATTTCGCAGGCCCGCCGAAGAGTTGCTGTAGTCCCAGTGATTGGTCCCGGGGCCGGTTGCCTCCGCGTCGGCCGTCAAAGTGAGCGTTTCTCGGGTGAGCTCGGCGGTCACTCGGATCCAGCGGTCACGGAGCAGAAGGTCCAGCTGTCCGTTTTTGTCTGCTCGGGTCCAAACTGCCATTCCGGGACGGTTAGCCTGCTCCGAGGCGGGCCGCTTTCACACTAAACTCATCATCAACTTTTTCCTCTTTTTCAGAGTGCGCACAAGCAGCGACTAGGCTCCACGGGCCCGCATTGACACACCCACTCCCGCCGTGACTGCAGGCAGAGGTGGGGGGAGACAGAAGGACTCCCAGAACACAGGGAGAGAAGAGGAAAAGCACAACTGGCTGTGATGTGCCAGCTTGTTGTTGAGTTCAGGCTCTGAGGGTGTCCAACTTCCACTGGAAGTTAGAGCGACTGAAACGAGAAAGCTTCCTGTCAACCCTTTCAAAATAAAAAAAGCAGTCAGAGTAGACGGCTCCTGCCAGTGCAGGAAACCAAGAAAGAGAAGACGGTGCTCAATATGGACTAAAAACACTGACATAAAGGAAAAAGGGCAGGAGTCCACAAGAAAAAGCAAGAAATTAAGATTAAAATTCATCATATTTCTTCAAATAAAATATATAAAACATAAAAATAAATCACACAATTAAGACCCCAAGTGAAAACATAACAAATTGAAGTCAAAACGATTTACAAAGTACACCCACTGACAATTTTAAGATTTTGCATATCAGGAAATGTTAAATAATAATAATAATCCTCACCAGGTCATACAACTGCAGGAGAACATCAACACATGACTTACTACACGATGTCATTATTTATTTACCCCAGAAACAATGTCAGAAGCAGCTTGTAAAAACGCGCCATCGTTCACAGTTCATAGATTCACCTTTAGCTTTAATAACTTGAAGAAATAACTTTGCGTATAACTTTCAGTCTGTCACGTCATTGTGGGAGATTTCAGCCCACTCTTCTTTACAGTGTTGCTTCATTTCATTGAGGTTTGTGGGCATTTATTTATGCACACCTCTCATAACGTCCTACCATAGAATTTGAGGTTGAGGTCTGGACTAGGCCATTGAAACACCTCGATTCTTTTCCCTTTTTTCCCTCAGTCATCCTGTTATATACTTGCTGCTGTGTTTGGGGTCATTGTCCTGTCGTATGGCCCAGATGGGCCTTTGGGCTTCACATTTGACTCTGAGTTTATGGTCGACTCTGTGGCTGGCAGGAGCCCAGGCCCCCATGGCTGGAAAATAAGCCCAAATCATCACTCCTCCATCACCCTGCTTAATACTTGGCAGGAGGTGTTTGTGCCTAGAAGCTGAATTTGGTTTTCTCCAATTTCTCCAAATTCCACTGTGCACCGGTCACTCAGTCTCATCAGTCCAGAGGAAATTCATCCAGAGGTTTTGTGGTGTTTTTAGATGCAAATCTGGAAATTATTTACAAAACTACTTTCGGCTGCTCCGTTGTTCACAAGGTGGTCGTCACAGTGGGTAGCTCTGCATGTTGGATTTGGCAAATGTTCTAAGGATTTGTCCTTCCTGATGGAGCTCTGAAGGGATTTGTGTCTCTACCTGAGATCAAACAAGGCATCTTACACTTGTTAGGTGAATTTGTAAACCACTACATGACAGAGCCATTAAAAAAAAGGATTATTTGATATTGAAAAAATCAGGATTTTCAAGTGAATTTTAAACAATTTTAAACAACCCAGGGTGTTTAATGTCAAAACTGTGAGATTTTAAGTCCCATTTTGACTGAGGATGTTGATATGTTGTATTTTAACTGGTTTTAACTGGTGGTTTTAATGTATAAAGTTACATTTTTATTTTATTTTGAATGAACTAATATTAACAATAATAATATTCATGACAATAATTAAATAATAAATAACCAAGAATTAAAAAAATGTTTTACTTTTTAAAATCCAAATTTAGTTATCAGTCATTTACAGTCTAATTTCTGACTTACTAGGTCAAAATTACAGCTTAAGTTTGTGTGAGAGAAACACCTGACAATAAATTCAAAATTTTACTATAAGCACAGAATATAAAATAGTTAATATTTTTACTTTGAAAAGTCCAAAGTCAGTTTTCAGTTATTTTTTGGGAGCTTTTGGAGCCAATATGAAAGATAAAATAATTTAAATTAATTGCATGAATTATATAAATATAAAAAAATGTAAGCCACTGAAGACAAAACGTGTAAAACAGTTTAAACTTGTCGTGATAAGAGTGGAATAAAGGTGTCCTGAAACCCAGAGCCTTCATTAGGTGGACCACATACTTGAACGCTTTTATTCTGAAAGTATAATCACCCACCTTCCTCTTTTAGTCCCCATAAAGCAGCTTGGACTCATGCGGCTTGTCAGAGTAAACTCAGAGCTGGATGACAGGCACACGCAGCCAATAGACACGTAGACCTGTAGATTATTTATTCATGATGGCAGAGGCGGGGAGTCCATAAAGCCATTATGGATCCACTGAGTAGTGGGGACAAAGCCTTCTTAAGTTCACTCACTGCGGTGACTCTATTAATGGATCCTGCTGCCTAATGTCTACTTTGACAGTCCCAGTACTACCTCACATAGTCAGATAGCCATAACTACAGAAGGAGCAAAAATATAACTAAGTTATATAAACCCCAACACCAATAAATAACATGCATCAAAACCTGATATGTTTTTTTTTATTTAGTTACTTAGTTACTTAGTTACTTTTTAAAAACACGATTTACAACCTGAATAGGTGATAAAGCGATAGATCTTTCAGCCCAATTCTACTTTTTCTGCATAATCATCATACAAAATGTAATCAAATGGAAAAGTCTCTTTTTAAAACTTGTTTTATTAGTTTTAATCTTTTAACTTTATGCATCAAGCAAAAATTTAATTATCTGCAACATTCTCTGACTGGAAGAAATTTGTTTAACACTTAAACCTATTTTCTGCACATTCCAGCACATAAATTTTTTTTTTGTGTGTGTGTGTTTACACTCACTCTTTCAAATAGATGCAAGTAAAACACAGCAGAAAATAAATAAAGTCAAAGACTAGCGGTCCTGTTGCTCTATTTTCACCTGTAAAGCAGGAGTGAGGTAGGCGGAGGGTTACCCTGGTGCAGGTGTGCCGCGGTCAGTGGAAGAATCCGCGAGTTTCTCTGTGAGTTTCCCATTACTTCGTAGAGCACTTGGTGCTTGCTTGGAAGTTTAGGGGTTTTTTCGCTGTAAAAAGAAGTTTTCTTCCCACGCACAACGGACACTAATGTTTTTGTCACTTTTTATGGAATCAAACTCAAAGTAAGGTCAGTACTTCCACGCTTTAAACGCTGCACACTCATACTCTCTCCCGCACTTGATATATGATCCATTGTTGATCTGCACACAGCTGTTGTCACAAACATTGCACTTGCTTACGTCACTGTCATGAGACATTCTCGCAAAAAAAATCACGGTTTTAGTAACACAGTAACGCAGCGTGCTTACGCTAAAGTAACGATAATCTAATTACTGTTTTTGCAATAGTAATCCCTTACTTTACTCGTTACTTGAAAAAAGTAATCGGTTACACGTTACTGCCCATCTCTGCAACCAAGGTATGCAGAAGAGCATCCCTGAAGACACAACATGTCAAACCTTGAAGGAGATGGCTACAGAAACAGAAGACCACACTCCTCTGCTGTCAGCTGAGAACAGGAAACTGAGGCTACGGTTCCCACAGAATCAGAATACTTTATTAATCCGTTAATTTAATTATCTTTTAAAAAGCACTCTGTTTATTATTATTAAAATTAGACTGTGGTAAGATCATCATTTTATCTTGATAGCTACTTTTTTCATTTACAATCTGCTGTTTTACCCGTAATCTGAACCAAAGTGGCCTCCACATTAGAGCATCATTAGTTTCGATTATAAAGACATTTTTAATGCGCTGTGGAGGAAAAACCTTTTGTTTCTCATGTTCCATATCCACATCACTTGTGATCACAGTATGATAAGTCATCATTATTATTTTAACTGTTCTCATTATTACCCTCTGGCCTGATGGAGATGAGTGATTTTGTGATAGTATGACAGGATTCTTAATGTTTGTACATTAAAGACATTTTCCTTTTACAGCAGCTAATCCGGTTACTGTAATCAGATGTTCCTGGTTATTAAGATAATCACAAATTACATGAGGTTTCCCAGCTGTTTCGCAGAGGCTGGACTAACTGTAGGTAAATACAAAAATATTTGTGTTGGTGAGACCTCCAGTGTCACAACATGACTTCTCCACCCTGGTGTCTGTGCTCTTTGCCACCAGCAGAGTCACATCTGTGACTCGATTTACCTTCATCAATTTTGAATGAAAGAAGCTCAGCTGCTACATCAGCCATGTTTCCATAGATCTTTCTGTGTGTAGATAAAACAACAACACGCTCGCTTTCAAAAAAGGGTTCAACATTATAGCCGTCATGAAGACAGGGTTTATTGTAGGACTGCTGCACCGACTGCCTTCAGGCATGTTATTCTATTCAAGTGAGATCTCCGCAGTTAGCAGGTGGGTTGTTGAGCAGTTCCAGTCTTTATGACACATCACAATACAAAGCTAAGTAATACTAAAGTTGTTCATTTGAATTTTTGATTTAAATTTGTCTTACATAGAAAATGTTTTCTGGTAAGGTTTTTAGAGCTTCGAGTCTCTGCAACTTTCCCGAGACACTCCACCTGTGGACCGAAGGTTTGAAGGTGAAGTTGTCCAATCCCAAAGCTGGATCCAAACCATGCCAGAACAATCCTCCCACAGCACGGCAGAGTCACCGGATCCGGCCTGTGCTGTCCTCAGGAAGTACACCTCACATGCACTTGCCCGCTTGATTAGAATATAGCGAAGGATGACTCAGCTGACTGTCAGTTTTTCCACATCTGTAAAGAGCAGTGATTGTTCTACAGCATCTGAGGAAGAGCCGCCCATCTGTTTTCCCTTACATGTTCCAAGCTGGAGCGTCAAAGTCGTGAAACAAGCTGTTTCCTCATTTCTGTCCCATAGATCTACACGGCCGTGTCACATTATCCTATTGAAACAGCTTCAAACTGCTTCACCCGTCCTCTGTTACCCCAACAGTGATTCTTCTGCCACAATTCCAGCTTTTCCTCGTGACGTCTGATAGAATAATCAGACAAATGCACTGCAGTCTGAGAGTTGGTGCACTTTAAGGCCAGCATTTACATGTATGTACTGTAAACAGCTGAGCATCATGAGCAGGTGAAAGAAAACTGTGAGAAAAAATGGAAAACTACCTGCCACAATGGAGCCCTTATTTTTTTTTCTTTCCTTTGTAGCTTGCATTTGTTTTTTGTAGAGTTTAACTTTGGAGCACATCTGCCAGCCAGTCTGCCTGCATCTGCGCTGGTTTCTTCCCACAGACTCAAAACACTCATGGTGTGGATGTGACTGTGAATGGATTGAAGTGGATGACTGGTTAGCAGTGTTGGGGATTAACGGAATACATGTACCGCCGTTACGTATTTAAAATACAAAATATGAGTAACTGTATTCTGTTACAGTTACCGTTTAAAAAGGTGGTATTTAGAATACAGTTACTTTGTTGAAATAAATGGATTACACGGCGGTACTTCCCTGTTTCATATTGTGGCGGGTCAGGACTGTTTGGGTTTTGTTTGACAGCTACGTTCTGTTGTCCCAGGCAGTGTTGCCAACTCCCCAGTAAGGAAAATCGCTATTGGTTGTCCTAAAAGTCGCTAGAAGTCGCTAAATGACGTCATCACCTAATTTGTATAATTGGTCATGCTAATGTAATTGTAACCTACATTGTTGGAGAGAGAAATAACATCGTGGACGAGACATAAAGTGAGCAAAAAACGTCCTAAATGCATTTAGAATTTATTTAGAACTACAAATTAAATTTCTTTTAGCAATTATTGTTTTTTGTAATGTCACAATTCCAACCCTGCTCCTTTACCCGGGCTTGGACCGGCAACAGTGACCCGAAATAGGCACTCTGGTGGAGTTACTTTGTGTGTGTGTGTTTATAAGTAGTTTTAAACCTGATCCACAAAACAGCATAAGAGTAAAAGAAGAACTGACTGCGTTACAGCACCTGCTGCTTGTTGAGAGTAAAAGCGATATGCGCTTTTACGTCTTTTTTAGCGACTTTTTTTTTAGAAAAAAAGTCGCTAGGGGTCTGAAAACTCGCTAAATATAGCGACAAAATCGCTAATTTGGCAACACTGGTTCCAGGCGGCAGCGTTACGGTTGCCATGGTTACAGGGTGACGCTCTCTCTCTGCGTGTTTCCTGGGTGAGAGAGCGCCTGTTGTTGTTGTTGTGCTAAGCTAATAGGCAGAATGCTACAAGCATAGCCCTAAAGAATGTAGCATCATGGGCAGTGTAGTCCGTGCTGCAGGGAGACTGGACTGCCATACTCGTTATGTGTCTGTGAGCGAGGGAGGGAGAAAAAGGAAAAGTACGAGCTGTCATCGAGCAAAAACGGGAGCTGGAAGCATGTAAATATAATAATAACCACTGCAGCCAAGAAGAGAGCCTGACGAGCCCAGTTGTAAGTAAGCTATTAAGACTCGACTGTACACCGTGTTCGTGTTTTCCTCTGAAAACAATAAGTTCTGTTGGAGCAGCCTTTCAACGCCTCTCTCTGTCTCTGCTAGCAAAGTTGACCCAGACAACAAAGTAAAGCTAGTTTTCGGCTACGAGCCCGACACAGAACCCACCGTATTAGCCAGAGGTCCCTTTACTACGGTTCGGAGCCGCGGACCTTCAGTAACAGTAATAAATCACAGCAATAGTACATTCATGTAGTTGTAAACAGCATGATAATATATTAAGTAATCAAAGTATTCAGAATACGTTACTCTCATTGAGTAATGTAATGGAATACGTTACAGAATACATTTTGGGGCATGTAATCTGTAATCTGTAATGGAATACATTTTAAAAGTAACCTTCCCAACACTGCTGGTTAGATAAATTGATACTTAAGTATGATCAAAGTAACTCCACCCATGTGACGTTTACTGCTTTACAGGGACATGTTCAGGTCACATGACAGGACGGTGAAGTTGCTCTGTGATCTTTATTTATTCCTCAGAGTAGCAATTTTAGTCCACTAAATGGGTTCAAATTAAATTTCTTGGAAGCACTACTTGAACATAAAAGGGTTAGTTCACACTGACGATGTGTGTTTGGATGCATTTACAAGCTGGTGATGCAGTCCTAAGTACCTGCGCCTCAGCAGAATCCTTTCACGTACTGCATTAGAACCACAGATGTGTCAATTTTTAATTTTTTAAAGTATAAATTATCCGTCAACAAGGTTTTTTACCCACCTGCTGCTCAAGAACAGGCACTTTACTCCTGAATTATGAAGCAGCGTGTTGCGTTTATTCGTGAAGCTCGGCTCTACTGAACACGTCAAACAGAAAAACTCGGAGACGCAGCGCTGGTCGTGTTTGTCGTTAGATTTTATTGCAGCTGAGGTTTTCTTAGTGTTTACAAAACCAGAGCAGATTGCAAGCGTCCACGGGGAGTGAAGGAGGGGGGGGCGGGAGTTTCACACGAGCATCGTCACGCTGCGTCAGTTAAGGGTGCAGCCTGCAGCTTCACCCCGTTACATTCACAGTGTCGCCGCCGTCGGAGCCTCATCCAGCTGGAACGGGGACTTTTTGGATGATTATACATAAACGCTGAGGGTCGTGTACAAGCTTTAAATTTACAGTTCTGTTTCTCTAAGTTACATTCAAGACAAAAACAAGGCAACCACAGAGCGCTAAAATGAGATGCTGACTCTATGCTGTGCAGCTTTCAACCTCACCTCCAGCCTCTCTCTTCTCTCTTACAGCACCCCCCCCTCCCCTCCCCCCGGCACTCTCCCGATCTGCCCTCTCCTCAGTCTGCAGCTGTGAGCGTCGGGGAGTGTCGTAGTGCTGTTGATAAGGCAGAAACAGAGAGAGCTACTCACTCAAACCTTAAAAGGTCAAGAGCTCTGTGCATGTGTGCATTTGTGATGGGTAAGATAAGGAAGATAATGCAGCTGTATGACGGGTGAGGCGGTGGTGTGTTGGAGTCTCTAGTTTCTTACTAAAAAGGCCCGAGAAAATTCGTTTTTTAAGCTTTATATATCATAGCACAACCGTTCAACCCAGTAATATTTAAAGAACCTTGAAGCACCTCACTGGATCGAGTGTTCTCATTACGATTTATTGGAGCCAATCAGATGGCTCGCTGAGTCGTTACTGCTGTGCATGAAGCCTAGTTTGTCTGTGAATGTGTGCACAGTGTCCATCAGTCTGCTCATTGGCTTGCATTGTTGATCGTCTCGGCATGGTGGAGCTGCTCTTAATGTTGGGAGTGGGGAGGGAGACAGTGTGGCTGAGGGAAAGGTGGAGGGTGAGAGTTTGCTTGAGGGAACGCCTCGACTTGGGACTGGCGTTGCAGCTGTGGTCTCTGAGCAGCAGCAGCAGCAGCAGCAGCAGCTTTGGCCTCCCTCTTGGGAGTATTGTTGAGGATGTCCAGGCTCCGGCGACTGGAGGAAATGACATCGGCGACGAATTTGGTGCATTCGGCACAGACGTCCCGCAGTGTGCAGCCGTGAGCGTACAGGTGGGGGAACTCCTCCTCCACTGAGCGGCGGGATAAGCTGCGCAGCGACCTGCAGAGGAGGGTGGAACAGTTTTATTAGAGCAGACGTGAGGCACTCAAAGAAAGACGAATATAAAACTAAGGGAGATTTCCATAATGACTACATGGTTCTTTAACAATAATTTAACTCAGGGGTGTCCAACTCCAGGCCTCGAGGGCCGGTGTCCTGCAGGTTTTAGATCTCACCCTGGGTCAACACACCTGAATCACATGATGAGTTCATTACCAGGAGAACTTCAAGGCTGTATCCCAATTCAGGGTCTGCAGCCTTAAAGGCCGCATTTTAAGGCCGATTACGTCACAGCGACGCGACGAAGGCTGTCCCAATTCGAAGGCTGCTCGAAATGCGGCCCTCAAATGCGTCCTTCATTTCCCTGAAGTTTAAGGACGTGGCGGTGTCGACTTCGTGGCCCAACATATCCCAGAATGCATAGCGCGGCGGTGGGTGTGGATAATTTTGCCGAAAAAAAAACAGCGGATGAGGGGCGCCGAAGAGTAAACTTTAAGTAAGTACTGAATATTATGTCACTTATTTATGTGTGAATGTTTAATAACGAAGAACATTAAAACATTGCTGTTGGCCACATGTCGGCAAAGTTATGTGACATTAGTGACGTTTGTACTAACTTGGTTTTAAAGCCTTTACTTTAAAATATACGCCGTTCAATAGCTGAGCTTAATCTTACAGAGAATGATCAAAGCTCATGTAGAAACAAACAAACAAATGAACAAAAGATTTTCTCCTTCATTTCTGTCAAACAAAGCTGTATGAAACGTTTCCAGCTGTTAGTATCATGGTTGCTAGGCAACCTGGGCAGCGCAACGGAGGCTAGACCGTCCCATTTCACAAGCCTCGCACTTCCGGCCTTAGCGGTCTTTAAGTACGCGCCCCTTGAGGATCGTTGAGGCTGCGTACTTTAAGGCTGCAGACCCTGAATTGGGATACAGCCCAAGACATGTTGAGGAAGTAACTTAGCCATTTAAATCAGCTGTGATGGATCAAAGACACATCTAAAACCTGCAGGACACCGGTCCTCGAGGCCTGGAGTTGGACACCCCTGATTTAACTGCACATCCAATAAGCACTCAGGGCCATCCCTCACACCCCCAAAACCCAAAACAAAAATGTTTTAGTTCAAAAGCCATAAATAACTGATGGCTGACCCCCCCCCCCCCCCTCCCTTATGACTTACAAAAATAAAATGTTGTTTCTTTTTTAAATATTTAATAAATCACACATGTTGTGGAAAAGCTACGGTACTACTTTAAGTTTTTCTTCTTCAGAAAAAGCCACTAATTTATTTCTCTTTTTATTTCTCTATTTATTGGCAGCACTTTTAAAACCAAACTGAAAACAATGACTGCTCAGCAGAGACACATCAGCTGAACATCTGGAAAGATGGAGCTACACTCGATCTTTCCAAGCTTATCCAAAGTGGCTGAAATATAAACACAGACATGCAGCAGCGCTGGGGCATCACAGTCACTAACGAGGAGATTAAGGTCAGCTTCTCTGATTGAAAAAAACAAAAACAAAAACAACTCGCTGTTACAAAACTCTGTGTGTTTCTGTGCACGGAGCCGCGTGGTGACAGGTGTTAGAGAGCGGATCAGCACAGCACCACGCCAGTGGCCCATTTCTCTCGTCAGCTCGCTGTTTGGCTCTCTCTGTCCACTCTCTCTTCCACTTCTGTCTTCACAGGGCCAAAAGCAGCGAGGATTTTGATGACAGCTGGGTAATTATTACATAATGGCTGCTTAGAGGCCCTGGAAGAGGCACTGCACTGATTACATAACTAAAGAGAGAGAGAGCGAGGGGGAGGTAGGTGGAAGTTGGTGATTGGATTGAGTAGGCAATCTGCGATTGGTTGAGGTAAGCACAGAGGCTGGTGCTGCTTAGGCTCCAGAAGGTTAGCAGTCATTGGCTCGAGTTAGAGGCAGACTTAAATAGATTTGACCTGTTTTTCCGTCTAGGTGTCCACTGTCTCGGGATTGAACCTGAGCAGTGAGCGGATGACAACACTGTGGGGAAACTGGTGTGTTGGAGTCCAAATGTCAGGGTAGCCTCAGGTTTGGAAACAAAAAGGTGTGCAGCTCAGAAGGTAGTATTTAACCTAGCTTAGCTACGCCAGGTGTTTCATATTTGCTACATGGGTTTTTGAGACCCATGTATCTGTCTGTGCAATAAGTTGTACCAAAATGCCAGAAGTAGCAGATATGATACAAATTAAACCTCAGATATGCAAATTAATATTTAATTTATTTTTTAAAAATTTGAATTTTGGGGCAATTGTTTCAGGGTCCAGGCCTTACAGGGATTAAACCTTTGAACTTCCTTATCAGCTTGGCTGTAAACATGTTAAAGAGGACCTATTCTACTCCTTTAGTATTCTATGTAGCACTGCATTATTCACATTTAAAAATAAAACAAAACCTGAAACACATTTTTCTCTTCTGCCAGCTCCTCATTTGAATCGGGGCTTCCTTTCCTTTCTTTCCTGAAGCCTGCAGAGGGGCAGCAGGCATTGCCTGGGACAGTGGGAGCCTTGAAGTTCCAATTCTAAGTTAATGTTATCAGAAAATGGCAACCAGAGTTATTATAGTTTTGAATTTTCTCATTAGTTTTTATTTTTATTTAGAATTTTTGTTTTAAGTTCAGTTTATCTGCCACAGCAGATTTTCTTGTTTCAGTTAGTTTTAGTCTTTTTAATTATACGTGTACAGAGGGCAAATCAGTGCAGGTATCACAATCAAAACAAAGAGCATATTTATAATATATATAATCATGTATAGACATCCAGAGTCTATATTAACACATCCATCATCAGACAGATACTAAAACATTTCCTTGGTATATTTTTTATTTTATTTTAGTCAGTTTTCAAAGTTAACAAAATAAAACAAACTGGAATCATCTTGTTAAGTCTAGTTTTTATTTTTTATTTTGGTTTTTTTCACATCCAGTTTTAGCTTTTGGTTTATTTTTTGTTTACTAAAATCATCTTGATGCTACTTTTTGAAATGAAAGATGTGGAAGGCTGTGACAGCTGCAAACATCTGCGACAGCTGCAAACATCTGCGACAGCTGCAAACATTTGAACATCTGCAGCAGCTGCAAACATCTGCAGCATATTTTAGTTGCTTTCTAAAACACAAAAGTGTTTGAAGAGAATTAAGCCCCTGTGCTAACAAAGGAGAAACAGTGACTCGCTATTTTGAGTTAAGTTCCTGAGAGGTTCCTGTTGTTCTTCTCCCCACATGGTGTGGCTGTCAGCGGGTCTGTCTGAACTGCCATTCCAAAATAAATAAATAAATAAATAAATAGATAAATAAAAGAGCAGATCAGGTCACTGCCAGTGAAAGGTGCCAGACACCAAAGATGTGAGATCGACATCTAGGGACATTTTAGAGAGTTTGATGTTAGAAAAATGAAGCTTTTAATTAAAAAAGGCCATCTCTGGCAGAGATCGAGGTGGTGTGTGCCCCTGCCAGGGCTCTGCTGCTTGGCTATCATAGCCGTTCCCAAATGCCCCTCTCATGTAGATTTTAGGGGATAGTGGTTGTCGACGGTGCAAACTGCACCCCTTTTTAAGAGCTCTGCAACAGGCACAGCCTCCATAGGAAACTCATCAGCTAGATTTGGAAAGGAAGGTATGTTAGGTATGCTTTTCACATTTCTTTTGATCTTTCTCCTGGTCCTCAGTGCATACTTCAGAAGAAAACTGTCGTTTTATTTTCAGCCAGCTTTATAATCTTCTCTACAATAAACAGACTCAGCTATTGAAGACAAACACAGACTCACTTGTAGACTTGGCTTTTTTGTCCATGGCTCTTTGGAGTGCTGTGAAAGCCCACAGTGTACACAGGAATGTGGGCCATCTTCTTTGAGGGTATCTTCATCTGGAGCACAGAAGAGGCAGACCAAGAGGAAAAACAATCAGGCAGAGGAAAGAGAACCGAGAGAGCCTGTGGTGGGAGGCACTGCAGAGGACTTTCACATCACAAGTATTTCTAGCCTCTACGACAAAAGAGATTCAAAACACGCGAACATCAAGGCCACGAGCCGTACAGTCACAGAGCAACAATAAGCAAATGCACATATTTTAATAAAAACTAACCACAACTAACCCAACACACACAAATTAGCCACAGCACACAAATCACACAAAATCCAAACCTACAGAGCACAGAACCACACATCCAACACGGCCCGGGACTGAGGCAACAAATCAAAACCAGCAAAAGAACAAAAGAAGAAGTGACGTCAATAGAAATGACAACCAGGCTCAAATAATGCGTTAATAAGCACTAAAATATGTCATTTAACCCCTTTCTGCAGCAGCCTCTTTCTTTCTCTTTTTACATGTAAAAGCTCCACATAGCTTTACTTAACAGGTCAACCTGAAGCATAAATGACTTCATATGTTTATTCTCATTAAAATGTAGCGCTTTAAATACAACTTCTTTGTTGTAACAATGCTTCTTGGCAATGCTTATTTCCCCTTAAATGGCCTTTTCATCCTCTCCACTCCCCTATCAGAGGTAGCCTCTGATGAACCGGCTCTGTAGAGCATAGAGTCCCAGACATCATAGACGTTGCAGAATCTCATCTAGATATCTCTCTGAACTGAGATCGCCTGCAGTGATGACAAGCCTTGTATTTCCAGTGAGGGAGATACTACCCCACAGCATTACGCTGCCTCCATTAAAAGCTGTTACTCTATCAGTCCACTCCACACTCTGATGATCCAGTGGCCGTAGGCAGAGTCTGAACTCAATGCTGAACTAATCAGGCGCCAGTCAGACATCTGACGGTCTCCAGAAGCTCAAAACAAGAGCTAATGGCAGAATAAGCAGTTTGGCATTGGCAGAGAAGATTTAGCAAGTTTCTCATAGGTCCAACCCACATACTCTACTCTGCTACTCGACCTACAATCGTGTTTCCAACAGTTTTTTGTTGTTTTTTTTTGTTTCACACATGGTACAGCCGTAATTCATTTCCCATACACAACCTTCCTTTCAATTAAAGTAAAACTGTTTCCATGCATGAAAAGGAGCAGGAAGAAGAATAAATTCTTATTGACACCTGCCCCCTATCTGTGATAATACAAGTAGGCACTTACAACCAAAATTACACTCTGACAATATTCTGTACATAACAAAACAAAACAAAACAAACAGAACAATATACTCAACAATGAGCAATACCACTAAATCTCAAACTAAAAGGATCGTTTTTCTAGAACTAAATTCTATTATTTTCAACTTCTACATATCGGTTCATCATTTTATTCTTATAGCAGATTTTAAATTGAGAAACATTTGTACAACACTTAAGATGATCGCTGAGAGAATTCCAGTTTCTTATGCCTGTGACTGTTGGACACATTTGCCTTTGTGTGGTTCGAGCAAACCGGTGCTTAAAATAAAACTTCCTTCTGCCGTCCCCATTTTCTGAACACAATACAAATAAACTTTGTAACTTAAGAGGTAGTGTTTTATTTTTTGCCCTAAACATAATAGTTAAAGTCTGTAATTTCACTATGTCTTCTAGTTTTAATAATTTTGATTTTATAAACAAACTATTAGTGTGTTCTCTATATTTAACATTATGCATAATTCGAATCGCTCTCTTCTGTAATAAATATAATGGTTTGATATTAGTCACATATGTATTCCCCCATACTTCAACACAATAACTCAGATAGGGTAGAAACAATGAAAAATATTATATTCTCAGTGTCTTGTAATCTAATATATATCTTACATTACCCAAGACATAAATACTTTTAGCCAACTTTTTTTTAACATGTTCAATGTGTGATTTCCATGTTAACTTGTCATCCACTATTACACCCAGAAAACGGAATTCTGTCACTCTTTCAATTATTACTCCCTCTATAGATAATACTATCTCTTCCTCCTTTACACGGTTTCCGAATATCATAAACTTTGTTTTTTCCAAATTCAGCGATAGCTCATTTACATCAAACCATTTTTTAATGTTTTTCATTTCAATAACCATAATTTTAGCCAATTCTTTCAAGTTTTCTCCGGAACAATAAAGATTTTAAGACTTAAGACATAAGATTTGCCAAGAAGAAGAAGCATACAACCAAGAGTGTAATCGACCAAACTAACATTGCCTTTCTTTTTGTGTTTATATGAAAAAAAAATTACAACAAATTTTATTATGAATAATGGTGACACTCACTGCACTGTCTGTGAGTGCAGAAGCTCCACCCACTCCGTGCCAAAACCTTCTGTTTATGAGGAGCAGCCAATAAGAAGAAAGTTGACTAAAACGGCTTTAAAGGGAGTCCAGATGCCAGAGTCCTCACACCAGAGTGATGCAGAGAGCGGTTAAATCTATATCTATTACACTGTTTTATATTAAAAATAAAATCTGTTTTTTATTTTTTGTAGAAATATTTTTTAACTTAACAATTCACAGTGTGTAAGAATGACAGTTCAGATGTGAAAAAGTTGAACTTTATATACTTTAATTAAAAACACCTGGTATCAAATGACATAACGTGTATGAACAGAAAAATTAAAAACTCTACAGCAGTAACAGTAATGACATGAAAAGCGAGGCTAAAAAGGCTGAGTACAAAGTCATACACAGCTGAATAAAAACAGAGCCAAGAGAAAAGATTTGAAAGTTAGAAAGTTACCTTTGCACTGCAGGAGCTGCAGACAGATCTGGGAGAAAAAGAAAAGATTTTACTACTACAGCACACATGTCTGCACACTTTCCTACAGCACACATGTCTGCACACTTTCCTACTACTTAAGCGGGAACAGGCCGCTCTGATGGCTATAAACCCCCCACCCCGGTAAGACCTGTTCTCATGCTACTTGTTCTAATAATCCCTAATTGTAGCATTTGGAGGTGTAGCACAGTCACAGCACGGTCCCTGGTTCCAATCTCTTGCATGAAAACCTTTGAATTCAGTAGTGATTAGTGGGAGCATAAATGTGAAGGGTACAGAAAAAAGTCAGTGGTCTCCATCATGGCAGGAAGCAGGAACTGGGAGAGTAGAGAAGAATGAATGCAAGAATGAGCAGATGATAAGCAGCTCCAGAGCGCTCTGGACCTCAGGCTGGGACAAAGCTTCATGTTCTGACAGGACAACCATTCTAAACACACAGCCAAGACAAAGAAGTTGCCTCAAGGCCGCTATGTGAATGTCCTTGAGTGACCTGGTCAGAGCCCAGGCTTGAAGCCAATTGAACATCGTTGGCGAGATCTGAAAAAGACCGCGCACCGACGTGCCCCATCCAGCCTGATGGAGCACGAGAGGCTCTGCAAAGCAGAATGTTAGAAACTGCCCACATATACGTGTGCTAAGCGTGTAACTGAGTACCGCAAAGGCTGAATGCTTATGCACATGTTATATTTTGTTTTTTTATTTTCATACATCACAGCAAACTTTGTTCACTTTCTCTTTATGAGATATTGTGAGTAGATTTCTGAGGTAAAAAATGAATCGCATTTTGGAATAAGCCTGTAATTTGACAAAATGCGGAACAAGTGAAGTGCCGTGAATACTTTCCGCATGGACTGTAAATATGCCCGGGTATTGATTTGTGGAGACTCGTGTTTCAGCTGCAACCTTGGAACAAACGTTTAAACGTCAACAAGAGAATGAAAGACTTCCTTCATACCTTTTGCACAGTAAGCAGGTAGATGGCCACGAGAAGAGGGGGAACTTCACTCTGCAGCAGCAGCAAACCTGAGAACACACACTCACAGTCAGTGAATCCCGTTAGTGTTGACAGCACAAAGAAACACTGCACTGAGAGAAGTTCTGCACTGTTACCTTCCCCCGCTTCAGGTTATTGTACAGCTCTTTGCTCTGGAGATACTTTTCCATCTCCGCTTTGACCAGTACTCGCCGCACGTTGATGACCTCGTCCACGGTTAAGGCGAGGCTCTCAACAGGGTGGCTGAACTCCTCCTGAACACAACCGAGAGCAGTTAAAGAGAGGAAACCCATCAGTCTGAGCTCCTGTCCACGGTTTATTTTAAAGAAAAAGCTAAAGATAAGAGATTACAGAGGAAAACTAAAACCAAAATGTTATCACCTGCAGTTTTATGCTTGTGTGAAACAGTCAAAGAAAAGTTTAATCACCTGAACACAAGTCTTTTCATACACATGAAAGACTTGTGTTCAAAAGATTAACTAAACCTTGCAGGAAATTGCCAGAAATGTAACATTTCAACTAGGGATGCGACGATACCAATTTTTTCAAACCGATACGATACCGATACTTGGATCTGAGTAGTTGCCGATACAGAGTACAAATCCGATACTTCTACCACACACACACACACAAATGCAATGAATTGGAAGACAGGTTTTATTTTATTCTCTGCCGATAATAAATAATATCTTAATAAAAATGACCACAAAAAAATTTCTAGTGAAAAATAAGCACTTCTGTTAAATTATTGCAGAGTCTCCACATTGTAATTTAACAGAATATCACTGAACTATTGGCACTGTCTCTAGGGGATGTCCCCCTAGTGGCCAATCTAAAAAACTACAACAAAAATGACAAGCCACCCTCTGATTTATGAAATAAGCTAGTATCGGTTCATGGTATCGGTTAACTTTTACGAGTATGAGTACACGCACATTTTACAGTATCGGCCCCGATACCCGATACCAGTATCGGTGCATCCCTAATTTCAACACAAGAGTATGTACTACTCCTTTTACAAAACTGAACTATCTGCCAGTCTCATGTCCTCCTGCACAGTTTCGCACCTGAGCCTCCAACTTCCCTTTCTACTGCACGGATACATGTTGTGCATATCTGTGAAGTACGGAGCCCCGCAGGGGACATGGGAGAAAAAAAAATTAAGAGATCTCGCAAAAGTTTTGCGAGATCTCGCAAAACAAACTCGGATCTCGCAAAACTTTTGCAAGATCTCGCAAAACAAACTCGGATCTCGCAAAACTTTTGCAAGATCTCGCAAAACAAACTCGGGATCTCGCAAAACTTTTGCGAGATCTCGCAAACGTTTTAGCCGCATTCTTCGGACGCTGGCTCGAAGCCGACCGGGAGGTCGAGGCACGATGTGCCGGGAAAGCGGTGTTCCTCCCGGCTGTAGTAGGTCTTGACCTCCCGATAGCTCGAAGCTAACGGGAGGTCTCGACCTCCCGTTAGCTTCAAGCTAATGGGAAGAATGCGGCTAAAACTTTTGCAAGATCTCGCAAAACAAACTCGGATCTCGCAAAACTTTTGCAAGATCTCGCAAAAGTTTTAGCCGCATTCTTCCCATTAGCTTGAAGCTAACGGGAGGTCGAGACCTCCCGTTGGCTTCGAGCTATCGGGAGGTCAAGACCTACTACAGCCGGGAGGAACACCGCTTTCCCGGAACATCGTGCCTCGACCTCCCGGTCGGCTTCGAGCCAGCGTCCGAAGAATGCGGCTAAAACGTTTGCGAGATCTCGCAAACGTTTTGCGAGATCCCGAGTTTGTTTTGCGAGATCTTGCAAAAGTTTTGCGAGATCCGAGTTTGTTTTGCGAGATCTTGCAAAAGTTTTGCGAGATCCGAGTTTGTTTTGCGAGATCTTGCAAAAGTTTTGCGAGATCCGAGTTTGTTTTGCGAGATCTTGCAAAAGTTTTGCGAGATCCGAGTTTGTTTTGCGAGATCTCGCAAAACAAACTCGGGATCTCGCAAAACAAACTCGGGATCTCGCAAAACTTTTGCGAGATCTCGCAAAACAAACTCGGGATCTCACAAAACTTTTGTGAGATCTCGCAAACATTTTAGCCGCATTCTTCGGACGCTGGCTCGAAGCCGACCGGGAGGTCGAGGCACGATGTGCCGGGAAAGCGGTGTTCCTCCCGGCTGTAGTAGGTCTCGACATCCCGATAGCTCGAAGCTAACGGGAGGTCTCGACCTCCCGTTAGCTTCTAGCTAATGGGAAGAATGCGGCTAAAACTTTTGCGAGATCTCGCAAAAGTTTTGCGAGATCCCGAGTTTGTTTTGCGAGATCTCGCGAAAGTTTTGCGAGATCCCGAGTTTGTTTTGCGAGATCTCGCAAAAGTCCGTCTTAATTTTTTTTTTCTCCCATGTCCCCTGCGGGGCTCCGTAGTGAAGGGAGCAGTGCACGCCCATGCAAAGGTTTTTTGGGGCGGGCATTTTTCTGCACGGATTAGCCTTCATTTGAAAAATTATATGGCAACTTTCAAAATAAAGTAATTGCTGTTGATTTAGATCAATATTATCAATACTGCAGCACTTTATACAGTAAAAAAATGGAGATATAACCCCACCAATCTAAGCTCAGTAACAGATAAAATTGGCTTGACAGGATGAATATTTCTGCAGTGATGTCACATGAAGCCGAGGACCATCTTCTGCCTCTGCAGTGTTTTCATCTCACCATCCACTGGTGCTCGTCTCCAGCTCTGGACTCGAACGCGGTCTCGGATCCCTCTGTAGTCTCGTCGACCGAGCTCAGAGACAGGCGGGCCGGAGAGGGCGGCACCCAGCCGTGAACCGGGAAGGAGGCTGGCACGTGGACATGAATGAAAAGTGAATGAGACAGAGAGGGAATAATGAGCTGAGGACAGTAGAAAGTGAATGAGAGAACACCACGAGTCGCGGTCTGAAGAATCCATGAATTACACATCAGCCTCTTTCATTCAGGCCCGGCTCGGATCTCGGGCCTTCAGAGAGTTTGTCGATCCGACTGGAACGCCGTCATCTATTATTAATCTGATTTCAGTGGAGTGATTGGCCCATGCTGCTACATCTGTAACTCAGATCACGGTGAGAGGTCTGCTCTTAACACAGCAGACCTCACACAGTTTAAACTGGGTGCCTCTTCGATCCTGCAAATGGAAGGTGTCAATTCGTCTCTAATGGAAAGTAAACAGGGCAATGGGAGGGCTGGAACAGGCCAGTAAACATGATCAGCGCATAGAATTTGGATCAGCTGCCGATGACAGCCGGCTTATAGGCTTACCTCCTCTCACTGGCACACTTGAGGCCGGAGAGTCCTCTATTGGCAGAGCTGTGCACTGCAAACTAAAAATCCTGCTATCGTCCAGCTGAGTGTAACATTTATGGCACATAAGCTCTGTGGATGGCTTTGCAGAGTGGATTAAAGTCAGGATCGTTTTTCAAACAATTACCTCTGGATATGGACACCGAGGCTGCTAATGCACGAATCATGGCTATCAAACACATAACATCCTTCCCGGGGCTTTCATGCAGCACACAATTCAAAGCCATTAGCTTCTACCCTCCTTCACCCAATCACTTGATTTGATTACAATCCATAACCAGTCTCTGAGCCGTTCCACGGCCGACGTGAATCCAAGTCAAGGCTGCGGCGAACTGACACAGCTGTTCTGTGAGGTAACGGTGGTTCAGCGAGGTTGGAGATTGGAAGCAGTGGTGACATAATGTCTCCCAAACCATTAAATCATTTCATTACCCCGAGGGTTGGGAATCGAATAAACATTTCTTCCTAGAGTTTTGGTTTTGTAGCCGTAACGGTAATTAGTAGATGCTGAGTTTTGTCATGACTGCTTACTGCTTCTTTCCTTCCAGGCCTCGAGGCAGAAGAGGTGGAAACTTCAGTATCCCCTGCACTCAGTTTGTTGGGTCTGATGTCTGCTCGGAGGCGTTCTTCATTCAAATACAGCGATGAAGAGAAAGCCATCAGGAGGCTCATCAACACACATCTCTTTGCGGCTCTTCATATGTCTGTGAATGTACAGACAGCTATTACTGTCTGTACATTCACATTAAAAGAAACATTAAAAATGTCCAAGTTTTAAACTTTTTTAATGATAGAAGGTGATCAAGGGAGGTTTGTGGTTTTGGCTTGGTTTGTCCTTCTGAATTCACACATCTATTACAGACCAGGGTCTCGGGGTCTTTTATAAAGACAAACTTGATGCAAGTTTAACAGGAATCCAATTCTGGCTTCCTGTTAAATCCAGAATTGAATTCAAAATCCTGCTCCTCACATACAAGGTCTTAAATAATCAGGCCCCATCTTATCTTAATGACCTTGTAGTACCATATCACCCTATTAGAGCACTTTGCTCTTGCTCTGCAGGCCTACTTGTTGTTCCTAGAGTATTTAAAAGTAGAATGGGAGGCAGAGCCTTCAGTTTTCAGGCCCCTCTTCTGTGGAACCAGCTTCCAGTTTGGATTCAGGAGACAGACACTATCTCTACTTTTAAGATTAGGCTTAAAACTTTCCTTTTTGCTAAAGCATATAGTTAGGGCTGGACCAGGTGACCCTGAATCCTCCCTTAGTTATGCTGCAATAGACGTAGGCTGCCGGGGGATTCCCATGATGCATTGAGTTTTTCCATTCCAGTCACCTTTCTCACTCACTATGTATTAACAGACCTCTCTGCATTGAATCATATCAGTTATTAATCTCTGTCTCTCTTCCACAGCATGTCTTTTATCCTGTTTTTCTTCTCTCACCCCAACCGGTCGCAGCAGATGGCCCCGCCCCTCCCTGAGCCTGGTTCTGCCGGAGGTTTCTTCCTGTTAAAAGGGAGTTTTTCCTTCCCACTGTCGCCAAAGTGCTTGCTCATAGGGGGTCATATGATTGTTGGGTTTTTCTCTGTATCTATGAAGCGCCTTGAGGCGACTTTTGTTGTGATTTGGCGCTATATAAATAAAATTTAATTGAATTGAATAGTACAGTACAACAAATCTGACCCATGCACAGAGACGTTTGAAACCTGCTGACACAGATGTCGAGGCGGTGAATCCAACTAAACTATAATAATTGAATACAAGCTATCAATATATCCGATACCATCTGATACATTTATATTAACTTCAGACAACACACGTCCTCCCACGGTGTGAAGTAGAGACTTAGGAGGTCAGACTCTACGGTGACCAACAGCAGTAGAGCCCATGTATAAATTAACGTGTGTATACAGATACGTTAGGCAGGCCTGATATATCTCAGGTTTCAACCACGCTGTGCAATGCGCTAAACTCTGTCGTGCTTGTTAACCGCTTAACTACGCAAAATTACATCTTATTTTGTACTGCTTCACTCATATTTCTTGTATGGTGTACACGTTCCCTATTGTTGAATATAGTATTATTGTTATAATACAGAGAGGTGAGCCAGATATTGAGCAGACAAAGCCACATTGAGTTTCCAGGGCTGAAAAACTCTTTCAGATTTGTGTCACGATTAAGGTTTTGGTCAGAACTTTTTTTCCGAGCATCAATATCATGGGATTTGTTGTCTTTTTCAACAGCAGGACTGCACAGATTTCATGCCTGTGACGAAGAGTAACAGAAACAAACAATGCTTCCTTGGACGCATTCTGTTTCCTGATGATTCACTGCAGAAAAATGTTTTCAGTTTGAGAATTTCATATAGTATAACCTGTTTTGATGAGCCACCTATCCCACATGATGACATTAAATTAGGGATGCAACGATACCAATTTTTTTCAAACCGATACGATACGGATACTTGGATCTGAGTACTTGCCGATACAGAGTACAAAAACCGATACTTCTACCACACACACACACACACACACACAAATGCAGACAAGTTTTATTTTATTCTCTGCCGATAAAAAATAAAATCTTAATAAAAATGACCACAAAAAAATTTCAAGTAAAAAATAAGCACTTCTGTTAAATTATTGCGGAGTCTCCACATTGTAATTTAACAAAATATCACTGAACTATTGGCACTGTCTCGAGCTTTCAGAATAATAAATAAACACTTCTGTTTATTTATTATATTTCATATCGCAGCTCGAGTCTGCTGAGAAGACGGTGCAATCCTATGTTTTCCATGACCGGCATTGGCTGGTCATCCAGAGAAATAAAATGAGTCAGAGCCTCTGTTATTTTAACTGCCCGTGGATTTTCTCTTGACATTTTTCTTCGCTTTTCCAAAACCTGAGTTAAAGTTGGCTGTTCCGGTCCACACTGCTGACATTTTGTTTAGCCTAGCTACAGCAGCCTCCAGTTTCTCTTCTTTTATCTGGAGCTGCCAGTCTGACTCATCTAACCCTGTGCCTGTTTAGCGCGGGATGTCCCCCTAGTGGCCAATCTAAAAAACTACAACAGAAATGACAAGCCACCCTCTGATTAATGAAATAAGTTGGTATCGGTTCATGGTATCGGTTAACTTTTACGAGTATGAGTACACACACATTTTACAGTATCGGCCCCGATACCCGATACCAGTATCGGTATCGGTGCATCCCTACATTAAATGTTTAGCCAATAAGAAAACAGATAAAAGATCCAGGTAACCAGTGCTTGTTGTAGTTCAAAATCCTAGATCGGCCTCGATACCCGATACCAGTATCGGTATCGGCCCCGATACCCGATACCAGTATCGGTATCGGCCCCGATACCAGTATCGGTATCGGACCCGATACCCCATACCAGTATTGGTATCGGACCCGATACCCCATACCAGTATTGGTATCGGTGCATCCCTACATTAAATGTTTAGCCAATAAGAAAACAGATAAAAGATCCAGGTAAGCAGTGCTTGTTGTAGTTCAAAATCCTAGAAGTTTAGTTGGTGATGTTTTGCTACGGATCCCACAAAAAAAGGAGCTGATCGGACAGCATGCTCTCCACATGTACTCGTGTAGCTCACAGCAGGTGAAACGATGGCAGGATTCAGGGAAGTCTGGCAGCTTGACATGTCAATACACAGAGTGCTTTTCACCTCAAGTCAAATTACCTTCACTGGTTAAATGCAAGATAACATTGCACAACTTTAAAGTATTTTAGAGTGATTTAGAATGACTCAAAGATTTTCATTTAGCTTCAGTAACAAAACTCTCTGTAGGGGACGTGACTGCCCACAGACCCACAGGACCGAGTGGAGACTGGCCATCCTCACCTGGCTCATCATCAGCACGTCACATATGCACAGTCTGAAAATAAAGCCAGTGGCAGTTCTCACACATCATTACACTTCACGTCCTCACTATGAGTAACGTAGGCTAAGTTTACAGTTAAACCAAACATGAATAAATCACATTTACAAATGATGATTTTGATCACATGATATCGTGGGTGGGTGAGTGCCAGAGGTCAATGTGATTTTAAGAACCAATCAGCGGCCTCATTTTTACGTATCAAAAGTCATGAGGTGTTTATGGTTGAATGTAGGTGTTTAGAGTGCACACATTTATTAAGGAGTATTTGCCTGAATGTTTCCACGTATCTGACTTTTGTATGCTTTTATTCTGGATACTAATTCACTCTTTTACAAATGAGACCCCAGGACTTGTCCTCTGTCACGTTTAGACACTTGCTGAAAACCAAAGGGAATATCTGATCAACCACTTCTTCTTGAAGGCTCAAATACTGGCCCTGTGTCTCCCCCTATGGGAGGAGACTTAGCATTGCAGACAGGTGAATCATCAGCCACGGCTGGATCAGAGTCTGAAGACTTTCATAACAAGGAGACTCTTAAAACAGCTTATATCGCTAGTGATTTTATTTCAAACAGGAAGCTCTAACCCCCTAAAATGAGCTGCTGCAGTGCTTGGCTGGGATTGATCCACAGACAACTTCTGAATGGTGGTGATTGTGAAGCACTGACACACTGCTCAGTGCAGGCTGAATACACAACAAGCTGTGGTCCTGCACTGAAAACCTCCTGATTACAGCTTCTTTTCAGTCCTGTGGATGAGACAGCACAACTCGTCAGGGTCTATCGTTATATGGTAACAGCTCAGTACCTGTCAACTCAGACGCACCTGTTCATTTAAAGTTTAATTTCAATTAGTGTTTTTCTAGTGTGTAACCAACATAGCTTGGAAAAAACCCCAGAGAGCACCTAGAGATATAAAGAATTACGCATTTGAGTACTAGCATAGGGGATATCCTGACCTCTGTGATGAGGAGGAGCACCGACGCTGGTTAGAGTCCTGGATCGAGGCCTGTCGACCCTCAGGTTGACCACCCCGCTCAGCTGGGCCGACTCAGAGAGCGAAGGAAGCATTTCCCCACGGAGCACAGCCAGGTCGTGCTCCGAGAAGGACCGATCTCTTTTCAGAGGAATCGGGGAGCTCTCTGTCCTCCGCAGCTCCCCGTTATCTGGAGACTCCTCCTCCTTTGGTGGAAGGGTGGCAGGTGAGGAAAGATTCGGGGTGGGAAGGAAAAGTGAGGGACCAGGGAGATGAGCAGGAAGAAAGTAAAGAGAAGTCACCAGATAATAATGATCTATCAGCTTTAATTCTCAATTTTCTTCACAGTTTAGGATGCATCTATCCTGAGCAGTGTTTTCCAGCTCTTCCTGCAGGATCCTGTGTGTTCCCAGGACAGAATAAATCCAGTACCTTGCAAAACTAAGCTAACTAATAGGTTATTTGCTGTTTTTAGGAAACTGAATTTGATATGTGGCTGGAAAACGCCAAAAAGGAAGCAGCTGACACGGAGGAACAGCAGATTCTCTCCGAAAACCTTCAAACATTCAATTTAATTATGAAGCTTTTAGTGTTCCTCAAAGCTTCTCAACCTAAAGGTCAGGACCCCATTTGGGTCCAAGCAATATACAGTCTGCGAAGTTTTATAGACGCACCACAAGAGCGGGTTATTAACTTAGTACTGGTTTACATCACCAATTCGTTAAGCTCAGATATTGCATGGGAATATGGGAGACTCCTCAGTAGCAATTCCACCTGAAATGACCTGCTTTTTCTTTCTTTGTGTTTTTTTTAAGCAGGAGGATCCCCTTTCATTCTCCTGCATTTTATCAGTTCAGTGTGACATTTAGCTTTTGAGTGAAAATGGAGGAAGTGAAAATTAGTTTTTGCCTGTCAAACAGAAATTTAACACCACTATGCAGGCCTGTCTGGGAAATTTACCCCAGAGTGGGAAGAAATTTAAGCTGTGAGGACAGCTGCACCCTAAAGTTTGACAACAGGTTACTAAAAACACGATTTTTAAATATACTTAAGGAGATTTAATAACATAATGTTGCTCTCTGAATCTGAGTATTAATTACAGACCATAAGAGAGCTTGCCAGGATTGGGTCCAGTTTTGTGGGATTAAATAAGCATTCTGATATTAATGTCTGAGCTGACACACCTTATATACACACACTTGATAAATTAAAGCAAAATCCTACAATGCCATAAGTCTATGGAAGTCTTAAAGAGGGAAAACTACTATTACAAAACATATTCTGATAGTTGGTGCTTTGATTAGGTTAGGATCTCGTGTGCTTGTACCCTGTGGGCGTCAGTGGTCTCTTCCACTTTCATCAGGACAAAATATTTAATTATAGGATGATGGAATGTATTGATGTAATTGGATGGAAGTGTCATGTGGACATTTCTGCTCTCAGGTTTTAAAGCCAAACAAGCATGATACTTTAGGAAAACAATGCCACAAAAATGCGTTTATATAGGTATTGCAAACTAGAGCTCACTGCTAAAGGAGGAGCTCTAAACACAACTGCTTAAATAGACAGTAAATGGGATGTGTGGCACTGGCAGATCGTGTGGACACTTGTGAGTCTTCCCTCTAAGGGCAGGGTGCTCAAACTGCAGTCAGGGGGCTGGTGGAGGCCCTTTGTTCTGAATTTCTGTTCAGGTTCTACTCCTCTTATTTAGCGATCACAGTGGACTTGACCTTTTTTAACAATAACAAATACAGCTGGTGTCCGGTTTTGTCTTGTTTAAGAGATGGTGTTTCCTTTGTCAACTGTGTCTGCTCAGCTGTGATGCTACGCTTCTACATCTGCTGCAGACAGTGCTGGGGCGCCCTCTGGTGGACATGCATAAATAAATCCAATGTGTCAGGATGTCAGATAAAATAATACCAAAAATATCTGTAATGGGACAATATCATGGCACGGTAAATGGAGTGGTTCTTGTGTAACTCTTTTCTTCTCTGCCTGAGCACGCTATACAACATACCACATTCACCCATTCACACAAGCATGTTTCTCTGCATTCAAGTGCTTTCTAGCCAACATTCACACTCCGATGGATGCACCAGAGAGCAACTTTGACTAATATCTTGCCCAAGGATACTTTGGCATGCCGACTCAAGTAGATTGGACTACCAACCTTCTGATTAGCAGATGCCCTGCACTACTGCCTAAGCTACATCCACCTTAGCCTTCCTATAGATCATGCAGACTATAGAGCAGGCAGTAACCTTTACTGTCAAATTACTTGCCATTAAAAAAACATCCAGACCAAAAAACACAATTTGCATGGAGCCACAAAACACATTTTCATAAATTAGGCTGACAACATTAGTGTCACCAGTGTGTGAATGTGTGTGTGAATGGGGTCCTTAGGGACTAGTAAAGCGCTATACAAATACAGGCCATTTACCATTTAACATTATAAACAGGTGTCAACCACTACAACATATAAATACAACAATAAATAACCCACTACAGACTATGGGCTATAATTATGATTGTTTGCTATTTTTACTTTGAATTTTCACTACAGTAACATCATTATTTTTGCTGCATCTAAGAAAATGTAGAAGTAAAAAAAAAAAAAAAGAAACATTCATTTGTCAGAGCCACAGGGAGAAACTGGAAATGAGCAAAATAGCTGCATGAACCTCTGGAGGCCCCCCTCTGAAGCACATCCTGTAGTTTTAAATTAGAATCCTATCCGGTCGTTAAGTGATGATGACGTGACGAAACCTACTTCTGGGCCTAAAGTAGTCTGCGTTTAATATGGCTTTTGTGTTGTTAACATGTTTAACATTTTGTATTTTCTTCTATTTAATCTCAAAAAGCTCCTAAAACAGTCAGTGATCACTGTTGACCTCCCTCGGCTTTTATTACCGCTAATCATTTATTTAAGCTCAGTTTTTAAAACCTTAGGATGTAACTACAGCCCAGCCCATGCAGCAGTATATGAATGACTAACCTCGTATTGTGGATGGATTATCTCAGTTGTTCTCCTGGCTGAAGTTTGGTCCTTTTACAGCATCCTGTGATGCGATTACATTTGTTCCTGACCACCGAGAACACTCACGTTAACTTTTATCGAGTGGAAAAAAAAGTTAGCTTGTTTATATTATGCTAACATAGCTGTGTCGCTAGCGGTCACGTAGCACATCATTATATAGCAGCTAGCCAAACTTCAGTAACCCTACAAACGTCACTGCTGTTTAGTTTTCTGTCTTCATTTATGTTGGAAGTGATAACAGAGCTGTACGTTTGAATTTGTTTCCAAAACCCCGCAGTCAGGACATGCTATATTGTATTTAGATAGAAGCTAGCGAGCTAACTTCCTGCTAACTTCTAACTCCGTTAAATGTCATAAATTCTGTTTTCATGGATGCCTGGATGTTAAACTCAATTGTTACACCTGGTAGAGCAGAACGCTGATCATTTTATTAAAGATGAAAGACTTTAGACAGTTTTTCAACTCTCAGTAATGCCATAGTGATCGTTTGATATATGGACCTGCAGCAGAGTTTAGGCCCAGACACGGCTAGTGACGTCAGACTTAACGACCGGATTTGGACAAAAAGTCAAATTTCCAGGAATCCTAGAATCCCGGGCTAATGTTAATCCCATCCAAATTGACTCATTTTCATGGTTAATTCAAACAGAGTAACATTGAAAACATCACCCCCTGTGGAAATGTTTGCACAGCTTAAACTATAATCCACTTTAAATTAGTTTGGAACAGCTGAGATATTACAGTAAGTAGTTGCTGTCTGCAGTGCCTTACAGGATGGCCACAGACGAGGTTTAAAATGCTTGAGAGACTCGTTAAACCGTCACAGATGTACTTGGTGCAAGGAAAGAAGCAGGAGAGAGATTATGACATATACCCAATGCCACATTTCCTAACCAAAAACTTGCAGCACGTAGCAGTGGTATAATATGAAATGTGAAAGCAAGGTGAAAATGAAAGAAAGCACTGAGGAGGCAGACTGTAAACATGTCATTCCCTCTGGATTAAGCAGCAGTCAGTTTTGACCTGCAGATATCTCCCCCCATGCACTTGTGAGGATATTTTTTAAAGTGCTGAAGCGTAGGGGAGCTTTAATGTTTGATGTAACACAGCAAGAGCAAGAAGAGAGAAAGAAAGAATTTCCCAAGTTGCTGAGTCTTTGTGCAAAAGAGAAAGCAATTCTTCCCAGTCACTGTTTCATTTTCCTCCTCAGAGAAGAATCTTAACCCACTTAGATTGGGAAACAGCGCATGTGCTGCTGTTAAAAACAACACTGAGCCCACAGAGAAGAAACTCCCAGAGTTTCCTTTCCTATTCCCCTTCAAGATCACAGAGTTCCAGCTCACCTCTGATATGTTCATCTCCTCCATCTCGGCCAGGGTTGGGGCCTTGAGCAGGATGCGAGGACGGGATGGTGGCCGGGGTCCGGGCTCCGACACGGATAGGTCGATGCATGAAGTGGATTTGACATTGCAGGGACACGTCTGAGCCAGACAGGGCAGAGAGCCAAATGCTGAGGGAAGAGAAACCAGAAACCAGAAAATCTCAGGTGTGCTGAGATCAGAAGGGAGTAATCAGACGCACCCTGTGTACCACTTTGGAGTCAGTGCAATGAAGCAGCTCTGCCTTATTCCATAAGTTGCACAAAGGTTCTGTTCACAGTTTTGTTCATATTGTCAGAAAGGGTTAATATTCATAGGCAATGATGGTGTACATGACTGTGATACATTTAAAAGTGTTACTGATATTTTCTCCTCATCCTACTATGCTGCATATGGTGGGAAATTCCGGATGTGTTGTGCGTGTTTGCAATAACGTAAAAACTACCTACACACAGGTAGTCTATCACGAACTTCCAAGAACAGCAAATTCTTGGTGAGGACTCAGTGAAAAGCTCCAGGCCAGAGCAAAGCCCCGGCACCAAACTCATAATTTTGACAGTCCCCTTCTGAGCCAATTCTGAAATTGCTCTTCCTTGATTCAAAATACAAAAAACCCCCAAAAAAACAACAAAATTTAAAAAAAAAAAAACAGCCAGTGGTTACAAACAATGACATGAGACGTGCTGTTCTGATGTAATATTATGGCTCAATTTGCCCTAAACCACCTGCCACAAACCTCAGTGAATCATGTTAAATGTGATTAATTTAAATTTTAGCCCTATCCAAATTTATTCACACTGAAATTCCTACAAATACACTATATGGACCTCACCTCTTAATCTTTAAATTCAGGTGTTTTCAGCCTTATTGGCACAGGCATATAAGATCAAACACCTCACCTGCAGTCTGCCTTTGAAAACCATTTGTGAAAGAATGGGTTATTATAAAGAGTTCACTGAATACTATAACAGCACGTCACACTTGCAACAGATTTATTCCCTCATAGATACCTCCTGTTAGGGCTGCTCGATTATGGCAAAAATGATAATCACGATTATTTTCACTGAAATTGAGATCTCGATTATTTGACGATATTTATTTAACAATAACAATGTGTTGAATAATGACTTTAAAGATTGTCAAAAAATAATATAAAATAGTGTGCAAATACTGATAACAGTGCAAATGTTTGCAATATAAAAAATGAATGAAAAATGTAAATATCTATGTTTAGTGAACTTTGCAGTGTTGCTCTGTGGTGCAGCAAAGTAGCAAAGTTTACACACTATGTCTACTCCGCGAACCCACAATGTTTCCACACCACAGTAGTTTTTTTTTTTTTTTTTTTTTTACCTCTCTTTTCAACCAACAGCAGTCACTCTCCTCTCCAAATAACTTCTGCTTAGCTTTCCGAGCTTCCCTCGGGTCCTCTTAATCAGCGGTCCCCAACCACCAGGCCTCGGACCGGTACCGGTCCGTGAGTCGTTTGGTACCGGGCCGCGAGAGTTGAGGCTCAGGTGTGAAATGTATAGTTTTCAGGGGGTTTTTTTAATCGGTTTTCAGCGTTATTTTGTTATCGTTTTTATCGTTTACTCGGTTTTCCTGGGTCTTTTCACGTGTATTATGAATAAATTTTCTTTTTTTCGGTACCTGTACTAGTTTTATTTTTTTGTATTTATCCGCGACACCTTTAAGGCCGGTCCATGAAAATATTGTCGGGCATAAACCGGTCCGTGGCGCAAAAAAGGTTGGGGACCGCTGCTCTTAATTGTTGTGACACGTGTTCGAAATGCAGAGCGGTGCGCTCGATTTGCCACACGGAGCAGCGCGAGAGTAAAGCACGAGGGAGGTGCTAATAATCGGCTCAGTCATTTTTAATGATCGTTGAAAGCTCGGATCGTAATCGTGATTAAAATTCGATTAATTGAGCAGCCCTACCTCCTGTGGCATTAACATCAGCACAAAAGCTGTCCACTGGGAGCTTCACTACATGGATCTTATGTCCAAACAGCTCCGGTAGGTCTAATGCGTATTTGTCATAACATAACAGTTGTCCATTTAAGGTAAATATACAATAAAGCAAGCTAAAACAATTAACAGCATCAACACCTTTCTGTCACAAAACTGAGAGTACAACTTCTTTACAAAGTCCCTGCAGAAGCAGACCACTATTAAATGGCTGAAAAAATCCTGTAGGAGTTTGAGGAGACCAAAAAAAAGGATAAAAATTAACACAAATACTGGATTTTTCCAAGTAGCCAGTCAATCCATGCTTCCATAAACTTTTAAGGTGGTATAAGTAAAAACTAAAGGAAAAAAATAATAATAAATGTGTGTGGATCAGCCAAAACCTGCTAAATTCATTGGTTTGATGGTTGATGGTTTCTAAAATAACTCTAAAGTCTGCATTTACATACGTGATTACATAAGTGATTGACTTTAATTCTTAAATCGTATTTTACCCACAGACATATCAGCATATATGAGGCTTACTAAAAAACTCCCTTCAGCTACAAGTCAAGACATTTGATTCCTCTTTCTGAATAAAAGCATGCCAGTCCCAGTTGACTAATTTCAGTCTCTGCAAGGCAGCTTGCTTTATAAACAGTCCGCACACTAAAACACGCTGACCTTGATCTGAAAATAGCAGGTCAATATTTATGAAACGTGAGATGACCTTCATGTGTACTGCAGCTCTAAATAGAAAAGTATTGTTGTGACTCTCAAAAGCTAAAGTACAGAATGTCCAGACTCACTATGATGCAATTATTTCATCAATTTAATGCAACTGTATTCACCTCTGAAAGGGCAACTGCATGCAGCTGCAACTAGATCAACAAACACACGCTGTAGACAGGCTTAAATTTAAATATAATATTCATTATAATGAGAACATTATTGAGCACTTGCAAGGACTGATGAGAAGGTTTCTGACAATATAAATAAACTTTCACTACTTAATCTATATACAAACAATAGATTAGGCTGTAGTTTAATATGTACTTGTGAGTGCTTTATTCTGCAAGTGCATCCAGTCAGAACAACAAAACACAATATGCAACCACTTTATCAAAGAAGTACTTTGTAGGTCTTTCTATTCAGCAGCTTGCAGCTTGCATGGTACAGCTGGACTCTACACAAGTGAGCTCAGTTTTTAGGTCATTGACAGGGTTTAAAAACCCTTACAGAGTCCCAACTCTCGTCCCCTGTGATGGTCCTTATAACGAAAATAGGGCCAGCTTGACAGAGAAGCTGATACTTGCTCGGTGCCTTGGTTTTAGGCTCATGGTGACACTCAGGGAGTGACCCAACAATAGCAGCAGGTTATTAAAGCCCTGTCCAAGGAGACTTTGAATGTTTTTTAAAACTCAATGTTAAAGTTAACTTAATGTTGGCACTTTACATGGTAAAAACTATCTGTGTTTTATCTTTACTGCTGGAATGACCCAGTCACAGGTCCCTTTTTTATATCAAGTATCTGATGCCTAATAAAATACCCGACCGTACATTCTCTACATCAAGGGCGTAGATTTGGTTTTGGCATTGGTGGGGATGGATGATTCAACCACCGAACCCTGCCCTGTTTCTTTTTTTTTTTCCCGTTTTGTTTTTGCTTCTTAATAAAAAAAGGAGAATATACTTGCCTACATATGCTATTATGCATGCTTTTAAACCATTTAAAATCACAATTCATAGTTTTATATGTGAATTATATAATGTTAAATTACTATTAAACAAATAGTAATTAAATTAAATAGTCAATTAAACAAAGTATTTTAGGCTTTAGTTAACTTCAGCCATATTCCATATAAATCAGGTGTCATCCAAAAATAAAAATAGCTTCAGATACAGTCATGACAATAAAAGAATATGACTGTAAGGACTTAACATCATTACTTCAGTTATAACACACCAACATCTGTTATATTTTGGCACTAAGGGAACACTGAATGACCTGGTGGTTTTTGTCCATAAAACTACTCGTCTAAGATTACCACAAAGTAAAAGATCTCTCAGCAAAATTATCCAACAGTTTAGGCACACTGTTGCCCCGATCAAATCAGTGAGCTGGGATTTTTTATTCCAAACATGAACTACTGTTACAGCAACAGACATGGACTACTGGTGTCCCACACAACAACTGTTTGTAGGGTGAGTGCATTTTTAAAACAATTTGTGCAAACTGCACTACAAGGTGGATATTTGCAAAATCATGACTACCTCATGACATTTTGTCTCAAAAATAACCCTATGAATATGTCAGTACCATTAGGATGAAATTATTGTGTCACCAACATTTTAATGTTAGACATATAATTTTAACAGCCTCTGTAAACTAATATCCAGGCTTGCTCAAAGCTGCCGTTTTCTCTGACATTTTCAATCAAAATGAGAAATGCTGCTCTGAGACTGAGAGAACTAATAGTGCTGCATGTTGTGCAGTTAGTTTCCAAAACACATTATTCGTGGTTACATACAATTTTAGACTGATGTGGGCCAAAGCCTAGCATAGCCTGTAACGTTATTATGACGGACACATTTTATGAGTGAACTTGGCTTTAAGTGACTTTCTAATATCCAGGTTCTTCCTTTTTGCTGCCGTCCTCCTCTCCTCTTCGCAACGCAGGCTTGCCGCTGCTAAAACTAAACAGAGCTCCCTGAAAGGCACAGCCAATCACACTGGCCATATTTGTCACATGAGGTAGGACTCCAGTAGAGGACGTAATTTAACTCTTTCTGCACCGTTAGGTGAATGAGACGTTGACAGATCGTTTTTTTTTTCTTTCTATCGGGTTTGATTTTCTTTACTCGAAGAGATCAAATTATTGGTGGGGACATGTCCCTTCCGTCCATGCCAAATCTACGCCCTTGCTCTCCATGATATTTACATACTTGTTAAAGACTATTAGCAGTGTATTGCTTCTAAAAGATGGTCTAAAAAGTTAAACCATGGTCGTGTCCAAATTCATGGGCTGCATCCTCCTGAGGACCCAGCCTTCGCGGTCTACGTGGGCCGGGTCCTCAGAAGGTCGGGTAGGCCAGAAGTAAACGGCTAGTCTTCTGATTAGCGTCACCGCTGTCTCGGTGGAGTTTAATAAACTCGGCCGTCTGCTCCTTGCTGTCTAAAATATAACAGGACACTGGCGTAAATTCTCGACCGTCTCACACTTCTGTTTAATCAGTTTTCTGTTTGACGTTTAGTCAGCTGTGTGAAAATCCCGGAGGAACCCACCCGATGGACTAATAAAGTTTTATTTTATCTAATCTAATAACTTTAATCTCAGCCAAACCGATAAAACACTGAAAAAAGCCCAACAATAACATTTTTACGTTGTCTAAGTGACTTATATATTACGTTTAACCTGAGTAGCGAAACTCCGCGGTGATCTGAAAATGATGTGCCGGGAGTTGTGCCTTTCTCAGCAGCTTCAGTGACCCTCGAGCTCCCGGCTTGTTATCGAGCTGGTGGGTAGCAGATGCTCCGAAAACGTCGAAGCACTTTTGCAAATATGCGATATCTCGATAAACCGAGCAGATATTTGATGTTTACACAGCTACTTTCTCGCCTGAAAATATGTTAAAAGTTTATTTTGTGACCCAGAAAGATTAGTAAGAGTAATTTTAAAACTTAGTAGCAGCCGCCATTATTGGAAACTGGAGTTTGGCTGGGCCGCGCTATGAATTCTGGGATATGGTAGGCCACGAAGGACACACCCGACCCATCCTTCAAATTCGGGGAAAAGGAGGATGCATTTGTCGGCTGCATTCGGAGGAGTCTACCAATTTGGACAGCCTTCGGCGCGTCGCTGTGACGTAATCGGTCTACAAATGCGGCCTCAGGAGGATGCAGCCCATTGCCTTTATTAAACAGTGCGGTGGTGGAGTGTGAAAAATAAAGTTGGGAAAGACCTGCAGAAGGCCTTGGGTCGGTCCAGGCCTTAAACCTGCATTCTTTCTGATGGTCAGCAGGGGGCGACTCTTGTGGCCGTAAAAAGAACTAGAGAATATGCAGGCCTCCATGAGGAAAGGAAAAAACTTGATCAATAACCTCCTTCCTGTAAGCACTTTCCTGGTTGGTTTCTGACCTCAGTCACTACTTTTACGTCTTAATTATAAGAACATGGATTTCCCTCTTCAAATAACTGTAATTGCTGTCTTTGTGACTATCAGTCTCTTACACCATTGTGGGAGAATTTTGGCCCAATCTTCTTTACAGCATTGCTGCTGCCCATCACCGCAGCACTTTGATTCTTTACTTTTAGAGTACCCGGGCAAAATGTGGATGCAAAATGAGCACAAATCATCCCGTGCTTGAAGTTAGTTTGAGGTATTTGTGCTGATGGCGTGTGTTTGGTTTTCGCTAAACATCAAACTGAAAATAAAAGTTTATCTAATCACCCAGTTCTTGGTACCTGGTATCTCTTTTGGGCAAAAGCAAATGCTATGGTGAAATGTGCAATATGAAACCTGTCCAAACTCTCTTCTCCCAGCTTATCCAAACTGAGTGGAGGGATACCAAACAGCAGAAATTAGGTTTACTTGTATCACACGCTTTAAGCCTGTGAACCAGGACTCTCAGGGCTCCTTTGGCACTTTGTGTCTTAACAACAATCTCTAAATGCAAATCTACGCAGAGCTTTTGAACCTCCTTTTGATTTGTTCTGTTTATTTCGTTTTATCTATCGACACTCCGGGATCAAAGATTGTTCCCTTACGCCTCGAGCTGGATGGAACTACTGGTCTAAGCTTCCTCTCCTGCTTGATCTCAGCCAGGACCTGGTCATGGAGCGACTGCTGCTGTGGGGGAGGAGGAGGGAGGCTGCGCTCTGAAACCTAAAGAAGAGAGGCAATTAGGTCACATCCACGAGTGAGAAATAAATAGAAGTATATTAGTTTTGTACTTTGAAGAGAAATTTTGATTATTCAGTACAGTTTATGCAGTCCATGTCCAGATGTTGAAATTTAAAAACCATGACACAACCACAAAGAAGAAAACAGCACTGTGCTATGATATCAGTGAATGTTAGAAATGAGGCTTCATAAACTTCCAAACAAAAATAAGACATTTACTGGACATCTAAGTATTATTTATTAGCATGTATCAAAGAGAGCAGCATTAAGAAAAAAAACCTAAACTAAACATTGTCCACTGGAGGAGGTTTATTATTCCTAAAAAAAATCCTGACATGAGTAACACACACACTTCTATAACTAAACGACAAAACATCTCAAATCACACAAAACTGGACAACAGTAATTTAAACTAAGAGGATTTCTCCAATTTTCAGCACGAAGAGAAAGAAATGTGCATCTAAACCAGTTGGGGAGCCAATCAGCCTTGTTCGCATGCAGCAAAAACAAACAAACAGTTAGCAGGAACAGGAGGCTGATGATATGCATCAGGTAATGTCATGGTTTTATCATTTGGGGGTAAACGAGGTCACTGAGATCAGGACCGCTATGATTTTTTTCCAAAAAGTGCAGCAAAATCAACTTTAGAACTAGAAAAATTTGCATTTCCTGCGAAAATGCTGTGTGGATGCCTTAATGCTGAAGCTGTCTGCTGAAAAAGCTGAAAAAGTTGAAAACTTGCAAAAAGTTGTATGGCGGTGAAGAAACTTAAAATTCTGCTGAAAACAGGTGAAGAAGCAGAAATTTTTTTGCTGAAAAGTGGTGAAAAGCAATAAATTCTAGAGAAGCTGAAATTTGTACTGAAAAGAAATTTTGCCATGAGCAGGATTTGAACGCGGCCCTCCTGTTCTGAAGGCGGCTAGTCATCTCACTGAGCCAAACTCATTTTCTCAAGAAAAGAGATGGAGAGACTTTTGGAGAGAGACAATTCTGCTGAAATGAGCAGAAGCTGCTGAGAATTATGCTGATAAGAAGTGAAATGGTTGAAAATTTTGCAGAAAAGAGGTAAATCAGCAGAATTTCTGCTGAAAATAGGTTTTTGCTGAAAACATCTGAAAGAACTGGAATTTGTGCTGAAAATGGGTGAACAAGCAAAAATCTGTGCCGAAAAGAGTTAAAAAAGTTCAACTGTGAACTGAAAATATTGTTGCCATAAGCGGGATTTGAACCCCGGCCTCCCGCTCTGAGAACGGCTGCTCATCTCACTGAGCTAAAACACAGCTCAACCGGGCAAGGAAAACTGGTGACCCCACTGATAATGTGGCAGAAATGGGCAAAAAATATTGCATAAAAATTTCAATATCTCAAAAAGTATAGAAGTTATGAGCACCAAAAGTCATAGCAATAATTAGCAGAAAGAGCAGAATTTTTCAAAGTTTGAACGGTGCAAATAGCATGAAAACTGAGGGAGTAGTTAAGCGGCAAAAATCGTACGGAAGCAACCAGAATAATAAAGAATAAAGAGAAACAGGAACTCAATAGTGTGACGCAACTAGGGATGCGAAGTGAGACCTGGTTCCCAGTAGTCCAGTTCCTTGGAATTGTTAGTCTGCTTGTCTGTCGATCCCATTTATCAGTTCCAGTTGCGCCACGATCATCTGATTTTATTTTGTGTGTTGGAGAGGGAAAGTAGTGACGCAGTCTGCAGCGTGGATATGAACTTTACTTTTATTTTTATTACTTCGGCTCTCTTCAAGCAGCTGCACAGACAGCGTGCTAACACTAAGCTAGCCAAGAACGCAGAGAGAGGAAAAACCCCTAAACACACTTACTGGTTTAAGTGGAGGTCTTGATCTGATGAAATCCAGGATCAGTTCATGAGCATTTCTCTTCACTCTAGTAGGAATATCACCGTCCACCTGAATAAGCCAGGAAACAATGCAGAGCTTACTTCCTAAGTCTAACTTTTGTCAAGATAGAAAGAAGGCTAAGATGGATAGCAGCGACTCTTTTGTGGCCTCTTGATCACGTGCATTGCAACACGTTATAAACATCACATAGTCAAAGATAAAACAGACTCCACACATCCAGGAGCATATTCTGGAATCCAAAGCTGCCTATAAACTATAACAGAACATTAGAAATATCCGACTCTCTCACCATACTATACTCATTATAATGTATAGAAGTTAAATAGAAATTGTAATCACAATCACAGCACATGCTGTAATCTGCTGGTATTTTCAAAAAAACTGCAGCTGCTGCCAAAACAGCAGAAGGCTGAGAAAGGCCTTTATTAATATTTGCATTGTAAAGCTGAATTATGCATCTGCCTGTGGAGAAGGCCTCGAGATGATTCCCTGCCACATGCATGCCTCCCATACAGCATTTTCTTTCTGCAGTGAAGCCAATTTACAATACATGCATGATGCAGTAAGGTGCCTGAAAAAGGCCTCTAGTCTGTCTGCCCTGAGATGACTCCTATCAAGTTTCCAGTGAAAACATTTCAGAGCTTTAAGTGCTTACTCTGCAAAAACACCTCCACTGATTTCAGCTTCTTTACATTTCACCACCTTTCACGTCCGAACTCTCACCATAACTTTGCGTAGCTGGAACTTGCGAGCTCGTATGTCCTGCATGAGCATCTCGAACGGCGTGAGGCTGAACTCGGTGGGCAGCGGGTTGAACGGCTGCTCCTGCACCTTCTTCAGCTTCACTCCCTGCCTGAGCTCCTTCATCAGCTGCACCCACAGACGGGCCTGGCATTAAGCAATACGCAAACAACAACACCACTCATGTGCATGTGTCAGAGCAACAACACTGCTGTCCTCCCTGTCACAGAGTGAATTCTCCCCTCACCCAGTCTCTGTGTTTCAGAGTGTCCAGTTCAGCCGTGGATCTGTCTTCCAGAGATTCCTCTGATGAGATCTTCTTCAGCATCTGGGCAACAAAAACATTTTTTTGTAAACAGCAGCAGTTGTCCATGATGACTGATTTTTATCTCTAAAACATGCCCTATCCACCTATAGTAAGTAAAGCAGGTCTAATTTGTTTATTTTGATTTTGTTAATTGACATCTACAGACAGTTGGAGTAATAATTTTACTGTTCGTCTTTGTTTTGCGGTGGATTTAATACATTTGGATGCGTTTCTGATCATTTCTTCCATAACAAACTAGGGCTGGGCTATATTATACCGTTCACGGTAATACCGGTATAATGTTAGGAAATAAGAAAATGAAATATCGCAATAGAATATGGGTAAAACGCGCATGCGCAGTCCCTTTCTTTTCATATGCACATGGTGGAAAAAGCCTGTGCTGTGCTTCAACATAATATTCCCGTATTGTGTGTGTATAACCTCTTTTTAAGTTTTGTGGATATTATACATGGTTATGCTTAGAGCTGGGCGATATATCGAGTTTTTTTTAAAAAAAATATCGATATATTTTTATACGAGATATAAGATGTGACCATATCCTTTATATCGATATATACGTTATAATTGTAGTTGTGGAGCCACAAGTTTGACTCTCTTTCGTACACTTTTGCCTCTATGCGACGTTACTCCGCCTCGCCTCTCTCCTTCGCTGAACACAACTCCCCCTCCTCCCCCATCACTTCACCTGCAGGCAGCGACAAGATGAACACGGCAAATTTACGTTATTAAATAAATAAATAAATTTACGTTAACTCCGTTAGCGAGTTACTGCGCATCGTCTCGTGTGTGGGGCTGGACGGCGTCAACGTGTTAACGAGCTAACCACGCTAACGAGCTAACCACGCTAACGCCATGCAGCCCACAGGCGCTGCACAGCCTAAAACCCTTTCATTTTCTCAAAAGTTGACAGCGCGCCTTATGTATGAATTCTGGTTGTGCTTGATGACCGCGAACCGATTTTATGTGGTACACGGCGCTCAGCAATCTGTCAAAAAATGTTATAGTACGACTTTGGTAAGCTACGGAGCTGCAGCGCTTGATGGATTGTCGGAGCATTACGGCTACCGAGGAGCCTCGCGTAGTAATACGCACTGTGCTTCAACGTAATATTACCGTATTGTGTGTGTATAAGGACCATAAATGGCACCTGAAGCGGATTTCAAACTCCAGGCTGTCAGTCACGCAGTAGAAGTTTTGAACAGAGCAGCTGTGAAATCTGTCTTTGTTATTATGCTCAGCGTCTTTTAGTTTACATTTTGACTGCACAGTTGTGAGCTTTTTGTTATGGACAAAAACAACATACTTTTCTTTTATTTATGGAGCATGATTATTTAATAAATGCTCATAATTTATTTTTGAGTAGTTTTTTTCATGTACATCTATGCTGTATGTTAATAAAAGTGCCCGTGTGACATCTGGGACACAGCTTTGACTAAGAACTCTCTTTTTGTTCTTACTTTATGGCTTTAAAAAAAATATCGAGATATATATCTTATATCGCCATCCAGCTAAAAAATATCGAGATATGAATTTTGGGTCATATCGCCCAGCCCTAGTTATGCTGAGGATATGTCGACGAGTTCCACTGGAAATGCCTTTTGGTTAAACTGTCGGCAAGGAATTTGCATTTGCACTGTTAAATTTTAATATAGCTTTAATGCACATAAAAAACAGCTGCTTGTTTGAGTGAAAATACATTGATGGGTTTTTTTTTTTTGCACTAATAAAGTTGTGCAGTTGTATTTTGTCTCGCATCAATTATATTGTTATTGCAAATTTTCACATGTATGTCGTGATAAATATTTTTGGCCATATAGCCCTGCCCTAACATAAATTACTGCAGAGATTCTGTTGACTTTACAAATTTAGAAAAGGTATAAAATGGTTAAATATGACACTGGAGACAAATCCAGTTACCCAAAGCTTATTTACAGAAATTCATTTATAAAGACCATGAAAACCAAACGTTCCAGCTCATCCTGCTTCTTCCCCTCCTGAATTCTTTGAATAACTTTAACTTATTTTAAAAGCCTCCACAAATCAATTTGTCAGTGTTTTGTCAGAAGTGTTTACACTTCAGCTGCTGATGTGACATTTTAATTGCTTTCAGCATCTGCAAGTCCACTAATACTTCAACTGTTTTAGCACCTAGTAAGTAGGGGTGCAACAATACTCATATTGATATTGAACCGTTCGATACAGTGCTTTCGGTTCGGTACGCATATGTATCGAACAATACAACATTTTTAATTTATTTTATCAACTTTTCTTCTTACGATGCTGTCTGTGTTGAGCGCTCAGTGGATCTGCGCTCGACAGTGCAGCCTAGGCGGAGTAGTCGAACACAGATTCACTGAGCGCAGGGCAAGCTAGCAAGACAGTTAAGCTCTCCTTGCAACATGGCAAATTGAACCTCCCCCACCCTCATTCAGATCTGGCGTTTGGAACTATTTTCATCTTCATGTGAAGTATGACCCTGAAGGTAAGCGCGTCATGGACAAAAGTAAAACAGTATGTTGGATGTGCCACGCAATGCTCAATTACATTGGTGGGAACTACTGCGTTAGCGCAGTTAGCTCGTTAACGTTGACGCCGTCCAGCCCCACGCACGGGGCGATCCGCGGTAGCTCGTTAACGGAGATTTGCCGTGTTGTGACCTTAACGTCATTTCAGATTAACGCCGACAGCACTAGTGGGAACACGACGAATATGACTGTACATTTACTCCGACATCATCCTAGTGCAAAGACAAGTGGAAGCAGACAAAAACAACAAGCACGCATGCTACAAACTTTACCTGAGTCATTTAGACAGCCGTTAGAACATGATTCTCCTTATGGGGACCTGATATGTTTAATATGCTGCTGAGAATATAGCCCAGAAGAAGCGTATAGTATAGCTTTTATTTTGGAAAGAGACATTTCTCTGTAATAAACTCTCTTTTCCAAAGATGAGTGATTCCTCAATCAGATAGATTTATTTTTATTGCTTTGTTGTTTCAGCAACATTAAATTTAAAAACTGTACTTTTGAGTTAAAATATATATTTATAATTTTAATAAATGACAAATTAAAAAGGAATGAACTTTTTTTTTTGTATCGAAAAAATATCGAACCGAACCGTGAATTTTGTGTATCGTTGCACCCGTACTAATAAGTGTACATGAAAGTATCAATTGAGGTATTTGTGATAGAGATGTTTTGGGAATTTTTCAGAAAAACCTATCAAGATGTAAGCAAGTCAAAAACTTGATAATATATCAAGTTGTGGAAACCAGAATTACAGCATATTGCACTCACTGACTCGGAATAAAGTCTACATTCATCAGTGTTCCCATATGTTCTTGATGGGACAGCTGTGAGCATGTCATTTTAGGTGAATGATAATTAATAAACCATCACTAATGTTAGCTGCTAACAATACATATGAAGCCATTCATATCATTTTTGTTGCCCCGCCTGAGTAAATTATTCAGACAGTTGTTTTCTTCTTCTTCCTCATTTGGCTGCTCCCTTTAGGGGTTGCAACATCTGCCTCCATCTTATTCTAGCATCTCTCACATCGTCCTCGGGCACACCAACCCTCTGCATGTTCTCCTTCTCTACATTCATGAATCTCCTCTGAGGTTTATTTTCCTCCTGCCTGGAAGCTCCAATTTTAACACCCTTTTTTCAATATATCCACTATTGCTCTGTCCCTCTCTGGACAACCCTCCTCCCTTTTCACTCTTGCTCATATCCCTCTGTCACAAGTCATCCCTGACACTCCACCAAATCCACCTTTCTCATGCTCTCTTCTTCTCCTCTTTTGTGCACTGTCCATTGCTTTGGATGGTCAACTCCAAGTGTTTAAACTCATCTAAACTTCACCATCTCTGCGCCTCGTACCCTGCTCTCACTACAGATCACAATGTCATCTGCAAAAGTCTCAGCTCAAGGAGACTCCTGCCTGACTCCTGTCTCCTGCCTTTTTAAAAATTTGGGTTGGGTTGGAGAGTAAAATCAGGTGGAGATACAGCTGCTGAAACAGAAAGGCGTTAACTAACAACAACTCTGGAGTGAAGGCTCTCTGCCTCATCTGGATCTGCTAGAATGACACAGTGTCAGTCTACTCATGTAAACAGTTTTCTGCGCCGTGTTTCTGCTAAAAATCGATCAAAAAGCAGAAACATTGCAGTGACACGCCGCAAGTCAGATTTAAGGTTGAGTAGTTGGAGGAAACTGTGGAGGCGGCTTCTTCAGTCATTTATCAGTCTGCAGGATGTAAACAGGAATATTAATGGAGAAAGGCTGTAAGAATTTCAAATTTAGAGGGCAAACACAAACACTACACGGTTCACACCACTGAAGCAGCAGCTATGGCGTGTCAGTTATTCTTGTTTACACCTGTTTACAGGTGGCACATACCCGATGCTTTCAAGGACAGCTGAAACCTGAGCTTGCATTACGCTGCTGAGTCAACTCTTTATTGTTTTCCTTCTTTTTAACATTCCAGTCTATCCTATGAATACAAAAAACAAAACATAAAATGACGAGATGATAACAAACTCAGCGTACCTCCTTTGCATCTCTGATCTTGACGAGGAAGGTCTGCAGCTCCAGGGTCTCCACAAACAGAGCCCTGCAGACGGCCTGGTAGTGCTCCGGAGCCAGACTTGGGTTTGCCAGCCGAGATGCACACAGCGCCATCACCTGGCGGAACGTACACACCGGCCTGATTATGCCCTCCCGGTCCTCCTCTTCCTCTACCTCCTCCTCCTCTTCCTGTCCACTGTACCCCTCATCTGTTGTCGCGTTTCCGGCGGTGCTGTAGCCCCCTCCGCTTTGGTCCCCTGCCGCCATGCGTTCGATGAGGCGCTCCAGCTGTGGGCTGAGCTCGCGCTCCTCAGTGTCATCCAGCCCCCAATCCAGGGCTCGGTAGATAGCCACGCCGAGCAGGTGGACCAGCTGGAGGGATGAATGAGGAGGAACCACAGAAAGTCAGTTAAAAGTTTTGCTAATAACTGTTTTACAGGTCCAGATAAATATAATCTAATTCACATAAAAGACTCCCTTTTAAGCATTCTTCAACCATGTTGGTGTTGTGAAGCTGGGATGTCAAACATAAGGCCCAGAGGCCAGAAGCAGCACCACAAACACTCAATCTGGCCCACTGGATGACTTTGGAAAATGTGAAAAGGGGCATCAATTTTGGACTTTTCACTGAATTTTTTACAGTTTTTAAAGTTTTACAGTTTTCGTGGTAAAGACATCCCCCACTAGTGTGTTATTCATACTATACAAAACTATTTAAGTGTTAAATAAACAATTAATGACAATAAAATTTCCTTTTTCCCCCACCAACTACTATAGATTTGTAATTATTATCATCTATTTATTTATTTTTTACAGTGGGTCCACTGTAAAATTGTGATTACAACTTCACCTGAAGGTGGCGATGTTGTCTCACGGTCCTAATCCCTGCCTTCCTGTTGAAAGGGATTTTTCCCTTCCACTGTCGCCAAATGCTTGCCCATAACATTCAGACAACCTGCTAGGATTTCTGTTGGAGCTATTTGTTCTTATTTTTTATTATTTTGAAATTAGTTAAAGTTTGTTGTTAGTTTACTTATATTTTGGGGTTTATTTACAAGTTATTTGTTGGTTAATATTTTGTTTCAAAGTTTGTTTGATGTTACTTTGTTAAATTAGTCAGGAAGAGCTGTAGGGCCATTTTGTTTTCTAGAAATAAAGCGACTGGTATAGGACCAGCATGCACTGGGGTGGGCCTATGGTTTTTTACCAGAGCAGGAGAAGCAGCAGGAAGTAACAAAAAAAATGGATCTTGTTATTGCTTGCCAAACTGGATAAATAAACCATAAAAATGCAACTTCAAGTTTGGACAGTGGACTTCTTTTGCCTGCGTACGAAATAGTATCTCAGTGCAGCAGTGGCTTGTGGACTTTTAATTGTGGGATGTTTGGTTTGTCAAACAAAAGGAATTGCCACTACAATTTCTTTTTAACTTTGTAGAGCCTTTACCTTGGAATATGAAAGCGCCTTGAGGTGACTGTTGTTGTGATTTGGTGCTATATAATAAAACTGATTTGAATTGAATCTACCATTGTTTTCAGTAACACCAACTTTGACCCCAAGGACAAGGGACAAAAAAGTACTGCACATCTTTGAAAAGCCTGACAGTCACTTATGTCTAGAGTTTCTTTCTCACCTGGCACTCTGTAGCAGGAGAACGAGGAGGCCCATCGGTGTCATCTAAAGAGACAAAAACAAAAAGATAAAATCAATAAAACCAATCTGCAAAGGTTAAGATTTTGCAATTTTTTACATCTACTCCTTTTCTCTAAAGAACAGAGAAAAAATGTAATATTGATTTATACACTTCACCCATCTAAAAAAGTTTCATTTCCAATATGATTAAAAAAAGATGCTAATAAATTGTATAAAGTAAATCCTTTGTACAATATTTTAATATACAGCAAACTAAATAAAAATATCACCTCATATACCACCTAAATGTAAAACAAATAAACCAGTAAATTCACATTAAGGCGTTCTGTCCTAATTCTCCTCTGCGTCGTGGATCTGGCTCATTTGTTAATTTGATTTATGCTATTACAAACTTTTTCCCCCACCTCTCTTCTCGGGTGCTGCCCCAGTTTTTAGCTTTAATGACCGAGCTTAACTTTTGAAACTTGAATCCAAACTAAGATTTGTTCTGAGCAGTTCGCATCTCACTTTTTAATACACCCCTCAGGTTTCCCCCCCTGCCGATGTAGCCTCGTTAAAATGTCCCAAAGCACAGATTTTATCATTTAAATTAGTTTTACATAAATTTGAGTATTCTGGAACATCCTTCAGGCAGGAAAAAAGGACAAACTAGTCTCACTTATTATTTGTAATTTTCCCTTTCCAGTATAAATATTTAAAAGCACTCTGCTGTACGATTACGGAGATGGATAGGACTCTTTTCTGCAGCAGCCGTTTTTCACCCTGTTTCACTTCCATTTAATGCTCGTCACTTGTCATGTATCACACCAGAGACATGGTTAATGGGCACATGAAGCAATTTACACCTGTCCCTGCTTCAGTTTGCTCAAACTACACCGTCACAAAGATTGATTACGAAAAAGCACAATTTTAAGGTCCAGCTGTTTCTCAGACTACAGAAATGTGGAGAAGCCTGAGAAAATATCTATCAATTATATATTAATCAAAAATGCGAATGAAAATATTAAGAAATGTCCACTTTCTACTGAAGAGACGATGCTGTTAACTGCTGCATTTATCAAGGCATCCAGTGTCTTTGAGTAAAATTAATGATTCGGAAATCTGAAAATACAAAAATTAAGACAAGAAATGAAATCTGACTTCCACTAGAGCTTGATTTTTTTTTTTCTAATGATCTTTATTTACAGGCACCACGGTGTCACGGTGGTTAGCACTGTTGCAGCACAGCAAGAAGGTCCTGAGTTCAATTCCAACATCAGGCCGGGGTCTTTCTGTGTGGAGTTTGCATGTTCTCCCCGTGTTTGTGTGGGTTCCCTCCGGGTACTCCGGCTTCCTCCCACCGTCCAAAGACATGCAGCTTGTGGGGATAGGTTAATTGGAAAATCCAAATTACCACTAGGTGTGAATGTGCGAGTGAAAGTGAGTGTGAATGGTTGTCTGTCCCTGTGTGTTGGCCCTGTGACAGACTGGTGACCTGTCCAGGGTGTACCCCGCCTCTCGCCCTATGACAGCTGGGATAGGCTCCAGCGCCCCCCGCGACCCTGAAAAGGATAAGCGGAAGTGAATGGATGGATGGATGGATCTTTATTTACAGAAAATACATAAGACCACGCCCACTCTTCACACGAGGGAACAAGTAACATAGTAGAAACATTACCATGTGAGTTTATCAAGTTTTTCAAAGTTTAGTGATGGTTTCAAACAAGGTGGGAAATACAGCAGCAGAGCAGTTTGCATGATGAGCTGCATAAAAGATGGGATGGCTTTATTGCTTTTCCTCTGATAAAGGATGGTGAAGCACCCCCTTTGCTGAAGGAGACAATAAAGGAAACACTGAAGCTGTCAGGAGTGTCGTGTGTGGAGGCGAGGAAGTGACCCAAACGCAGGACTCGTGGATAGTGAAGAACTGAAGATGGTTTATTATGAATCGTGGATGAACAGGGCAGGAACGAAGGACTGGCTGACTGACTGACTGAACTGAACATACATACGGAGAGACGACATCAACATCGATGACACGACAGTGAACGAGTAGAAACAGAAGACTTAAATACACAGACTGATGAGGATGATAATGAGAGACCGGTGAGTACACAGCTGAACATAATCTGGCTAATGACACGAGACGAGCTGACACAGGAAAAGCAGGAAGTGAGAACATGGAAGTGGCAAAATAAACTGAACATGAACAAAACTGAAAGCACTGGGTCAACGACCCAGGAACCCTGACAGAAGCACCTTTCTTTAGTACTTAGAGACACAAATTCAGTTAAGAGCTTTCTTAAGCAGGGTCAGTTTGACTGAGAGTACTGTAGCGTCACATTTCTGACTAGGAAACAAAAAAGACTGAACACTGCTTAGTTAAGGCTGATTCTAATGGGAACCCTAATAGAACAAAAACACTAACCAACCCTGAAAGCATCAATAGTTTACCCCAAGAGCTTTTTGAGCAGGTGACTGGAGCTCCCTAACATTATTTGTGCCTCCGCCCTGCTGAGGACAGCATGAAGGGTGAATGTGCTAAAATGATATAATAGTCGAGCACATTAGTAATTTTTGAAAACTACAAACAAAGAATACTTTGAGTTTGTAACACAAAATAATTGAAAGCTGTAAACACTTCCCAATAAGCTTTTGTTTTCCATGCAGGTACGATGGCAAGAAACATGAAAGGTTTTTTAGCTTCCAGCGCCAATGATTCCTGAACCAATAAGGATAGAGTATAAGTGGGACCACTCAGGTTGGGCAGTTTGGAGACACAAAGCTGAGATTTTTTAGACATGTGCAGAGGAAGATGCTGAAGATGAAGCTTCCAGGCAGGAGGAAAAGAGGAAGGCCACAGAGGAGGTTCATGGATGTAGTGAAGGACATGCAGAGCGCTGGTGTGACAGAGGAGGACGATGGAGATAGCGTGAGGTGGAGGCAAATGAGCCACTGTGGTAACTTCTAAATGGAGCAGATGAAAGATGATGAAGCTGGTAATGGAACCCACAGTTCCCATTATCCAGATGGATTCAGTTAGACTACTTTCCAGGGAGCTTGTTTTTATTCATCTCAGGTCGAGGAATAAATTCCACTGGTTTTCTTTAAACTGTGAGTGAGAGCATGTTATTCCTGAAGATATTTTGTTAAAGAGCAAAATTAGGTTAAAGTTCACCAAAAAATTTTGAAAGAAAAATGTTTATGAGCCTAAATGTCGGAGAAAGTGGCTTGTAAGTCTTTTGATGGCTTTATTTTCAACATGTAAATAAAAATAAGTAACAAAAGTGCATTGTAAACAGGTTAAATAGGAAACGGATGGCCAATTGCCACCAAAAGCACTACACCACCTAGCCATTGCTTAACCTAATGGGTTGAAAGGAGCACATTGTAGTAGTGCTCACAATAGTTTTTGTTGTTTCTGGTTTAACAAGCCCTGCTTTCTTCCCAGTGAATGTTTATTAAATCATGTTTCAAGTCAAGGTTGGAAGTTATTATTTTGTTATAAAATATTAAAACCAACTTTTCAGCTTTTTATTTTACGGCGCGACTTTCAGGGATGTTTTTGCAGTATTGGCGTCGATGCGTGGGAGGGGCGAGTCAGCATGCCACAGCATCCACTGATATCAACAACAAAGAGCCCTTAGAGCGTGATGTGAACCTTAGACAAACAGAGAGTTTCTCTGTTCCTTTGAGCAGACATAGATGCTGCTTCCATTTGGCGACAAAAGAAACTCTCCATTGTGATGCACACCCCACACCACCGCCTATCTGCAGGGGTGAGACGATAGCACGAAGCCCAGTAAACCCGTCAGACAGGTTTGCATAATACTTGACCGGGGTCACACCGTGTAACCAATGATACCTCCATCTGTTTCCCACAGTTACAACCCAATAAACACAAAAGGGGAGATAATTGTGCATTGAAATCGCTTCCAAGAGCCCTCCAGCTTAGATTCAGGGAAATGCAATAACCCAGTTAGCCATATGCATATAGCAGAGACGGGGCATTACAAATTCTTGGCTCTGGGGCTTGGTTATGGTTAGCATCAGCTTTAGCCATAACAATATGTTATGCAATAGGTTCTTGCTCTTGCTCTTGACGAAGGCGGTCGCACTTTTCTCCTCCTCCTCATCTCCCTTAGCTTCCCTGCTTAGCCTCTTGTGTCCTTGTCTAGTGTCGTGTTTTTTGTGTTACTTTTCCCTGGAACACTCTCTCACAGTCTGTTCTCTAAAACCTAAAAGAGAATTATGGATTTGATCAACTGGTCTCTGAATGCAATTGACACCCCTTTCTCAATGAGAAGTTTGGGCTTGCTGATAACGACTGTGTTTCGACTGTTCTTCCCATTCTATGCAAGGCCACCTGGGTTGGCTGGAAGACTGTTTACTTAGCCTGGCAGGGCGAAGGACACTGTCTCAGCTGAACTCTGGACACATACACACACACGCACAGACATATATACACATGCAGACAGACACTCATCCCCCCTCCAAACGCCTTCGACGCTTATTCCCTTCCGATGCTGACGGTGGATCAAGGAGACCAGAGCACAGGCTGCAGGCCCGGATGCACTGTCTAAATCGGCTGTCTCTCACCCTTTGCCCACCCCTGTTGCTTGTCGTGTGTTTCTTTGGTGTATTAAGAGTTTTTTCATGTGCAGAGGTGTTTCTTTCTGTTCTCAAACTGATCTCCCTGTTGGAGCTCAGTCTGGGGGGAGTTATTTTTTCTCTCCTTATCTTTCCTCATGTGGTGCATTTTCTATTGTTATACCTCTCTGACCTGTCTTCCCCATGTGATGTTTTGTGTAATGTATGTACGGTAGGAGGGTAAGATGGCGCCGCCATTGCGTGCAATAGGTCGGCAGCCTTATGAAATTTCCCCTTGTGGGACTAATATCAAATCAAATCAAATAACCCGTTGCCTCCCATGTTTACCTGAACGGCTTTAGCTACAAGTTCATGTTAGTTAATGGCCACATCATGACAGCTGAAACTCAGACCATCAGTCTTCAGCAATGCTACTGGATTTGTAAGCTTGTTCAAATGCTCGTGGTCAAGGAAAACAAACTTTGATTCATGCACACACACTCGCATTCTGATGGATGAATCAGGGGATGCTGGGGATTTTCCTTTGGCACTGGTAATCTTTCGTAGACCATCTCGACCACCTGAGCCACAGCCTCAAAACAAGTACATGACTGATACATATATATATATATATATATACATACTCTCTCGGAAATGAGATTTTTAATCTCAATGCGATTTTTACCTGGATAAATAAAGTTAGTGAAAGCACATGAAATCAATAATTAGATGTTAGACAAACAGATATACTTACACGCGACATCCTAGACATTTCCAGTTAACTACCACAACTATTAGATCATGTTATTGTGGTGTCTAACTGCCATAAGGTGAACCCACAGTGTTCTTTCTCATTAGCTGTAAGTCACACATGGTCTCATAGCTAATGATGGAAAATATCTCCTAAAAAAAAGGCCTGATACCCACACTCCCAGTCGCATACAAACAGAGACATGCACTCACACACAAACACACACACTCTGCAAAGATGGACTTTGCCATCTGTTGCCATAGAAATAAGGTCTGAGAGACCAAATTCAAAAGAAACCACAAAATGACAGAAAGACAGCTGGGTTAGGAAGAGCAGGGCTTATTATAAATGCATAAAGTACATTTGAAATATGAAATTTACAGATGCAGCCTAAAATTTGCTTTTGGAAAACAGACAGCAATAAAAAACCCCAAAACAAAACAACAAAACAACGCGCACCACATACCTGTTATCCAATGCGTAAAGATTATATAGTAAAACTGCATAAAGACCACAATATCTACATGTTTGGCATTAATAAATCTTATATTTTGCACAACTGATAACTGACGCTGATCAGCTGGTCACCTCAGGAGTGAAGCTGTTAGCTTATTGACCAGTCCTCACATGTTTATCACCTGGTCCTCATGCAGCTCTGAATCATTGTCGAGATATTTAATGTAGAACTGTTTACGTTAGACGTGAATCTTTTCCAAGATTGCTACTAGACATAAAACAGACTGTATATTAAAGATGGATGCAATCACCAATACCTAATGTTTCTGTACACATTAGCTGAGTTAGTGTTTCACTGTCATAGTTTCATTTTTTTCATATTTGGAATAATTAATTAAATCTGACAATTGTTAATTAAAATTGAAAAACAAATTAAATAATAAATATAAATAAATTCGATAATTATTCATCCGTTCTCTTCCACTTATCTTTGTCAGGGTAGTGGGCTCCCACTACCAGCATGTCTTTGGACTGTGGGAGGAAGCCGGAGTACCTGGAGAGAACCGATGCAAACGTGGGGAAAACTTGGGTAATTATGTATTTCAAATTTTAATTAATTAATGACACATTTGATTATTCAAATTTTATTTATTACATGGTTCCTGTGCTGTACGGAGGGCTACAATGGAGCGCCAAAACACTTGTCAAATTTTATTAGATTATAACTTTTATGACCAACATTGCATCCTTTTTTATGGTGATGATTTTATACTGTATATTATAAATAGGGATATTCCTGGCGACTTATTTCTTATTCAACTAAATAAGTGGGGGGAAAAATAGACTAACTGACTAGTCTAAAGCTAAGAAATACTTAGATATCAAGTTAAATTTGAGAACGACTTAATGAACAACATCAAAAACTAATAACACACCTCTGTAATAACAAATATATTTATTTTCTTACTTCTTTTATATCTATTTATTAGGCTTTTTGCACTGATGTAACCGGAGCCTCGTCATCTTGTCTCTCTATATGCTGCATTGGATATAGCGGAGATAACAATAAAGTTTACTTTGACCAAAGGCACTGGAACCGTTAATTACATTCTTCAATAATTAATCATGCCTCACCTCGCATCATGCATTATGAACATACTCCAGACAGACAGCGAAGAAGAAGAAAAACACTTAAAATAAACTGACGTTAAATATCATAATAAAACAAGCCACTACAAAAGATGTTCACGCATAACTAAAATATGACAAAAAATAACTTTAGAAAAACGACTAAATCGTGACTGAAAAGTGTGGTGCATTGTGCCGTGCATTATGAATGATGCACATTGCTTGAAAATGAATGAAACGATTTCAATAAAAGTTAAAATATAACATTAAAAATAATAAATCATCCAGCTGATAGATGTAATCTCTCCTGGGTCTACACTGAGGCCTCCTCCCGGTAGGACATACCTGACTGGAACACCTTACCCAGAAGGTGACGGCCTCATCTGGCTCCTTTTGATGTGAAGGACTAGCGTTCTCTACTCTGAGCCCCTCCCAAATGACTGAATTCCTCCCCTTATCGCTAAGGAAAAGCCTGCCCACCCCTCATACTAAGCTCATTTCTTTTGCTTGTATCCACAATCTCATTCTAACAGTGTTAACTGTTAAAAGACGAGGCCTAACAGATTAATGGCATTTAAGACCACTAAAAGACTATCTAAAAGATCTATTTCCTCTGGTCTTAAAATGTGTTCGTAGGACTACCAACAGCCTTAGATGTTCTCATGGTTCCGGAGAGGGGCGTGGGGTTCTAAAAGATCAGAAATGTAGGCAGGAGCATCATGATTCAGAGCTTTAAAAGTCAATACTAAGATTTTGAATTCTAAAATTTACTGGAAGCCAATGTAATGAGCATAAAACTGGTGTAATGTGCTCTCTTTTTCGTGTCTTTGTTTAGAGCTTTGCAGCAGCATTCTGGACTGACTGGAAACGATCAAGATTCTTTTTGCTCAAACAGAGAAAAAGACTGTTACAGTAATCTAAGCAAGATAAAATAAAAGCATGAATAACCATTTCTAACTGATTTAGACAACAAAGTTCGTAGATTGGAGATAGTTCTTAGCTGAAAAAGGCAGTTCCTAAGTAACTGACGAGAGTGTTGCTCTAGGGACCTGGCGGAATAAAAAAATAACACCAAAATACCCGAGACTCGGCTGAACAGAGGAGCCAAGAGAACCAAGATGCTGTTTGATTGTAGCTATTTGGCTGTCGGGGGCAATAATGAATGTTTCTGACTTCTCAGAGTTCAGCTGCAAGTAGTTGTCTCCAAGCCACTGTTCAATGGAAGCTAAACATTTTATTAAAGAGAAAAGTTTTTGGACTTCCATCTGCTTAAACGAGCAGTAGAGCTGAATATCATCAGCATAGAAGTGATAAGGGAAACTGCTTAATTATAAGTCCTAGAGGTAACATGTACAGGAGAAAAAGAATAGGTCCCAGAACTGAACCCTGCGGCACCCCGTATGCCAGGTCCTTAGAGTATGACATAAACTGATTTTCAAAAATACTAAAATTTCTATTGGAAAGGTATAACTGAAACCACTCCAGAGCCAGACCAGACACACCGACTACATCCTGGAGCCTGGTAACCAGATGGTATAATCCTAACTTTGATTAGGACCAGCAGTCTTCAAGGACTACCAACTATAATGCTGTCAGGTGTAGTAGGGTGTAGCACTCTGTTGTCCTTTGTACTTTTCAAATCATTAAAAGTGGATTTATTACAGTACAATAACCAACACGGGAAAATCACGTCAGTGCAACTCTGTTTTATTTATAAAGCCCCTTTATGAATCACTGAAGTAACTCTACATGTGTACAAAGAACTGAGGTAATATCAGGTGCATGCTCTAAAGCATGAAGGGCAGAGTGAGCACTATAATGGGAGGACTGCGTGTTTCATGTTTCAACAGCGCATGGTCAGAAAGCTGAAAAACGGCCTTTTGTTTCACTTCTTGAAAAGTGTAGTTAAACATTTGAGTGGTGCAACCTTTTTATCTGACAAGAGCAATATGTGGACTTTGACTATGAGCTGGCCTTAAGTACACTTAGTGAATCCCTCTTAATCTCACCCTGTAGCCTGACCCTTGAATGTCTTTCAACAGCCATTATATGAAGACCTTCTGACTATATACACACACACACACACACACACACACACACATGCACATATATACAGTGGCTTGCAAAAGTATTCGGCCCGCTTGAACTTTTCCACATTTTGTCACATTACAGCCACAAACATGAATCAATTTTATTGGAATTCTGCTGTTCACAAACGCTGTCCATCTGATCTGACTGAGCTGGAGCTGTTTTGCAAAGAAGAATGGGCAAGGATTTCAGTCTCTAGATTTGCAAAGCTGGTAGAGACAGACCCTAAAAGACTGGCAGCTGTAATCGCAGCAAAAGGTGGTTCTACAAAGTATTGACACCCCACTTTTCAGTTATTTATTTGTAAAAAATGTTTGGAATCATGAATTATTTTTGTTCCACTTCTCACGTGTGCACCACTTTGTGTTGGTCTTTCACGTGGAATTCCAATAAAATTGATTTAGGGGGGGCCGAATACTTTGCAAGACACTGTATGTATACACATACACATATATACATATATATAGTTATGAGATTAGGGCTGCCACGATTAGTCGACTACTCACGATTATGTCGACTATCAAAATCGTAGACGACTAATTTAATAGTCAATAAGCGGTACGTTTCACGTCCAATGGATGCATGATCTGACTAGTCGACTAATCGTAAAAATAATTGGTGACTAGTCAACTATCAAAATAATCATTCGTGGCAGCCTTATTTGAGACACTCACAAACAAACAAAATCACAGTTTAGTGAAGCAGTAACGAAGCCTGCTTATGGGAAACCGTAATCTAATTAGTTTTTTTGCAATAGTAAGTAATCGGATTACAGTACTGCCCATCTCTGTATAAATATACATGTGTGTGTTAAACTACAATTAAAATTAAAATTGACATTAAAACTACCTTAAACGTTAAAAATACACTGTGTGTTTAGAAAAAACTACACCGTTAAACTCTTAAGCACAGTGGTGGTAGCATCATGCTCTGGGGCTGTGTTGCCTCCAGTGCAAATTATGCCCATTTGATTCCTGTCGGACTCGTTCCCGGTGGGTGATGGGCTCCGCCAGGGCTGCCCTTTGTCACCGGTTCTGTTCATAATTTTTATGGACAGGATTTCTAGGCGCAGCCAAGTGGCGGAGGGCTTTTGCTTCGGTGGCCTCAGAATCTCATCTCTGCTTTTTGAGGATGATGTGGTTCTGTTGGCTTCATCGGGTGATGGCCTCCAGCTCGCACTGGAACGGTTCGCAGCCGAGTGTGAAGCAGCGGGAATGAGGATCAGGACCTCCAAATCTGAGGCCATGGTTCTCAGCCGGAAAAGGGTGGAGTGCCCACTCCGGGTCGGGGATGAGTTCCTGCCCCAAGTGGAGGAGTTCAAGTATCTCGGGGTCTTGTTCGCGAGTGATGGGAGAAGGGAGCCGGAGATCGACAGACGGATTGGGGCTGCGGCTGCAGTAATGCGGACGCTGCACCGGTCCGTCGTGGTGAAGAGGGAGCTGAGTGTAAAAGCGAAGCTCTCAATTTACCGGTCGATCTACGTCCCTACCCTCACCTATGGCCACGAGCTGTGGGTAGTGACCGAAAGAACGAGATCGCGGATACAAGCGGCGGAAATGAGCTTCCTCCGAAGGGTGGCTGGCCTCTCCCTTAGAGATAGGGTGAGAAGTTCAGCCATCAGGGAGGGGCTCAGAGTAGAGCCGCTGCTGCTCCACATTGAAAGGAGCCAGCTGAGGTGGTTCGGGCATCTGACAAGGATGCCTCCTGGGCGCCTCTTGGGCGCGGTGTTCCGGGCATGTCCCACCGGGAGGAGGCCCCGGGGCAGACCCAGGACATGCTGGAGAGATTATATCTCTCGGCTGGCCTGGGAACGCCTTGGTGTCCCCCCGGATAAGCTGGAGGAGGTGGCTGGGGAGAGGGAGGTCTGGGCCTCTCTGCTTAGGCTGCTGCCCCCGCGACCCGGCCTCGGATAAAGCGGATGAAGATGGATGGATGGATGGATGGATGATTCCTGTCGATTGGGCGATGGACAAGGACTACGAGTCCATGAGGAGAGTGCAGAAGCATTTGACCAGAATAAGATGCAGAAGTTACCAAAAACCTACTTATATTCTTACAATCTCACACTCTTGCTACTCAATTCAAAAGAACTTCAAGCTGTAACTAAGATATCTGCCAGCACAATTATAATAAGCCAAACAAGGATTTTCCACCCAAACTGCAGAGCTCTCCCCAACATGTCAGCAATAATTGCGTTCCAGATGGCAGCTGGTTCATGAACACTCCTCATGCATTTGGAAAAGAACATTTCAGTCTGACATCAGCTTGCTGCAGTACCATGAGTCAGTTCATCTTCTGGGTGTTTCACTTTACATTTGTGCTTCTGCAGGGATAGTCGGTGCAACAGCTCACCAACAGGAGCCACCAATGACGTTTCAACTAAAGGTCGAGGTCAGGAGAGGGAAGCGGGTTTTAATTTTCCTCTCGCCGTTCGTATCAGATGTCAGAACTGAATTTGATAAACAGAGTGAATTTGCAGCATATCAGCGAGGATGTTTTCCTCCGTTGCAGTCTCACTGTCTCAGGTTTTTTTTACATCAGGTGCGTGTTTACATTAAAATGCTGTGTAGCACAACATCAGTCTGAGTTCATATCAGGATTCACATTAACCTCCTCCTCTGCAGATTGCCGCACTACCTGATGGGGTTTAGATTTCCAGGAAATTGTTATTTGAGACAGCTGAGGCCGTGCGCCGTGAATGCTAACGGTACTGTACATTTATATTTCCAGCACACAGAAGCAGGTAAAACAGTCTGACTATCAAAGCAGATCCGTTCAGAGACAATGTTCTTTAGCTCAACTATTTTTTCTTGTGTCTGGCAGGCATCGGATTCATCAAATCCAAATAGCTTTCTATTGGATTTCACCAGTTTTTCCTGTCTCAAGGTGAATCAGCTAGTTCTGAAAATAGAGTTTGACTAATGAAGATAAAAATCTCCCGAACAGCTACTAAACTGACATTCCTGTTTTTAAGTGATTGAGTTTAAGGCCAAGAACAAACCTCAAGTTTTCAAGGCAACACAGAGAAGATGACAAAATCACAATTTCCATTTACTGGGGCCAAATATTTGAAGGCAGTGGTTCTTAAGTCCAGGTGTAATTTTAGGTCCCAGGGTGGGGTGTGGGGTTAGTTGAAAGGAATGCAGAGTATTTCAACTACAAACTACAAGAAGTTGGGGTGATGATCACATATGAGCTGCTGAAAGAGGTATTTTATTGTTTTTTTTATTCCTAAAAACACTACTCATAATAAATTGAATCCAGTGATAGGTTTCAGAAAAGGTAGGAAAGGAAAGAACACTGGAAAAGTAGTTTAATGTTAGAAAAAGAAACTAACAAACAAGCAAACTTTATTGCGTAGAAAAAGAGAATTCCAGATAGACAGCATCTTTGACAGGTAAGGAATAGGAAGGGTTTGGGATCAGGAAGACTGTGTGAGTAAATAGTGCCACATTTTAGTTGTAATGTGTCTCAATGTACAACTGCAAACAATTTGAGGATTGTATAATTTATTTAATTATGTCCCATTAACAGTGTTGGGGAGTAACGGAATACATGTACCGCCGTTACGTATTTAAAATACAAAATATGAGTAACTGTATTCCGTTACAGTTACCGTTTAAAAAGGTGGTATTTAGAATACAGTTACTTTGTTGAAATAAATGGATTACATGGCGGTACTTCCCTGTTTCATATTGTGGCGGGTCAGGACTGTTTGGGTTTTGTTTGACAGCTACGTTCTGTTGTTCCAGGCGGCAGCGTTACGGTTGCCATGGTTACAGGGTGACGCTCTCTCTGCGTGTTTCCTGGGTGAGAGAGGCATTTTTGTTGTTGTTGTGCTAAGCTAATAGGCAGAATGCTACAGGTATATCTCTAAAGAATGTAGCATCATAGGCAGTGTAGTCCGTGCTGCAGGGAGAATGGACTGCCATACACGTTATGTGTCTGTGAGCGAGGGAGGGAGAAAAAGGAAAAGTACGAGCTGTCATCGAGCAGAAACGGGAGCTGGAAGCATGTAAATATAATAATAACCACTGCAGCCAAGAAGAGAGCCTGACGAGCCCAGTTGTAAGTAAGCTATTAAGACTTGACTGTACACCGTGTTCGTGTTTTCCTCTGAAACAATAAGTTCTGTTGGAGCAGCCTTTCAACGCCTCTCTCTGTCTCTCGCTAGCAAAGTTGACCCAGACAACAAAGTAAAGCTAGTTTTCGGCTACGAGCCGACACAGAACCCGACTTATTAGCTAGAGGTCCCTTTACTACGGTTCGGAGCCGCGGACCTTCAGTAACAGTAATAAATCACAGCAATAGTAGATTCACGTAGTTGTAAACAGCATGATAATATGTTAAGTAATCCAAAGTATTCAGAATACGTTACTCTCATTGAGTAACGTAATGGAATACGTTACGGGGCATGTATTCTGTATTCTGTAATGGAATACATTTTAAAAGTAACCTTCCCAACACTGCCCATTCAACTACAGGGAATGCAGACAAGGTTGGGCCCTCAGATAGCACTGCACAAAAAATATACATAATTCTTCAAGGAAATCATCACATAGGCACAATAATGCCTCTGAAAACCATTCAGTGATCAGTGTTCTTCACTGTTCCATCCATGCTTATCCAAGTATAATTCACGAGGGCTGCAGTCTTAGCAGAGATGTCCACACCTCTCCTCTCCCCAGTCACCGCCTCTAGTTCCTCTGGGGAACACCGAGGTCATAAAAGCCAGCCAGAGACATAATCTCTCAAGTGCACCCTCGGTCTCGCTTGTAGCCTGCTCTTAGCTGGGCATGCCCGAATCACCTCACCAGTAGGCATCCCAGTCACTGCTTCTCAAAATGTATTTCAAAAGATAAATGTAAATGATATATAGAGCTGAATATCAAAGTATATATCAAATATCTGATATCAAAGTATAAAATGACATTTATACACAACTTACTCAACGAGCAAATAGCAGGCTGACATTTACCGGAAAGAAATAAAATGGAAACAATTTGACATTGCTAAAAGCAAAGGGGTAGATTACTTAAATTATGCCCACATAAATTACCCATCAAATTAAAACCAAACACTTTTCACAGTCAAGGAATCAGGTGACTATTGAAATACATAAAACAAACTAAACCTCTCAGAAATCAAAGCAGTTTGTTTTTGACATTTTCTTGTATATTGCAGAAAGAAAAAAAAAGAATATCAAGTAAATTTTGTCATCTAAATTTTGACAGAAGAGTTAATAGTGCAACAGATTAGATGTCAGAGGCCTCATCACATCTGGAGTAAAACAAAAGCAGCAGCAACAACAACATGGCAGTAATTGCCAAGCATGGAGATGGTACTATAATGTAGTCAGGATGCTTTGCTGCAGCTTTCCATATCTGAAGGGCAGTATTACAAAGTAAAGTTTGGACTTCAGATGGTGCAGTATGCTGTTCTGGGTGAATACGGCCACATAAAGAAAGGAAAATGTCCCTGTAGCCAATGAGCTGCATTAATAATGCAGACAGACTATAATAAACTCACCACCTCATGCTGGTTTAGGGATTTGCATCACTGCTTTGATTTAGACCGTTTACTTATGGACTAGCAGAGCGTAAACCAACACAGGCTGCAAGGATAGCCAGCTCTCAGTTAATGAGAGCTAAACATCTGAGGGTTCATGATGCCAAAGTTGGAACTGCTGTTGTGTCAAATAAAAACAAAATAAAGTGATGTGCAGATCTCATAAACCCATATTTTTATTAAAAGAAACAGAACATAGAAAACATAAGTTTAAACCGAAAAATTCCCCATTTCAAGAAAAGAAAAGACTCTAAAAAGTCAAGTTTACCACTGTGCAGCATCCTCTCTTCTTTTAGCAGCAGGCTGTGAACATCTGGCCAGTTTAGCACCTGGACCTTCCTACTACAAAGCCACGCTGTTGCAGTAGATGCTGTAGGCAGTTTAATATTTTCTTGCTGAAATATGCAGGGCCTTCCCTGACATCATCTAGATGGGAGCACATGTTGCTCTAAAATGTGTTTATATCTTTCAGGATTGATGATGCCTATCCAGATATGCAAGCTGACAATTCTATAGGCACTAATGCACTTTTGAAATGATTGTTGATAACAAGCCGGATGGCCTTTCTCCCTTTAGTCTGGAGAACGTGGTATCCATGTTTTCCAAAGAGAATTTCAAATTTTGTCTCACTTCATGTTCCCATATGGCTTCTTCTTTGCATGGCAGAAACTTAACCTGCATTGTACACAGCTTGGTGAACCATGTTCATGGTCAGTGATTTCTGTAAGTGTTCATGAGCCGAGGCAGTGATTTTCATGACAGAATCACGCCTGCTTTTGATGCAGTGTTGGCCTCAAGGATCATATCCAATACCGATTTTCAGCTTTGTCCTTTGCAGACATAGATTTTATCTAATTGTATTTATATAGCGTCATATCACAACAACAGTTAACAATCTTCTAGACTGACTAGTGTTGCCACGGGTCGTCTTTAGTTTCTAAAACAGCCCCACCTTGAGATTCGATTAGCTGGTCTATCCTGAAGCCAAAAAGCTGCACTGTCATATGAGTCAAGCAATGAGAGGAAGTTATTGGGTGGCCAAAAGACTCCTTATTCCCTTATTCTGATTAAAAACATAGTTTTCCTCCTCAATGAACTATTGTAAATATAACCGTGTAATGCTAAATAACAATATTGAAAAGTCATGTGCTTATTGTAGATTAGAGATGTAAAACAATGCATTATATGCCTATCAGTAGTTTGGTCCACTGCCTGCCAAATCCTGTACTTTGCAACATCAAACTTAAAACTAACGATGGGTCAGACATAGGGCTGGGCGATATGACCCAAAATTCATATCTCGATATTTTTTAGCTGGATGGCGATATACGATTTATATCTCGATATTTTTTTAAGCCGTAAGGTAAGAACAAAAAGAGTTCTTAGTCAAAGCTGTGTCCCAGATGTCACACAGGCACTTTTATTAACATACAGCGTCGATGTACATGAAGAAATTACTGAAAAATAAATTATCAGCATTTATTAAATAATAATGCTCCATAAATAAAAGAAAACAATGTTGTTTTTGTGCATAACAAAAAGCTCACAATTGTACAGTCAAAATGTTAACTAACAGACCCTGAGCATAACAACAAAGGCAGATTTTGCAGCTGCTCTGTTCCCAACTTCTACTGCGTGACTGACAGCCTGGAGTTTGAAATCTGCTTCGTAAACGTGTCTCTTAACAGTAACTACACTGCATTTTGTTAGCTCCATTAGCAACAGGAGGAATCTTGTCTTAAAAAGTTTTCTCCCTTATTGTTTTACTGCAGTCACATCTTCTAATGCCTCGTCATCAAGATCTGTCCACAGTAACAATCATTAGAAGTCAATTTTCAACCAGTTTAAGGCTTGCTATTTGTTATTTATGACACATTCCGCTGATTGCCTGTTCCCCACACCTGTATGACAGCTGCTAAATCTAAAGCAGTTCACTCCAACAACACTGTCATAACATCTGATAAAAAAGCCATAATCCTACTTTATGTTTATTATCGAGGTCACAGTTCAGGATGATGGTGTAATGTGTAATGAGCTCATATTTAAAAGGTGTTCCTTGAAACAGTGTAACCATTTTATGCAAATCAATGCTGTGTTTTTTAAAAAGGTTACATTAACTTTACTTTTTCTTTATGATCATTTCTCATGTAAACATGAGAACCATGACTGACCCATGATTAACTAATAAGCATGTTATATGACATGTGAACAAATGGCAGAAAGAAAAGTAAAGTGCCATCCTCAAACATGCACACAGACCCTTCCTGTTTGATCTCTGAACAGCTGTTACAACAGCTGCTACTGTATATTCACCTGGAGACTTTATCAAAAAAGGAGCTCAGCATTTCACAGTTTTTCCTGAGATTTGATATACAATATTCTTTTCTTTTGCCCACATTTCTCAGTCATATTTTAAAATGTAAAAGTCTATCTTCTCTCAGGGCTGCTGGCAAGAAATATCCTGGCTGTATTTTGCCTAATTGCAAAATAAACAGGTTACAGACATGACTTTAAGCACAAAATATGAATTTCTGGAGATATTGTGTCGCCATTGCCTAAGATCAGATTTTTGGAGTAAGAGGTGAAAAAAGTTTGAGCACAAATTTGCCTTTTTTTCGGATTAAATTGAGTTTTGACTTAAGTGTCTCCGTGCAGCCTCCTCTTGAGCTGCAGTGAGGACATAAATACTTTACATGCAGCAGGATATTATGCAGGTACGGGCTAATTTCAGCACGGAGGGGACAAGAGGAAGGCTGCCTAAAATCCTCTGGGCTTCTAGCCACCCTTTGATGTCTCCAAAACAGTCTTTGCATAAGGAGATGCTAGGGGAAAGCGGTGCTCCATGAATAATTTATCATTTACCGGCATAATACGAGTCATCCTTGCTGGCACGAGTAGTGCGACAAAATCTAGATGGTGTAAAATATAAAAACACAAAGGCAGTTTGAGTAAGTGAAGCTCGGGGTTGCGCAAATGACCAAATAATCCAGCTGAGGGTCAGCAGTGTAGGGATCGATGCTGTTTGAGACGGGACAGGTTAGCACCGCGGCGTCCGTTACTGAGCAAGACGTTGTGAGCCAAACTCTGTATTAAATGCGAATAACTTAGGACAAAATGCTTTAGATTTGTGTTCCTGGTAGATAAAATACGACATAATGATACTATATGAAACAATATTAGACACTCTTCAGTTCCGCGTTATTATTGTGAACAAAGCATGGAGCACTTTAGGACACTTCTGGATATAAACACAAGCGCTGCTCACTGAGGCGGAGTAGTTTACTGGGAGAAATCATTGCGGTGCGGATGAAAAAAAGCGGTAATTTATTTATTTATTTATTTTTTACAAAAATGGAAATTAAACTACGCCGAATTCAAAAGTGGGTTTTAATATTTAAAACTAACCACAGGTAAACCTGCAAAGGCCATGCTGCTTCTGGCAACTGGTCTATCCTGTTAAAGTGCACTTTTTCCGCACTTGCTTTTAGTTATCAAGATAGCGGAAAGTTGGGAGTAACCGCGGCCGTCTGTCCTACCGTCATATCCTTGCTCCCGCTGTAACGATACGGTTCCGTCCCTGTGGAGGAGGATGGAGGACGGGTCCTTCACCCGGCTGACTCTCCCTGCCGGCGGGCGGGGCACCCTGAGCCCGCTGCAGCACTGGTAGCACACCGCCCATGCCTGCTCCTCGTTGATGGGCTGCTCGTAGGACTTCAGCACCTCCTCCAGAGACAGTTCCCGGGGCTCCGCCAGGTCCCGGGAAGCGTCGCGGTCCGTGGGGGCGGTCACCCGTGGGTCCCTATCCTCGCCGCTTCTGTTAGTGGATCTGGCCATGGCTGCGATGCCGTGGAGCCCATTCCTTACTCCGCAAGCACCGGAGCCATTGATGCTGACCGCCTCACGGCCCAGTCTGCTGTGCAGTCCGCGGCTCAGACGTCTTCAAGTACCGCAGCTGCGCCTCGTTATCGCAGTGATGCCGTCAACTTGCCCACCGGAAGCGCAGCGTTTCCGGATCACGTTTTCAAACAATAATAACTTTTCAAAGTAAAATATTTTGGAACTGGCGCTTCAAAGGGTTTTTGTTTTGATTTGTAAAAAGCCAATCCAGAAGACCTATGCGCATAAAGTAAAATGAAAATAAACAATACAATTAAAATCTGTTAGTTTTTAGTTATTTTCTTCTGTACAATATTGTATAAACGTCTATAGTCACATCTCATTTTGTTTTATTTTGTTTCCAAGAATGTCTATGCATTGCATCTGGCCCTTCAGCGGATCCATCTACTCTTCAATGAAATCCCATCTGAAATAGTCTAAGTGGGAGTCAAGAAGCTTACCCAGATTACCCAGAACTGGACTGAAAATGAGTGGCAGGTCTGATGTAGTGATGAAATTGTGAGGCTGCATTTCAGTCAATGGTGTTGGAGATCTTGTTAAAACTGATGGAATTGTGAACACAGAAATGTACCATTAGATTTTGATACACCATTCAATTCCATGTGGAAAGCAGATTGGTAATGGCTTCATTTTTCAGCATGACACAGCAAACACAATGGCAATGGAGTCAAAGGTATGCGAGATAGAAAAACACACACTAAAGATGTTACTTTAGTCATGGATTGGCCTCCCCAGGACTTGGCATGTTAGTTGAGCGCCACAGTGTGATGAAGAATAATGTTCAACTGACTTTCAAGCTTGTTAGAATTGCAAACCTGACAGAGTCAGCTAAACTTTATGTATTACTTTATACAGTATTTCCATGTGTGTTTGCAAATGTTTGCTAGCAGGCAGGGCATACATGGAACGCCATAACCAAGTGCATAGTATACAGAAACATCTGTGTCGAATATGGCCTGGAAGTCCTGAGGTCAAAATGTGAGATGCCCCAAGATTGGTGGAGACTGACCAAGCTAAGATCCTGTGGGACTTCCAGATACAGGTGGAGAAAATGGTGGTGGCTAACCAACTGGGCACAGTGGTGGTAGACAAACAGAAGAAGATGAAATAATGATGTAGCGGTTCCAAATAACAGCAACATCAGGAAGAAGGAACACGAGAAGCTCGAGAAATACCAAGGGCTCAGAGAAGAGCTCAAGAAGATGTGGAGGGTGAAGGTAACGGTGGTCCCAGTGGTAATCGGAGCACTAGGTGCAGTGACTCCCAAGCTCTTCGAGTAGCTCCAGCAGATTCCCGGAACAACATCGGAGATCTCTGTCCAGAAGAGCCCAGTCCTAGCAACAGCTAAGATACCCTCAAGCTCCCAGGCCTCTTGTAGAGGACCCGAGCTTAATGGATAGACCACACGCAGGGGCGAGAGGGGAATTTTTAAAATATATATATTAAGAATATTTTCCCACCATTCTAAATTATAGACTCTTTTTTTCCTTTTTTTCAAAATACAATAACTTGATTTTCTCCCAAATTCTCATATGCCAGCTCATTGGCATTGCATGTATTTGCCTAATATAAATGGTGTATGGTTCTCCCAAGTGGCATCATGAAAGCAACTTGATATCATTTAATAGTTTTAATAAGGCAAATTCAAATGCTAACCACTTTGGAATATAAAATAAATATTTTTCAAATATTTTTCTTTTGAAATGCATATTTTTTGTTGTTGTTTTACATTCACAAAGAAAATCATGTTTTTTTGAGTGGTGAAAACAAACACTTGTAGAAAATAAGTAGCTGCCACAGTTCTACTTCTTCTATTATTGAAGCTTGCAAGCCACTAAAGTACAAAAAACAAACAAATCATTTTTTGCCCTTCACAACACAATATTTCCAGTAATTATCACTGAATTTCTAACTCAAAATTGAGAAAATGTTGATTTATTAAATAACATCCATAAGAAAACAACAGTTTATACAATACCATTGTAATATAACTTGGATTTCTTGGTAATATAAAGCAGGTAATGCTGGCATCACCTTTGTCAAACGGATCTGGCTGGTGTTCAGAGAAGAAGAATGATCAAAGAACCATTTATTTATTTTTAGTTTTTCTTTTTAAAATTTTATTTATAAAACCTGCAAATGACATATTTAAATATCAGTAAATTGTACAGACAGCAGGTGTTTCAGGCCTTTTTTTCTTTTAACTGCTACTCTGTAGTAAAAATAATTTCTGTTGCATTTATGGTCCAGTGAGTGTGGGTATCAAGAAAGTTGTTTTATTTTATTGCACATCTGTGCACATATTTCAGGTTCTTTCTAAATGACTATAGCTTTGTTAACTGGATATTCAGAAAAAGAATGCAAAATAAAAATTATATTTATTAGTGACTCAGCCAGCAGATGGCGCTGCAATGTAAGTTAAAGTCTAATGAGACACCTTTATCATCCTCTCACAGTGTGAAGCCATCAAAGTTCTTAGTAACAGACTCAAACACACAGGAGTGTATGGCAACATTTATTGCTGTCATTAGTCTCATTTAGTTTCTGACTGACTCGTCTTACAAAGTGAAATAAAAACAGAAAACACACATTGTTCCACACGTTTTCACATCATATCAAATCGAGTCAGGAAAATGAAAATAAAACAGTACGTAATCTGTCCTGGTGTTTTTAATACTTAACAATTCCTGTTTGTGTTCAGATCTTTGACTCTTCACAATGACAACCACAAAATATGTGCACACCCCCGTCCTCCTGTGGTCCTCCGGTGTTCAGAGGACAACAATGATCAAACAACCAGATACTTTAAAGCCTGATCTGGCTGGCTAGGCGGGTGTCCACTAAAGCCAAAAAAATAATATATATATTTTTTAATTAATTACAAATACCTTATAGGAAAAGCTAAGAAAAGGTTGCAGAAGCACAGAAACAAACTGCCGTGTACGTTATAGTGTGTAAATTCAAAAACTGTATAGAGAGAATGGCGCAATGAAAACAGAATAAGATAAGATAAACTTTATTGAGTAGAATATAGGCAGTAAGAGTTTTGTAATTAACTTTTAATTACGTTTGCCAAAGACAATGACAGTAAATTAACCCAGTTCTACCTGCTTCTCTTTTCTCTAATACAGTAGAGTCTGATCTACTAAAAATCCTCATACTTGACAACACAATAAAACACAAGAAATATCAGAATATGTTTGAGATTAGGATTTTTATTGGATGGTAAATCTATTTTTTTATGTCAGGTTTTTTTACATTTCATTTTGTTTTACTTTGATGCTATAATAGATGATTTTAAAATTCAGTTAAATCTAAGATTATATAGCATCGCAGCAAAACAAGAGTCTCCTCAAGGTGCTTTATAATGTAAGGTGAAAACCCTACAGTATTAGCAGGAAAATACCCAACAATCAAAAGATCCCCTTTGAGCAAGCACTAGGCGACAGTGGGGAGGAAAAACTCCCTTTTAACAGGAAGAAACCTCCAGCAGAACCAGGCTCAAGAAGGGGCGGCCATCTGCTGCGACCGGTTGGGGGTGATGGAGAGACAATATAGGGAGACAAGATGAAATATACTTCTGTTGGCCAATTACATTGTTTTTGAATAAATTATTGAATGCTTCGAGATCTTTAAAGAAGCATTGTAGTGTGTGTGTGTGTGTGTGTGTGTGTGTGTGTGTGTGTGTGTGTGTAGCTTACCTGCACATTTTTCCAAACACGAGGCTGCAAGAGAGACCATGCGTCGAAGGTTTTTTGTGGTTGTCATTTTTCCACTGACATAAACAGCAGGATCTGACCGTAAATCCGGGTTAAATCCACTCGGCGACGGTGGATAGGAAAAACTCCCTTTAAAGGAAGAAACCTATTGCAGAACCAGGCTCAGGGAGGGTCATTTGCCTTGACTAGTTGCGGGGGTGAGGGGGGAAAAAAGAAAAGAAAAAGGATGAAGAAGGGAGGGGAGAAAGAAAAATGGAGAGTGATGGAGAGAGGTGGTACGAGAGAAAGGGAGAAGAGGGGAGGTGAAAAGAAAGGGATAGAAAGGAGGAGAGAAAACCCCAACAATCCCCTCTGAGCAAGCACTTGGCGACAGTGGATAGGAAAAACTCCCTTTAAAGGAAGAAACCTATTGCAGAACCAGGCTCAGGGAGGGTCATCTGCCTTGACTAGTTGGGGGGGGGGGGGGAAAGGATGAAGAGGGGAGGGGAGAAAGAAAAAATGGAGAATGATGGAGAGGTGGAAGGAGAGAAAGGGCAAGACGGGAGGTATAGGGGTGAGGAGATGAGAAAAGCGTTTTTTTTTCTGTAGGATGAGGGTTTTCAGTTCTTCGGTTGTTACTGTAATTTCCTCCTCAAGTTTCTTGCATTTTTTCTCCAGTTCTTCTAATTGTGCTTGTTTTTCTTCTCCTGTATTTTTTCCAGTTGCTCTTTTTCCTGAAGAAGCTCTTGGTTTTCCTCCAGGGCTTCATCAAGCTGTACTTGCAGCTGCTGTTTCAAGTTGACAGCGTGTTGGAGATTCCCATAGATCTCCAGATTAACAGCTTGCGCTTGTTGAAGCTGGCAGGACATTGTTCTTAACTCATGCCTGTTCTGCTTCTTTTCTGTCATCAGGCTTGCAATGCGCTGCTTTGCTTGATTAAACATTATTCCCCAGCCCTCATTTATGTTATCCACGTTGGGCTGCTTCTGTTGGTTCACCAGCATTTCCTTGTGCCTTTCTTCCAAGTCTTTATTTTGGCCTTCCAGTTCTCTGTACTTAGTGTCCAGTTGTTTCTTCTCATGAAGCACTTGTGCATTTCTGTGCAGTGCTTCATTAATCTTTACTTGCAAGACATCATTTTGTTTCTTCATGTTGTGAAGCTTGCATTCCATGTCTTTCTCCTTTATGTCCTGCTGTTTCTTCTCTTGAAGAAGCTCTTGGTTTTCCTCCAGGGCTTCATCAAGCTGTACTTGCAGCTGCTGTTTCAAGTTGACAGCGTCTTGGAGTTTCCCATAGATCTCCAGATTAACAGCTTGTGCTTGTTGAAGCTGGCAGGACATTGTTCTTAACTCATGCCTATTCTGCTTCTTTTCTGTCATCAGGCTTGCAATGCGCTGCTTAGCTTGATTAAACATTATTCCCCAGCCCTCATTTATGTTATCCACGTTGGGCTGCTTCTGTTGGTTCATGAGAATTTCCTTGTGCCTTTCTTCCAAGTCTTTATTTCGGGCCTCCAGCTCTCTGTATTTAGTGTCCAATTGTTTATTCTCATGAACCATTTCTGCATTTCTGTGCAGTGCTTCATTAAGCTTTACTTGCAAGACTTGTTGGTTCTTGACAAACCCATTGTGCCTTTCTTCCAAGTCTTTATTTCGGCCTTCCAGTTCTCTGTACTTAGTGTCCAGTTGTTTCTTCTCATGAAGCACTTGTGCATTTCTGTGCAGTGCTTCATTAATCTTTACTTGCAAGACATCATTTTGTTTCTTCATGTTGTGAAGCTTGCATTCCATGTCTTTGTCCTTTATGTCCTGCTGTTTCTTCTCTTGAAGAAGCTCTTGGTTTTCCTCCAGGGCTTCATCAAGCTGTACTTGCAGCTGCTGTTTCAAGTTGACAGCATCTTGGAGTTTCCCATAGATCTCCAGATTAACAGCTTGTGCTTGTTGAAGCTGGCAGGACATTGTTCTTAACTCATGCCTGTTGTGCTTCTTTTCTGTCATCAGGCTTGCAATGCGCTGCTTAGCTTGATTAAACATTATTCCCCAGCCCTCATTTATGTTATCCACGTTGGGCTGCTTCTGTTGGTTCACCAGCATTTCCTTGTGCCTTTCTTCCAAGTCTTTATTTCGGCCTTCCAGTTCTCTGTATTTAGTTTCCAGTTGTTTCTTTTCATGAAGCACTTGTGCATTTCTGTGCAGTGCTTCATTAATCTTTACTTGCAAGACATCATTTTGTTTCTTCATGTTGTGAAGTTTGCATTCCATGTCTTTGTCCTTTATGTCCTGCTGTTTCTTCTCTTGAAGAAACTCTTGGTTTTCCTCCAGGGCTTCATCAAGCTGTACTTGCAGCTGCTGATTCAGGTTGACAGCGTGTTGAAGATTCTGTTGGTTCACCAGCATTTCCTTGTGCCTTTCTTCCAAGTCTTTATTTCGGCCTTCCAGTTCTCTGTATTTAGTGTCCTGCTGTTTCTTCTCTTGAAGAAACTCTTGGTTTTCCTCCAGGGCTTCATCAAGCTGTACTTGCAGCTGCTGTTTCAAGTTGACAGCGTCTTGGAGTTTCCCATAGATCTCCAGATTAACAGCTTGTGCTTGTTGAAGCTGGCGGGACATTGTTCTTAACTCATGCCTGTTCTGCTTCTTTTCTGTCATCAGACTTGCAATGCGCTGCTTTGCTTGATTAAACATTATTCCCCAGCCCTCATTTATGTTATCCACGTTGGGCTGCTTCTGTTGGTTCACCAGCATTTCCTTGTGCCTTTCTTCCAAGTCTTTATTTCGGGCCTCCAGTTCTCTGTATTTAGTGTCCAGTTGTTTCTTGTCATGAAGCACTTGTGCATTTCTGTGCAGTGCTTCATTAATCTTTACTTGCAAGACATCATTTTGTTTCTTCATGTTGTGAAGTTTGCATTCCATGTCTTTGTCCTTTATGTCCTGCTGTTTCTTCTCTTGAAGAAGCTCTTGGTTTTCCTCCAGGGATTCATCAAGCTGTACTTGCAGCTGCTGTTTCAAGTTGACAGCGTGTTGGAGATTCCCATAGATCTCCAGATTAACAGCTTGTGCTTGTTGAAGCTGGCAGGACATTGTTCTTAACTCATGCCTGTTCTGCTTCTTTTCTGTCATCAAACTTGCAATGCGCTGCTTTGCTTGATTAAACATTATTCCCCAGCCCTCATTTATGTTATCCACGTTGGGCTGCTTCTGTTGGTTCATGAGACTTTCCTTGTGCCTTTCTTCCAAGTCTTTATTTCGGGCCTCCAGTTCTCTGTATTTAGTGTCCAATTGTTTATTCTCATGAACCATTTCTGCATTTCTGTGCAGTGCTTCATTAAGCTTTACTTGCAAGACTTGTTGGTTCTTGACAAACCCATTGTGCCTTTCTTCCAAGTCTTTATTTCGGGCCTCCAGTTCTCTGTATTTAGTGTCCAATTGTTTATTCTCATGAACCATTTCTGCATTTCTGTGCAGTGCTTCATTAAGCTTTACTTGCAAGACTTGTTGGTTCTTGACAAACCCATTGTGCCTTTCTTCCAGCTGTTTATTATGGGTCTCCATTTGTCTGCACTGCTCTTCAAGTTGAATCTTCTCTGCTTGGATTTGTTTAATCCTGTCCTCTAGACAGCTGTGTTTTCTTTCAGACATGTTGTAGTCTTGATATAATGACTGTGTAAAACTGTTTAAAAATGTTTCTAAGGCGTACGTTTGAATGCTGCGAACACGAGTGCTGCGTATAAACTGACTAAATGTTTAGGATTGCACCCCTATTTAAGGCTTTCAGATCAAAGGCATAGAACCATCGTAGTATGATGTCATAGGAGTTAGGCTGTCACATGACATAATTGAATGAGGATTCTTTTTTTTTAGGTGAGTCAAGTTTTATTCTGTTATTTTTAGCTTTTAGCTTCTATTTTTCTCATTTTTAACATTTATATTTTTAAAATTATTCAACTTTATTCAACAAAAATTTCCCATGTATTTCAGTGGAAAGACCCTTCAAATTCTCATTCAACTTACTCCTCTTTAAACTCTTACCACTTCCACATACGTTGACATAGAGCCACCATTCAAACTTTAAAACGAAGCCAAAACATTCAACTATTCAACTTGCATTTATATTTTCAATATCTATTATACTTTTTCTTCAGTTCCAGTTTAAGTTTCATCCTTTTTTTTCAGCCGTTTCAGAGTTTATAATGGGTGTGTATGGGACGGAATGTTGGCGCTAGAGTGAGACAGCTCAACTGCCAGAGTGAGAGGAGGGGGGGAATTAATCTTAAAATCTTTTCTTAAAACTGCTGCTGTGTCCACAATGTTTGCTCTACAGCCATCATTTTACCCTCAAACCGTAGCCATCGCTGTCCTCTTTCATCCAATGCGTGTATTATTGTAATAGGTGTTATGGTTCTTTCATAAATGTCACCAATGCACAGTCTCCTCCCTCCAACTCTTCCATAGACTCCAATGTTAAAATGGCTCAGAAAGTTTGTTTGAAAATCAGAAGTACAGGCTGTCTTTACACTGTCACCATGTCCATATAATAAACTCCACAGGCATGAAAACTGAGAAATCAGTAGACTAGACATTGCTGGTGCTCACGGTGAAAGAATTTTGTCAATACGACTTGTACTTTTCATTTGGGAATGATTTGTTTTGGGCTGACTTTTCTGTTCATTTTAAGCAGTAGAAGTGAGGCACATGTCTGTGTGCGTGCCATTGGGTGCAGTCACTATAGCAACCAGGCTCACACCTGCCTGCTTAACGAGCTCTCTCTCACGCTGCCAAGGTTAAACCTAAAAATGTCTGCTGCATCTAAGCAGTTGTAGTAAGATTAACTTTTTCAATAGGTACAATAAGACAGATTTGACAGGTGTCGTGTCCAAATTCATGGGCTGCATCCTCCTGAGGACCCGGCCGGTCTACTTGGGCCGGGTCCTCAGAAGGTCGGGTAGGCCAGAAGTAAACAGCTGGGGAAATTGGACGGCCTAGCCTTCTGATTAGCGTCACCGCTGTCTCAGCCGTCTGCTCCTTGCTATCTAAAATATAACAGGACACTGGCGTAAATTCTTGACCGTCTCATACTTCTGTTTAATCAGTTTTCTATTTGACGTTTATTCAGCTGTGTAAAAACCAAGGAGGAACCCACCCGGGGGATTAATAAAGTTTTATTTTATCTAATCTAATAACTTTAATCTCAGCCAAGCCGATTTACTCATGAACAAACAAAACACTGAAAAAAGCCCAACAATAACATTTTTAGGTTGTCTAAGTGCCTTATATATTACGTTTAACCTGAGTAGCGAAAGTCCGCGGTGATCTGAAAATGATGTGCCGGGAGTTGTGCCGTTCTCGGCCGCATCAGTGACCCTCGAGCTCCCGGCTAGCTATCGAGCTGGTGGTGGCAGACGTCTCCGAAAACGTTGAAGCACTTTTGCAAATATGCGATATCTTGATAAACCGAGCAGATATTTGATGTTTACACAGCTACTTTCCCGCCTGAAAATATGTTAAAAGTTTATTTTGTGACCCAGAAAGATTAGTAAGAGTAATTTTAAAACTTAGTAGCGGCCGCCATTGTTGGAAACTGGAGTTTGGCTGGGCCGCGCTATGAATTCTGGGATATGGTAGGCCACGAAGGACACACCCGACCCATCCTTCAAATTCGGGGAAAAGGGGGACGCATTTGTCGGCTGCATTCGGAGGAGTCTACGAATTTGGACAGCCTTCGGCGCGTCGCTGTGACGCAATCGGTCTACAAATGCGGCCTCAGGAGGATGCAGCCCATGAATTTGGACACGACCAGGGTTTTCCCACAGATTAATAGTTTGTCAGTAGTTAGTAGGGCTGGGTATCGTCACTGATTTTTAGAATCGATTCAATTCCGATTCACAAGGTCCTGAATCGATTCGATCCACGATTCGATTTAATTCGATTCGATTCGATTCACTTCGATTTGAATCTGGGAAATTTTGACAGTCAGAAATATTATAATTCAGATCAGTACATTTACATATTTTTGTATCTATAAAAAGGAAGCTGACACACGCAAGACTTTATCAATGGTGTAAGCATCACAGCAGATGCCTTTGTGTCAAAGTAGCTGAGGATAAAACACAGAAAAACATGAAGGCGATTTTCCTGGCCTGGGATTTTATAAAAATATTCTGCAGTACATCAAAAACGAAAGAAAACCATTAATCAACATATGAACATTACCTCTGAAGTTACAGCGGTTTTATTAGAGACACTGCTGAGCGTTTTGCATTTTGCATAATTTTAAAAAGTTTAAATTTGTTCAGTATTGAACGGCAGAAATTAGGTTTTCTTTTCGGAAGTATATAAAACGAAAAAAAAAAAAACGTTGGCCGACAGCGTTGTAAACAACGGTAGACTTGTGCGTAACAAGCAAGCAAATAATGAAGAAAACAGTACAGAGAGAGAGAGAGCTGTGCATCGTGGTGGAAGCAAAACAGTAAAAGTCAGAGTGAATACATGACGATGTTTATGTGAAGCGTAGTTTGGATCTTCTTTTGCTGCTGGTTCGGTCAATATTGTTTGGAGAGACATCAAACTAACAGCTTTAGAATCAGCGCATAAAGGGCGTGAACACAAAGCGCGGACCCGCCGACAGATCAGAATCAACGAGCTGTCGGCTTTCAGCCCCGACCGTGAGAAAGGCGATATCTAACTGATTCTGATCTGCGGGTTGCGCTGTGTGTTTACATCTTTGTGCAGAATCCATGTTCCTGCTCTCATTTACTGTCTTAGCTGTTTGGTGGTTGTTGAGATTTCACCAGAGATTCTGGCATTTCGGGCAAAATAAATTTATATTAAAAAATCGATTCAGGATTTTAATGAATCGATTTTACGTTATCCAAGCCAGAATCGATTTTAATCGATAAATTGATTATAAAAACCCACCCCTAGTAGTTAGTATATGCCAACTAAGTAGAGCATTGTGATTGGCACACAGGTTTTTCAGATCTGGGCAGTTGGAGTCAGTTGATGACGTTAAAATCATCCTTTCTGACTGGATAATTAAAGCTCACAGCATCTACCTGTCTGTAGTTGATTTTCCCACATTTTAATTAACGTTTAACTAATCTAATCTCATTTAATGTCTCTGTTTATAGTCTGTATAGTTTATCTCCCCACTAACACACTTAAAGTAGTCTTAAAATGAAACCCACAAAACAGTTCAAGATGAAATACTTCTTATTTGCTCATGTAATGCCAGTTGCCGTGTTTTTCTGTATGTCACTCATTCGCTTATACTCGGGCAAAAAGTACCAATTTGTACACTAGTCTAGTTTATTTTTTCCCTCTATCTCTCACACACAGAGACCAACACACAGACATGTTCAATGCTCAAATTTCCAAGCACCACCTGAACGCCTCATCTGTTTTTAACCCATCACTGGACCAACTGTCGTCATTAGTGATGGTAAATTTGATTCTTTTTACTGAATCGAGTTTTAATGAGTCACTCACCAAAGTGACTCGGGTTTTTTGAATCATTTGATTCACTGAGTCAGTTGACCAGAGAGTACAAAAAATGTATATTTTCACTCAAACTTAATTTGTTTCTCTTTTCATGTAAATCCTACTGCTAAGATGAATGATTCTAAAAGAAAGCAACTATTTTATAGAGCAAAAAAGAGCAAAAACATTTCTAAAATTAAGCAATTTCCTATCAAAATTGCTTAATAAACATTTATTTTATTTTATTTTATTTTATTAGTATTTTCCTTAAATGTGTTAAATATATATTTTCTCATCTAAATGTCCACTGAAATGTGAGCCTGGGGGCGGTAATGCGCCTTAACATTGGTTGCCAACCAAGAAGTAGAAGAAGCTGTTAGCCAGGAGGGAGGGGGTCAGATCGGTACCCCGCATGCGCACTTCCTCTCTTTGCCAACTTTTTTTTTTTTTGCACAGAAATGTACAACAATTATGGCAATCTCTACAAAGATTCTATTTTTCCAACATGAAATAGTATCAGAACAGGCTGAATTCCAGCATATAGAAGATAGATAATGAACAGGAAGTACAAACAACAACAAATAAATAAATAAAATCAAACCCCAAAAAGAATCAAAGCAAACAAACAAAACAAAACAACAACAAAAAAAACAAACAAAGAAAAAAAAGACATTATACCTTAGGGGTTTTCTAGCAGATCTAGTTCAATAATCATATGATTCAGAACCAGAGCTTGTTTTTTGTCCATAAATTTAACAGATGAGAGGAAGAGGCAGAGTTCTTTGTGAAAAGTAAAAAAGGACGGCTTTGTTTTCAGAAAACAACATTTGTGAATGAAGAATTTCCCCATAATAATTATTACATTTAAAACATTTTCAAGCTTCTTTTCTTTTCTTAGAGAACCAAAGATAATATCATTTTTAGAAAATTCAAGTAAGTTTGGAATCTTTGGAAAGAGCCAGTAGTGCACATCGTTCCACAGGGCTTTACAGAATATACAATCATAAAATAAATGTTCTGTTGATTCAATATCCCCATCACAAAAAGAGCAAGAATTATTATCAATAGCAAAGCGACGTCTGAGAAATTCTTTGGAAGGGTAAATACCAGAAAGGATTTTGTAGTGGACCTCCTTAGCTTTGGGAGGAATGGGAAGTTTTAGGTAATTTTTTCTGATCTCTTTCTTTTGATCACCGGAGAACAGATGTGAGATGGAATTTGGATTGGATCTATAAGGGAAAAAAACATTAGTAAATAATTCCCTAATTTGGGAGTTTTTTAGACTGTTAGCTGTAATGTTATGCCCATTTACCAAGAGTTCAGGGAGGTCAGGGGATCTATAGTCAGGGTTTTGAAAAAGATTATATGCTGTACATAGAATGTTTTGAGGGATAGCCTTAGTAATTTTTTGAAATTCTTTGTTATTTATTTGCAGATTATAATTGGTGGTGAAATCTTCTAATAAAATTTTGCCTCTATCATTTAACAAATGCATCACTGACCAGATGCCCTTATTGTACCATTTTTTTTTATAAAGATTGATTTGTTTCCAACGTTTATGTAGCGACAGTTCCATAGGGGAGTGTTGTGTGGGCTGTAGTTATGTTTGTACATTAATTTCCAGTATAATAAAACTTGCTGGTGAAAGGAAGAGGGCTTTATGGGGAGTTTTTTTCATGTCAAAATCACATCTAAGTAAAAGATTAATTCCGCCTAGATCTGAGAATATTTTGCTTGGAATGTGAAACCAAAGGCTATTTTGACTTCTTAAAAATGACCAAAGCCAATTAATTTTTAGGGTGCGATTTAAGCTGTCAAATTCAATAGCTTGCAAACCTCCATCTTCAAAATGTTTGACTAAATTACCTTGCCTAATATAGTGGGTTTTGCGTTTCCATATAAAATCAAAGTTTAGCTGGACTACCAGGACATTTAAACAATGGATAATCCGTATCCGCAACAAATTTTTGCTTTTCTCCTCAACAGAGAGCATTCCCCGATTGAACAACAGCGCCGTAAAATAAGAAGAATGGTGCCTAATGACCAGTGTTGGGACTAACGCGTTATTAAGTAACGCGTTACAGTAACTACGTTATTATTGTGGTAACGAGCACGGTAACTAGTTATTATGCCAAAACCAGGAACGCGTTACTCGTTACTGGGATTTAGATAGGCTCGTTATTCGTTACTTCGTGTGGTGGCTATCGCGGAGCTTCCACAGATTCAGTAACATTAGCAAGTGGTGGAAACCAGCAGGTGGATGAGGGAAAAGGGAGGCAAGAGGAGAGACCCGAAGCGGCCGCTGGTCCGAGAGTGTCAGGTGAACTGAACTTCAGGTAAGATCTGGGTCAGATATAAACCAGGTTTAGGTGGAGTTTATTTTCGTTATGCTGACTTTTTCGTACTGCGTGCTAGCTAGCATGACGGAGTTTCTATACAGCTGGGTGGGTGCTATGTTACTGATGTTGAACTTTATTTTGTTCATAAGGTTAATTATTAGAGTTGCCAACCGTCCCGTAAAAAACGGAATCGTCTCGTATTCAGAGAAAATATTACACGTTTCGTATTGAGGTGAAAAGACACACAGTTTGTCCTGTACTTCAGCTACAATGAAAAAGACACAAAGCTGGAGTTATTCTGTGTTTACGCTGCACAGCTGCCTCTTCTTCTCTCATCCTCTCACCCTTCCTCTCCTGTTTCTACTTCAATCATGAAACTGATCAATGATCAGCTGATCGGCTTTTCTCTCTTGTTTATTTATCGCCCACTTTGCACCAAAAAGAGGAAACCAGCGGATGTCGCGGTAAACAACAGCAGCACTTTTAAGCTTGATCAGCTGTTGTTAGAATTTATTTAATATTAATTAAGTATCAGCTGATGTTTGCTGGAGCCACAGCTGTAAACCTGCTGGTCATGATATCGGTTTGAAAATGTGGTGAGAGGGAAACATGAAGATGAAACCAGGAGATGACAGCTGGTAACTGTGCAGGGGCGGGTCTAGCAAGGTGTTGCCAGGGTTCCATGTAGGGCATTAAAAGGGAAAGGGGGGCACAAGGAAATACTTTTCTTATTCTCATTTAAAATGTCTCACTTTTAAAAAAATAATTATCTGAGTCTTACAACAAACGATTGATAGATTGATACATATATACCATCAGAACAGTGTACATCACTGTCACAACAGTGTTTATTTTCATTCAAAGGCTTTATGATTTTTCCTATAATGGTGGGCCGGTCTCTAGTCCAAATGCCCGGGACGATTTTTTGTCCCAGTCCAGCCCTGTATGCAGCTCATCTGCAGTCTGGTGTTACCTACATCTTCCTATTCAGAAGGCAGAATTTCCGAGTTCTGAGTACATTCGAAAACACCACGACTGCAGTTTTTGTGTTGGATGTAAAAAGCAGGCTAGGATAGAATCAGGCGTGGGATTTCTCTCGTGGAAATATGCACATTATTTTTTCCTTTCTATTGGTAGGTGGCACAGTGCACTTGTGGCAAGTAAGCTAGAAGACTGGCAAAGTTATGGAAGCAACACATGAACAAGAGAATTCTGAGTAAAACCAAAGTTACTTTCCCTAGTAACTAATTACTCTGAAAGTAATGAGTAACTTGAAGTAACTGAGTTACTTTTGATAGAAGTAATTAGTAATGTAACTAAGTTACTAATTTAAAGTAACTTACCCAACACTGCTAATGACAGAGTTAATAATACAGACTTTGTAATATGTCACGTGAAGATTCAGCAGCCAGATGAAGTGTTTACTGGCAATTGACAGTGATAGCGGACATCATCATCACTATTCCAACAATCCTCTCCACACAGACAAGCATAAACACACTCAATTATCACTAAATCAAATTTAACACACGTTTGTAATGATGCTAATTCAGTTTACAATAGGGTTCATTCGCTCAGTCAGCAGGTGGCGGTATTCTGGTGCACTGGGGAGTAAACTGCCATTAAACATACAGAAGAAGAAGAAAACCCCTGCACATGTGCGGTACGGATCGGGTAGACCCGATTAGTACTAGAGATGGACCGATCCGATATTACGTATCGGTATCGGTCCGATACTGACCCAAATTCCTGGATCGGATATCGGCGAGAAATAAAAAATGTAATCCGATCCATTAAATATAAAAAAAGCACCTCACAAAACTTGCTACACGGCGTAACTCGGCTCATAACCGTAGCACCTCGCAGCAGTGTGCCTCACGTGTTAGAGCGGCTGCTACCAAACCAGTATTTCATCTCCGAGGAAGTTTTCCCAGAGAGAAGTAAAGCAAGTGTGTAAGTTCATCTCTGAATGTCTGTAAAGCATTCCCGCGTTAAGCTTAACAACCGATATATGGAGCGACTGCCTCTCTCCCCCTCCCCCTCCTGCTCCTACTTCAAACGTGAAACTGATCAATGATCAGCTGATCGGCTTTTCTGTCGCGAGTCCGTCTCTCTTCTTTGTTTTTGGCCCACTTTGCACCAGAAAGAGGAAACCAGCGGTTGAACAATAGCAGCACGTTTAAGCTTGATAAGCTGTTGTTAGAATTTATTTAATATTACTTTCTACACCAGGATCTTTTTCTACATAGCTGACAATTGGTAACTGTGCAGGGGCGGATCTAGCAAAGTTTAGCCAGGGGGGCCGATACGGCATGAACAGGGAAAAGGGGGCACAAAGACATACTTTTCTTTCTTATTCTCATTTAAAATGTCGAGCTTTTAATAAATAATTATCTGACTCTTACACCCAAAGTTTTAATCTGATGTAAAATATATATACAAGTCCATTACTGTATATAGTAACTGTTAAGTCTAATAGACTACTATACTACTTTTTCCTTTGGGAAGATACCATCTGTGCAGTCTGCAATTCTGTTGAAGAAAGATGTTGAATCTATTTAATTATTCTTGAAAAATAATTTATTTCTGTGCATTTTCCTCCCTGCATCAAATTAAAATTGATTACATCGATTAAGCATCATGAGGTGGGGGTGGGGGTAGTTCCCTATTTTTTTTTTGCTGGGAGTTTGCAACCCTATTAGTTAGGTTGCTTAATATTTCTGCTAAGTACTCTTTAAAATACCAGAATAGGAAGGATGGAGTAGGTTTAAGTTTATTAGATTGGTATTACTGAACTATGAAATATTTTGGGCGCAGTGTATTTTTTACATACAGGTATAACAGAATAGCTTTAGTGTTGTTATTTATTTAAACTTGAGCATAAACTTATACAAAATGCAGCAAGATATTAAAAAACGTTTTATTGATTAAAAAACACACTAAATCGGATTCATATCGGTATCTGCAGATATCCAAATTTATGATATCGGTATCGGTATCGGACATAAAAAAGTGGTATCGTGCCATCTCTAATTAGTACAGTCTGACTTTGCACATGCGCAGTAAGGATCGGGAGTCCAAATCTGTCACTATCTTTTTATTTTTTTGTTTTTGTCTACATTATATTAAATGTTTCATTATCGGAAACATTTTAAGAGATACTTATTATTCTTAACATCTTAACAGATACTCTGATCTGTAACTATCGTAAAATGCTTCGACCGGAAGTAGACACCTTTCGCGCATGCGGGGTACCGATCGGGTTTCCGGTACGGATCGGGTAGTGACAGGGTGAGTGAGTGAGTGAGTGATTCGTTCGCTCTATGATTCAGCACAGGAGGGAGGGGGTGAGTAGCTCAAATGTGCTGTTAGCATGTTAGCAGAGCGATGCTACTGTGAACCGAGGAGCTATTTTCTTGATGTGAGCTTCTACTCAGGGTTTTTTCTTCCAGTTCAGAGCAGAAATTTTTTTGTTACGATACTGGATGTTGTGTTTTTCTCCACAATTTTAATTATAAGCTAGATACATTGCTGCTAACAGCAACAGGGATGAGTCAGTTGGACTTGTGAATCATGATTCATGAGTCAGTAAAGTGATTCTCCAGTATTGAACGATTCGTTCATGATTCGCGCATCACTACGTCAGACTTAACGACCAGATAAGGAGCAAAGAGTCGGCTCTAAGAGCCGTCTTGTTTCGACCAACACATCACCAACAACCATGATGAAAAACGCTAATCTGCTTCCATCACCATCAGCTGATTAACATTGAGCTGCTGCAGTCAACACCATCAAACTAATTTAGTGTTTAATGTTATGTTATTTAATGCTTTTATTTTTAAATCTTTACCAGCGCTTAAAGACTGTAGATGTTCACACCTGGTGTTAGAAAACCAAGCTCACAGCAGTATTTTTTTTATAACAGGAAATTTAATTTTTTATTGGTTACAGTGTTTATTACCACTTTTATCAGTAATGTACTTCCTATAAAATATAGATTTGATAAGTTACCGGTTTATTGAAATCAGCTAGTGAACACATCGATCACTTTATTGAACTACACGCCTTACACTCTTGTGAACTCTGGTTACTAACAGCAGGTGTGAATGTTTGGAGTCCAAAACGCAGATAAAGATTAGAATAACAAGGCAATGTAAAATCAGTTTAATGCAGTTGACAGTAGCAGCTCAGATGGAACTGTCACGGCTGGGCAGCAGTCGTGTGGTGGAATGAAAGAGGACCCAAGATGCAGATGGCAGTGGAGATGCAGGTGGAGATTTTGTTTAAGGTGAAAGACCCAAGGTGAGGGCAGAACTAAACATAAACCTAAACTGGTGAAACTAACACAAACAGAGGACACAAAGCGAGGAACAGAGAGACACGGAGACATACCGAAATGATGCAGAGAAATGCGGACGACGAGACCAGGAGCACAGGCAGACACGCAGTATAAATACACACACCAGGTAATCAGGAAATGCACACAGGAGGGGACACAGCTGGAACTAATGGGCATAACGAGACACAAACCTACAAAGTAAAACAGAAAGCTCACAGACTGTTTCACAATACCAACTCGGGGACACGAACAGAACACAGAGGAAGGACACAGGTAGGGATGATAGAAACACTAAACACACAACTCAAACCATAAGAACAAATGCAAAACAGCAGAAACTGGAAAATAATAACAATAAACTCAAAACACTGGGTCAACGACCCAGGACCATGACAGTACCCCCCTCTCAAGGGCTGGCTCCCGACAGCCCCAAAACACAAACGGACCACCAAGCCCAGGTGGGCGGCGGGAGGTCCAGGACGGAGGGTCCAGAACAGAACAAAACAAGAGACCCCCAGGAATCCAAACAAAAATGTCCAAAATGCTCACAGGGGAGCAGAGTCCGAAACATAGTTCAGGTGGCCGGCCCGGGGCCTGATATCGCGAAAGCTCACATAGCTCTGGTGGTCGGCCCAGAGGTTGCCAGCCCAGGAGTCCAGAGTGAAACAGTTCAGGGCGTCGGCCACGCGGAGGGCAACGGCAGTGACGCAGGCGAAACAGGTCCGGAGGCCGACTGCTCAAAAGGCAGCGGCGGCAGCAACACTGTTCAGGAGGGCGTCCACGATGGCGATGATGACCAGCCAGCGGCCTAGAAGATGGCCGGTGATGTTGAGGCGGCAGTTGGGGACCTGAAGGCGGCATGGCCCCCGCAGCACCAGGCGAGGCAGAAGCCGAGGGAGAGGCCGAACCAGGCGAAGCTGAGGCCGAAGCAGAGGCTGCTGTAGGCGACACTGAAGGCGAAGGCACGGAGGCTGACGAGGATGAAGACTCTGAGGCTGGACCAGACGAGGATGACGAGTCTGGACCAGACGAGGATGAAGACTCTGAGGCTGGACCAGACGAGGATGAAGCAGAGGCTGGACCAGACGAGGATGACGAGTCTGGACCAGACGAGGATGAAGCGGATGCGGAGGCTGGACCAGGCGACGGCGTGGGTGAAGCTGATGGTGGAGCAGCTGGTGGCTGGACGGGCTCCTCAGGCCCCCCAGCCGATGAAGCAGGAGGCTGGACGGGCTCCTCGGGCCCCCCAGCCGACGAGGCAGGAGGCTGGACGGGCTCCTCGGGCCCCCCAGCTGATGAAGCAGGAGGCTGGATGGGCTCCTCGGGCCCCCCAGCCGACGAGGCAGGAGGCTGGACGGGCTCCTCAGGCCCCCCAGCGAAAACAGTCTCAGAACCAGTGGGCACCGGGGCCCCTGGCACACACAGGAGTGAACCAGCAGGCACACGGGCCTCAGGAAAACACAGAGCTGAACCAGCAGGCGCACGGGCCTCTAGCAGTGACAGAACAGAACCAGCAGCAGCAGTTTAAGAGCCTCAGACACTTAAATGGAGCCAGGATGCAACGCAATTAAGAGCTTAGTGCTGGTCTAAGAAAGGGCAGGTAAACTAACCCATGTTGGGAGACTTTAGTCGATCACATCTAGAAGTTTTGATGCGTCACTACAGGTGGGAAATATCTGAATTAGTGAATTTATGGAAATGATATCCAAATTTAAGAGTTTGATGAAAAGAATTCATATTTTCTTAAACTTTATAAAACAATCCACAATATTTTTTGAAGGAAAATGTCCTTCAGTCAAATGTTTTCCCTCCACTCAAATGAAACATTCTTTGTCAATAAGCTTTTGATGAGCTCGTAAAAATAAAATACACTTTTAAAAAGCCTTTGGAACACTTTCCAGCAAATTCATACATACAGACCAACGAGCTCAAGAAAAACAAATCAACATGTATTTCTCATTGTCCGTGCCGGAATACCGCCCATAGAGAGGCCAAAGCCAGAGGTGGGAAGTAACAAAGGGCAAATACTCCATTACTGTACTTAAGCAGAATTTCCAGGTATCTATACTTTACTTGTACCAACTTTTTACTTCCCACATTTCTGCACGAATATCTCTCGGCTACCTTCTACTCCATGTAACAGGAGAGGAACAAGACAGGTTGTATTTAAAGGTAAGGACTGCTCAAGAGCATTAAATAAACTGTAAAGTTAAATATTACACATCAGTTGCTCATTTTGTAAATCAGATATTTGATCTGTATGATATGCAGTTGTGTTTTTTTCCCTTTTGTTAAACACCCTGCAAAACAAACTGAGCTTTATAGTTGCTTGTGATATTCCGAGGTTGCAGGAAAACCGGTTCAGTGCTGAATAAACAGGTTAGTTTGCTGTGCTGTGGTGGCTGTACTATTTTTCTGTGTAGGTGGTTTATGATTACAGTAATTTGGCACATTATTTAGACACAAGTCTCTTGTGGAATTTTCCTTCAAAAAGCGCTACTTTTTAATTTTGTGCGTGTTATTATTACTATTATTTATGGTGTATCTATATTGAAGAAAATCACGAGATGACTGTTATTTAATGTTTGATTTGTAGTACAAAAAACATGGCATCCATCCATCTTCTTCCGCTTATCCAATTCAAGGTCACGGGTGGGAGGCTGAAGCCTGTCACAGGGTGAAAAGCGGAGTGCAGGTCTGTCGGAGGGCTAACACAGAGACAGACAACCATTTGTTATCTAAAATCATGGGGAACATCGACTGTGTGGGTCATTATTCATCCAACAATTAGCATATCTCTGTCATACTCTCTCAGTCATACTTACAAAAAATACATATAAAGATCTAGTGCAAACCATCTATGCTGTCTTCAGTGTGCTGGTTCAGCGTATTCTTGAATCCTAGTCTGTACAATTACATTTGGCCTCCTCGACACAGCCTCTGATTGGCAGCTACAGGCTGACCTGGGTAAACAGCTAAAGTTCCCTCCAGACATGATCATTATGTCTGAGGCCTCAAAACATCTGATCATGAAGCAGTTAATGCAGTACTTTTGTTAAAAATGGGATTGTTTCTGTTGTGCATTTCAATAATTTTATAAAAGTGTTACGTAAGGCCCAAAATGGCCTCCGTACAAGAAAGTAGTAGCTCTAATATTGACCAGTAACGAACCACCACACGCACACTGCAATGGGTTACACAAGATTTATTTGTTCTTTCTCCGGGTAAAACTACTGGCTGAAGACACAACTCTGGCCAGGAATCCAAGGCCCAAAGCCACCGCGGTCAGGGTTGTTAGCCTTTTCAGGCCTGACTTCGTTCGAGGCTGGGTCTCCACATCACATCCTGGGAGCTGGAACTTCCCCAAAACTGGTCCAGTTTCCTTGTCAGGGGCACAGAGAGTCTCCAGTCCAGTGTTTGTTTTCCTGCCTCCCAGCACATCCACTCACATCCCAATAAAAATGAGTCCTCCCTCCAACATCCTCGGATTATTTTAAAAGCAAAACCAGGCCAGGTTAAAAATCTTTTCCGTTAAAATGTGCACACTTCATCCTGGATCTTCGAGGCTTCCCTGCTACACCAGTGTCCTACTAAAAAAACAACGACAACGCCTACTTCCTGTTTCCTCTCCCCTTTATAGAGAAGGGCTCCAATCCTCCCCAATCAGCTGTTCCCTGTACTCAACTCCAAATAGCTGGCAGCTGGACTAGAGTAGAATCTCCACTCCCACATGGGTGTGGCACATACCTCACATCAAACACAAACACCAAAGCATGCAATTAATACAAAACAAAATCTAAAGTTATGCCAACCCAAAAGCTTAGTGGGGGATTCTCTCCATCCTTTTCCACCATGCTATACTCTGTAACAAAAGTCAAAAACGTCTTTCAGAAACACAATGAGCAAATTCAGACCTGTCTTCTTTCTGGTATGATCTAGTGATTGGGGGGCCTTTCGTGCAGTCTGGGTGAAAGATAGACTGATCCTATATACAGTATCCAGTATCGGTCCGATCCTGACCTAAATTACTGGATCAGATATCGACAAGAAATAAAAAATCAATTAAATATCACAAAAGCGCCTCACAGAACGTCTGACATGGCGTAACCCAGCTAATGACCTTAGCACGTCGGAGCAGCAGCTGTTGCGTGCGAGACCTGTCGGCGGACTGGAGTTGCTTCACATTGAAGGCATCTGGAGCCACAGTAGGAAAAACGTTTCTCCCTCTGAAAACGCTACGTCCAGATGAACAGAATCAACTTTTGGAGATTTACTTACCTGGATGATAGAGCATGCATCAAGATGACCATACAATGATTAGACTCAAGTTTTACTTTGAAAAAACTGTGTTGCAGGCGAAACAGTTCCGTGGTTTGAGAAAAAATATGAAGAACACTTTTTAACACTTTATGGGAAACGTTGTGTTAAGTTTCGTATAGAAATTACACAGGATTAAAAAATGTGATAGAAACAGCTTACACTGACATCCATATTGATAAAAGATGAGTGTCATGAAGCCTTGTTTGCATTTATTTGCACTGCTTTCCACTCTGGATGTTTATTTATGTTGAGCTTTAAGTATGAAAGGTCCATTCTGCAAACTGTTTTTTTTTTTTTTGTTGACTATAAACATTATTTTGTGCTGATATTGCACTTTTTTTTCAGAACCATAGAGTTTTTGAAATCTTCATAAAATTGCATTTTAAATTACTTTTTGAATATTACTTTAAATACTTAGATTTAAAGTTCTGCTAAAAGTTTAAATAAAAAGATCAGTATTGCTGAATTCAAACTCATCTTCTTTCTAAGGGTTGATCTAATGCAGGGGTGGGCAACTCCAGGCCTCGAATGCCGGTGTCCTGCAGGTTTTAGATGTGTCCTTGATCCAACACAGCTGATTCAAATAGCTAAATTACCACCTCAACATGTCTTGAAGTTCTCCAGGGGGCTGGTAATGAACTAATCATTTCATTCAGGTGTGTTCTCCCTCATGGTAAATAATGTCTTGTGTTGTTCTTCTGCACAGGGCCCCCCCCTCCCTGACAAGTCTGTCCTAGGTTGGCAATAATGTTAATAAACGTGAGCACAAAAGAGAGGAAGGCACCCTACAATGAGCTGAAACATAAGCTTGTTATGTGTTCCTGCATTAAAGCATATCCTTAGCAGATCATCCAGCGACTGTGGTGTTGCATGAATTTGCCCCGCTTCATAATTTTTTTTTTTACCCTTGTGTTTCTTCTTCCTTTCTTTCTGTGTTTCTATTTTTCTCTTCTTACCCCTCTAATTCCAACGTGAACCGTAAAACCTTAGCCCTAGACCCTGAGTAAAATTAAAGCTCTAAATCTTACAACATTTTTTACTCAAATCTTAAACTGGTGTGAATAAAACACACTATAAATTATGCATATGCTATATTAGGGGAACATCAGTAAACTCCTCAAACAGAAAAAATGGGTAAGAGAAAAGACAGAAAGGAAGTCCCTTACATGGTATTTCCAAGTTTGTTTGTTTACTTTTTTTGCTGTGTGTTAGGAAAGATTATTTCTGTTGCATTTACAGTCCAATGAGTATTAAAAAAAGTAGTTTTATTGTATTCCAAAACTAAACAACTATTCCAGGTTCTTCCTTAGTTTCACTGAATATCGAGCTAACAAAGATGAGGAAGGATGACAAGATGATTATACTTATTAGTGACTCAGCCAGTGGATGGTACTACAATGTAAATTATCCTTTGATTATAAAAGCTTATCACCCCCTTAAAATGTGAAGTCAACAAGGTTTCTAACAATAGACTAAAATACACAGGAGTGCATGTCATTATTTATTGCTGCCAGTAGTCACGAACAGTTTCTGACTGATTCATCTTACAAAGTGAAATAGAAACAAAAAGCTCAGATATGGAATGACAGACGTGTTTCAAGTCTTTCTAAAAGCACACATTACTCTACAGTAAACCTCATTCTCTCACAGTGAGTCGCTGAACTGACTGACATTTACTGCCTTGTGTTCAGTTGTTTCACTCTTCAGTATGGGAAGCATCTTGCCCAAGGGCAGCCAGCAAACAAACCGCCAACGTTCTAATCAGTAGATAACATGCGCTATGTCCTGAGCTACAGCGCTTCAGCCACCCCTGATAATAGAAACATATTTATTCAATCCAAACCTTCTTTGTTTTGTTTTGATTGATACTTTGTATCATTACTTTTGAAACTCTGAGAATGTAGGTTAAAAGTTGCTGAAATTCAGAATCAGTTAATGCAATACTTTTGTTAAACACCTTTATCTGAAAGTCTGTGTTTCAATCACAAGTGGATTCTTTAATTTAAAATCCATAGTGATGGCGTACAGAAGTAAAATTACAATAATTATGTCACTGTCTAAACACTTGTGCATGTAACTGTATCCTACATATGTTAGAAACACCCACTTTGGACAACTTACTACAGATATACATAGATTTTACAGTATATGACAAGTACTGGCTTTCTAAGACAAGCATTCATATTTCTGTAACTCCATTAAATTTGTTTTTCTTTTGTCACGGTAAGGATTAATAGATGAGCCATATTTTGCTGTAGTGTGTGATACATATGAGGAAACATGACAAGTGACGCCAAAAGCAGCAAACCTGTCTACAGCCAAGTCTGTCATGATAAAGTGGCAAGTAGCGTTACTACTCCCTCTTGTGCTGACAAGTTGCAATAACACCAAAAACAAGAAATGACTCTAACACACTGGCCCCTAATTGTTCTTTGGCAGAGCACATAACAATTTCACATTTCACAAAAAAAAGAGCCATTACTTCAATAATTACAAAGGCAACAAATACTTAACGAAGAAAGAACGAAACCTTTTGCAAATTAATCATCGTAATTTGTATTGGCTTCAAAAAGGTGGCGAATTTTGGTCAAGAGCCTTTCAATGATCCTTGTCTTAGTTTTTTAGACCCCCAGATCTAACGAGTCCTCCTTTGTCAGGATACACCTCAAGCACTTTCCAAAGAATGTGGGAACAACGTGGTGCTTTGGATTGAACTACGCAACATCAACTCCAGATGAAAGGCTTTTTCTTTCTTTGTTCCATTCTTGCCTTTCTTGCAACAATGGCAAATATTCTCAAGTCCATCTTTTCCAGAAGAGATGGGACAATTATTGAATTTGTTTCCATCTTCTTAGATATTGTTCAATCCTTTTGAAAACTCCTGGTGGGAGAACTGGTTTTCCTTTCAGTAAAAGAATGATTTGGCGTAAGTGGGATAATTGTTGCGATCATCAATTAATGTAATGGGACGGTCAATCAAAATGTCTTCCACTTCGCGCAATATAGTGCGTAGCCCTTTGTCGTCGATGCTTTGTTGCATTGTCTCACTCACAGCATGACTATTATGTAATTTCTTCAACCCATTTAATTAGAACAGGTAGGCATCCACATCAGTCAAGTCGAGCAGCCACCTCTACTTTTTCTGGTATACCGAAAAAGTAAATTGGGTGGTTGTTACATTAAAAAAGTCTAACTTGTAATTTGAACACAATCATTTTGTGTTTCTATGAACGTAATTAAATCATGAAGGATCTGTACGAAATTCAACAACTTAATTTGTTCTTGTTGAGATGACATGATACAATCTAATAAGAGTGGTTAGTTGCTGAACTCATAAAATTTACAAGATCGCACGAGATTTCAAACTGCAGGAAAATCACTGGCGTTAAAAGAGGCAGACAACTACACACACACCAAGTGCATGCTATTGCTAATTATTGTGGATTAACCTGTGAAGGACAAAAACAAAGAAATTCTACATCAAAGACAGGAAATCATAGCTTGTTGGCATGGTGGTTAGTGCTGTTGCTTCACAGAAAGAAGGTCCTGGGTTCAAATCTACGTTCTGGTTAGTTTGCAGTGGTTTCTCTCTGGGTTTTCTGGTTTCCTCCCACAATTAAAAGTCATGCAGTGATTCTAAATTACCCGTGAATGTAAGTGCAAATGGTTGTTTGTTTCTGTGTGATAGACTGGTGAGCTATCCAGGGTGTACCCTGCCTCGTAACCTATCACTTCAGGGTTATTTCCCAGCCCCCCTGCAACCAGGATAAAGATAGGAGGATGGTAGTTGTTGTAGACCCATTCAATTTTTATGGTAACCAGGATCTACACTTTGTTGAACCGTATGTAATATGAAGACAACATGTAGTGTTTAAGTGACCAAGTAGTATTGGGGTAAAAGTTATTGAATAGTGTTGAAATAAAATGACAAAATTGTGAAGGATTAAAATATTCCAAGAGCTCAACTTACTTCATCTAAACATGTTTCAATCGTGTTTTATGAACACAAAATGCACAGGTTTATTGAATATGAAAAAGTTGGTTTGATTTAACTCAGTTGTTTAAGTTTCTGCCAAAGCAAAACATTTGTGTGCAACCAATGTCCAAGTAAATGAATCAAGTAAATCCAGCATGGCCTTTTTTTCAGTGTACTGTGAGCTTCCTGAACTGCCTGTCCATTTAAGTCTCTCTGAAATGGAGAGCACTTGTTCCTTGCTGTGATCTTATGTGTGCGTATTTAAAACCTCAACTCTGCTGATATAAAAGAGACCCAAAGCAGTGCAAAAGAGATTCAAAACCAGTGTTTTAATGAGTAGAATGAGCCATTTAAAGTTTCCATTGATTGAATATACCTCAAATTTGAGTGCTTATCATGTAAAATATTGCAAAATATAGCAAATTTCCAAAAGTGTACAAGTGAAGATATTGTTTAATTCAGAAGTCCATCTTTAATGTAAGTGTTTGGCTCAAAAAAATCACTATCAACATTTTCCCAGATATCACCCTAAACACAATTAATAGTAGTTAATTTACCCCCTTTCTCTTACTCTGAAGAGATAAATCAACATGATTTAACATTTGCTACTCATTCAAGTCATTTTAATGTAATCAAATATTAATGAATAAAATTAACTCATTAACAAACATAAATAAAGATGCTGAGCACGTTTATGGAGTTTAAATAAACATCTGAACATATTCATGGCTGCGATGCACAGCGGAAGCGTCTGTGCTGTTGAGATCTGACTTCGTCATTGAGGAGTTTCAAGTGGCAGCAAAACGATGTTTAAATTCTCTGCTCTTAAATAACAGCATTAACAGCTTAGAGATGGCCTGAGAAGGGGAAGATAATGTAACCCATGCTGGGAGACATTAGTCAGTCACATCTAGAAGGTTTGATGTGTTATTTTGGGAAAAGGAGAAATCCCTTTCCTCCCGAGTGTTTGGATGCTGGCCTCCGCCATTTCCCCTACAGATGAAAGCTGCTAATTAACCAGATGAATCAAGTATATTACACACATTCTGTCGAAGTAATTGAAAATATATGTGACGCCATTAAAGGTTTATGGGCACCACTGTTATTTACAAAATAAAAGTAGATAAATTAAACAAAACAAAAAAACAGTAAAGTTTCATTCGACCATTTCTACAGAAGCCCCACCCACCGCTGTTCAAGCCTTCTGTTTGCAAGCAACAGAGAATCATAAGAAGTTCCCATGAAAGCAAATAGTTTCAGACAGCAGATTGTCAGGGCTCTGTGTGCGGGCAGGCGGAGAGGAGGATCCAAACGCAGGACTCAGACACTAACTTGAAACTCAAAAACCTCAGCTTTATTGCTGGTACAAAAACAAAACATGAAGTGAACACTGAAACCGGAGAACAGAAACACACACAGGCATAATCTGATGGTACGACGCGACACTGGGTTAAGGACAACACAGGGCTAATATACACAGGGTGGTAATCAGGGAATGGGTAACAGGAGGGAGACACAGCTGGGAGAGATCAGGGCTAACGAGACAGGGGGAGCTAAGCTGCACACACTAACATAAGACAAAGACTTTCACAATAAAACAGGAAACAAGAAACCACTAAACAAAGATGCAGACCCGACACTGAGAACTAAACCTAAGAACTGATCCCTTACCAAGAATAACAGAAACACATCTATAATGATAATAATAATAATAAACGAAGCACCAGAACATCAGAAAACAATCCATAATGCAAAAATAAACCAAAATATAAGAAACTCAAAATGCTGGGTCAACACTGACCCAGAACCGTAACACAGATGACCTGAGAAGCTGCACCAATGCCCATTATAACATAAATATGATTTTTATTTTTTTTTATGGAGATAAATTTAGTGTAACTTGTTATTATTCTCCCTTTTGGCTCCATGTGTCGTGTTAATTTTGCAAAGTCCTCAAGTGGAGTTCTTTTGGGGGCGATCGTGGCTTAAGAGTTGGGAGTTCGTCTTGTAATCGGAAGGTTGCCGGTTCGAGCCCCGGCTCGGGCAGTCTCGGTCGTTGTGTCCTTGGGCAAGACACTTCACCTACCGCCTACTGGTGTTGGCCAGAGGGGCCGATGGCGCGATATGGCAGCCTCGCCTCTGTAAGTCTGCCCCAGGGCAGCTGTGGCTACAACTGTAGCTGCCTCCACCAGTGTGTGAATGTGAGAGTGAATGAATAGTGGTATTGTAAAGCGCTTTGAGGGCCCCGAAAAGCCCTATATAAATGCAATCCATTATTATTATTATTATTTAACTGAGTTTGTTCATTTTCTGAAAATATGTCCAGATTTGGGGATGGAGATGATTAAAAGCTTAAAGAAATCACATTTTCTACCAGAAAAAGCTAAATTTATCATCACAGATTAAATGTTCTATGATGTTTATATGTGATGTTATTCTGTCCGTGCAGACAGCAAGAGATATTTGATTTTCATTAATTTCTCATAGTTGGTTGCTGTATTAAAAGATGTATAACTGTCAACTTGACTCATTTTTTTTCAGACTGATATCAGATGAGCAACATTTATGGCAGGTTTTGGAGACAGTGTTGGTGTACTTTACAACCTCTTTTTGCAGCAATGAATAAATAAATAACTATAAGTTTTGTCTACTTATAGAGACACTTCAGGAAAAGTCATGTGATCGTGGCATGCAAACACTAAATGTACATTAACAGAATACTGTGCTGCCTTTTCACATTTCAGTCTTACCACAGTGTCCGCGCTTTAAAAATGGACATTATGACAGTGTTCTCTGTTTTTAACAGTCATACCCTAATGTAGCTTTTTGTGCAGTCCATCTGTCAGAAAGTCTTTCTCATTCTTGTTGTAACTGTTGTCCACATGCTGTGTTTTATCAGGTGACCAGCTGAGCTGTTCTTGTGGTACCAGCAGATCTACGTAGAGACTCTTCTGCTCTATTTCACTGTTTACCATCCTGTACCCGAGATAAGACATGGCCTCTTCACACACTTCCTGTACTCGTTTGACCGAGTTGTGTGGCAGCATGGTGCGCCAAGCCCGAGAGATGTCAGTGGCGCTTCGCGATGTGATGTCAAAAGCCTCTTCAGTGGAGCCTTTGCCTTTTCCGTGGGTCACCTGGTAGATCCATGTGGCCAGCTGTGTGGTCATCTCCAGACCTACAAACTGATACAAGGATTTGATCTCCTTGACTGGGTTGCGCGTCACATCCTCGTAGCGAACCAGTTTGTAGCGGCCTTTTAGAAACGGAGGAGGCTTCAGGACCGCCCTCTTAGTGATACGCAAGTGGCTTCGACAGATCTCCTGCATGACCTGATACTGTACCTCTGATTCATTGATGGATTTCTGCTCCAAGACGATCGCGTTATCACTCACTAAGTATCCAGCTACCTCTTCCTTAGACCGCATCACTGCCCGTGGGTCTCGGACCAGGTGGATGATGCGGAGATTTAAGTTTGGGTCCAGCAATAGTGGGTAGAGGGATTCTAGCTCAAAGATGCGCACTTCCTTGTACACCACATGAGAGTAAAAGCCACACACCTGCTCTACAATCTTCAGGTCCCGAGGTTTACAATTCTGCTGGCAGTGTGTCTTGTTGCTGAGCTGATTACGTAGCATGAGAGGACAGGCCGGGGGTGAGCACAGAGCTCGACTCTGACTCCACATAAACAACTCATTCTGGTTCTCCGGAAGGTAGGACTCCATCACTGAGAAGTCACACTGGAAAAGGCTCCGTAAGAGATCCCTCAAGGCCATTCGAAGTGCCCGTGCACCATTTTGCCTCAGCTGGGTCCACACATGCCAGCCAGGCTCCATAAGATAGAAGACAGATGGGTGCTGACTGAATACCTGGCCCATGAAGGATGAGCCTGATCTCCATGATGACAACAATAGAACGTGGACTTTGTCATTGGAGGGTTGCGGGTCATAGAGGCTGAGGTGCATGTACCAGCCGCTGACCAGCAACAATGCTGCCCCATATAGGATCACTAGGAACTTCGTGGTGTTGCAGTTCACTCTGAAGTGCAACATTATGGCTGTGAGCTGCTGTCAAGTCAGTGGTGCTTTGTGTGAATTCTTCTCTCTTCAATCTTGTCTTAAGCTGTGTCTCTTTTGCTGCATAAAAAATACACAAATAATATAAATTATTTTTTTTTATAAAATACCAATTTGTTTGCAAATCCTGTCTTTGCTGGAAAACCTGGCATGCCACTGGTTGTGAACCACCTTCTTAAACATTTTAAATCACATGATACAATTTTGTATATGGTGGAGAAACTAAACCGAAACGGCAAACCAGTGATACTTTTTGTAAGGGTCATTTCATCTTAGGTCAGCACAGAATTTTAGCTTCAAAAATCTTGCATACTCCTTCTCTGCTTCTGTTTCCCTTGTTTGTCTGTGTGTGTGTGTGTGTGTGTGTGTGTGCAGTGTTGGGGAGTAACGGAATACATGTACCGCCGTTACGTATTTAAAATACAAAATATGAGTAACTGTATTCCGTTACAGTTACCGTTTAAAAAGGTTTATTTAGAATACAGTTACTTTGTTGAAATAAATGGATTACAGGGCGGTACTTCCCTGTTTCATATTGTGGCGGGTCAGGACTGTTTGGGTTTTGTTTGACAGCTACGTTCTGTTGTTCCAGGCGGCAGCGTTACGGTTGCCATGGTTACAGGGTGACGCTCTCTCTCTGCGTGTTTCCTGGGTGAGAGAGGCCTTTTTGTTGTTGTTGTTGTGCTAAGCTAATAGGCAGAATGCTACAGGTATAGTTCTAAAGAATGTAGCCTCATAGGCAGTGTAGTCCGTGCTGCAGGGAGAATGGACTGCCATACCCGTTATGTGTCTGTGAGCGAGGGAGGGAGAAAAAGGAAAAGTATGAGCTGTCATCGAGCAAAAACGGGAGCTGGAAGCATGTAAATATAATAATAACCACTGCAGCCAAGAAGAGAGCCTGACTAGCCCAGTTGTAAGTAAACTATTAAGACTCGACTGTACACTAGTGATGGGTCGTTCGCGAACGAAATGGCTCTTAGAGCCGACTCTTTGAAGTGAACGACACGAGCCGGCTCCTTATTGGGGCCGTGAGGGGTTTTTTTTCTTTCTCTCACCCTCTCTCTCGCCCTTTTTTCCGCTAAACTCCGCACTTTGCGCTAGGCAGAGGGGGGAGGGGCGTTAGTTACACTCGCAGTAGCACAGGAACAGAGCCAGAGAGAAAGAGAGCGAGGGACAACAACGTCACATTAGAAAGGTATAGTAATCATCCACTATTTTCAGTTGCAGATGATAAAGGATTCAGAAATCATGCAGGCCCATATGACAGAGAATGTGCATCTTATTTTGTTTTAATATTTTAATTTATATTTAATTGTGTTGTGGTTTGCAGTGTTTTGAGTTGTTTCAAGTTAAATTTGTTTAAAAGGAAAAAGCTGAAAATTTAAATAGTTAAAAATTTAAAATGTAAATAGTTGTTTTTTGTATTATATGATTTGTTTATTACATTTTATGTGGAGTGAATAAATAAAGTATATTTATGGTGGCCCTTAAAGACAAAGTACGTACAACTCCAAAACACGTACAAACTCCAAAACACGTAAAAACTCAGAATCACGTACAAAAGACAACAGAAGTGCTCCAGGTTTCTAGGGCGCAGTGTTGAGCTTTTGTTACCTAGTGGCTACACAAGCCAGCAAGTACCAACGACCGGATTTGGTGTGTGGTAGTAACAGGTAAATGAACTTTTTTTTTTTTTAATTATTTGAATAAATATGAGTGCTTGTCTATAAATACACAAACAATATACACATGTGTAATTTAAGTGATCTGGGTAGCTCTGTTTTGGAAGTTCAGTAAATGCTAGAAATGTGTTTTGGAGTTTGTACGTGCTTTTTGGAGTTTGTATATGCTTTAGAGTTTGTACGTGCTTTGTCCCTGAGGCCATATATAAACATATATAAATCAAACCACTTTTTTTAACATTAGTAATTCCTTTTCTGCATAATTTTATATTATTGTTAATGATTAAATAATTAAAGCAACAAAACAGCCTGAAGAGCCAGTTCGGAGCCGAAAGAGCCGGCTCTTTTTAGTGAGCCGAGCCAAAAGAGCCGGATCTCTAAACAGAGCCGGAAATCCCATCACTACTGTACACCGTGTTTGTGTTTTCCTCCAAAAACAATAAGTTCCTTTGGAGCAGCCGTTCAACGCCTCTCTCTGTCTCTAGCAAGCAAACTTGACCCAGACAACAAAGTAAAGCTAGTTTTCGGCTACGAGCCCGACACAGAACCCACCGTATTAGCCAGAGGTCCCTTTACTACGGTTCGGAGCCGTGGACCTTCAGTAACAGTAATAAATCACAGCAATAGTACATTCATGTAGTTGTAAACAGCATGATAATATATTAAGTAATCCAAAGTATTCAGAATACGTTACTCTCATTGAGTAACGTAACGGAATACGTTACAGAATACATTTCGGGGCATGTATTCTGTATTCTGTAATGGAATACATTTTAAAAGTAACCTTCCCAACACTGTGTGTGTGTGTGTGTGTGTGTGTGTGTGTGTGCGCGCGCGGTTTTACCACAAAGGTCTGCTACCCAGTTGGAATTAAAGATTATCCAGTATTCTGGGCTGTAGAATCTACTGTAGCATCGCAGAACAGAGCGTGTCCACAGTCCTTTGAGTATCCCAGGGGAGCTCTCCTCTCCTCCTCCGCTTCCTCTGTCAAATGCTGCTGCTCGGATAATTATTTTCTTTAGTACCCGGGCGTGTAAAAAGCTGAGTTTTTGGGCGTAGTCTTGCATGCACAGAGTCTGGCAGAGGACTGGCACAGCCGATGCTGTCGTCACCTTCCGGCATAACAGGTCAGGTGGGGCAGGATGTTCGAATGATATCAATTCATCTTGAGCTACAAACAACATTCTGGCTGTCACAAGGTAGAAGCCGCATCAGTTTTTAACACAGCAACTTTTATATATGCTCAAGAGTTATCAAGAGTTAAAAAGATATTTTAACTGGCCTAAAGGGCTGGATTGATTACATTGTAGGTACAATATCATAAAGATAGCCTACAAGTCATAAAGATAAAGAACAGGCAATGTCTTTATTTTATATATAACCACATTGTGAATCCTGTTCGTTGAAGACTATTTAACAATATGAGTAAAGACATTACACATAAACACACACACACACACACACACACGCAAAACAAGACATTGGACATGCAAACGTAGCAGCCACGATAAAACAAAACAAAAAAACAAAAAACAAACAATATGTTCGGGCTTTTCCCTGTTGATTTTCCTCTTTTTGTTATGGTAATGTTTTTTCAAAGGCAAATATACTTATACGTTCACGTCCATTCCGAGAATTCTGGCAATTTCCCTTAAGGAAGTCGGTGACATTTCTGAGTTCTTATAAGCGATTATTATTATTTTCTCAGAGGTCCGCAGCAGACCTTATGAACTAGACAAGCAAAAATGCCACTTACTGCCGTTGGGGGTGAGTGGATGAAAACAGGACAAAGACACGGTGAAAGCGAGGCAGAGGTGAATAACCAATGATTAAATGCGTAAAGAGAGGCGTAAAAACACGCAGCGAGTGAAAAAGGTGAGTGAAGAAACAATGCGTCATGGAAATCCCCCAGCAGCCTTGATCTATTGCAGAGTGAATAGAATAGAATAGAATGCTTTTTATTGTCACTATAAACATGTACAATGGTATACACAGAGCATCTCCTACTCTGCGCAGACATGTCAGAAAGAAAGAAGAGTGAAGTCCATAGTTATGCAGCACTATATACAGATGAACAGTATTCAAAAATAACAAATATTCAAACATCGAAAAAAAAGTGTTATATATGTGAGTGTATAACAGCCATACAGTTCTGTCATACAGTCTGATCACGAAAACGTAAATACCCACATCAAGGCTTACTGCAGTAAGAACCAAGGTCAGTATCTAGTGCATCTGCAGCAGTTGTCATAGCATGACACTGATTCTTAGAGCGCGTAAGTCTGTTAATTAGAGTTTGGGAAATATCCAACATACCTGTGTGCAGCTACAAAGAAGTCATTCATCAGGTTTTGCAGCTATTGTTAACGCATGAGCTCACGTCAAAATTGCAAAACAACTGGAAAGACTGTCCAAGTTTGTGGTTCTTCACCAAACAAGAGCATGTATCAGAACAAGCTGTGTGTCACTGTAATTTGACAGGTTTTTTTATTGTTTTTGCAACCCGCACACACTAAAACACTCAACACCCCTGACTTTCTGAAGCTTCCCATTATACCGGTTATACTTTCTGTAACAACGTTTAATGTGCTGTATTTTATCAAGAGGGATGATTGGTGGACAATGCATGTTTTGATAATCACTTAATTATTTCAGCTATTTTACAAGCAAATATGCTGACTTATCAACATCTGCTTATCTTTGTCTGATATGACAAAGGTCTAGGTAGTCTAGGTATCATTCTGCAAAAGACCAAATAATTAAAATAATAAAAAATAATAATTGTAGGCAGTTTGGCGATTATTAGAAATACTTATCTGCAACCACAGTGCTGTTATCCTCCACTGATTTCAAAGGGCAGTAAAGTTGATTCTCAGAATCAGTTTACAGAAACTTGACAGAGAGTCAATTAATATTTTAAGTGACTTGGTATTTTTAAGCTCGTTTTCTGAAAGATTATGTCATAATTGTCCTGAAATTTGCTGTCCAAAGTCCAAAATTTCTGCTGGTGCCTGTTTGTGGTGAGCATCAGATCAAAGTTAAGAATTATAAATGATAATTATAATTGGCTTCTAGTGCACTTTCAGGCCCGTGAGACTCATTTAGACTCTCAGACACTAAGCCATGGCTCTTTGCGAAATGCACACATTTCTGCATATCTGCCATTCAAAGACACTTTTTATGGAGTTTATTTTATGTAATATTCAATACTGAACTGTATGTGGGAGCCGAATCTTCAGCCCTGCTGAGAATCCATGTGGGACTTTACTTCCATGGGCATATCATGCCAGTTACATGCAAATACCGACGGGTCATTTATAGCTGACATATGAAATTATCTTGCAGACCAGTTATATATAACAGCAGAATAGTACCTGCTCAGCTGGGGTTCCAAGCAATTCAAGCAGGTACTAAAATATGACATCATACCCAGAGTGCACGCCACCAATTGGCTGGTCAGTGGCATCACTCAATGGGTTATTCACAAAAATCAAAGCTGCTATTTCTGAAATCCAGCAACGAGGAAAATGGCTACAAAAACAATGCTCTGTTCATCCAGTCTCACAAAAAACCACAAACCGAGCAACAGTTACATCGTTGCCTCGACATCCACCTTTGTTGTAGCATTCATGTCACATACTAATTATGTCACAGGACCCTCGTCAGCGTTGCTATGACGAAGACCACACACATTAGGTGGCACTCGATTGTCATGGAAAACCAATGGATCCGAGTCAAGTCGTGGTGGGTCAATCCAAGTAGGTACTAATGGAAAAGGAGCTTAATGGTATTGGGGGCCAGATGTTTGACGCCCCTGGTAAGGATGCTTGATGTAAGATTTCAGGCTATAGGACAATGAAAACTGTTTTGTAAGGACATTGTGTTATCAAGTTGTGAAATGAAAGTGTGAAGTGTTGCCCTGATGGTAGGGTATGGAAACAAATTTCAAAATCCATTCAATACTTCGTGGAGAGCATCAGCAGGATCAACGAAGCTGGAACCATTTTTTGCAAGAATCTGGAGGTTTGAGTCGATGAGCGCCACTGAATGATGGACAATCGATTGCACTCGCTCCACTCCACACTACCGAGGTAGCAGAGCTCCTTCTTCCTCAGACTTAAACCCTGCTGCCATAGAGTGTTTCAGAACACTTCAGGAAACCATTCCTACCATTCTCTGTGAGACTGTATGCAACTCCACTTTCTTTAGCAGGTCAGCAGGTCATATGCGTCACCATGCCAGAATATACCTGTTACACCTGGCAAAATGTTAAAAACCCAAAAAGACACCCACCAGTGGCAGGTGACGTTTTGCTGACTCCTGTCAGTTGTTCTTGTGTTAAACCAGATTCCTATGTGAACAACAATATGGTCAAATGTACATTTATTCAACTACCATTCTCACATTCTCTTGCACAATCTTGCAATATCAAATACTCCCAGATCCATATGTTTTTCAAGGGTCTTTTAAGACGCTTTCAGGCCTTTTTTGCATAGTGAAATCTTCTACAATGATTGAACATGAATATCTCAAAGACTGTCAAAGATAACCTGCCATGGTTACTAGAATCAACATGAAAGTGAATGAAAATGGCATTTTATTTACAATAAATGCCATTTTTTTGTATTCTATATCCTTAATTTTGTATTGTAGTGAAATATTAAATAAATAAGAAAGTTATTTTAATTATTTGTGCTCAAATATGCAACTTTCCAGGACAGCTTGAAATTGTTTTTAATATTTTAAACAGCCAGTTCACATTTTCTACCATGAACGTAAAACAGAGACAGTCGAACAGCAAATGTTCTGAACGTTGGCTGTTTTGAAACAGAGTAACCCATATGTACATTTTTGCATCTCACAGTAAATGTTAGGCCCTGACAGTGTGCGCCTGCGACCTTTTATTTTGACTATGTTGTTTATGTATATGTAAGACTGCGTTCTTCCATTTGCGCAACATCTCTAAAGTTAGAAATATCCTGTCTCAGAGTGATGCTGAAAAACTACTTCATGCATTTATTACTTCCAGGCTGGACGACTGTAATTCATTATTATCAGGATGTCCAAAAAACTCACTGAAAAGCCTTCAGCTAATCCAAAATGCTGCAGCAAGAGTACTGACAGGGACTAGAAAGAGAGAGCATATTTCTCCTGTTTTGGCTTCCCTTCATTGGCTTCCTGTTAAATCCAGAATTGAATTCAAAATCCTGCTCCTCACATACAAGGTCTTAAATAATCAGGCCCCATCTTATCTTAATGACCTTGTAGTACCATATCACCCTATTCACTTCGCTTTCGCTCTGCAGGCCTACTTGTTGTTCCTAGAGTATTTAAAAGTAGAATGGGAGGGAGAGCCTTCAGTTTTCAGGCCCCTCTTCTGTGGAACCAGCTTCCAGTTTGGATTCAGGAGACAGACACTATCTCTACTTTTAAGATTAGGCTTAAAACTTTCCTTTTTGCTAAAGCATATAGTTAGGGCTGGACCAGGTGACCCTGAATCCTCCCTTAGTTATGCTGCAATAGACGTAGGCTGCCGGGGGATTCCCATGATGCATTGAGTTTTTCCTTTCCAGTCACCTTTCTCACTCACTATGTGTTAACAGACCTCTCTGCATTGAATCATATCTGTTATTAATCTCTGTCTCTCTTCCACAGCATGTCTTTTATCCTGTCTTCCTTCTCCCACCCCAACTGGTCACAGCAGATGGCCCCGCCCCTCCCTGAGCCTGGTTCTGCCGGAGGTTTCTTCCTGTTAAAAGGGAGTTTTTCCTTCCCACTGTCGCCAAAGTGCTTATTAGTCATGTGATTGTTGGGTTTTTCTCTGTATCTATGAAGCGCCTTGAGGCGACTTTTGTTGTGATTTGGCGCTATATAAATAAAATTGAATTGAATTGAATTGAACGGTACTATTTTTATTCTTTACTCTGCTGAGAACATGCTTCCTAGTACAGGGCTCTATGGTCACATGATTAGTGGTGGTATTCTCCAACGCATGTTCAGTTTCACGTCAAAACATGCCTCTAATTTTTCCACTACTCTTTGCTCTGCTTTGAGCTTGCTGGACCGCCCATCCCTTCAAACTGGAGAGCACTAGTTTCCTTTTGAGATCTTGAGTCTGTGTAGTTAAGATTTTATCTTTGCTTATGGAAAAGAGACCCAAACCAGTGCAAAAGAGATTCTAACCAGTGTTTTTAATGAGTAGAATAACCCATTTAAAGTTCCCATTGATGAAATAAACCTTAAATCAGAGTACATATCATCTCAAATAAACAATATTTTGTTATGTATTTTACTCCATGATGTAAAACACTTGTGTACTTCATAGCAAGTTTCCAAAAATGTACAAGTGAAGATATTGTTTCAATCAGAACACTAAGTCATATATGAAACACAAAACTCACACCAAGTTATAGCTGAAGTCCATCTTTAAAAAAAAAACCTTTGACAATTTTTTATGCATTAAAAAAAATTAATGTACATTTTTTACTACAAAGCACCCTAAACACGATTAAAAGTAGTTCATTTATCCTTTTTCTCTTACTGCAAAGATACAAATCAACGTGATTTAACATTTGCTACTCATTAAAAGACATTTCAGTGTAATCAAGTATTAATCAATAAAACAGACAGATCCCGTAAACAAATGTAAATAACGACACTGAGCACTTTTATCCAGTTTAAGTAAACATGTTAATTCCACTCCTTCATGAATGTATACCTTCATGGCTACAATACACTGTGGAAGCGTCTGTGCTGTTAAGATCCTTCATCACTGAGGAGTTTCAAGTGGGAGCAAAAAAATAATGTTTAAATTCTCAGGCACTTAAACGGAGCCAGGATGCAAAATAACGGCGTTAGTTCTGAGCTGAGAGCTGGTCTGAGAAGGAACAGATAATCTATCCCATGCTGTGAGACTTTTGTCAGTTACATCAATATATTTTGATGTGTCAGACATTCATTTGCAGACTAACAGCAGACTGACTCCATCTTAAGGCAACATTTATGGCAGGTTTTAGTAACAGCCTCGGCGTGCTTTGACTCATTTTGGAGCAAAAAAACATGATTTTTTTGTGAATACCTGTTTTTTTATACTGCAGGGTGTCTGGTGATTCCCGCCCATTACTTTTTACTGCGGGATGAATTAAACTTGAGTCCAGTTAGTGAGTTTCCTGGCTGTACTGTATTAATAACATGCACATCGCTAAGAGAGGGTAGGTGCGTTTCATTGTGCTAATGCATTTTCTCACGGCTCTCTGCAGCTTCTTAACTTTTCTCACACTATCAGCACGAGAAAAGTATGTGAGGTGCCAAATGAGTAGCCCTTCAGTTCTAAGTGCTGTTAGTGCGTTAACACATCAGGTGCTGGTGATACTTGGAGGCTGGTCAGTATTTGTGCATCGTGTTGCACCATTAAGGACTTTGCATAAGAAACATTTGTATTTATTTGTTCTATATGTCTTGGCTGTCCTTGAGGTGCACATAAGGGATTTGAAGAGCAAGAGTGGCCACTAGAAAGCATCAAATAGCATCATCATCATCATGAATCAAGCCTTCAGGAGACAATGGTTTGATGCATATGCTTAAAACAATGTGGCATGCAACGGCCATGGCTCTGTGTGTTTAATGTGGCACATCATAAATCAGGATTTTGGTTATGTTACATCGTTTTGTCATAAATTATTTTGTCAGTGAGTCTGTGGACTGTTTTTGTGTGTGGTCTGTGCCTTTAAGAGACTATACATGTCCCTTGTCTGATTGGGTGAGCTGTTTTGGGCTGGCTTCAAAATGGCATCTGCTGATTGGCCCCCACTGTCAACTGGCCACTTCAAAAACTGTGTCTCCATACATCCCCTGACAGCAGCTGACACCAACAGCAGACCTTTGATTAGTTTGATTTCTTGCTTTAGACCTTGGTTTACCCCGGAGTTTATGGTTTCAGTTTTGGGATTATTGGTGTCCTCACTTCGGCCCCCAAACCAGGAGAACCAGGGCAGGGTGGTACCTTTATCCGGTCCTTTAAGTAGTCCATTCTTTAAAAAGTCTGTTTTTATTCCTGTTTTAACAAGTCTTTGTCATTCCACTTCTAATTGTTGTTAGGGTGCTGTGTTTTATCAGGCAACCAACTGAACTGATAGGGTTCCCGTGGCACCAGGAGATCTATGTCAAGCCTCTTCTGTTCCTTTTCACTGTTCACCGTCCTGTACCCGAGCAACGACATGGCCCCTTTACACACTTCCTGGATTCGTCTGACCTTGCTATGTGGCAGCATGGTGCGCCAAGCCTGGGAGACGTTGGTAGCGCTCCTCGACGTGATCTTGAAGGCCTCTTTAATAGAGCCTTTGCCTTTTCCGTGGGTCACCTTGTAGATCCATGTGGCCAGCTGTGTGGTCATCTCCAGACCTACAAACTCATACATGGCATTGATCTCCTCGAGTGGATTGCGTGCCATGTCCTCGTAGCGAACCAATTTGTAGCGGCCTTTTAGAAATGGAGGAGGCTTCAGGACCGCCCTCTCGTTGATACGCACATGGCTGCGACAAATCTCCTGCATGACCTGATACTGTACCTCTGCTTCCTTAATGCGTTTCTGTTCCAAGACGATTGCGTTATCACTCACAAAGGCCTTGGCTGACTCTTCCCTAGACCGCACAACTGCCCGTGGGTCTCGGACCAGGTGGATGATGCGGAGATCTAAGTTCGAGTCCTGCAAAAGTGGATAAAGTGATTCCAGTTCAAAGAGCCGCACATCTTTGTACACCACGTGAGAGTAAGAGTCACACGCCTGCTCTACCCTCTGCAGTCCCTCAGCACCACATTTCTCTAGGCACAGAGTCTGGTTGCTGAACTCATTACGTGGCGTAAGGGAACAGATTGGTGGTGAGCACAGAGCTCGACTGTGACTCCACATAAACAAAGACGACACATTGTGGTTCTCTGGGAGGTAGGACTCCATCACTGAGAAGTCACACTGGAACACGCTCCGTAAGAGATCCCTCACTGCCATTCGAAGCGTCCTTGCACCGTTTTTCTGCAGCTTGGTCCACACGTGCCAACCGGGCTCCATAAGATAGAAGACAGACGGGTGCTGACTGAACACCTGGCCCATGAAGGATGAGCCTGATCTCCACGATGACAGCAGCAGAACGTGGACTTTGGCGTTGGAGGGTTGTGGGTCACAGGGGCTGAGTTGGGCGTACCAGCTAAAGAACAGCACTACTCCTGCCCCCTGTAAAATCACCAGAAACATCATGGTGCTGCAGTTCACTCTGTAGCGCGGCATCGTGGCTGTGAGCTGCTGTCAGACAGTCGACCTTTGTTTGAATCCTCTCTTTGGTCCTGTGTTGAGGTGTTTATCTTTGCTGCATTAAAAAGCAAGACAGACACAGAGAGAGAAATTCATATTCAAGATTTGACAATCATGTTTATGCAGCACTCAAAATGCAAATCATTATCAAGCATGTGTCAAGAAGAGACAGCCCATACGCTCTTATAAATTAGCTGACTTTGGTAAATGGCCTGTATTTATATAGCGCTTTTCTAGTCCCTAAGGACCCCAAAGCACTTTACATATCCAGTCATCCACTCACTCATTCACACACACACACACACACACACACACACACAGGTGATGGCAAGCTACATTGTAGCCACAGCCACCCTGGGGCGCACTGACAGAGGCGAGGCTGCCGGACACTGGCGCCACCAGGCCCTCTGACCACCACCAGTAGGCAACGGGTGAAGTGTCTTGCCCAAGGACACAACGACCAAGACTGTCCAAGACGGGGCTCGAACCAGCAACCTTCCGATTACAAGGCAAACTCCCAACTCTTGAGCCACAATCGCCCAGCGTGGTCCACACATTGGGACATTAATAGTGACACAATATTGATTAAGAAAATATGACTTTTATTATCAGTTTTTTTATCTGATGAAAAGCTCAAATAATAAATAAATTAGATTAATTTTACTTAGAAACTAGTCATACTTGCTCCAGTAAATGAGGCCTTGTGCAGCTTTAAATGCTAAAAAAATTACATGTATAGTGGAAGTATTTTAAAGTGTTTTAATTTTGATGATTATGGCTTATGACTCATGAAAATCAGAAATCTATTATCTCAAAGTGTTAGCATATTTAATTCAAAATTTGCATATGAATGGCGTGTATTTCCAACACGTTCTCACTCCCAAAGCGTAACATTTTAAGCTAGGTGACAAATCGTCAACATATTACGTTTTCGGCTACCCACCACATTCCTAAATGACGACCTCGGAAAAATGAGGAAATGTGAGAACCGTATGGACTCAATCTACACACGTTCGCTCTTTTCCTTCAAATAGCTTAGAAACACGCTATTTCACATCATTTGTTTAAGGTGAGGAAAAAGGTTAGGTTTAGGGCTGGAATACAGGGCTGGAACGTTGATTACCGCGGGAGCGTCATTGCACTGGATTTCAGCCATAACCCGCCGCGTACCATAAGAACGCCGAAAGTCTCCTTTCGCGTTCCTAAGGAACCCCGCGGGACGTGAATTAATAAATTCACGTCCCGCGAAAATAAATTTTAAATACTTTTATCATGTGTCTGACAAAACATAATCTGAGATATTGAAATGATGATTTAATGAGCTTTAAGCCCATAAGCCCTGAGTAAAGAAATGGATGAAGAACCTAACAATAAACTAGTGCAGAGTGAACTCAGGTCAAAGAAGTGGAGCAATATCCTTTAAGAGCACTACTTAGAAATTCATTGCGTTCTTATTCTATTACAGTTTTGTTTTTATCTAAACTCTCACCTTAGACATTTTATAGAGATGTCTGCAAAGATTATGGCTAATGTCAGCGCGTCAAATTACAAGCTGAGCAAGTTTCAACAATTCAAAATGATTCAAATGACACTCAGCCAGTCAGACTAAGTCACTAGCTTATATCTATTATAGCCCATATAATGTTTATATCTAACTTTGTAAATAATGTGTTGCTAATATTATTAAGTGTACTGACAGCTAATAAACCAAAGATAGGTTTATTTGATAGATACACTCCTCACACTTGGAACACATCATGCACTGACTGTACCTGACAAAGTCACGTACTGAACACAGCACAGTCGGACCTTCCGGCACAATCTCAGCAAAAACTGTGAAAAGGTATTTGAATCCATTCATTATTATTCAGGTTTATTTTTACCCATTCATGTTTTCACTCTCATAAAACAGATAAGCAGATAAGATTGCAAAACGCTCTTGCAAATGTTTCCTGTTGTACTTCTGTGTTTGTAATTACCTCAGTGCATTTTTACCTCATTCTTTCTACACATACGCACGAGCATACGTGCATCATCACAGTCTATTTTAAGCGACTCGGAGTTTCCATTACAAAATCAAATGAACTCCAAAGAACCACCTCCCATTCTGCTTGCTTTTTATTCATCCATCCATTTCCGCTTATCCTTTTCAGGGTCGCGGGGGGTGCTGGAGCCTATCCCAGCTGTCATAGGGCGAGAGGCGGGGTACACCCTGGACAGGTCGTCAGTCTGTCGCAGGGCCAACACACAGGGACAGACAACCATTCGCACTCACATTCACTCCTAGTGGCAATTTGGATTATGCCCACAAGCTGCATGTAGCTGCATGTCTTTGGACGGTGGGAGGAAGCTGGAGTACCTGGAGGGAACCCACGCAAACACAGGGAGAACATGCAAACTCCACACAGAAAGACCCCGGACCTTCTTGCTGTGTGGCAACAGTGCTAACCACCGTGCCACCGTGCTGCCAACCAATTTTAACCAATTTTGCAGGGCAATCTTCATATACAAGATTAATTTTCATATATGAGAGACCTGACAGACTTTTGTGCTTTTTCCTGCCTATTTTTCTATCTTGAAATCTTTGAAGCATTTCCACTGGACTAAACATGTTAAAAACAAAGACTGTGCCGAGAATTCAGTGACATTTACAAACAAAGCTGTCATCCAGAGAACAAGTTAGAAGCATGATTGCATCTTAATTGGTGGATTTTGAGACATTTGTTGGACTTTGTGTCCCTCGCTGCTGCAGGAGAACTTCATGCTGGTTTGAAATGCAGAGAGAGCTCGGGTTAGTGCAGAGAGAAAACTGCAAACACTGGCACGGCTTCACTGAACAAACTCTTTATGCAATGTTACATCAAAATATCAATGCAAACTCTATGCATCACGCCACGCAATTTTTCCTGCATCATGCCACTGTAGCAAGCGGCCTTTATGTAGCTGTTCAGTGTACATTTTTAAGGATTGAAAAAAAAAAAGTTCATTTACATTAAATGTGTTTTCATGGAAAATAAAGGGACCAGTTTTATTGTTACTTCATTGCACATGAGATGGTTTTAGTAAAGTTATAACTCTGATCTCTCCCCTAATGTTCCAATGTTACGCAACATGCTAACATGTGAGGCATGTCACCTTGCCGGCGGCTTATGACAGGAATGCTGTAAGCTGATGACAGTTGAAAATACTGGCAGCATTCTTCTTTCACTTGGTGCAGGAAGAAGAGCAAGATCCCTGATAATAAATCAAATCATGGTAGTATGCCATAAGATGGGGCACGAGCTAATCAACTTTAGACCCTCGAGATAGTGAAACAGTGATAGTGAAATCCTAGTGTGGCAATAATTACCTAGTTAGTTGGTAACTGATGTGAACCACTCTTCTTAAACATTTTGAATCACATGGGCTGATTTTGAACATGGTGAAAAAATCAGACCTAAACATCACACATTAACCACTGAAACTTTACACAGGTATTAATCACGCCACTGTATTCCTGCTCTCTCTGTTTCTCTGGGTCGTCTGATTGTTGGGAATTTCCCTCTGTATCAATGTAGAGTCATTACCTTACATACAAATTGCCTCGAGGTGATTGTTGCTGGGATTTGGTGATATATTTAAAAAATCTATTTCATTTATTGAAACTATCAGGTGTCAGGGCATTTAGCCACCTGCTACTCACAGATAGAAGCGCCTGAGTTTGACTCGTCTATCTGGCAGTGTTGCCAACTTAGCGACTTTGTCGCTATATTTAGCGAGTTTTCAGACTCTCTTAGCGACTTTTTTTTCTAAAAATAGTCCTCCCCCGCTGCTATCAGGGCAGGTGATGTTCACACCTGTGCGTCCAAACTGCAAATGAATCGCGCATGAGCGAAGCTGCTGCTCCCGCACTGACTGTAACGCAGTCAGTTCTTCTTTTACTGTTATGCTGTTTTGTGGATCACAAGGTTTAAAACTACTTATAAACACACACACACAGAGTAACTCCACCAGAGTGCCATTTTCGGGTTACTTTTGCCGGTGTTGTGCCAAAAAGTGATTGTCTGCCAAAAACTGATTTCCAATGTTTCTGTGTATTTTTTATGTGTAATATCTTTATGTATGTTCGTAAATAGACTTCGGTGAACAGGGTTTACAAAGGGGTTATATATAGAATTTAAAAATTATCAATTTTTCAAGTATCTTTACAACTCTGTGTTACTGTACTTACATTATAACCAATCCGGTCCTTTATCCCCACTTAAAATATTTTGTCTTTATGTAACAGCAAATGTTACAATATTACTATTGTAACATTTGCTGCCATTTCTTCTGTCCTCTTGGCCAACTTACTCTTACAAAAGACATTTTTAATGTTAATGAGATTTTTTTAACTGCATAAATAAAGGTTATATAAAAGTCACTGCCAAAAACTGATTGCGGCTTCTACCTTGTTACACGAATGTTGTTTGTGGCTCCAGATGACTTTATGTCATCCATAATGGATGCATTTGACATATGTTTCACATATTATAGCCCAACAAGTTATAGCAGTTTAAATACGAGCAATCAGTTTTTGGCAAATACCGGAAATCAGTTTTTGGCAGGCAATCACTTTTTGGCACAACACCCGGTCCAAGCCCGGGTAAAGGAGCAGGGTTGGAATTGTGACATAAAAAAAACAATAATTGCTAAAAGGAATTAAATTTGTAGTTCTAAATGAATTCTAAATGCAATTTTTACTCACTTTATGTCTCGTCCACGATGTTATTTCTCTCTCCAACAACGTAGGTTACAATTACATTAGCATGACCAATTATGCAAATTAGGCGATAATGTCATTTAGCGACTTTTAGGACAACCAATAGTGATTTTTCTTACTGAGGAGTTGGCAACACTGCTATCTGGGGCCTTTCTGTGTGGAGTTTGCATATTTTCTCAATGTTTGTGTGAGTTTTCTCTGGTTACTCTGGCTTCCTCACACAGTCCAAAGTTAGTGGGAATTAGTATTTAATTAGTTAATTATTAATTAGTGATTCCAAATTTCCCATAGGTATGAATTGCTGTGTGTCTCTCCGTGTCAGCCCTCTTTCAGATTCCAGGGTAAACCCTACCTCTCAACCCTATGACAGCTGGGGGAGGCTCCAGCCCCCCCTGGTGCATGAAAGTATCAGTCAAAGATTCAATCCTCAAATATTTTCAGACAAGCACTTATTCATCCACCGAAAAACACACGCTAAGCTCGACATTTAGCTAATAACAGAGGATGAAACCTGAGAAAGTTACAGTCTTGTTAGCTGCTGATCCTTTCCCTATAAGAACCCCTTACCTGTTGAGTTACCTTCCTCTTAAACTCTCAGATAAATGCAGAAAAATAATCTTAAAAATTAACAACTTGTGACAACTGGCAAAAGAAATCTTTCAAACCATATTTACTCACTTGTACTGAAAGGCAGGCTTTTATTGTATTATTTTCTAACTGAGCTATCACTAAATACTAAAATATCTGGATGAATGTCTTGCTTAAACCAGGACAACTGTAATGCGCTTCCACATACTTGCATGTGGGCGCAGATCTGATGTAGAGGCAATAATGCCAGGTAGTGTCAAGTTTCAGATCACTTTGTACTTTCTTAAATTTCAACAGGCTGCTCAGCTGGAAAAGTGGAAACTTTCCCCGAGGTGACGCTGCACAATTTAGCATTGTAAGACTGAAGTGCTGAATCGTCAAGAAAAAGAAAATCCCGATAGGCTTTCAACCCTCACTAACAAAGATGCACGATCTGATATCCTCGTGTTGGTGTTGTTCCCAGATCATCATACTAAAGGTTGTTCCAGGATCAACATTGCAAGTGACCAATCAGAATGTTGTGATGTCATACTTTTGCGACTTCGGGAAAAACCGGCGTAAAACAAAAAACTGTACTTAAGCTGCGAGAAACCGCCTTTGTCCGCCGATCAACAGACCCTAACCCTGACCCTAACTCTTTAATAAACGCTAAGCAGAATTGATATTGTCCTTGCAACACTGGAATTTCATAAATGCACGAATGGGTTGGTGCGCAAAAGAATAACGTCACAATAATGTGATTGGTCACTTGCAATGTTGAACCTGGAACAACATTTTCATGATGATCTGGAAACAACACCAACACGAGGATATCAGATCATCCAACAAGGATGCTGTTAAATGATATTTAACTGCTGAAAACAGCAAGCACTGTGCACTCAGACATAAGGTGACATGGATCCATCACATGCAAAAATCTGCCCTTTAATTTGAAATGCTAACATGAGTCTGCACATGTGGATAAACAGGGACAAGCCTGCAGAATGTGAACTGTCTCGAATGCCGACCGAGATCAACATCATTTCTGTTAGAAATATAAAGAACATTTATACTGGAGATGAATTTCTCAACCCACAATTAAAGGAGTGATGGCAATCTGTCTTAAGTTTGGGATCACAGAAACTAATATGAAGCTACAAGTGTGTTGGTGGAGCAGATCAGGTGTGATGGCGCAGTGGGAAAAAAAGATTAATCTCAAAATTGTCAAATTCTTTTGTACTGTGACTTCAGTGGAACTGTTTTGTTTGCAGGGAGACGAATCAGCTGACCAGGGGACTAGTCAAATGAAGTTTATAAATATGATTCCATATAAGAGATGCTAAATGACACTGGCATTTTGCTGCTGGGATTCTTTCACCTGTGCTTTGACAAATTTCATTTACTGATTTTAAATCTGTTTTCGTCGTTTTTTTAGTTATGTTCCAAGTATTGGACCACTAGGATGACTGGACAGAAACAGCGACTCATTATAAAATTTAAGAAAGTAAGTGTGCTGCGCAGAAAAGTAAGCCTAAAGTTAATGAATGTCTTTTTGTTGGTTCTAAAATCTGTGAACTGATCCTTGACGATGAGTTTGAAAGGAAACCGGAGCCAAGTGAATCAGTAGCCTGGGAAGCATTAGTCCAAAATTTACTTTGGAATCACAGAGCAGAGAATTTTGCTAAAATCAAATCAGCTAACGAGTGCAAAATGTCACTGAAGATGCACTTTTGTTCACCCAAATCTGGGCAAAGTCAATGATGAGCGTGGAAAAAGTCTGAGCTTGATGGTTGACTGCTTCTGGTTCTTTGTAATAGACATGCATGCTCAGTACAAGTGCTAACGATTACAGGTCACCAGAGAACTTCAGTCTATACACCTAAAAACCACAAACCAGGCGAGAAATTTGGGTGTAGTGATGGATGCAGACCTAAACTTAGAAAAACACATTAAGACAATAACAAAATCAGCTTACTATCACATCAAGGATATATCAAGGATAAAAGATCTGATGTCTCAACAGGACCTGGAAAAACTAGTCCATGCATTCATCTTTAGTAGGCTTGATTACTGTAACAGCATCTTTACAGGTCTACCTAAAAAATCAGTCAGACAACTACAGCTCATTCAGAACTCTGCTGCTCGAGTCCTCACTAAGACCAAAAAAGTGGACCACATCAGTCCAGCTCTGAGGTCTTTACACTGGCTGCCTGTCCGTCAGAGGATAGACTTTAAAGCTCTGATGCTGGTCTATAAAGCTCTGAATGGTTTAGGACCAAAATACATCAGTGACCTCCTGACCCAGTATGAACCTTCCAGATCCCTCAGGTCATCTGGATCCGGTCTTTTATCAGCTCCCAGAGTCAGAACCAGACACGGAGAAGCTGCATTCAGCTTTTATGCTCCATACATCTGGAACAAACTCCCAGAAAGCCTCCGATCAGCTGAAACACTCAGTTTATTTAAATCCAGGTTGAAGACTCACCTGTTCTCAGCTGCATTTGAATAAAACACCAAATCCGCACTCAAAACTTACATTTTAACTACTGATTTTATCTACTGTTCTGATTTTATCTGTTTTGATTTTATATACTGTTTTGTTTGTTTGTTTGTTAATTAGTTAGTTTGTTTGCTTGTTTTAATCAATTTTAAATCATGCTTTTTATTTGTTTTTGTTTCTAATGTCTCTGTAAAGCACTTTGAATCACCTTGTTGTTGAATTGTGGTATACAAATAAACTTGCCTTGCCTAAAGTAAGTGGCTAAAACACTTTTGAGCAGACATTTGACATGTTTTGACAGTCTCAAATGTATATCTGAAAACCATGTGAACCTCACAGTTGAGCAAAAGTTCAGCACAGTTCATTACTGTAAACGTTGCCACAGTTCCCTAGCACTAACTAATCCCGGCTAGCCTGCACACGCAGCCTTTAAATTGATCTGAATGCAGGGCCCCGATCAGGTTGCATGAAGAACATACTTGACATGAGGTATTACCCCGCCTCTTAGATTTAATCACTCATGAAGGTGCTGACATGTTAAGACTTTCTCTCCTGTTTATGTCTTGAACAGATTAGACAGCACACTGAACAATGGAGAGGTAAACAAAAGGTAAATGCTTTTAATACCCCAATCTTCATCTGGATTTATATAATTTATGACCGTGTGATATTAAACACACGCACCTTGTGTAAACATGGACTGCAGCGTCTTGTGTGCAGACATTGTGCGACGCCTTGCGTGCAGCTGCTCGTGCACTGTTTGTTTGCAGTGAGACTGAGTCTGGGAACAGATGCGTCTCTTTCTGTTTGAGACGTGGTGAGTCCAAGTGCAGGAAACACTTTGCTGTCTTTGTGAGGAGAACAGCGCTGGCAAGCAGCACCGTGAACTACACCGAAATGATCAAGATATTCGTCTGCTAAGAAGCATACATTATTGCACCTGCATAGCGAGCTGCACCAGCTGCAACCTTTCCTTGTGATTATCAGTTCTGAGAAAGCGGCTACTCGAAAACACTCGCTGCTCGTCCCGCTCAGCTCTGCATGCATGAAAGAACACAGGCTCTCGGGGTTGTTTCGGGGTGTCTTGCAGCTGCTTGATCAGTGGATAAATAAACCACAGAGTCAGCCAAACCTGCTCAACCATCCACTTAAACTAAATCACTCGCTTTGTTCATGAAGTCTGCCTGAAGGTGGCCGTTCTTTAATTGTACTTTCTGATGTTTGTAGTTGGTAATGGAATGCATATAAGAGCTGCAGAGTGCTCTTTAGACCACTCTGTATCTTGTAAGTGTACAGATCCAACTCTAAAAAGCTTCTTAAAAATATGACAAAAGATTTGAGCCGATATGTGTATAAACAAAATCAATGAGCCTTTCAAGCTGGCCTATCACATACTCTGTAGTCTTTGTGAACCTGAACCGTACTCGTTTCTGAAAAGTAAAAATAAACATTTGCTCAGTTTTGACGTAGTTGTTCACACATTGGCCAAACAAGCAAAAGATCCCTAGTTTGTTCCCAGGAGAAGGAGAGTTTGTGGGTGCTCTTGTGCTGATGTTGGCCCATCAGCCAATCGTGGAAAAGAGTAAACTTCTTAAGTGCAAACAGCTAAAATGTTAAAAACTGTGAAAAGTGCCCGTTGTCCCTGTCTGTACTTTCAAAAATGTATATTTTGATATTTTATGGGGGTTTTCACCTATGAAACTCTGCGTTCACATTCGATGGATGCACAATCTGATACTGGACACAGGTTCAGTCCTGTTCAGTTCATTGTTGCTCTGCATTTATAACTCTACATAGCAGAAGCGTTGCTCCTGTTACCAGCAGCACAGCTAATATAGCATGGAGGAAGCTGGCAGCACAGGTTCAGCAGTCAGGAGGTATTCCAAGCAAACTGCATCAACCGCTTTGCATATTTGCAGTGGCTATCAAACTGTTGCCAAGTGGGGTGACTCAACTGAAGATCTCCAACAACAGTTTGTTGGTTTCTCTCTCGCTCTGTTTGCTTTAACACATGTTGGGAGGCTTTTACTAAACTCACTGTAACATAAAGTGTTGATAATCTTGGTTAATATTAAAATAATCTCTCATTTCACCTGCCTCCTATTACACCAGTCTCCTTCCCCTGCTCTGACAGCAGGGTGCAGTAAAGACCTGGTCGTTTTCTTCTGTAAGCAGACCTGTTTTTTCCCACCTCTTCTTTCTTTTTGTATTTACATTTATCAGCTGTTATAAATGCTGATATTCAGCAACCACCAATAAATTCAAAATGCAAGCTATTAAATTTCAAGACTTGGTGGAGTTTAAAACAGCGCAAATAAGATATAAAGTAAGAAATAAAATGCTTGTAAAAGAAATCTGTAAATTGTTTGTAGAAAGAGAAGGTGGGTATAACTTAAGAGGGAAATGGAATTTTAAAATACAAAAGGTTAGAACAACTTTTAAAAATGTCTATCTCAACAGCAGGAGTTAAATCTAAAGAAAGTAACAACATAAACCAGTTTAAAGTGAAATATAAAAAACTGATTTTTAACAAATATAAGAATGAAGAAAACAGGATTAACCCAGGGCGGTGATGTTGTTCGTAACAGTGTTTTAGTTTGTTTGCCTCGTCATTTGTGAATCTGCAAACGTTGCCACTCAGTCCTTATTTATATGAGCAGTGGTGGGGCTTGTTTATTTGTTTGTTTGTTTTGATTTGTCTTTGTTTTACTTTTGCTTCATATGTTGTTTGTTTAATTTAAGGCTAAAAGAAAATAAAATCAATGAGAGGTCAAATTTGAGGGGGTAGGGACTAATAAGTGTATACTTCTGCCTACTCCGTTTCAATGATATTTTGTAATATAAATAAATAAATCAGCTCATAAAATTTATTTATTTTCTGCAAACCTCACATTGTAAATGTTCCTTAAGCATGTGTTTATATAGAAACATAGTCTCTCAGCTATCCTCCGTCAGAAACACCTGACATTATGACTTCTTCTCATAACCTGAAACACTCATAGACACATCCAGTATTTCCTCAGATGTCACAGTCCCTTGATGTGTTTCTCAAAAATTAAATTGTAGTTTCTTTAAGAGTACGAACAACGTAATAACAAAGCCAGTGTCCTTGGTTTGCTTTGTTTTTGGCCGTTACTGATTCACCCTTTTGTGTAATCCATACTGCTTTGTCTTTTATCTCCACTCCCTTTGAATATTTAACCAGTTTAACACTAATACGAAAGCACACATTAGTAATGGTCAGTGCACCCATGCACCAGTCAGCTGGGATGCATCTTTTTTTTCAGACATTATTTGGTAACTTTATATTTTTGCTGTGGATTTCTCCACTGTCACTATCACAAAGTGCTCTCAATCCACTTACTATTATTATTGTTATCTCTTCCATTGAATAGCGATTTGTGTGTTTGCAGATCAGCTGAAGTAACCTTATCAACTGGAAACGCTATAGAGGAATGCCCACATTTAAGGATGATTGACACGGGCACTTGAGCAGAGCAGGCTTCCTCATATTACCTCTATAACCCTGTCAGAGTTTACAGTTAGTTCAAACACTGAGCCTCAGGTGTACCCAATTCTTTCTTTTATATATCTATAAACATTATGTCAAATTCTATTTCAAAATTGGGGGGAAGAGAAAATTTTTAAATGAAAGGCTTTAAAGTTTAATAGCTTTACACCTGATGTTTTTGAAAAAAGAAATTAGCTATATATTCATCTGTACAACAGATAGAGTCTCACATTTTAGACTGCTGCTCAGTGTGGCCCGTTTAATGTCTGTATGTGAAGCACAAACGTGACATGAATATTGGCAGCTTTTAATTACTTCATTCATTCACTGTCTTCAAATGAACCCCATGGAATCTGGTAAATATTGTACAGAATAAAAACGGCCGAAGAGGCTTGTAGCTGGCACTTGTAATCACATTACAGAAGACTGTGTAACGGCACAGACCGAACTAACTCTGAGGGGATAAACGGGGGGTAATGGAGTCCCCTGCGCCTACCTGGGTGGTCACGGATACTGATCTTTGGAGTTTCGTTACATTTTTGCGTTGCTCGGTTTTAAAGACGAATTTATTGACGTGGTTGTAAAAGAATCGCCAAGATGGGCAGAAAAGAGGGTCGTAACCGCAGAGAAGCGAGCGGGTTGTAGTTTATTCGTCTTTTTTTTTTTTTTTTTACCTCTTATTCCACAAAAGAGAAAGAAAAAAGTCTCACCTTTTATTTTGTTGTCGGTCGCGCTGTCTGACAACGGAGCCTGTCCACAGTCCTCTGAACTCACCTCTCCTCCGCCGCCCTCGGTCACCAGCTGCTCGGAGAACTTTCTTGTAGTGGCCGTGCACAAGGCGCAGTTTTGAGACGTGGCCGGTGGCAGTGCAGGGCTGACGGGCTGGCAGAGGGCTGGGCGGGGGCTGCTGGTCACAGAGATAGGAGGGTGGTGGAAGGTGGGTGGATGGGTGTAACGGAACAGTTACAAAGGCGACATTTACGGCGCATCGATGGCAGACATCCTTCCTAACATTTACTCTTGTGTGTGGTGCAGCAGGCTACACTGAAAAAATGGGAATTGGCAGGCTTTTGAATTTGCACAAATGAATTTAGTTAATGCTACACAAGCCTTTCATGTTTCTCTTATTTACATGATTAAATAAAGTACCATTTACTTGATTATAAACAATACTGAGACTACTCATTTTTCTTGCATTGAATTAAAGTGACTAAATTAGAATACTAAAACCATTGTAATCATGTTTGACCACAACCGGAAATGATGCAATATATTCAAAGACAACAACTAAATATGATTGGATAATAAGACCTAGAGTCTTATCCAATAAGACAACAACATAATTTAAGGAGAGCGCAATTGACCGCCAGATTCTGGAAGACTGTTTAGCCGCATGCAACCTTTGGCACTGAGTCAGGCATACTGAGAAGGTAAGTAATTTAAATACATTTGTTTTAGTTGGGTACGTTTTCACAGAATTGTTGTAGTGCATGCTATATGAAAAGTAATCTGTAATGCATCTACATGTTGTTTTTACAGTGCTAGCTAAAGTTGGTATTAGCTTTGTGGCTAAAACTGAAAAATAGTATCAAATTGCAGCTGTTGTTGGTCAGATATGGAATTTATGCATGTGACAGAGAGCACTGACGTTTTTTATGGCTTAGCAAGTTAAAACGTCACTGAGAGAGCGCAATAGTGTTTGTGTTACTCGTGCTAGTTATGGCTACAGTGGCTAATTAGTCCGGCTCTAACCGTCAGAGTTTAAGAAGCTGGGAGCGCCACAGTGCCATAACTTAATTCTTGCTGCTGACACGCACTCAAGTTATAATAAGGATCCTGCCACCTTAGACGTGGGTTTAAGAACCTGTGCCCATAAATGCCAAATCATTTTTCCATTTAGTCATTGTTTTAGGTGAAGTGTCACTTGACTATTCTATCGGTCAAGCCCAAATAATACAGCAGATATCTACAAGGAGATAAGTTTGTTCAACAGAGTATGTCTTATTAAGTGATGTATTGTGAATTTTCCAACATCGTCCTAACAAAAATTAGTACTGGCCCAAAGGGCAGCAGGTGGATTGCCAGAATACTGAAAAACCATATCTGCATTGTACCACAGCATATTCTACATTGTCAGAGAGCTTGGTGGCTGGTACAGAGAGCACGACAGAGCTTTTGAGCTCAGCCCAGTATCCACAAGAATATTCGCTCTCGTTTCACTCTGAACTCCTTGATACTTATCCATTGGTTGACTATGAGATTGGATTAGTCCACATTGTGACTCTAAAAAGGCATATAGAAATAAAAGGTGTTCATATAAGTGTAATAGGTTCAGTCGCATGTATTTCATTAGATAAATTCTTCTTTTTTTATGTCTGATCTTTATAACTTTGACTATTGGGTATGGATAGCTTTATGAAAACTAAACTGAAATGATTCTTTTTGAATGTCTGATATGTAATTATTTTTTGCCTACAGAGTCCTCTGGTCCTAAAGACTGTTTTGGCTGACGGGAACCTGTCAAAGGCTCACTCTCTAATGGAGCGCCTGAATCAACTGAGGATCTCATCGTTGAAGTCAAGAGACAGTGTTGTCTTCAGGGCAGTTTCAGACTTCAGTTTATGGATTCCTTGTTTGGGAACAAGTTTCTTAACCTCACCTCAGTTTCAGAAATAGCAGACAAAGGGACTCTTAAAGCTATTGACATGCCAAAGCCCACCACATGGACATAAAAAAGAGTAACAGAGTTGGTGAAACTCAAGATGGAAAAGACTTTTTCATACAGAAGACATGAAGATGTTCGTGATGCACCAATGGTAGAGGCTTTCATGGCAAGATGGCCTGATCTATTTGACTTCCACGAGGTAAGGTTTGCCTCATACACGGTGTTCTTGTGGTATTAGCCTAAAATGGTTAAGGCACAGTTGTTATTTGACAGCCCATTTCTTCAGCATGAGTGATTGCAGCCTTCTTCCAGGTATTAAACCTTTGAAGCTCATTCCTCTGTGCTCATGTTTTCAGATCAACGCTGAGTTTAAGAGAATTGCCACCATCCCCCCTCAGACAAAGTTCGTGGCTCAGCTGGCTCTCCACTTGGACAACCTGGTGAAGTTGGTCAACAGAAGAGGAGAGCTTGGACTAATACTGAAAAGAATTGTGGCATAAATGGATAATGTAAGTGATAAAGCCTGAATTTCAAATGTTTTCCCATGATAAATTCTCTCATATTGTATTTTTACATCTGCTTGTTTTTTTAACCTTCACTTTGTCAACTTATTATTAATTGCCAGTAAACCTATTATTAATTTGTGTGCCTTTACTTTAAAAACATTCATGTAAAGTACACTATTAAAACTTAAATGAAGGACAAGGGCTGAATGAAGATGCTAATTACATACATTTCATTTCAGTGTGAAGATGTTGATGCTGCGTCTGTCAAGGGAGTGTGTATCTACATGTGTGAAGACCCTGGCATGCTTATCCGGGAGTATGTGGTATGTACTTGTGTTTTTGTTTTTTTTTCCTTTTCGGACTTTCCAGTGTGTCATATTACTTACTTGGCATGAAATGACTAACATGGCTTCTTTTTTACAGGGCATGGAAGAACGTGCCATCAGTGAGACTGTTGAAGACACCACTGTTCGAATTTATCATCTTAAAGAGCAAGCTTCAGCAGATGAACAAGAGTTGTCCTCGCAGGCATCAGGGTGGCGAAGAATTTGGATAATGTAGCATTTGCTGTGATAATGCTATTTGGACTCATGTATGCACTAAACCTTGCCTACCCTGCTGACCTTCGCTACAACTTTGACGTTTTCCAGAAGGTTTTCATGGAACTGGATGGAGCTAAGCTCTCTAAAGTTCTTGCTTTCAAAAACCATCTGTTTCATTGAGAAGTCAAAGACTGCACTTCTGCAATTCTTTGCAGTTTTTCATTTTGTGTTCAGTAACGTTATACTGCTTATGTTTTTATTGCTTTCCCCTCATGTGACTGCAATGAAGGATGATTTTTCCTTTTGGTAAGAAATTTTTACTGATGATTTTTAGCAATATGTTCTAAGTCAACCTTAATGTCCTGCTTATATGTCTAAAATGAAGATTAAAATTCATGTAGGTGTTTGGTATTAGTTATGTAACAATGTCATTTAAGGCTCAACTTAGTTGAAATCTTGTACAGATAAATACTTGTACAGAAGCTGAAACTGTTGTCAAATAATACACAAGTTATATTTGTGTAAATATGTTTATTCATAAAAGCGTGTTGCTTTTTTTCAGGTAGTCTTAATTTAGTTTACATTTTCAATTGTGTAATTAATACAAATGTTATATGTAAGAGATGACAGGATCATCTATAAGCACTTTCTTTTATTTGCTGCTAAGGTCAGTTTTTTGTGAAATATTTGCAAATATATTCTCAAACTAACTTTTTCTTTTAGTTATTTCTGCAGGCTATCTTTAAAAATGTGTTAACAAGTTTATATGGATGTGATTTTGGACTTGTTCATGGCAGAATTGCTGCTTTCACTGCTGTTACAGTTTAATAAAGGTGAATTGTTCAGTAGCACTCAGTCTTTGCCTTTTTTGTCAATAATGATCAGTTAATATTTCAATTGAAAAAATTAAGTAGGATTTAAAGCCATAAGTTGTGTTGCAGGAACATAATTGCAATGTGTTTACATTACATAATATCATTGCGTACCACTGGCAAATAAAAATAAGTTGGTGTTAAACATTAAAATATATTGACATTATGCAATACATTGATATTATGATAATAGATTAATATTAGTACATCAAACATGATTTGTTTAAGTAATCTGATGTAAATAAAATACTTTGATTTGACAAGCATTAATTACTTGAGGGAAAGTGGAAAATTAAGTCAATCATACTTATTCATATTATGTGGGACCGATGTACACAATAAAATCAAGTAAATTGAAAGAACTTTTTTTTTCAGTGTACAGATGTTAACTGCCCTGTGGTCCAGTCCCAGTGTTTTATCTCCGTTACCAGCTGCAATGCAGCCACTACCTTTATAACTGGGTTTATTGTACTTACACTTTAACCAATCCGATCTTTTTTGGCCACTTAAAACATGTTTACAGAACTATTGTTATGTTTTATATTGTTATATTTGTGCTGTCCTCTTGGCCAGGTTACTCTTTAAAAAGACATTTTTAATGTGAACGAGATTTATTTTAACGGAGTAAATAAAGAACATATGAAAGTCCGTGCCAAAAAAAACTGGTTGCTGCTTCTACCTTATGACAAAGTTGTTTGTGGCTCAAGATCATTTGATATCATTCACGAGGGATACATTTGACATATATTTCACATATCCTCCTGAGAAACAACAAACAAGTATCTTCTAGTTTAACGTTTTTTGTGATGTCCTGCCTATTTGGACATGAGGTATCATTGGAAAGGCACAGATGTCCCCGTTTGAGCTCACTTTAGGGCTTATAGCTTGAATAAATCAAAAGATGTAGACCAAAAACAGATGTCCATTTATCCAGTTTTTGGCAAATACACACTTTCAAGTCACTTTTCTATTCAAAAATAACTTTGCAAACAGGAGAGACACTGGATCAATAAACTCGAGGACGCGTGAGGAAAGTTGACATCATCCTCAGATCATTTCCATCCTATTTGTTTTGTTATTTTCAGTACAGTCAAGCTTTAAAACTAGCTGCACAAGCTGACGGGTAGCCTCTCTTTACTTTCAAAGGTAAATGAGGGCTCCTCCTCTGCACTGGCCCATCGGCTCAGTGTCCTCCCCAGTTGTGCTGGTTATCATCATGGCTGCAGAAGCACGAAACTGCTGAACTCTACTGAATCTCCAAACATTGATTCTGTTCATATGGACGTAGCATTTTCAGTGGGAGACTACTGAATACTACTACTGAGCTCGCATTGCATTAATGTGGGGGTTTTAAGTTTTCATTACAATGTCTCACTGTCTGCAAGGGCCCCTTATCATAACTTTTCTAGCAGGCTACAATTTCAAGTGTCCATCCTTCGTTTCGATAAGGGACTTAACCAAGGTGTCGTTGAGCATTGTGCCTTAAAGTAAACGTTGATATAGTTCAATCCAATGACTGTCTAAATGTATTTTCTACAGTCATTGGTTTAATCAGTCGATAATAGGAGAACCAAAGCAATTTTAATAGCCAGTATGTCACAGCTGCCGAGGCGAGCCGTGTGGTGTTGGAGGAAAGGAGGACCCAAAATGCAGGCAATGACTGATGATTAGAGTGATGTTTATTTACAGGGTGGTGTAGTGGCCAACAGGCAGTGAGGGATGACAGGGAATTAAAGAAACCTAAACTGGGAAAACTAAATAACAAACCTGAGAACATAAGAAACGGGGAGAGAGGCGGAGAGACACAGACGAGGAACAGGACACTGGGGAACACAGACGAACCGGTGTCGTGCCAAATTAGGTATCCCCGACAAAATTTGTTTCCCCTGCGTCGGCAGCACATGCTGGACTGTCCAAATCACGGACAAACAGTATCCCACATTGTTGATTTTTAGTTTACAAACACTTCTTATAATGACTAACTACTCCTGACATTTTTGAGATGTTAGCTCTTTATACAACGAAGTTATAGTGGGATACAAATAATATCAGGCTGATCCTGCCACAATTTGTTCCCCCTGTGTAAATCACGGACAAACAGTATCCCACATTGCTGATTTTTCGTTCACAAACACTTCTTATTATGACGCATTACTCCTGAAACTTTGGATGATTTAGCTCTTTATATAGTAAAGTTATAGGAGAATAAAAATATAAAAATAGTTATCAGCCAAAACGTTAATGGTTTGTTAAAATAATCCCATCTGATACCCGTGAGCAATAAATATATAATTATATAATGTTGTAACCCTCAAACTGAATGGTAATGTAATGATACTAATTTTTCACTTTTTCACAAAATGAAAACATCAGTACTTGCTGCGTGCTCCCAGCACAGGGGAAACAAATTCTGTCGGGGATACCTACTTTGGCACAACACCGGCAACAGGCAGGAGAACACACAGGGCTTAAATACACACAGCAGTAATCAGGGGATGAGAGACAGGAGGGCAACACACCTGGAAGAAGTCAGAGCTGACGGGACAGGGGAAACGTACTGAACACACTCACACGAGACGGGGACCTTCAGAATAAAACAGGAAACTCAGACACAGAACCAGACAAGACACTGAACTAACTAAATCATGACAGAATACATACTCAGGATAAACAAAAGCATAAAGAAACACAAAACACTGAGTCGGCAGACTCAGGACCACGACACAGTAAAGCAGCATCTGTTTCGTCCAGCATCTGTGCTTGTTGCACCATCCTTTTGATTTGCAGGTACATCGATTTTACAGGTTCGGATCACTGAGCTTTTGTGAATTCTTTGCGTGTCCTATTCAGGGACGAGTAAAGACGTCACTGATTCTGTGTTTTATCTTAAGCTACAGTTTCTGAATCACTTTTAATGTGTACTGTACCATTGCTACTTGGTGGGGTCAAGTTATGTTTCACATATTGTTTTGATTGCCCAGATTGTGATAATATCGTGTAAATACATTTGCAGTAAAAAAATATCCTGCCTCACTTGCATTTACATGAAAGTTGCTGTAACTGTAATTTACAGTAATTTGCTGTGAGTCTGCATAGAAGTTTGCAACTCTGCCTGCCACACACAACTTAACATGACATATATGTCTCTTAACTTGGACTTAATAGTAATTCAACATGTAGAGCTATGTTAATATTTACTACAGCAATGTAGTTGACTTGTCATTAGCTAATCTGAATCGGATGTTTTTTTAAACCCTGGCAGTTTGTGATGTCTGGTTTGCATTATTGTGCCAAACATATTTGTTTTTCCAAGATGAGCTCCATAAATTGTCTATATGCTTCTCTTGTTTGTGTTTTTCTTTTATCTGTTTATTTATTCACGTCCATCATTGTTTCTATAAATAGCCTAAGGAGTTTGGAATGAAGGTGACTAGACTTTCTTTAAGTTGCTAATAATTTAGGGGTTCAACAATTTAAAAATTCTGTTACCTGTGCGGGCATTTCTGAGTTCAGTTGCCAGGGATTCAATCTTTTCTCCATGCTGTTCATCATTTGCTGATATTTAAGAAATCTACTGTTGGTGAGCCTATATTTTGATATGCATTCCTGGAATTAATTTTTTTTTAATTGTCTTGAGTAACATGTTCCAGATTTTTTATTCGTTTTTATGAAATGATGGAAAATTCTGTGTTTTCTTTTTCGGGCAAATATCTGGATTGTCCCACACCTCCAGACTCACAAACCGACCTCCTCTGGGCTTGTGTAGAACTACTAGTAGAATTTTCCAGTCACCCTATGAGCTAAGGGCATGTTCATATGAAAAGAATATTATTGGCAAGATCTAGGTTAAAGTTACCATGGCAGAGAGTGAAGTACCTTTGGAACACTGAAAACCAGAGTTTAACCTAAATTAACCTCACTAAGTTCATATCCTGCTTGCAAATACAGGTCTCTGGTGTGCCTTTTTGCAACACAGAGTTAGCTGTATACAATACAGCGATATTTCCATTGCAATAAGAATCCATTAACAAGATTCATGCTTACATAACCTTTCAGAAACCCTGAGAAGACAGAAATGTTTGCAAATGGAAGTCAACCAAATAAAAGCACTGAGTCGATCATAATCGTTATGCTAAACCAACACTGCACACATGTGTGAACAGAAATACAATATTTTTTAAAAAAACAAACATGCCTGCATTTTTGTTCTTTTGTTTGTTTGCTTTCTAAATTGAGCTTATCTTCAAACCCTGCCTGTTGCCAACCAACCAGGTAGATTCCTCAGATTTGGTACTTTAGTACATCCATCCATCCATCCATTCGCTTCCGCTTATCCTTTTCAGGGTGACAGCTGGGATAGGGAGCCTATCCCAGCTGTCATAGGGCGAGAGGCAGGGTACACCCTGGACATGTCGCCAGTCTGTCGCAGGGCCAACACATAGGGACAGACAACCATTCGCACTCACATTCATACCTAGTGGCAATTTGGATTATCCAATTAACCTATCCCCACAAGCTGCATGTCTTTGGACGGTGGGAGGAAGCCGGAGTACCCGGAGGGAACCCACGCAAACACAGGGAGAACATGCAAACTCCACACAGAAAGACCCCGGCCTGATGTTGGAATTGAACTCAGGACCTTCTTGCTGTGCAGCAACAGTGCTAACCACCGTGCCACTTTAACCACTTTAGTACATGTTCAGCTCATTACTCCCATTCAACAAAAACGGTCTGAAACTGATTGTTTAAAGCAGTCTGGTGGTTATGTTTAACATGAACATCCACCACTTTAACAGCATAAATAATGACAAAAATCACCAAGACACAAAGTGAAAATCATAGCAAATTTGCACATTTCAAATGATTTTGAAATTCCTTCCTCCTTTTGATAATGAAAATAACTTTCTTGGTACCTTAATGGTACTGCACAAAAAGGGTTCCAGGTTTGACTCCAGGCTGGGGACCTTTATGACTCTGCACATTCTCCCTGTGCATGCATGCATTTTCTCCAGGTTCTCATTCTTCCTCCCAGAGACATGCGTGTTGGTTAGGTCAGTTGGTTGCTTTATACTGGCCTTAGGAGTGAATGGTTGTCTGTCTCTCTTTGCAAGCCCTGCAGCACACTGGCAACCGGTCATAGGCCTCTCATGCTATGCCAGCTGTCACAGTGTCTTCCTTTCTTGTGGCATTTAGTGAAGCAGAAGTTCTTACTTTGCTGCTCCGACAAAAATGGTAATAAAATAAAAATAATTTTTAAAAAATAAGCAAAAATGTGAAAAATAAGCAAAATTTGCCACATGTTCTCTTCTTGATTATAATAAAACTTTAATAGCTGAAAGTGTTTTCATAAAACTTTGAGATTATTTTGGGATTGTTTTCATTGGGATGAAGAATTAGAAATCTGTACGTTGATGCTCTGTCTCTAGAGCAAAATAAAGTGGAACTTGGGGAAATGCAATGAAACACTGAAAAAAGAGATGCAAACAAGGGATGCACCTGTTTCCTGTAAGACCCAGACTCATATCCTGTTTTCCTTCTCTCTGCAGCTGAAAGAAGAGCTTTTTGGTGACCAGTAAGAGCTGGATGGAGGCGGAGGAGGGACTTTGGGCAATGATGTGGAATTAGTTGTAAAAGTTGCAATAAGGTGTTAAAAAGAGTGCTCTTTCATTCAAATAGGAGACTTCCAGTTTGAAGTGAGCCAGCACTGTTATTGGTTATATGGCTCTTTGTTACTTTGTCACTGCATTCCCCAAAAAACAATGGTCTAAGACCCTGTTTTGTGAATGGACCTGTTGGCCCATCCTTAATAATTTCAACATCTATTGGTGAGATTTCCACAAGATGCTGCATATACGCCCATGGAAACAGATTGCATTTAACAGGGTTGTATAAACAGTTACTAATAAGATCACAATAATAACTTTATTTATGTTGACTCTTTATAAAAAGCAAAATAACACGATTGCAATATTGAAGCACAAAGCCAGAAATTACAGATTAAATTAAAGTTAAGGCAGAAACAAAACTTCTTAATTTCAGCTTCTCCCTTTAGGGGTCGCCATTCTGGACCATCTGCCTCTATCTCAATCTAGCGCTGCGATCCTCCTCTCTCATACCAACCCTTACACATCCGCCTTCATTACATCCATTAACCTGCTTTGGAATTTCCTGCTTTTTTTCTGACCTGGCAGCTCCATACTTAACATCATTTGCCCAATCAGCTATTCCTCTCCTGCACATGTGCTCTTTCTGATGTGCTCATTTCTAATCTTGTCCCTCCTGATCACTCCCATCTTAACATCTTCAGCTCCACTCCTGTCTTTGTGTTAGTACCACTGTCTCCAAACCCTACCTCATACCAGCTCTCACTACCACCTCTTCTGTTACAAATCACCCAACACTCTTCATCGCCGCTTGCGTGCACTGTCTGCTGCTTTGGCTGGTCGATCCCAGGTATTTTAAATTTACCTTGTCCATCACCACTCCAAACAAGAAGATGCTCACAGCCGATCCCTGATGTACTTCCACCCCGACCTTTAATCCAGCTGTCACATACTGCATGCCTCAACACTTGTGCGTTTTCTTCCTACAGGTCCGTCCTTACAGACTTCTCTGTCAGTCTTGACTTCCTCATGCAGCACCGCAGTTCCTCTCTTGGGACTCTACCCCTATCTCTCCGTAGTTACTGCAGCTCTGCACGTCACCCTTGAACTTGAAATTGGATTTCTCTATTCTTCAGGAATCCTCTGACCAAAATTACGTTAATCAATCTGTTTAAAAGAAGCCATCTCTCCTAAAGATCTTCATATTTCACAGACATGCCATCTGAACCACCAATATGTGAAATCTGCACTTCCTGACTCACTTTCCTCCATCCATCCTCCTCTCTTTCTCATTTTCATCATTCATTAGCTCCTCAGAGTACTCCTTCCATCTTCTCAGCACACTCTCTTCACTTGTTAGTACATTATTGTCTAATTTAAGTAATTGCCTGACAGAAATCAACAAATGGTTAAATGACAATTTTCTCCAACTAAACTCTAATAAAAAAGAAACTCTAATTATTGCTCCAGACCACATGGTCCCAGAAATTAGACAGCATATCAGCTTCTTAGACCCTTATGTAAAATCAAGCCTTAGAAATCTCGGTGTCATATTTGACAGCTCGATGTCGCTCGAGCAGCACTCTAAGCAGCTGGTCCGAAACTGTTTTTATCATTTACGGAATATCTCTAAACTCAGACTAATGGTATCAAAGCTTGAACTTGAGATGATTATTCATGCTTTTATTTCTTCTCGTTTAGACTATTGTAACGGCCTTTTTACTTGTTTTAACAAATCAGCCTTAAATCGTCTTCAGACTGTGCAGAATGCTGCAGCACGACTCTTAACATTTTAGTTCTAACCTTTAGGGCCCTACATGGTCAGGCTCCTCAATATTTATCTGACCTGCTGAAACCACATACATCTTCTCGGGCTTTAAGGTCATTAGATCAGAGACTGCTGGTGGTACCGCGCACTCGTTTTAAAACTCGTGGTGATCGGGCCTTTCAGACTGTGGCACCACGGTTGTGGTGTCTCTTCGCTGCACGGACTCCATTGATTCTTTTAAGAAACAGCTGAAGACATTTTTATTTAGAAAAGCATTTGATTAATTTCTTCTTATGCTGTTTTTATAGTTTTACATTGTTTTATTTACTGTTATATTGTTTTTATATTCCCATTTCCTGTGTTGTAAAGCACTTTGTGATTTTTATCTGTGAAAAGCGCTATATAAATAAATTTTACTTACTTATGATCTCTATCCTAAACCACCCTAACTCAGTACACACCCTTTCCAGCTCAATCTCTGTGCCGAGTCCTTTCCTTAGTGCCCAGCCTCACTTGCAATGCCCATAAGCCTTTATCCTTTGGCACCCTCTCTCTTTGCCGTACACCTACCCTCTCAGCACTCCTGCCAACTGTCTTCATCTCCTTGACTATCCCACTTTTCTTTGCTAACGTCTTCCTTTAAATATGTTCCTGTACTTTGTCGGTGCATAGAAAGTCACAAATCATCAGCATAATGAATGAAATAATAAAAAGCAAAAATTGTGAGGCTGTGAGGACAGCAGTCCAGTTAAGCTGCCCTCTTCTGGGACCTAAACAGGCATCCTAGTCAGAAAAACGCACCCATTTGATTTTTTTTAAGGCTTTAAGTTAGGAATGTGGCCTCTTTGATCGTCAGGTATAATATTCCAGTCACATATTCTACTTCATGTTTGTGGTGTTGTGGTGATGCAAAAACATCCTTATAATAATGAATCTAATTGACTCTCTACTTTTAAGATTAGGCTTAAAACTTTCCTTTTTGCTAAAGCATATAGTTAGGGCTGGACCAGGTGAAACTGAATCCTCCCTTAGTTATGCTGCAATAGATGTAGGCTGCCGGGGGATTCCCATGATGCATTGAGTTTTTCCTTTCCAGTCACCTTTCTCACTCACTATGTGTTAATAGACCTCTCTGTATTGAATCATATCTGTTATTAATCTCTGTCTCTCTTCCACAGCATGTCTTTATCCTGTCTTCCTTCTCTCACCCCAACCCGTCGCAGCAGATGGCCCCGCCCCTCCCTGAGCCTGGTTCTGCCGGAGGTTTCTTCCTGTTAAAAGGGAGTTTTTCCTTCCCACTGTCGCCAAAGTGCTTGCTCATAGGGGGTCATATGATTGTTGGGTTTTTCTCTGTATCTATGAAGCGCCTTGAGGTGACTTTTGTTGTGATTTGGCGCTATATAAATAAAATTGAATTGAATTGAATTGAACTAATATGAAACATTAACCAAATATAGCAGCAGCGTGTCCTTTCTGTGTCTCTTGGGTAAAGTTTCGTTGATAATAAAACACCTTTTCTTTTCTTGGTTAAGAGCACGCAGCACGTTCATGATAAAGATAATGACATCAACAGGAAGTGAGCCAAGACTTTATATGTTCAGATAATCTGACCTTGAGAACGAATAAAAGGTAGTACCCACTGTTATGATCCAATGTTGTCAGTGTTTGTTTTATGTGTGACTCCTCCCACCAGAGGATGGCTGTGGGTTTTTTCCCTTTTCTCTCTTAGGAGGTGGACACCTGGGCGTGCCTGCTGAGTAGTTGGGTGGAGTCTCTTCCTGTCCTTGGATTGGATAATTGGCTAATCACCTCCAGTACTTAACTACCGGATGAAAGCCACCTGGTTCCCTCTCTCCTAACCGCCACCATCCAACAAAGAGCATGTGTTTGTGATTCGTTGCTGTGTAGAGTGTCTGTGCCCAGTGATTTGCAAGTATAACCCTGTGTGTGTGTCTGGTGTTAGTATCTGAGAAGCCATTTTTGTTGATTAAGTTTTCTCCTGTTTTTCATTTAGAAGGTTAGGTAAGTGAATTGTCTTTTGTTTGGTTTTCATTTTGTGTAGGAAAGCGTAGGGACCATTAGGGAGTTTTGTTTGTTATTTTTGGCACTGCTCACTGCTGAAGAAAATAAATGGCTGCTTAGCACTTTAAAAAGATATTGTTGTTGGTGTTCTTGCTTGGGTGGTGTGTGAGTGGGCCAATGTCTTGTTGCGTTCAATACTCGCCTAGACTAAGAACGACAGAACGGTTAAGACATGATCTTTCTGAGATGACGTTGCTGAGCTGCTTGGGCGTTACTAAATCGTTTTGTCCAGCACAAACTTTGACTGATCGGTTTCAATGAGCTAATGCTCTGGTACAGGCACAGAACCACATGAACACACATGCACACACATTAAAAAACTTCTCCCTGGAGGATGAGTCACAGGGAGGAAGAGAGTGCAGGCTATACGCCCAAAGTCAAAATGAAGTAACTACAGAGCCTGCTAATAGTGTGAAAGATACAGTACTGTGCAAATGTCTCGAGCCGCCCTTTGTTTCTGCGTATTTTCTTTCCAATGGGCCAGATTTTCTTGTAATGTGTAAAAGTGTTCTTAAGCATTCAGGAAATACTTTTTTAAATCCACTGAACACCGATCTGTAAATCATTCAACCATCAAAAGCCTCCTAGCTCAGTCTCTTGATGTGTGGAAACCAGGTGGTTTCCAGTGTGTAGAAATCAGTGTGTGTAGAAACCAGTGTGTGTAGAAACCAGTGTGGTTACTACACATAACAGACAACTTAGCAAAGAACCAATTTTAAATTGTATCTTTAGGAATTTTGTTACTAGCAGTGTATCTCAGAAAACATCATTTGTTGCCTTTTATATGAAAAATACCCAAAATAAAACAGTTTGATGGACATGAAACGGTGTCTCTGCACCTGTATCATTAAAAGTTTTAAGGAACCTGGACAAGTGCACAAGGGTTATCTGAAAATGTTGTCCTTAAAAAAAAATGGGGGTGACAGACATCAGAGACAGAGGTAATCAGAGGTCAATTGATCCAATTCATCTACTGTTTACTGAAGCCTGATCAGGAAGACTTCTCTGCATTGAATCATATCTGTTATTAACCTCTGTCTCTCTTCCACAGCATGTCTTTTATCCTGTCTTCCTTCTCTCACCCCAACCAATCACAGCAGATGGCCCCGCCCCTCCCTGAGCCTGGTTCTGCCGGAGGTTTCTTCCTGTTAAAAGGGAGTTTTTCCTTCCCACTGTCGCCAAAGTGCTGCTCATAGGGGGTCATATGATTGTTGGGTTTTTCTCTGTATCTATGAAGCGCCTTGAGGCGACTTTTGTTGTGATTTGGCGCTATATAAATAAAATTGAATTGAATTCTCTCAATGCTGTCAAGAAGCCAAACTATCTATATAATATGTTTAAAAAGTTGTCATACTAAATATTGATTTTCAAACTTAGATTTATACAGACTCTATTTTTGCCTCATAATCTGTATTTCCATGTATGTTTGCAGATGTATCAATAAATCGCTGCTCCAATTTCCCATTTTCTTATCAACAAATAAAGAAATGCAGGGTGTTTCATGAATTTTGCAATTAACAGTGAGAACTTGGTGACATATTAAAAGGCTTGAAAGTGAAGTTGGCCATTCTAAACCACTCTGCTCACAGCCTGCTGGCTGTCCATGTTGTACGCACACTGAATAAAAACATCTGCTGTTTGTGCAAAGCCCTGAATGGCCAAAAGGGGAAAGACACAGAGGAGCTTGGACTGCTACAAAAACATCGGTCAAGCCAACCAGCAACACACACACTGCTCCTCCTCCTCCTCCTCCAAGCACCAAAGCTTAAAGGACGTGTAATGAAACATGAAATGCTTGTCACCTTTTTATTTCCAAGAGTAAATGTTAATGAGAAACTGGTTTGTGCACCACCAGGAATGCTTCCTAACACACAAAGAAAAATTCTTCTGTCCTAATCTTGAGGATTAGGGCTGTGTCCTGACTGGACAACTCCAAGACAGGGAGAGAATCATCCTTCAGCCAGTTCGAGCTGTGTTGGCTATTTGCTCTGCCTAAATATTCTGATGATAGGATAGGTCAGGGGTCTGCAACCTTTTACACCCAAAGTGCCATTTGGAGCCGGTTTCCACACAAAAGAAAACACTGGGAGCCGCAAATACTTTTTGACATCTAAAATGAAGATAACACTGTATATATTGTTTTTTACTTTTATGCTTTGTGTGAACAACTAAGGTGTGTTACTTATGAAATCCATGAAGTGCTACAGAGAAAATTACATTTTATTTATGTAATCAACACATTTTGAACTCTTAAAGAAATATAACAAAAGGAAAGACACCCAGCTGAACTAAAATGATCCATGTAGCAAACAAAAACTGTTGCCGCAGGTTGCCGACCCCTGGGATAGGTTAACCATTAATTCTTTTGAACCTCATGATTAACATTATCTCATTTTCTCACACTTAGTTCCTTCTGGTATTTCACATGCTAGGATTGCACATTAATGATCTCTGGTTACTGGCAGGCCTCCATTAGCTCGGTTGTTGTGAACTCCTTTGAAGTGCTTTCACAATTAGATCATTGGTTATTAACCCTATGATATAAAGTGTCTTAAGATGAATATTGTTGTGAGTTGGGGTTATGGCTTCGTGAAAAGTCTGAATACTTTAAATAAAAAACAGGTTTTAGTTTTCATTTCTTAGGAAATCATCACACACATGTTATGGTTAAAGCAGACACACATAGTTAAAACTGTAAAAAATATTTATTATCCATTATGTCACAACACAAAAGGCTGATTCTGCCACATACACTCACACGATAGCACAAACTCTTCTCATATCTCCTAAACAGTTGCTAGAAAACAGCAGCAGAAAGAAAAAGATCCACTTTTCAGAGAAACAACTATTCAGCTTTATTAGAGGTTGCTCCATTGCTCCTCAGGTGGTAAAGAAAAAAGAAAAAAAAGTTTAAAATCTTCAAGATTTGCTACATGGGATTTCATTCATACAGAAACTCCTCACAAAAAATATCTCCAAACTCCTAACTACAACAGACAGTTTGTTTTTAACGCTGCCACGCCCATGGATGTTCGAGATAACAGGACATCTGTGAGTCGTACACCTTCAGTGCGCTTTATCGTATAGAGGCAGCTGTTGAGTTGTGCCAGCACAGGTCAATCATCGTTACGTGCACTGTTGTCTCTGCACAAAAGAAGGAACCTTGAATGAGTCTAACCTTTCAGACACTACTTTTTGTGTTTTAAGTTCCTGCGTGCAACAAAAGACAGACTGATTCTGCTTTCTAGCAAATATCAAAGCAGTTTTAAAATGTAATGTGCAGCAGTGTGACAAACATGGATGCTGGCTGTACTGGTGTTGCGAGGATGCTGCCTGGTCCTAATGTGTGAATGTGTTTCAGATCACCAAAGCAGGTTTTCTGGACGATGATGGGGCAGCACTTACTGCTAACTGTAAACCTGAGTTAACACACGCGAGGCAACAGCAGCAGGAAGTTTAAAGAGGAACAAGGAAAAAGAAGATTGTGGGCAGGCTGCATGAGGAGTTCGAAGCATTACCATCACGACATGTGGGGTTTTCCCACTGGGACTGGGACAGTTGTCAGAACCTGGTTCTGGAAAACAAATCTCTGGATGCGTTCAAAGACCCAGAGGAAGATGAGGAGGATGCTGACATATTGAATCCAGGCAAATTTGATGGTTTCCCAGAAGCCGGGGCGATAGGTGGAGTGAGAAGTCAAGGCAGAAACAATGACAAAAATTAGACACCACACCCCAAAATCAGGGGTGTCAAACATTAGAATCAGAATCAGCCCAACAAAGACTCCAGTCTGGGCCTCTGGACTGCTTTGGCAGATGTGAATGCAACGGCACACATTTTTAATTTTTAACTGTATTTTGGCATGGTTTACAGCTTCTGCTACTACTAATGACCTTTTTAAGGTCATTCACACTACACCAAATGCCATCCATCCATCCACTTCCGCTTATCCTTTTCAGGGTCGCGGGGGGCGCTGGAGCCTATCCCAGCTGTCATAGGGCGAGAGGCGGGGTACACCCTGGACAGGTCGCCAGTCTGTCGCAGGGCCAACACACAGGGACAGACAACCATTCGCACTCACATTCACTCGCACATTCACACCTAGTGGCAATTTGGATTATCCAATTAACCTATCCCCACAAGTTGCATGTCTTTGGACAGCATTTGGACATTTAATACACCAAATGAATTAAATAAAATACACAAACAATTAAATGACAGAATTTTTTTTCAGGATAATTACATGTTAGAACAATGAACTACCAGAACTTTTTCTTTTAACTTTTACACATCTGTTTCTCTACTGTGCAGAAAAATGACGTAAATGTAATGTTGTAATTGCACTTCTTATTCTTATATTAAGACATCTCCAGGATTAAATGTGCAGTTAAACCTCTGTACAGTGACAGAAAGGGGAGTCTAACACCTCTGGCCCACTTAACGTTGGAGCGTGGGCTGTATGTGGCCCACTGTATAATGTGACTGTATTATGTTACTATGCTGTTTCTTGTTTTTTTGCTGCTGGCCTCTGTGAGCTACCAAACAAATTTTGTTGTATAACTACAACGACAAAAAAGTTCTTTAAGTCACTTAAGTCACTTTAATGAGTTTAAGTCACTTAAGTCACTTTAATGAGTTTAGGTCACTTAAGTCACTTTAATGAGTTTAACATCCGTGCTCTAAATTTTCTTTACTCGTGTTTTACAAGTTTCTGAATTTTAACTGACTTTTCTTTCACCCAAAGCCTCATAGCAAAGTTTAGCATGTGAATAAGTAAAGCACTGAATGGGACAAAGAAAATTACATCCCAGTCTCCTGACATAAAATGTTAACATCATGCAAACGGAGCTGAATTACCAACTAAATTAAAGCACTTAGTTAATTAAGCTCCTGCATGTTATTCTAACTCACCACATTCATTTTACTTACTTTTTCTGACGCAGTGATTTTGCAGAATTATTTTACAGTGCTTTGAACAACAAAGCTATGTGACGCCTGATTGAGTAAAGAGGAAATAATATTAGATTTTCCAGAGAATAAACATTCAGAGGTTTGCTGCTACAGCCTCCCTTTACCTCGAATGACTAACTTTCATGTCATGATGTTAGTTAATGTTTTCCAGTTTTATGCATGTACAGTACTGCTGTGGAAAACATGTCCAATAAAAGTCTACTTACATGAGATAAAGTTTACTCATAAACCTCTTTTTTATTATGAAATGTTTCTGGGCTTCTGGAGACATGGAGCTAACATATACTGACAGAAAGTTTACTTAAATTATTTATAATCATTTTTTACATTACGAGGTTTCACAAATGTCCAAATGAAGGATCGCCCCCAAATGAGTTCAAGGTTTTTATAGAGGTAGTGTTTGAGATCTCTCTTTATCGCTTCATGAATCAGAAAATACACAATGAAATCCATATTCTAAAGCCAAAAAGACCATGCGAATCATCACGATACAGGCAGGAATAAAACAGGAAACTCTGGTGTATGCAAATGATGAGTATGTCGGAGTGTAAGAAAACAACTGTTAAAGCTTTGTATTGGAAAATGACAGTAATTTACATACATGTGCATCACCAGAGGTGTAAAACAAGCACCTCAGTGTGTGTTCTGGACATTTCCTTTGTATTACCATCTCAAAAGCATGTCAGAGGACTGACAAGACTATATAAAATACCTCGGAAGCTCAAAATTGAGCAGTGCATGAAAAAAAACATGCTTTGCCTGCAGCGTCCCACCTTAAATAAACCTTATCCATAGAAAGTATTCAAAGATATATTTTTTTGAAGGTTACTCTATGTGAAAACAAACATGTCCATTTTAATGTATTTATCAAAAGGATATCTGATGACCTCCACAGGGTAGCGGATTTCAGCTTTAAGCTCAAAGGGAGCAGCAGCAGCTCGTCCTATAGTCCACACGGGGATCGGGCAGGACAGCACTGTGGTCACTGTGGCAGGAAAAAAACATATACACATTTGCAAAATTTGACTAAATTTACATCAAACCGAACAAGAGCAGCGCCTTTGTCAACTCACAGTTTCTGTTCTGGTAGCTCCTGATTATGTTCTCGAGGTCATACGCGCTCGCAAAAGGGCTGGAGCCATCGATCGCCGACACCTTAGCATCAACGCGGAGGAAGAGAAAACATAGCACATTAACATATAATCATCCCCCATAGCGTGTATTAACACTGACACTGCAAAGATACATGGTGTACTGCAAATATATTTTTATACGGGGTTATTTCGATGGCTAAAATCACTAGCTGAATTACTCTGATATTGAAGTAAACTTTAGATAAATACTTCAGGAGTATTTTATGCAGATTTGTTTTGTTTTATGTGGAGTTACATTTGCTGTGGATGTCTAAGTCACACATATTCTAAAAAATGACACCATATGGATACAAATTTGAGCAGGTGCTTCTCTGACACCATGTATACACCCAGTTTAAAAGCGCGTTCAGTCGGCCGTTACAGTGGTAGTGAGTGCTTAACAAACACACGCCTTTACAGAAGACAGAAAAGATAAGAAGCTACTGTTCTGCTGTGAATGACCCTTCTTGTAAAGCACGACACTTGGGATGTGGTTGGTGTGTTTAATTTAACATTAGCAAACATTGTTAGCAAACCAAACACATGCATACGACAATGACACTAACCACTGAAGCACGAACCTTTTGGATATCAGATCTTAAAGGTGCCTTTCTGCTCCGCTCCAGGCTCAGAATGTGGTAGCAAAGCACTCATCTACTCTAAAGGGTGTAGCGAGAGAAAAAGGTGGTGATCCCGTGTCCTCTTACATTATAAATATTGTAGAGCCCCCTGTGAGGCAAAGGCGTTCTCTGCTGCAGCCTCAGGTCTCCGCTGATGAACAGCTTCGCTCCGGGGACAGAAGAGGAGTGCTGCATGTATGCCAGACTCTGCATCACCACGGTGGACATCCGCTGGGAAAACAACAACAACAACAAATATTACGCTCTGCTTTAGCTGAACCACCAGCCATAGACGGTCCTGAAGGCCCTGCTTTGGTGCTGTCACACTGAAGGCCACATTTGATTATTTACAGCACTTTGAAATACCTGTTATTAAACAGGTAACATTTATTACCTGTCTGGAAAAATGTGTTTACACATGTAATAATTGGGGCCCGAGCACTAAAAGTATGAAGTTATTGTATCTGCTCTGTTGTTTATCAATATTCAGGCAAATGAATCGCCTATTTGAGGCTCAAAAACTCGTGAAATTGTGCATACGCCTCAGATCTGCTGAAAATTTACATAAAATTTACATATTTTACAGATTTAGCGTTTCAAAATGGCTCTAGAGCGCCACCGATGCTGGCTATTAAGAAGTACTACAGACACATAGCTGAGCTACATGAGTCAAATTTGGTAAACATGTATAAGATGAAAAAAACAAAAAGTCCAGGTGCCCATTGACCTAAACCTAACAGGAAGTCAGCCATTTTTAATTTAAAGTGGAATTTTGCAGCAATTTCGTCCATTTTCAGGCCTCGTATGTTAGCTAACTCCTCCCAGGGTTTTTGTCATATCTACATGAGCTTTGGTGAGTACAATCTAAAGGCTTCAGTGATGTTAAATTGCGAAGCTTTTGAATTTTCATGAAAAGGCGTGGTCCTGGCGGCACGCTAATTTTCACTCATTCGCCACAGGACGTGACATTGTCAAATCTCAGCTAAACATCGCCCAGTATGTCCCAAACTTCACAGCCTCGATCCGAGTCTAGAGACATCTGTGTGCCAATATTAGGTCACACTTATGGCGCCACCTAGTGGAGACAGGAAATACACAGTAGGTTATTTCCTGTCTTCACTTGTGGTTCAACGGCTGTATCCCAAATCAGGGTGTACAGCCATAAAGGCCGCATTTTAAGGCCGATTACGTCACCGCGACGCGACGAAGGCTGTCCCAATTCGAAGGCTGCTCGAAATGCGGCCCTCAAATGCGTCCTTCATTTCCCTGAAGTTTAAGGATGTGGCGGTGTAGACTTCGTGGCCCAACATATCCCAGAATGCATAGCGCGGCGGTGGGTGTGGATAATTTTGCCGAAAAAAAAAACGGCAGATGAGGGGCGGCCGAAGAGTAAACTTTAAGTAAGTACTGAATATGATGTCACTTATTTATGTGCAAATGTTTAATAACGAAGAACATTAAAACATTCCTGTTGGCCACATGTCGGCAAAGTTATGTGACATTAGTGACGTTTGTACTAACTTGGTTTTAAAGCCTTTACTTTAAAATGTACGCCGTTCAATAGCTGAGCTTAATCTTACAGATAATGATCAAAGCTCATGTAGAAACAAACAAACAAATGAACAAAAGATTTTCTCCTTCATTTCTGTCAAACAAAGCTGTATGAAACATTTCCAGCTGTTAGTATCATGGTTGCTAGGCAACCTGGGCAGCGCGACGGAGGCTAGACCGTCCCATTTCACAAGCCTCGCACTTCCGGCCTTAGCGGTCTTTAAGTACGCGGCCCTTGAAGATTGTTGAGGCTGCGTACTTTAAGGCTACAGACCCTGAATTGGGATACAGCTAACGTCTGATATGCTTCAGAGATCATTAGATGGTATTCTCCATCGCCACCTAGTGGGCATAGGTGTCCAGCATGGCTCAACCGCAGCGCACCTGGATATATGCCAGGGTGCGGGGGCCCTCTCATCGCTGCTTGCAGCTTTAATTCTATTTTTAGCAGGCAGAGTGAGAGAAATATTGACATTTAAAACTGCTTAAAAGGCTTTTAAAAAATCCCCAAAGCTACTAAAACTGATAAAAATCACGTGGTGATCCGTGCGTCTTAGCTCCAGCCCCACCATTACCTCACAAGTTTTATCACGTTTCATAACATTAGTTTCGTAAGTGAAAGAAATAAACTTTTTATGGCTCCTTCTCAGGTTTAAAGTTAGTAGAAAGCCTTGTCTGATTAAAAGGTGTGTCCAGAGGAAAGGTCAAACCTAAACTATCTAAACCTCTTGGCCATCTTATTGCTGTTGGTGCCTTTTTGGAGCATCTTTAGTGGTGAACCATGTTATTTATGGCCCAATGTGCAACCTTTAATTTGCACTAACTAGCTTAACAGATTCATGGAGTGTCTGTGCGAGTGGGTAATGCTGTGGGATACATACAAAGAGCTGGTAGCTGAAGGTGAGCAGCAGCTGAATGCTGTACACCTGCTCATTGGGTTTCAGAGGAAGCTGCAGCTGAAAGACCAGGAGGTCCAGTTTCCCATCCTGGTTCTGGTCCTCTTCTCTCACCTGCAAAGTGCAGTCACAGAAGAACAAAGCAGACTCTACTGTTATTAAAAGTAAAAAAAATCATATCTGTCCACTGTTCAGTATAAACAGTAACAAACATGATGTTTATTATGCAGGAACGGACACTTTTTTAAACCAGGGCTTGCTACTTAATACGTTTTCCAGCTTTTCAATGACAGTAAACTCAAACTGCTCACTGAGCAACTGGACTACAAGGAAAAATAACATAATTGACATTTCTAATGTATCACACACAGTGAAATCATTAATTATTGTATGAAATAAGAAAATCAAAGTAATTGCCATGTGAGGCCTTTCAGTACAATGCAGACTTACCTAATGTTTTTGTACATTTATTACAAGTTCGTATTGGAGCTGAAAAATGTTAAACCAATACATAAATGCCAAAATCTGCAGCTATTCTATAGTGACTGATTTTGTGAGGTAGTTTTGTATCAACATGGGGACACCAAATATTGATATTGCATTAAATAAATTTAATAATTACTAAAAACAAGAACAAGAAGCTGCATCTCATGCACCACCATCCTGAGATAAACGAGCAAAATTTACATTTAACTGGCCCACCTGAAAAACATTGCTTCACTGGACACACTCGCCTTAACAAAGCTGCCTCCTAATTCAAAGCAAGCTAACGGCTCAGTCACATAAATGAAATTCAACAACAACCTTGTGACATTGACAAAAACTCCCCACAGCACTAAATGGGAGTCTATGGAGACTCTCTTACTCTTTGAGAAGGCCCCAAAAGGGAATCAGGGGAACTGCATGTTTTGGCCTTAACTTAATTTCTCAGCCCCGTAAGTTGCTACTTGGGTCCTACTGATGAAAAACACTGATGCACTCACTAACAGCCACTTTGGTCACAAGCGCCATTCACAAATACACAGAATGAGCACGAAAATGAAGCTTACACGCCGGCCAAGTTTCTTACTTCTAAATTCTGATTTCAGCATAAACTCTAATCACCTGTCTAATCTCATCTAATCCAATCCAGTCATCTGCTCAAAAAAATCAACTGTGAACACAGTGCTTTAGTTCATTACTTAAATATCATGTCTTCTATTAAAACAGGATCGATTCTGCTGTAGTTTGTTACCAGAGAACTTAAGCATCGTGCTGATTTGAGTGGCGTGTTGTGAACACATTCTTACAGTGACAGCAGGAATCCGGAGGTTGGCTCCTAGCATGTTGTTAAGTTGGGGGAAGGTGCTCCAGGCGACATATTCTCCCCTAGTACTGGTTGCTGCAACAAGCAGAGTCTGATACTGGAATCTCACAACTGGCTGTTCCTCATAAGTGCTCCTTTTTATCCAAAAACCTAAAATTAAAAACAAGTATGAGAACAAGGAGCAATTACAAACATATGCAAAATAAATCAGACTAACACCCATTTGAAATAAATAAATTGCTGGACCACTCCTTGGAGGTCAAGAGACTGGAGCTGAGATATTTGTGTGGGGAAATCCCAGTAAATTCCGGTAAATCAGCAGTTTCTGAAAGACTCAAATCAGCCGGTCTGGCTCCAACAACCATGCTGTATTCAAAGTCAGTGACAATAATACTAAATTTCCTTTCTTAAATGATTCTCATTTAGAAAACAGAAGCAGCTTGATGATGTCACTGAAGGCTTCTGTTTTCAACTCTGTTGTCATTTTACACATGGACACCACCAACCACTCGATTATCAGTTGTAATAATAAACGTGAAAAATAATTACAACCTGTGATGCAATCAAACAACCACGTACAATGCTTTCTACGTGTTTTCTGTTTAAAGCAGACATGAATTAAGCGTTTTAACATGTGTTTCACAGTCATACGAGAGCAATAAGAGAAACAGGGAGCCTGTGATTCCAGACAGAGATAAATGAAGTCTGATAGTGCAAAATGAATCTTAATAGGTGTATAAAAGCTTCAATCGGGAGTTTTGCCATGCTTTGATACCTAGCAGACTTGGGAGAATAGAGGAAGTGCCACTGGATTTTGCTTTACCAGCTAACATTATTATCTATGAAAATTCCATGGCGTGGCGCAACCCGGGTATTTTTCCACGAGTGACGTGCAAACAAATATTTTGCTTCTATTAGCGTGGCATGTGTGGCTGTTAAAGGGTGTAGTTTTTAGAGCGCATGTAGAGTTTCTGGACCGTAAATGTACCTTGGCTCCTGTAAGCAACCAGCAGAGGCGGGATGTAGGTGAGGCACAGAACCACAACCAGGAACAGCGTGGCTTTCGTGCACACGCTCGTTTTGTACCGAATCAAAGCCGGGTGAGAGTACACCTCATAGAAAGCCATAAGTGTGCTGGAGGTATGAACAGCTCAGTCTTCCAGATAGCAAAGATGCTAAACCGACGGAAAGCCCTCGGAGGATCAGCGTGGGCAAACCGACAATAAAATGCTAAGCAAGCACAAATTATCCCTTAGTCATCTAACCGCTTCCGTAATGAAGTGACTCTAGTAGGGCACTGGTCAAAAACACAGTGAATTAACATGCTATTTATGTTAGCACCAAGTACCGCGCCATGTTCCTTCCTAGCTTAGCGTCTGGCGGTTACCATGGCTGCCAGTGTTCGCGTTTGTGCTGCATTCACGCGATACCAGCACGGTGAGGAGCACCTGGGGCAGAGGTTTTTTTTTTCAATCTTTTTGAGGCTACGGGGATCTCTGATTATTTTTTAGTTTCTCTTTGAGGCAGTTTTGTGTCTCTTACTTTGTGCCTTGGTCATTTTGCATCTTGTCAATTTGCACCCGTTTCAGGCCACTTCCTGTATTTGCCTATGTTTTCAGTTGGGTATGTCTGCGAACACATGTCTGTTGGGTTTTTTCTATCACTTTCTGTTCATTTTGCATTTTCCCTTTACATGCCAATCTAAATATACTTTATTTTTCACTATGACGTCACATAATGAAGTTCTGTGTGGTAGTTTTCATCTTAAAATAAGACATTAATTGCTACATAATATATAATTGTACACAATAGAAAATAAATAATCATTAAAGATAATTTTGTGTTTATTATTATTATTATTATTATTATTATTATTATTATTATGGATGGTTGGATGGGTTCATTATGCATTAACACCAATGTCAAATTCATTTTACATTGTGGCCCACATGCAGACCACTTTGATCTTAAGTGGGCCAGATGAGTGAAACTCTGTTTATTGTCATTGACCAGAGGTTTAACTGCACATTTAAAGTCCAAATCGGTTTTTCTACATGATAACGTTTTTTTTTACTGTAGTTAGTAAAAAAGTAACACCAGCCTTAATGATTCTGGGCTTATATTGTAAAAAAAAAAAAATACATGTGTAAAATTAGAGAAGCAATTCTGCTATCTCATTGCCCAGGCTGTTCTATAATTATATAACAGAAAGTTTTAGTTGTTAATTTTTTATTTTATTTTTTGTCTGTGAACTTTTTGCAAATCAATAAATTGCTCTAGTAGAGCATCGTTTAATTGCTTATTTGTTACTTAATTACTTTGTTATGAAGGGCTATGAGGTGGGAAAAGCTGTAAAAGGTATGAAAATACAGTTAAAAGTCCAATATTTGTCATCTTTCACATTTTCCAAAACCCCCCAATGTGCCTGATTACACTCTTTGCCCGGCCGAAGATGGCCCCCGGACCTTATGGTTGACACCCTGCCATTCGTAGCTGGACTGAGAGCACTTGAAGGCAGCACCAAAACCATCAGCACCTCCCCTGTGTCAGACAGTGACGTCACCTCCCTGATAGACGGACAGCTGAAAGCTCCTGGCTCAGCGGGGTTGTTGACGTTTTGTTTTGACCGCTTTTGTCTGGATTTTTGGACATTATCCGCAGATTCAGAAGCCCGCCTTTCGACCCTGCCGTCACGCGTCAGTGCGGGGATCCAGCAAAGATGAAATGGATGTTTAAAGAGGACCATTCCCTCGGTAAAGGGGTTTGGATTGTTATGAAACGAGAGATCTTGTCATGTCACGCACCCTCCGTTCTGTGTCTTTCTCTCCGCATCCATTGTTGCCATCTCATCCCATATAGGTGTAGAAATGTATTGCTTGCCTCAGCATATAAATCCATGATGGCTGATGCTGCATGGCTAGCAACTAATGCTAAGATTATTCTTGCAAGTGTTATGACCGCTGTCAAAATCCGGCTCACCTTTCAATATCCCTGATGCATCCAATCAATCCTACCCTGAAATGTGTTTTTCCACTGCATGCATGTTCTTAACCAAAGTGCATTTAAAAATCCCACAATTTAATGTTGCTTTGCCTATATGTAATCACTACTTAAAACCCTGTGGTAATGACACGATTAAAAGCTGTCAGGGACTGTTGTGGCAAATTCGGCTGTATGCAGTAGGGCTACAACTTTTTGTGTTGCTGCTGCTGGGTAACCCCCTCCAGGGTCTATTTAACTAGGCCTTATAACTTAAATGGGTACTGAAGAGGGCTTCCTCAGTGATTCAGAGCTGGTAACACCTAACACAAACAGTGTAAGTGTTATTATGTTTATTAATAATGTGCCAGAATTTGGAACTGAGTTTGGTGTAAAGTTCTCTCCAAATTTAGATTGCTGGAACGGCTTTGCTCCTCAGCCTCTGTCTCCATACTCTCTTCAGATAACCTCGAGGTTCCTTTTTAAAGAAACGCACAGCAAAAGTAGGCCTCTTAACTGGGCTAATGAAAGTGTGCACCTAAATGAAGCACACATCTTCTCACCCATCACCTCATCCTCTCTGACCTCTGTTCATCGTTTTCCCTGCTGCACGCACTCTTTCCTCCAATAGATGCTCTTTTCTCCTCCTGATATAATAATCACTTAATAAAAGCTGCTGATGTGACTTACTACTGATCTGTGACAGTAATGCCTTTAAGTGTCCACTTTAACACACATGATCACACTGTGAGTTGATGTTAGAAGGCATCCGCCGCTCTGTCTGCGTAAACTGCAGTCAACCTTAATGCTGTGCTTGAATGTGCATTTGAGCCGATAGATCTGACTAGCCTTGGCTTGAAAGGCCAGAGGAATCCCAAGAGGCCTCGCTCAGCCCTTTAATCTCTGACTTCCTGTTTGTTTCCTGTCTCTCCTTCAGAGCACCGATGTGTGGAGTCAGCCAAAATACGCAACAAATATCCTGACAGAGTACCGGTGAGTTGTGGGGGAGGGCAGTTACCCAAATCCTGCTAAAATCACATCAGGATTGGGTAAATGTGCAGTCCTCTGACATTGTTTAAATAAGCAGAACTGTAGGCCCGTCCCTCTCATCTTTAGCCTGGAGGATGCAACATTCATGGTTTCCATAAAGAATTTGAGATTCTGATTGACCAGACCACCATCCATTTTCTTCTGCCTATCCGGGCAGAAAATGACCACAGGACAACTTTCCATTTCTCCTCAGTCTGTCTTAATTAAGTTAGGCCCCAGCAGAGTGCCTATCTGTTCAGTTTGTCTATTTTTTCCATTGACCATGGTTTACTAATGTATTCCTAAGCCCATGCAGTGATTACTAGTCATGTCTGTCTCTAATGCAGTAGAACACGAGGACCCCAGAGATCAAAATTTAAAATTAGTTTTCAGCCTTGTCCCTTGTGCAGTGGGATTTTCCCTCCTTTGTCTGAATCCTTTAAAGATGTTGTGCGTCACAGCCTGGGCACACTCTACCTCTCGGCAGCTGGGATGGGCCACAGTTATGGCTCTGTGATGGTTTAGTGTTGCATTCAGCCAGTGAAAATTGCAAATGCAATAAAAACATGCGTGGATTGTGACACACATTAAAACCTTACAAGTACCTTGCTGCTGAGGGCTTACTGGTGACACATGTTCTTACAACTTCACTCACAGACATTATTGTAAGGCTAAGCTTAATGGTCATCCAGAAGCTTTCTGATAGGGAGTGCAGGTGTTTGCTACAGTATTGGGAGATTTGTGGCCCACACAGAGCATGACCACAGTGTGTAAGAATGCATTTGTCTGTTAATGTGTGCACTCCAGGTGATAGTGGAGAAGGTTTCTGGCTCTCAGATAGTGGACATAGATAAGAGGAAGTACCTGGTGCCCTCTGACATCACTGTGGCCCAGTTCATGTGGATCATCAGGAAACGCATCCAGCTGCCTTCAGAGAAAGCCATCTTCCTCTTCGTTGACAAAACGGTCCCCCAGTCCAGGTGAGAGTGCGCTGCGTTCTATTCAATTCAATTCAATTCAATTCAATTTTATTTATATAGCGCCAAATCACAACAAAAGTCACCTCAAGGCGCTTCATAGATACAGAGAAAAACCCAACAATCATATGACCCCCTATGAGCAGCACTTTGGCGACAGTGGGAAGGAAAAACTCCCTTTTAACAGGAAGAAACCTCCGGCAGAACCAGGCTCAGGGAGGGGCGGGGCCATCTGCTGTGATTGGTTGGGGTGAGAGAAGGAAGACAGGATAAAGACATGCTGTGGAAGAGAAACAGAGGTTAATAACAGATATGATTCAATGCAGAGACGTCTGTTAATACATAGTGAGTGAGAAAGGTGACTGGAAAGGAAAAACAGCAGTAACTTGCTTTAGTAACTTGCTGCAGTTCTGCAGCAAGTTACTAAATTTAAAGGCCAAACTCATGAGCGTGCACCACAGAGACCAAAAAACCTTGTGCCAACACATTCTTCTCAATAATTTTATTGAATGTAAATGTGTTAGATGATTTGAACTTTTTTTGAGTTTAACAATACCTTTGAAATAAATATTTACTTTGAATTGCATGAATTGTGCTCTGTAGTTGTAGCTTAAGAAAGAAATGTGAGTTACGTTGATTTTTTTAGCATTTGTTCTCCTCACTCAGATGTCTCCTGGGAACCAAGAATGAACTGATTCGAGTTTAGTGGTTTTTGGCCGTATTGCCAGAATTCATTACATAGTTACAGCAAAATTTCTGCAATAAATATATAAAAATAAATATGTTTAAAATCTGTTAGTCACATTTTACCCTGGATCAACAGCCTGACGTTATCAAAGCTGTAATGTGCACACTGTGTGTTACCTAAAATTTGTTTAACCGTTCATCTTGTGTAACTGATGAGCAGGATCGTATGTAGAAGTATTTCTTAAGCTTCATGGTTGTTGTAAGGTTAAGTAAACAAAGAAACTGGAAGCACAGCTGAACTTGGTGTATACAGACAAACATGAACAAGAATAAAAGAGTAATATATCATCATAATTAAAAACACCAAGTACATAGAGGTTAATCCTAATGTTAACAGCTTTATCAATGGTATGGGTAAACAGTGGAATAGATGGAAATAATAGAGGTAGGTGAATATTATAGAAGGTTCGGTGGCGTCAAGGGTGGATCGATCCAAATATCGGTAGTATCGATACCAGCGCTGGTATTGGTATTGGAGCGATACTAGTGCGATAGCGTCGATACTTTGTTTCTCTCCTCTAAGTTTTGTGCGTTGCTCCCATTCACCAGAAAGAAGTCATGTCTGTGTAAACACTGCTCCTCTTTGGACACTTTGCTGTCCTGTGTTTAGTTGCCCTTGGGTCACATGTCCTACCGGCGCTAAACAGCTGTAAATACTAAAAACAGTGATACTGTATGTACAGTGTTGGGAAGGTTACTTTTAAAATGTATTCCATTACAGAATACAGAATACATGTCCCAAAATGTATTCTGTAACGTATTCCGTTACGTTACTCAATGAGAGTAACGTATTCTGAATACTTTGGATTACTTAATATATTATCATGCTGTTTACAGCTACATGAATGTACTATTGCTGTGATTTATTACTGTTACTGAAGGTCCGCAGCTCCGAACCGTAGTAAAGGGACCTCTGGCTAATACGGTGGGTTCTGTGTCGGCTCGTAGCCGAAAACTAGCTTTACTTTGTTGTCTGGGTCAACTTTGCTAGCGAGAGACAGAGAGAGGCGTTGAAAGGCTGCTCCAACAGAACTTATTGTTTTTGGAGGAAAACACGAACACGGTGTACAGTCGAGTCTTAATAGCTTACTTACAACTGGGTTCGTCAGGCTCTCTTCTTGGCTGCAGTGGTTATTATTATATTTACATGCTTCCAGCTCCCGTTTTTGCTCGATGACAGCTCGTACTTTTCCTTTTTCTCCCTCCCTCGCTCACAGACACATAACGGGTATGGCAGTCCATTCTCCCTGCAGCACGGACTACACTGCCCATGATGCTACATTCTTTAGAGCTATACCTGTAGCATTCTGCCTATTAGCTTAGCACAACAACAACAAAAAGGCCTCTCTCACCCAGGAAACACGCAGAGAGAGAGAGAGCGTCACCCTGTAACCATGGCAACCGCAACGCTGCCGCCTGGAACAACAGAACGTAGCTGTCAAACAAAACCCAAACAGTCCTGACCCGCCACAATATGAAACAGGGAAGTACCGCCGTGTAATCCATTTATTTCAACAAAGTAACTGTATTCTAAATACCACCTTTTTAAACGGTAACTGTAACGGAATACAGTTACTCATATTTTGTATTTTAAATACGTAACGGCGGTACATGTATTCCGTTACTCCCCAACACTGTGTATGTATTCGAAGAAAATTCTCTTCTGTGGCTACACCATCAACCATAAAAGACCATGAAAAAGCACAAGAAATGAAGAGAGGAGGTAATGTGTATGTAAATTCCTCAAATTGACCCAGACAGACAGAGCTCGCTGTCACAGTCCTTTCAGAGAGGCAACAAATATCCAGGTAGCTCACGTAGTGGTGAAGCTAATGTTAAATAATTCAGTTCATCAGCGCAACTTAACGTGGAAGTGTTATTGTCCACCGTAACTGTTAGTGGTCATTGAATTATGTTCACGATGATTCGTCTTATAAATCATGACACATCACTCTCCACCATATATTATTTTTACTATAGTGCTTTGCACTTAAGGTAGATATTGCACAGGGATCAGCAGTTTTCTGATGGTCGATGGGAAGAAGCTGTTTTAAGCTCTTTATGCTCCTGTACTTTCTTTCATAAGGCAGCGTGAAAGTCTCTCATCTATTCGTAGTTTATTCAATGAAATCCAGTTTTACTTATATAGCACCAATTTCTAACAAAAGTCACTTCATTGTGCTTCATATTGTGAGGTTAAGACCCTGCATTATTAGAAAGAAACCCCAGCAATCACAAAGCCCCCTATCAGGAAGCACTTGACAAAAGTGGGGAGGACAAACTCCCTGTTAACAGGAAGACATATGCCACCTCTTCACTAACAAAGCAATAATGCTGGAGCCAAATCTAGAACCAGTTCCACAAAAAAGACTGGGGCTCTGGGACAACGTTTTTTGGCATCGTCTCTACTGATGTGGTTGCTCCAAGTAGTTGTTTAGCAAGAGGATGTCAAAGATGTTTCAGCAGCACAGCTCCTACAGTCCACAGCTTTGATAAATGGAACCAGAAGGAAGAACCACTAGCGGCTCTTTTTTATTTTTAAAACTCAAACATTTGCAAATAAAAAAAACATTAAGCATTAAATACAAAACACCAAATGTAAGAAAGAGTAGAGGGTCTGGCTTCAGTCTGGCTCAAAGGGATGTATTTCTTACCAAGTGTCCTTGCTTTCTTTGTGAGCCGCCTACAACAGCATGTTGTTGTTGGGTATTTGTGTCACAGCGAGTGCTGACGTGAGGCTGTGGAGCTACACCAGGCACTGATTTTACAACCAGTAAATCAGAAACATTTATTAAGGAATTTAATGTATTCTGGGCCAGTGTTGGTGTGAAATGCTCCTGGAGTTTGATGTACAATCACTGAAGTGGATCTATTTCAGCGCTGACCCCTAACAAATATATGATTCCCTGTTTTGCAACTCATCAGCTGCGTTTAGAATAATTTTTTATGAGGAATTTATTCCACACGTAAATCAGCTGTTGTGAGGAACGTTCATGTTCATGACCTCTCAACCTCACGCTCCCATTGACGCTATTATACAGACGACGTGTAGTTTTTATCAGATTTGACAGCGAGTCTAATGAAATTTAGACACACCGGCACAGTAGGGCTTAACATTGCTCAAGTCTTTGTCATATTTGACATGATATAACCACTGGTTGCTAGGGAAACGTGTAATGCTAGACTGGTTGGCAGATGTCCCAGGTAATTCTCAGTAATTACTAGTTGTTGTTGTTGTAAAATCGACACAGTTCCCACCTTTAAAGCAAACGCTGCAGCTAACTTTTACTTTAAAGGCACACGGTGTGCAGTTCTGCTTTTGCAGTTTTACTTTGAACAGTGTGAAAAGTGCAGGTTTTCTGCAGGCAAACCCATCATTGGTTCCCCACAGAAAACCACGATCTGGGCCTTGAGGGTTAAACTAGGCTAGCCCATAGCAGGTTTGCCCTTTTGGGTGGGCAGTGGGTCTATCCACAGATCTCCCGTATGAACCCTGAGGAGGAACATTTGCTAGAATGATTGTCAAACGCCCAAAACCACAGACAAGTTAACATCACATATCAACTCGTGTCTACAAAAGCTCGGTACATGCAGTTAAATCCTGGTACTTAGATTACAGTTTCAAATTACTTTTATATCTGTTCCTCCATTTAAAGGGTGGAGCTGCCCAAATAACTGCTGGGTGGAATTACCAAGGTCACTATAGAGTGGTGACAGTTGCTTCAAGAAGGATTTTGATATATCTGTGCACTGTATATAAAGAATGCACATATTGGGCCACACCTCAGGCTCAGCTTCTGAATCCGGTTTTCAGTCTCATTGAATTTCAGTCCTGTGGCATCAGCACATTAACTGTGCACCAGGAGCTTAATGATACGGGTTTCCATGGCCGAGGAGTTTCTGTTTGTTGCCAGGCCTTTTTTTATACGGTGTTGGCCTAAAAGTGAATCTATTCCACAATATGCATTTGTTTTAATTGCCAGCAGGGGGCGACTCCTGAGGTTATTTACTCTGCGACTTCACGTTCCTGATTACTTACTGGGCTAACTCAAAGTAGTTTGAAATGATACTGAGTAAAACATAAAGTTGATTTAATAATTATGGTCATGATTAGAGTCAGAAACCAGGATATCCGACAGCCGTCTTCCAGCATGTTATTCAGAAGCTCACACTCATGACCTCTCAAAACAAAAAGATGAAGGTGGCATAAACACTCGGCGCAGTAATGCAATGGTGTCGAATCTGTCTTTAGGTAAAGCCTGTAGACATGACTGACTCTGTTTTGTGTAGAGATGGACCAATCCGATATTACGTATCGGTATCGGTCCGATACTGACCCAAATTACTGGATCGGATATCGGTGAGAAATAAAAAATGTAATCCGATCCATTAAATATCAAAAAAGCACCTCACAAAACTTGCTACAAGGCATAACTCGGCTCGTAACCGTAGCACGTTGCTGCAGTATGCATCATGTGATAGAGTGGCTGTGTGTGTTTGTAGCCTTGCTAGCAAACCAGCATTTCATCTCCGAGGAAGTTTTCCCAGAGAGAAGTAAAGCAAGTGTGTAAGTTCATCTCTGAAAGTCTGTAAAGCATTCCCACGTTGAGCTTAACAACAGATATTAGGAGCGACTGCCTCTCTCTCTCTCTCTCCTGCTGCTACTTCAATCATGAAACTGATCAATGATCAGCTGATCGGCTTTTCTGTTGCAAGTCCGTCTCTCTTCTTAGTTTTTGGCCCACTTCTCACCAGAAAGAGGAAACCAGCGGCTGAACAACAGCAGCACTATTAAGCTTGATAAGCTGTTGTTAGAATTTATTTAATATTATTTCTACACAGGATCTTTTTCTACGCAGCTGACGGCTGGTAACTGTGCAGGGGTGGATCTAGCAAAGTTTAGCCAGGGGGGCCGATAGGGCACGAACAGGGAAAAGGGGGCACAAAGACATACTTTTCTTTCTTATTTTCATTTAAAATGTCGAGCTTTTAATAAATAATTATCTGACTCTTACACCCAAAGTTTTAATCTGATGTAAAATATATAGAAGTCCATTACTGTATATAGTAACTGTTAAGTCTAATATACCCTAGTAAGCTATAGTACTTTTTCCTTTGGGAAGATACCATCTGTGCAGTCTGCAATTCTGTTGAAGAAAGATGTTGAATCTATTTAATTATTCTTGAAAAATAATTTATTTCTGTGCATTTTTCCCCTGCATCAAATTAAATTTGAATACATCGATTAAGCATCATGAGGTGGAGGGTGGTTTGTTTGTTTTTTGCTGGGAGTTTGCAACCCTATTAGTTAGGTTGCTTAATATTTCTGCTAAGTACTCTTTAAAATACCAGAATAGGGAGGATGGAGCAGGTTTAAGTTTATTAGATTGATCAGTTGCTGAACTATGAAATAATTTGGGTGCAGTGTATTTTTTACATACAGGTATAACAGAATAGCTTTAGTGTTGTTATTTATTTAAACTTGAGTATAAACTTATACAAAATGCAGCAAGATATTAAAAAAATGTTTTATTGATTAAAAAACACACTATATCGGATTCATATCGGTATCGGCAGATATCCAAATTTATGATATCGGTATCGGTATCGGACATAAAAAAGTGGTATCGTGCCATCTCTAGTTTTGTGCATTATCTAACTATTCGGTTTTTACTGTGTTTCAGTCTGACGATGGGCCAGCTGTACGACAAGGAGAAGGACGAGGACGGCTTTCTGTACGTGGCCTACAGCGGAGAAAACACCTTTGGTTACAAGGCCTTTTATACAGCACAGGGTTAATGCATAACTGATTACTAGTTTCTCTCTCACACGCTTGCACACACACACACACACACACAAAACTCCAAACACACCGACACATTAGGGCTTAACATATACTGGTGCATAGTGCTTCAGAAATTGGCCTTTACATGTGTTACACAGGTAACGCACCTACACATTTGGCACTCGCATTTCTGATCAGCTTTTGATACAAATCTGCTCATTTATGATGCGAGTTTGCTACAATAAACAAACTTTTTTCCCCAGATGCTTGGATGATGTAAAAAACAAACAAACAAACAAAAAAAACGCTTAACTTTATCATGATCTCCGTTTCAAGGCCATTTACTGAGAGAATTATCTTTAACACTGCCGCGAATCTGAATAACAGTCATGTACATTAAAGCCACTTCAGATACCATTCATCATCCTGGCACTGTTAATAAAAACACACACACACACATGCACAAACCAATCATTATGTGACACAGTTATGCTCCATTTTATTTGTTGTCACGGATATTTATGTTCAGTGGACGTGAGAAAGAGACGCAGTAATCCTGTGACTAGAATACTTACCCGCATTCTTTGTATTGCTCATCATATCATGTATGAAATGTTCACCACAAGTCAAAAGATACGCTGTAGAAGGCCCAGGATAGGCTTGAAGGTTGATCATAAGCACGTGAATGTTAGCCGGCGCCACTCCTCGGGATGTTACCGAGTCCGCCCCACGGTAGTCTCTCTGCACAGGATGTTGTGCTGGATAAACACGAATTCATTGAACTGCTTCAAAAAATCCAACACTTTGCTTGAAGTTTTAAAATACCGTCAGAAAAAACAAACAAAATACAATTAATGACAAAACAACCTTATAATTAATAAAACCTTAATGAATATTTCCTCAATTTAGAGACACAAACAACCAAAGCCTCGTTATTTATTATTATTAATTCACTGAACTTTTAAAAATGTAACATTTCTGTTCAAACCCATTGTTGTGTGCCCACCTTATTACTGAATTAGGCTGAGCACTCTGAATTAAATCAGGACATAAAGCACGGTCTTTATCTTGCTTTATTGAATACTGTCGATCTGACAACTAGTCACTTAACGGGGCCTCCTTCGGACAACAACATCCGGTTCAAAAGTTATCACATTAAGACCGGGGCTGTATCCCAATTCAGAGTCTGCAGCCTTAAAGCAGTGTTGCCAACTCCTCAGTAAGGAAAATCGCTATTGGTTGTCCTAAAAGTCGCTAGAAGTCGCTAAATGACGTCATCACCTAATTTGCATAATTGGTCATGCTAATGTCATTGTAACCTACGCTGCTGGAGAGAGAAATAACATCGTGGACGAGACATAAAGTGAGCAAAAAACGTCCTAAATGCAGTTAGAATTTATTTAGAACTACAAATTAAATTTCTTTTAGCAATTATTGTTTTTTTAATGTCACAATTCCAACTCTGCTCCTTTATCTGGGCTTGGACCGGCAAAAGTGACCCGAAATAGGCACTCTGGTGGAGTTACTTTGTGTGTGTGTGTTTATAAGTAGTTTTAAACCTGATCCACAAAACAGCATAAGAGTAAAAGAAGAACTGACTGCGTTACAGCACCCGCTGCTTGTTGAGAGTAAAAGCGATATGCGCTTTCACGTCTTTTTTTAGCGACTTTTCTTGGAAAAAAAGTCGCTAGGGGGTCTGAAAACTCGCTAAATATAGCGACAAAGTCGCTAAGTTGGCAACACTGCCTTAAAGGCCGCATTTTAAGGCCGATTACGTCACCGCGACGCGACGAAGGCTGTCCCAATTCGAAGGCTGCTCGAAATGCGGCCCTCAAATGCGTCCTTCATTTCCCTGAATTTTAAGGACGTGGCGGTGTAGACTTCGTGGCCCAACATATCCCAGAATGCATAGCGCAGCGGTGGGTGTGGATAATTTTGCCGAAAAAAACGGCGGATGAGGGGCGCCTGAAGAGTAAACTTTAAGTAAGTACTGAATATTATGTCACTTATTTATGTGCAAATGTTTAATAACGAAGAACATTAAAACATTACTGTTGGCCACATGTCGGCAAAGTTATGACATTAGTGACGTTTGTACTAACTTGGTTTTAAAGCCTTTACTTTAAAATATACGCCGTTCAATAGCTGAGCTTAATCTTACGGAGAATGATCAAAGCTCATGTAGAAACAAACAAACAAATGAACAAAAGATTTTCTCCTTCATTTCTGTCAAACAAAGCTGTATGAAACGTTTCCAGCTGTTAGTATCATGGTTGCTAGGCAACCTGGGCAGCGCAACGGAGGCTAGACCGTCCCATTTCACAAGCCTCGCACTTCCGGCCTTAGCGGTCTTTAAGTACGAGGCCCTTGAGGATCGTTGAGGCTGCGTACTTTAAGGCTGCAGACCCTGAATTGGGATACAGTCATAGCCATATATCAATACATGACACCCATTAAGTTCTGAAATGTTCAGTGGGAGTTATTCTATGAATATTACACTGACAGCACTAATAAAATATTCCAACAGTCTTCTGATTCCCCCTGATTCATAAAAACCTGTGAATGAGTTTAGCTAAATATAAATGATGTAATGGTACAAGTCAAACCGCAGTGTGAGCAACTCAGCTATGCGGTGTATATTTAGCACTGAGAGTTTCATGTTCCTGCCAACTTTGTTGTCACTGCACACTCAGATTTGCACATGTGCTGGTCTGTCACCGTGCAGCATGGATGACCGGAGTGTCGGGTTACCGTCTTAGCCAGCGTGCGCAAGCATGAGCGGCCGGGAGGTGACTGCAGTTCACAGCTGTGGGTGAACTTCTCTCCTTTTTCTTTTTCTAATCCAATATTTAAATTTTAGCATTCAGTGTTTTATTTTTGCTACCTGTGTCTTGGGGTGCAGTCGAGTCCTTGTGTGACATTTAATTAAAAAGTAAAGCTATTTGAATTGTATTAAACTCGTGTGAACGTTTATGTTTAAATCCTGTTTAACGTTTAATTATGGGCTCATTAACCACAATAATAAAGAGCTCGCTATTTATTTGCGATTTTTATTTCTGGGAAACCTCATTCCTCATGAAATGTGACTGGGAATTGAATATTCACAGATCTGTAATTAAATTGTTTTGCGCGAGTCCTGCTGTGTCTTTTGTGTTATTAATGAGCTGTGATAACTGGGATTTACACTTCAGTGCACCATTGCACCATTTCACTTTAGGGAGCTCAAAAAAATGGACAGTAAAGAGCCGAAAGGATGAAATCGTCATTAAAACGGAAACTTCTTGGCTACTCAGAAAACACACTTAAAACCAGGGCTGAAGGATGTATTCACTCTTTACTTTACTTAAAAAAAGTAATTAAGTAAGTAAAACTATATTTATAGGGGCAAGGATAAAAAAAAAAAAAAAACAGCATTAAAAACTGAAAAATGTGACAAAAAATCACCATAAAGTGATTGGAAAAACTTACAATTCAACAGAATCTTTTCTGAACGTGTCATGAGATTTAAATATGAATTTTAAAACAATGGGAGAACTATCGGGTCAATAAACACGGAGGTCCCACTCTATTTTTAGCTTTATTTAGGCTCGCAAACATGGCTGGAGCGAAACCTGCGTTTAGAAATAACGCGCCGTGCTTTGTCATTAACTTCAAGTAAAGTGTTGTTTGTCTGCAAATATTCACAGCCTGATCTCTCAGCTCTCACGTTGCATTCAATATGACTTCAAGTTTGTAACTGAGATAATAAACTTGTATTTAAAAAGTTTAACAAATTCAAAGACCAATGGAGCCAAAGGATGATGTTTCTATAGACCTTATACATACAGGCTACGTACAGGGGTATTTTTGAAAACGGAGATTTTCCGTTTAATAAAAAAAATGAAAATAATCCCGTCCACACGTAAAGGCAGAAATGAAGGAAAACGCTGCTAGGAACATGCCAAAGCAGCAGGTGGCGCTATATTCCTAACCGTGCAGAAATGTTGGCCAATCAGAAGTCTAGAAGCCTCGGTGGGAAAAAGTAAACAAAGCTGGGGCATAGAAGCAGAACCGAGTTGTATGTGTGGAGGGACAGTAACTGTGTGTGTATATGTAAGCATTTAAACACTGCAGAGAGAACAATTAACAGTAACAGTATTGTAGAAATTCATTTCACCGAAACAATAACGTGGCGCACAGTGTGACGTCAAAAAAATGCGCACACCTTTGACGCTGCGTTTTCTCCATTTTCTCGTCCACACGTAAATGTAAAAACAGAGTTTTCAAAAATATCCACCCTGGCCGGAGTTTTTAAAAATCTCCGTTTTCAAAAATCTCCGTTTTCAGTGACCAAAAACGCCGTTTACGTGTGGACGTATGGCCGGAGGAGATGCCTCCTGCTGGCAGGTTCAAGACTCGCACTGGCTTCATTTTGCACACCTGAAAGTTATGCCTGTCCGTCCACTGCGGAGCGTCTATGGATAACTCTGAGGCTGAACTTTTAGTTGCACCTGTAGTTTCTGGTGCTGGTTCCCACCCATCATTTGACCTCGTTGCAGTTTTCATGTCTGCGCTCCACAAAGCTGGTTCACTGTCTGATGTTGTGTAATATGCATTGGTAATTCTTATTTCATCAGTGTTGTATGAATATAAAACATATCTTAAAGACATAAATAAATTTTAGATATCTGATAAAGGGAAGGTAGCAGGAAGACCTGACCAATAAAAACTAATGGAAAATTTGCAGTGTGGTCTTTGACTTGGTGGTTGCACTGTAGAGTTTCACAGCTGTGTCCCTATTTTTGATGCATCATACACATAAACACTACATGATCATGTAAGGGGGTCCGAGGAAGAAGCGCACAATTAAAGGCAGAATCGTCCACTTTAATAAAAACCTAGAGATTTAATGATGAGCACTGATCCTGTTGACAGGCTTGTAAAAAGATGTAAAACAAAAATGCTCCATGCAGCAAAAGCTGACATTTCCTAGTTTTTTTTATACTTTATGTCTTATAATGCATCAACATAGATTAACTTCATTAGCTCTCACCTTTCAGACTTTATCTACTGGAAAAGCATGAAGTTTTCAATCCGACGTCTTTACAGCGGAGTTCAAGCTCACTTGTTTTTAAAGGGGACAGTTTTAAATACTGTTGCTCTTGTGAGCCCCTGGTCTTTCTAATAAATCCATAGTCTTTGCTGATAACACGAGTTATTCTCTTGAAATCCTTTGGAGCATCTCTGGAAGTCGAAGCTCCAACTGGGAAACATCACAGTGGAATAGATTCACACATAGATACACAGAAGTGATCATTAATCTACTGAGTCAGAGTTTATAAATAAATTATCCTAATATTTGTCAAATACCATGTGCCACATTATCTGTGACAGATATTCATATGTTCTTCAGGTTCAGTGATATCGAAGTCGACCGTGGCCATGGACCCTTTAAAGTCTAAATACTGCAAAATACATTTACTGGCTTAATCAGCCACTCACGTGGCAGAAACTGTGTATTTAGGGTCAAGATGACCCGTTGAAGTTCAAACTGGGCATCAGAATGGGTGATTCAAGTGACTGTGAGTGGTTTTCTTCAGGAAATGTTTCCAGCACCTTGTCGAATTAATGCCACACAGAATTAAGGCACCTCTGAAGGCAAAAGGGGGTCAAGGTGTGTCTAAAGAAGTGAGTGTTTGCCCCTGGTTCAGTTTTCCTGTAAGGTCTGTTTAATCAGACCTCCTGGGCTGAATCAACACTTCAAATACAAAACTTCTGTATTAATCCAACGCTCACAGACTAAAATTATAAAGCTGTTAAAAGATTCTCTTGAAACTAAAATATAATTGATATTGTTTTCCCTTGACATGTAGTGCTTTTATTCATCTGATTATTGAATTGTGCAGTTCTGGAAACATCAGCTTTCTCTCTAATGGAAAAGAACTACAATGAATCCCCTCATGCCAAGGAAAAAAAACAACTGAAAACTTGCATTAACCTCAGGTTTATTTATGCAACTATCCATATATTTAAAAAAACAATATAAAGAATTTAATTCAATTTTATTAATACAGCACACAAAACACAATGAGGTGCTTTATATTGAAAGGTAAAGACAGAGAAAACACACAGCTTTCTATGAGCAAGCACTTGGTGACAGTGGGAAGGAAAAACTCCCTTTTACCAGGAAGAAACCAGGTGCAGGGAGAGGCAGCCATATGCCACGACCTGTGGTTATTTTTTCCCTGAGCTACAGGCGAGCTTGCACTTGATGTAAGCAGATGTCTGCAGCCCAGTTTTCTACATCTCTACGATGGATGTGAGGAAAACAGCTCAAAATCGCTGAAGAATGAGAATGAGAAAATTGAAGGCATCCTGGACATAAGCCGCCATGTGCTGTTTGTCATTAGCAGAGAGGAAATAGCAGGAATCAGCTGAGCCACATCACCAACTGAACTGATCCTCTGTCCCTGCACCGTGGTCCTGAATGAACGACCAGTTTGTGCAGAAATGTGCAGCTTTACCTTTTTCTCCACAACAATGTGTCCTACACAGGCCGAGTTAACAAACTGGTGCCAAAACGTTTTTGCAGGGTTCAAACCACTGCCAGAAAGTAACTGCTGGTCATTTCCTTACGATGATATTAGAAAGCTTTTCCCAGTTTGCCAGTTCAACCTGATAAACCAACTAATGCAATTCCTTTGATTCCAAATTTCTTCAGGAGTATCTTCATGTTTTTAGTGCAGGACGCATTCAGACTGGAGGCTGTGTTTTCCTGTGCAGGTATACATGGCTGTGCGTTTTTAAGAACAGCTGGAGCCACGACGTGCACTGTGAAAATAAGCCATCGCGCGTGCTGCATTACCAACAGTTTCAAACAGCGTGACAGCGCGGAGCGTCCCGCTGAGGCAAACCTGCGCTGCAGACCAGCTGAGCCAACACGCACACAGGAAGAGAGGAAAAAGACAGCGCAAATTAAAGAAGCCGAGCTTGTCCTTTCATTAAAAGGGTGCCGCGATCCTTTCTGTTCTCTGCAGCATGTTTGAAATCCGAGTTTCACAAGGTCGAACCTTAGGCGACCCCTGACCTCTGAGCTTCTCCTACAACAAAGCTGCTTTGTCATCGAGCCTGTCGAGAGTGAGTTTTCAGTGGAAGAGGAGGAGGTTTCTGTCACTGCGCGGCCACAGAGGGAATGCCTGACTGCGCAGCTGCTGCCAGGCCTGCTGGTACGACTGGGAGGCCTGCTTGTAGTCCCAGTAAGTCTGCAGCTCTGCTTTCCTGGACACATGTAAGAAAAGAAAATCCTCGATGTAACGCAAGAAGCAAAAATCTTGGACTCTTATTACTCTAAGTTACTTTTAAACCACCACAGAAGTACAAAAAAAAAAAACATTGGCTGAAACAACCTGTTAGCACGTAAAATGAGCTGAAGCTTAAGTTCTGTAATAAAGATTCAAGATACATCATTCAAAGGGAGAAAGTGGATTACTGTGTGTTAGATAGGAGAAACAGATTGTTCAAATATCTGCTGGTTACCGTGGTTACTTGAGCCACTGTAGTAAATGATTTCCCTCAGCTGCAACTTCCTCCTTCGTCTGCCGTTTCTCCTCCTCAGACGTACCTTTGTCATTAAGTCCTGTCATTGTGCCGAGCCGAGTGTGAGTGTTTACAATACGTCTGTTGTGCGTGGGCCGTATCAGGTTTTCTGACAAACACAAGGACCTTTGTCCTCCATTGTTAGTCATCAGATTCATTTTCAGGAGATCTACTGTCATCCTGAAGCCAGTCTTCCACATAAATGTAGCACAGCACACTATGTGACAGGATCTCCAAAAACAAAGACGATGCAAACAAAGTAGCCGCGTGACAGACTTAATATAAGTACACAGCCAGGGATTCAACTGCAAGGACCAATTTTCACATAAAAAAACCTTACAGATTCCTGTCGAGTGCAACATGAAACCGCAGCAGCCTTGGACAGTCCTTTATTTGGCAACAGCCTGGCATGATTGAACTGCGGTGGTGGTTTTATCCATAGTTTAACAGGTAACGAAATGAGAGCAGAACAAAGGCGTTCCATACACCAGCCGAGAGAAACAGTACCTCCAGCATGTCCTGGATTGGCCCTTTGATCACCTCACAGCTGGACACCACATCCTCAGCTCATCTCTAAAGGAGAGCCTGCAGAAGTCCAGCCGCTACCCAGAACTCATGGCCAAAAGTGAGGTAAGGAACAGAACACAGCACCCTTCTCCACCTAACCTGGTGCATGTTGGAGAAGGTGCTAACTCTGAGCTCAGTCATTTCAGACTCGATTACAAACTTGCTCCATTTCAAGCTAAAGGTCACTGCTTGATGAAGCCTTAATGCGAAAAATCAAAAATCACCTGATAACTTCATAGAGTGATCAGTAAACATGAAGCCAATCAGCAGCAGCAAAGCACACAAGTCTGAAAAAGTGCACACGCAACATTTTTAACCCACAGCAGGCTGGAAATCTAAGACTGAGGAATTCAACCCAACCCCACCCGTTTAATACGAGCGTAACAGTCAGATTGCATGACATGATTTCCAGTAAAGAACATTTCACAGCGATGTGAACATTTCCTTATTGATTGGTGCGCGTAGTTTTATGTGAATGAGAGTTGCACAAACTGAGAGAAGCTGCACTGTTCTTCAAATATTGCAGCTCTCGTCGGAGCGTTTTCAAGAGCTGCAGTGAGTTTCTGAAAGAGCCGATTGTTTGTTACCTGAGAGAGTCGGGGAGAGCCGAGGGATCGGTGGCCGACACCAAAGACAAGAAGGAATGAAAAAGCTCTGATTTGCACAGAAGAGACCTGAAATCAGAGAAGCACGCCGGGATGTTTGAGAACACAGCAAACTCACATGGTACTCATGTATGATGAATTGGTTCTACCTGGCTTTTGCTGTTCCCAGGGCCTTCTTGGTGACTCCGTGTTTGTAGCCGTTAGCGGTGACATCTAGTGGCTGCTCTGTTACATTACACCAGCTGATGGCTGAAACAGGGAGCAAACCTCAGACACACACCGAGATTGCAGACTGCAGCTCAGTGCTGGAGCAGTTTAAACACAATTCAAACTTTAATTGAAACCATAAAAACTGCTTCACTGAGTGAATGGGTTAAATGCAGAGAAGAATTTTCCCACAGGGATCAATAAAGTTCTCCCCGTGTTTGTTCCCTCCGGGTACTCCGGCTTCCTCCCACCGTCCAAAGACATCCAGCTTGTGCGGATAGGTTAATTGGATAATCCAAATTGCCATTAGGTGTGAATGTGCGAATGAATGTGAGTGTGAATGGTTGTCTGTCCCTGTGTGTTAGCCCTGCGACAGACTGGCGACCTGTCCAGGGTGTACCCCGCCTCTCGCCCTATGACAGCTGGGATAGGCTCCAGCGCCCCCCGCGACCCTGAAAAGGATAAGCAGAAGCGAATGGATGGATGGATGGATGAATAAAGTATATATTATTATTATTATTATTAAAAAACTGAGCAGATACTCTTGATCTGAAATCCTTTCTTATCTCATGCTCAGTTCCTCCACTAAAGCAAGCCGTTTTAGTTCCCTTCCCCCTGTCTTTAAGCCAAATTTCCTGATTGGGTGATCCTCGCAAACAGAAGGTCTAAGCTGCAGGTGGGTGTGGCTTCTTCGAGATGACTATATTAGGGATAGTGGATGGTTGATGTCAAGTGTTGACATCTAGTTTTTTTGGCACTTACAAATAATTTGCAGAATTTTTCTGAAAGCTCTGAATGTGAAAGCTGTAAACAGACAGGAAATGAGTATTCATTCAAAACATTTCTTCTCATTCATAATTATTTTAACTTCATGTGGACAGTCCTACCTGCCCCGCAGGGGGAGATGCGGCCCTGGCCGGCCTGGTGTTGGAGCTCAGTTTGGGCTTGGCTGAAAGGAAACTCCAACGTGGCCTGGAGCAGCTCGGGAGGACGTACGGCAAAACCGGCAGGGAGGTCCGATACACAGGCGCACCTGACAGCACAGAAGCACTGCATTTAATTGAGTGTGGTCTGATTTGATGAAGACTGCAGTGCTGCAGGTATTCCACTAGAAAATTCCCACATGATTAAAGTGATATCAAAGCAGTTCTTTATTGTTGCATACTGAGGCGTCAAAATGCATTATCTTCATGGGTGAAAGAGTTCATTGTCTGTGTGAATAAGTGATAATCACACAAACTGACAGCTACCTTGATGTAACCACTTAGCCCGATTACAGATGTTAGGCTGTCAGGAGGCAGATAAAGGAAAGATATCCTGGTTTACGGCCCAAGGAAGTGGTTTTTAAACCAGCACCAGTTGGCGCCTGTCCAACATACACACTGCAACAAGAACACTATGCTGTCTTAAGTATTTGCTCGTCTGCTTTCACGTGCGTATGAACTTGAGTGACATCCCATTCTTAATCCATGGGGCTTAATATGATGCCGGTCCACCCTTTGCAACTATACCAGCTTCAACATTTCTAGGAACGTAGGAGTGTGTTAATGGGAATTTTTGACCAGGAATCCCAAATACAGGAAGGTCTGGAACTGGCTCTGTTTAAAAGTCCTAATCTCTGAATCCCATGAGCATTACCCAGTAGGCAAACACAGCTTAGATGGAGCCAGGGAGGCGACTCACCCAGCTCAAACTGGTACTCAGCCCTCCGGATGCTGATCCTGAAGGCGTGCTTGCCGGGGTGGCTAAGCCCGCTTCCTCTTCAGCCACACCCATTACCAGCAGCTCTCCTCTAAATCTGTGTACTTGGTAACTGACTGGTTTAAATGCAGTAGCTTGGAAAATTAAGCCCCAAGGATCTGTTCGTTTTTAAGGTTAAAGTAACATGTAAGAACCCACTGAGTGACGTTCTAATTAAATGCAGGTTTTTACCTTTGAGGTTTCACACAAGGTTAAAAAGGAAGTGTCCACTGTTAAAAACGGTTCTTTTGATTCTTAGGGCCAAAAAGACACGGCTCAAAAGTGGTCTTTTACTTTAAAAAATGATCTTTTATCTTACATATCCCGGGATATGGAGACTGAGCACACACAGAAACGCCTGCTCACATCAGCAGAAAACAGGAAGCCAGGTTATTTATGCACCTCTCGACGTCACACACAGTTTCATTACACACAAAACGTCTTCTATTCAGTTCCTCTTTTCTGTGTCTGATTTATTAATATGCCTGTGCACTAAAACTTCCTGTGCAGCTTGCAATGACTTCCCCTTTCTAAGGTCTGTTGCCAGGGCAACCTCGTCTAGACTTAGTCTCACTCTGTCGGTTCCTCATATTCTACAAAAAACATGCAGTTTCTGGTCAGCCTGTAACCTAGTTTTACACTGAAGTCTGGGCCTCTCTTATATAAACCAATAATAATCAGCATATAAGCATTTAAGAATATATATTTATTACCTAACACCACATTTTAGACTTTTTGAATGCAGGATGTTTTACCAAAGCAATTTAGCAGGAGCGAACTAGAGCCAAAAAAATCTCTTGAATAGGGATGGGTATCGTTTAGGTTTTATCCGATACCGGTGCCAAACCGGTACTTTTGAAACGGTGCCGGTGCTTAAAGAATGGAGAACACAAAATTGGTCCAAAAACCTCTCATGTTCAGCTGTTTTTTTTGTAAAAAGATAACAATGTTAGTCTTTTCTGCAGCTATAGGGCATATATGGTATCACTCTTGGCTGGAAGCAGTGCTTAATCAATGGAAAAAACACAAACTTTGTCCAAAAACCTCTCACGTTTAACTATTTTCCACTTTTTCTTTGGTCATTTTAGCCTTTTTGGCCAGGGTGAAGGGAGTATCTGCCATCAAACAAGAAGACAGCTGCATGTAGCTATGATGATGTTTGCTAGTTCACCTTACATGCATTAATGTAATAACGTGGTTAGCCTACTCAACGTAAATTACACACGAACAACATTAAGCTACTCACGCAGAGAAGAACGGCTGCTGCTGCATCATCATCCATCATCATTTCTGCTACACTGGCAGGGCTAGGGGCCAGGACTCTCCTCTTCAGGTTTTTGGGGGATGTTGCTAACTCCGGGTCGATAACAGGCACCACACCCGCAGTAGATGTGCTCGGTGTGAGGTCTCGCAGCAAGCTATCAAATACGGCGCATTTCTCGGCTTTTAAAAAAAACGCTATGCGTCGCCAGGTGTTTCATCGGATTTGAGGAGTTACCTCCTTTGACAGTATCACAGTATCAGCTTAAAGCACTTGTTGCAGGCTGCTGAGTTTGCATCTTTTGCTGTGAAGTACAGCCAGACTTTTGACCGCTTCGCCTTGGGCATTTTTAATCTGTAGCTCTGCTCTAAAAGAACGTACGTACCTGGACCCGCCTACTATCCTCGGAAACGTAAAATGATTGGCTAGAATCTAAAGTCATCACAGCTCAGGAAAAAAAAAGCACCGAAATAAAGCACTGAAATGTGCGCTGCTTTTCGGTCTGGTTACTACCGTTTATGTCAGAACCGGTACCCATCCCTACTCTTGAATCATACGTATCCAATAAAACTCTCTAAGCTAGTGCTGGTTTTGTTTGATTTTGAGAGAGATTGACCAAATAATGAGCACATCCAGGTGAGACGATGCACTTATCTCTTGTGTTGTGTTTTGTGTTGACATAAATAATCCCAGAGGAATACAGGGGGAATCCAAATCTGCTCAAAGTTATCAGCTGCAGGACATCAGTGGAATTCTTTGGAAGCTGTAATCTAGCAGAAAAACAACAGAAATCCAAATCCTCTTCAATTTATAATCAAACATAACAAAATGAGCAGAGAAAAACGCAAAAAATAAAAAAAAATAAAATCAAACAAACTGTAAGTCAACAGTTGATTCCTCTGTGACTCGGTGGGAATTTCCAAATGTGAACTCGTTGATCCAATCTTCTGTAAGGCTCGTCTCCCAGGAGACAAAAGGATGAACAGCTCGTCTCTTCTGCTTAAAACAACAAGGCTTCGCTCACGGTCTCCACTCTAATTCGCTCCAAAGGGGTTCTGTCAGACTGAGGTCAGGATTCTGTGCAGGCCAGTCAAGTTCTTCCACACCAAACTAGCTCATCCATGTCTCTCTGCACGTTGCTTTGTGCACTGGTGCGCAGCCATGTTGGAGAAGGAAGAGGCCATCCCCAAACAGGAACAGTCTTGGTGTGCTGAGGCATTCAGGGGCCGAGCCCAATTCCTCCAGAACAACTCCACACCATAACCGCCGCCCTCCACCAAACTTTACATTTGGCACAATTCAGTCAGACAGGTACCGTTGTCCTGGCAACCGCCAAACCCAGACTTGTCTGCAGAGATGGGCAGTAACGCGTTACTGTAATCCGATTACTTTTTTCAAGTAACGAGTAAAGTAAGGGATTACTATTGCAAAAACGGTAATTAGATTACCGTTACTTTCCCGTAGGAACGCTGCGTTACTGCGTTACTAAAACCGTGATTTTTTGCGAGAATGTCTCATGACAGTGATGTAAGCGAGTGCGACGTTCGTGACAACAGCTGTGTGCAGATCAACAATGGATCATATATCGAGTGCAGAGAGAGTATGAGCGTGCAGCGTTTAAAGCGTGGAAGTACTGACCTTACTTTGAGTTTGATTCCATAAAAAGTGACAAAAACATTAGTGTCCGTTGTGCGTGGGAAGAAAACTTCTTTTTACACTGAAAAAAACCCCTAAACTTCCAAACAAGCACCGAGTAGCTACGACGTAATGGGAAACTCACAGAGAAACTCGCGGATTCTTCCACTGACCGCTGCACACCTGCACCAGGGTAAACCTCCGCCTACCACACTCCTGCTTTACAGGTGAAAATAGAGCAACAGGACCGCTAGTCTTTGACTTTATTTATTTTCTGCTGTGTTTTACTTGCATCTATTTGAAAGACTGAGTGTAAACACAAAAAAAATAATAATTATTTTATGTGCTGGAATGTGCAGAAAATAGGTTTCAATATTAAACAAATTTCTTCCAGTCAGTGAATGTCGCATATAATTAAATTTTTGCTTGATGCATAAAGTTAAAAGATTAAAACTAATAAAACAAGTTTTAAAAAGAGACTTTTCCATTTGATTACATTTTGTATGATGATTATGCAGAAAAAGTAGAATTGGGCTGAAAGATCTATCACTTTATCACCTATTCAGGTTGTAAATTGTGTTTTTAAAAAGTAACTAAGTAACTAAGTAATTAATTACTTTTGAAAATAAGTAATCAGTAAAGTAACAGGATTACTTTTTGGGGGAAGTAATCAGTAATTAGTTACTGATTACTTTTTTCAAGTAACTTGACCAACACTGCTTGTCTGTCGCATTCACAGACAGGGTAGCATGAACATGCAACACTGTTCTAGAGTCCAGTGGCCTCATGCTTTACAGCACCGTTGCTTTGCATTGCACTTGGTGACGTAAGGCTTGGATGCAGCTACTCCACCATAGATACCCACTCCATGAAGCTCTCTACAAACTGTTCTTGAGCTAATCTGAAGGCCACATGTAGTGACTAGAACACCTGAATTCAATGATTTAGATAGTTGGCAAAATAGTGTAGCTGAAGAATTAAGATCACCATTTAGCAGTTTTTTCTCTCAGGAGTTGGTGGAGAGGACGTGTCTTCGTTAACTGAAAGGCAACTGTTTGCAAACAGGTAGAAATCAAACTGAACTGTGAAGTCATTGCACTCGTTTCACTTTCATTAATATCTGCTGCATTTAGCTCTCTCTAATTGAACCTAACGTTGTTTTACATCAAGGAGGATCCTTGACATGCTGGTCATGACTGGAACTGTTTCATAAATCTTCAACATCTCTATTTGGTGTTTATTATTATCACGACTCGTAAGAGTGATTACTGGCTCTGTATCTGTTTAGGTGAAGTTTTCACAGCGCATGACTAATAAAAATATAAAGCAGCCGGTTCAGCATTACCTTGTGACCAAAGCTCTCTGCGTGACTTCTTGGTCATATGGACACTTTCCCACCACCACGGTGCTGAAGTACAGCGCCTCCTGTAGGTAATGGGACAGCAGTGCACCCTGGAAGCCCAGCACCCCCCAGCGGGCCATCTTGTCGCTGCAGGAGAGGGAGAGAGTTGGCTCTCCTCTGCCGGGCTTTACCCGGAGAACGCCCGGACTGTGATACCCCACCCCAGGCTGCAGAGGGTCAGCTGGGCCACCCGGTACACACTTAGCTCCTGTCCTGTGAATGTCTGAGAGCTGATGCAGGCCAGCGCCATCAGTTTGAGCCAAGACTGCAGAGCTGCTGGTTTGTGAGGATGTTTCCGATGTTTTGTTAAAGTTCAGCGATCCACACTGTTCTGTGTCTCCTCTGTCCTCTTCCTTTGTCTCTGCCGTCTCCTCCAGATGAGGCTGCTTAGAGATTCGCTCCTCGCCGGATTCCTCTGCTTTCCTTTTCAGGTCTCCTCCTCCATCAGTCTGTTCAAGGCCCTTTACTGATGTGACAGGAGGGCAGGGCTGAGGCTGGCTGTCAGTCATGGGGATGATGGAGGCGTCGCCACCTGGTTTCAGATCGGACAAACAAATGGCATGAGGGCACACTTCTGCATGATTAAAGCCAAGACAGATAAAGGTATGGTTAAAGGTAGAATGCACATAGTCTGAAAGGCAACAAAAAAGAAAGCGCCTGCAAACGCCTCACAGCTAATAACAAATACTACAGTGTAAGGCTACGTCCACACTAATGCGCTTTAGTTTGAAAATTTTCTCTCCGTTTTGGCCTCCCGTCCACACTGAGACGGCGTTCTCGCTCTCGAAAACGCGTAATTTGAAAATGGTGCTTACCTGTCGCAGCGTGGACAGCGAAAACTGAGACTTTCGAAAACGATGGCGCATGTTAGTCATGTGACCAATTAAACAAAGATAGCGGAGGGCGTTATACAGCAGTTGTTTTGTTTGCTCTCAGTTTTGACGGCCCTATTAAAGATTAATATCAGTTTGTACATGCTGCAGAGAGCTTTTCTTCAAATTCTTTAATTCTCACTCGCTTTTGCAACTTTGTACTTTTGCGTTACTCGCAGCAACAACTCCACCTCATTGTGAGTCCATTTAAAAAACTCGATGCTTTCTCAACGTTTTGCCGCAACGTTTTTCCCATTTTCCTCCATAAACCACTGTGCAATACTAAATTCTATGTGCAATAAACCAAACTGTATATAGAAAAGACACTATTTATTTTATTTTATTTATTTATTTACTTTTGTCTTCTTACACCAGATTGTATATTTGTACTTTTTTTCTGTTAATACTGTTTATATGTATATAGTGCTGCAGTTTTAAAATGATATATATATTGTGAAGTTTTTGATATATAAAGCTGAAATTTCACAGCAATCATTACACGTGTCCAAACTTTGGACCATAAAAGTTTCGTGTAAATCAGAGATGATTAAGCAGGTGAGCGACGATGATTTGAGAATTACTTTCTCTCTTTGTTCCCACAGAACTGCGCCGGTCTCAGTTATAGCGCAATGTGCTTTATCACAAATGATCCCTGTTCTCTGCATGAAAAGGCTGGACTGACTTCCTTCACAAACAAGAATAATCATGTCAAGTCCTCAATTATTCATCATCTCATGGAATTAATTTTTACCATAAAGAGGTTGGAGAGTTAAACATTAACGATCCTTATCAGAAATGCATCTTTATTATTTATCGGCTAACAATGCCGCTGCTGACTAATAATTAGGTTTACTGCTTAATAAGCGGATATTAGTGGTGAATATTTAACTGTTGCCATATCAACTCTGCATCAAAGCTCAAGAGCTGAAAGACTTTTAAGGCTATTTGTTTGCATCTCTGGCACAAACAGAGGTTATTACATGTTATCCTTCATTACAGAATGGGTCATATAATCAAAAAACAGAATAAATCTAAACTGGTTAAGTTACCAAACTACCTCACATTAACTCACAGTAACTACAGCTGATAACCTAGCCACTCTCTGTGTGAGAGCAACACAGATCTGGTTTGATTTCTTTCCATCTACTTTCTGCTGTGTGTATCTGTACTCGTTATTGTCGCTGTCCTGTGTGCTGACACTCACAGGGAGTGTGGCTGGTAAAAAGGAGGAAGGAAACTCTGGGCCGAAGCTTCCACTTTCCTCGCTCATCTGCTGCACAAAACACAGAGCTGCCCCGACCGCTCACAGCCCCGTGCAGCTCCTGGATCAGGTACCTACAAATAAAAACACATACATATACATAAAGCGATGAGCACAGTCAAACAGCCTGCAGTGACACAGGTGGGTTCATACACGCACCGGATACATCCCCTCCTGGCAATGACCTCTGCGTGGCTGTCGTTAAGTACATCACCTGAATTAAAACGGAAAACAAAATTTGGTTTGCACAATCGACACCTTCAGCATCTGAGACACACAACGTCCATCTGCACACACCTGTGGGACTCATGGCGGTCTGTCCAATACATTTGGTCCCAGTTCCCAGGGAAACAACCTCCATAGCAACTGTGATGGAAAAAGAAAAATATCGCATCACTATACCTCACTGTTTTACGCATTTTCATATCAGTGTCTACAGGTCCGCTGAAATATACATTATGGACATAATTTAGAACAATTTAAAGCCTTTTTCCCATCTTCAGAAAACTTTAAATGTCTTTTTTAGCAGTGACGTTTGGTAGAAATGGGGAAAAAATGAATGAAACTGGGGTTTCAGAACAGTGGACTGGTCCATCCTGCCGAACAACCTGAATGAGAGTCAGCTCCGCGGGTGATCTGGAGCACAGCGGCCAGCAGGGTCCACTCTCTGCCCGGCTCAGGCTTCCCTCTGCGGGGAAGCTGACTGAAACGCTCGTAACACAACTTGGCGACTTCATCCGCGCTCACCACATTAAAGCGACGGGGAAGGCGGGTGTGAGCACCAGTAGGCATTTCAGATATGATTAAATTCACCGTTAATGTCCCGGTGCCATCCGAACACTACAAAAGTAGCATTTTCATTTAGAACTGCGACCAAATCCGGTGCACTTCCGGCGAATGAGAACGAGAAGAAGCTACTTCCGGGCCCAGCAAAGGAACAGGTACTTTCACAATAAAAGTCCTCTCTTCAGCACCCTATGTCAATACATCCACCAACCCTCTTCTACACATCACCAAACCACCTCATCCTTACCTCTTGCCTGTGTCCAGTGGGCTGATTAAGTAAACCTCTCCAGCGTACTCACTAAATTTATTGTCTTTCCACCGCTGTAGACATAATCTGTTGTGCCCAGAGCCGCAAACTGGACGGCCAATGGGAGACTGAGAGTGAAGATTCACTCAAAGTTTGTTTGCATGGTTACATCCAAACATGCATTTTCAATTATTGTGACCCAGTCGGCCAAACCTCAAACTGCTTCGGGCTGAGCTCTAACTGGGGGGCCCAGGCAGCGTGTAATCCCACTACAAAAACAGTGAAATAACATATGTCAACATTCCTCAAGTCGTCTCAGGAAACTTGTCAGTAAAAAGGTGACACCGCTAACCTTGATAATCAGTGTAAAACACCTTTAAAATATTATTTTTATTATTCGATTTTTTTAAAAAACAAAAACCACAAACAAAGCTACAGAGATGGTTCGTTTTTTAAATTTTCCCTAAACATTTCAATAATATCGTTGATTTTTTTTTTTTAAACACAGTAATGATGGCAATCACGACAGCAATTGTGACATGGTGAATTTTTCTATGTAAAGCATGTTTTTATAAATATTCTATTTTGGGTAATTAATCATAAACCACACATAAAAATACATTTTGAGTAAGGTTATCATTTCGTCTTTCTTCAACAGTACAGTATTGTTATTGTGAAGTTCAAATCTGACATCTGGACATTGCTAACCTCCATCATCATTTGAATTTTCCTCTGCAAAGCAGTTATATACACTTTAATGATTGTAAGTCATTATGTAATTTCTGTGCAAAAGTCTCGAGCCGCCCCTCATGGGTGCAAACATATTTACAACTGGAAATACAGTATATAAGGCAAAAACAGTACAATTCTAAGGAGCCTGAAAGTCAATATTTGGGATGACCACCTTTACACTTCACCATAGATTGAACTCTGAGGCTGCTTTCATGTTATTTCACTCTTCAGAAGTAGCTCTCTGAGCTCCTTGAAGGACATTTAAAGCTCCTGTTTGAAAGTCGGCTGCCTTTTTGTTCCGTCCTCTGTCAGAATGATCTCACACTGCTTCAATAATATTGAGATCCGAGCTCTGGAGAGGCCACTCCATGACTGATAGTGTGGGAGGTTTGCTTGTGTTTGTCAAACTGTGTTATTGTTGATATTTTTCATAAATTCAACAAAAGAAATGGGAACAAATTATGTGTCTTTGCGACATGCTCCTAGTACCAAAGTGCCTAAAGATACCATTTAAAATGTTTCTTTGCCAAGTTGTCTTGTACTGGTTGAGTTAGCTGCTTTTTTATTCTTGAATGACTCAGAGTTCGGTGTCAAGTAGCTTAACAAACCAAAGAAATGATCAGGTTCAAGTGAAAAAGCCGCCAGTGTCCAAAGAAAAGCTGTGAAAAGCCTGCAGAACGATTGCTCAAGAGCACTTTAAAAAAGACAGTCTGATAATAAAGAAACAAAGTGTGGCTCGAATTGTTTGCACGGCACAGTAAACCAATTAACGCCGAACCTACGTCACTCACACTGGATTAAGCATTTTAAAAAGAGAGCCTCACCCAAACATCTTATGACTGAAATCTCATTTATTTGAGTTATATACAGGAGAAATCGACTGAATTTCACAATTAACAGAAAAAATAAAAAATAAAATCGCATCTCATCTCTCTGACCTCTGTAACAGAGGCGCGCTAGTTCACGATAACAGCTTCCTCTCACACGCTGCCGTCTCGCTGCTTTAATATGCTTAAAATGTACGTCTCTCTGGTAGATATGTTATACTGCATTTGCGGGTAGCTGTGCTGTCGCTGTGAGTCGCTGCTGACATTACAACTATCATGTCGTCTGGGTTTGGTGCGGTTCTAAGCGGTGAGTAAGGGGGGGGGGAGTGGTCATCCTGTTTAATCCACACACATACACACCATTTATATGCAAATACACAATGGCATTAACATGAGCAACCACACACACACCCACACACACGTAAGCATTCACTCGTCTGTGTTTCTGTGCCTCAAGCCTGATCCCATGATTCAGCTCGCTAACATGATCCTCGCCCAGGTGAGGGCTTGTTTAGCTGACAGGTGACTCCTCAGCCCTGTGATGAACAAACAAACGCAAAATAAGACCAATAACAAAAAACGATTCGTCGATTTAAGTGTCGTCCGTCTCTGCCGCCTCGCCTCGCCTCACTCCTGTCCAAATCCCTCCGTCTCCTCGATGGCGAACAGGAGCTTCTCTCTGAGCTGTTCCAGGCTTCGGTAGGGAGGCAGATCCAGACGATTGAAGCTGAGGAGGAGACAGAGTTACACCTCAGCGTGGATTTACAGATGGAACATCAGGGTGACATTTATCTATTTTTTAAACGCTCCCAGGCTGCTCACAGCTCAAACTGAGGAAGTGAAATCCTGATTTTTATTTTCCCCCCTGTCGGGACAGTTTTAATCCGACCTGCCCTGCTCAGTGGCTTTAATTCATTTTAGACCATGTGGATTTTGAGCTGAAATTAGTCCACATCCTTAAATTTCAACTGTCTTTTTCTTTCTCCTTTAAAACAAGAATTCCCTTCGAAATGTAGCAGAAGCGTTACCACTAAGATACAAGCGTCTTCTCCTGATACTAATCCAGGAGGTGAAGGTGACAGAGGGGCGGTGCCGAGATGGTAAAACATGCATAAAAAATGTGACTCTTGTCAGTGAGGTTCTGAATGCTGTGTGACTTTAAAAAAGTGAATTAATCAGGAATAGCTGCTTGTTTCAGACGGACGATGACCTCTCTGCACAGAGACCATCTACAACATGAAGAAGGATTCGAAATTATGCAAAGCTGCTCTAGTAGAGTCCCAGAATAAAAACCTGGAGCTGGAAGTCGAGTGAAATGAGTCCACTTTAAGACGTTTAGTTAAATCTGCTGATCTGTCTATCAGATGTCTTTTTGTACATTCATTTTAGCCTCAGAGCGGCAGCTCTCTGTACTGTGAAAAGACTCTGTAATCTAAGGAAAGTGATTTAACCCTTTAAGACCTACCATAGAACCAAGTCCGCCAGAGCTGATATTATATTTTTACATGCTGTGGAGCCATTTTTGGGAGCATTTCAAGCTGCTATACATCAATACAACCATTATAACCCAGATTTTAATAATATGTCTGCATTAAGTGCATAGTAATTACATAACTTGCAAAAAAGTGCAATAAACTACAAAAAATTTGAAAATCATTTTTGTTTTTTTAACATATATTTCTAGTTAGAGAAATTTAAGAGGCTTATCCCTCAAAACTGTAAATATAAAAAAGTTGCACAAAATAGTTTCCCACCACAGGAAATTTATTTTGAGTGTCTTCATAGTTTTATTTTTGAAATACACCAATTTTTATATACTGCAGGAAAAACAAAAATAAATATTATAATGCAAATTTGCAAAAAAAGCAGCATATGCATCAAAATAAACTATTTCCAGCAGTGCAATATGAGTCCTAAGCATCCCAGAAACAACACAGAAAGTCATAAAGTCAAAGATAACTTCTAAAAACACCAGTATAGGCTCATGAGGCCCTGATGGTAAAAAACTACATTTCCGCAAAAATGACATCACTTCCGGTTTCGGGCAGGTCATGGCGGACATGCGAAAGTTCACGCTGACGTCTATTCTAACGTAGGAAGTGTTACAAACAGCTGATCGGATCGGCAAAGCGTGTTTCTGGAATATTATGTTTGTGTTGCTGCAAGTGCTTTTTATGCAGTTTTTGCAAAGCTATATGTGGAAGGAAACTGTGACCGAGGACAAGCTGATGGCATAAGATGTAAGTACAACTCCTCTGGTTTCATATGCAAAAAAAATTATTGCGCTAGCTCACGTGGTTGCAGAGCTACCAGGATTTAAAAATAGTTACGCAAAAAAGAGCGTGCCCGCTCCGACCGGCTTTAAAGGGTTAAGTAGAGAGAAAGTGCAGGCAGGGTGGAGATGGGTGTTGGGTGATTTATGACAGAAGGATAGGTTCATAAGATCGTTGTGAGAGCTGCTATGATGACAAAATAACAGGAGGCCGAGCTGAATATGTTCAGAATTTCATTGGGAGTGAGCTAAGTGGACGGGATTAGAAACGAGTACATCAGAGGAAAAGCTCAGGCTGAGACAAAGTTAGAGAGACGAGTGCAGAGGATGGATAGTGGATATACTGAAGACAGGATGTGGAAGAGGAAGCTGCCAGGCGGGAGGGAAAGAGGACATGCAGGGGCTGATGTGACAGACGTTGGGATAGGGTGATGGAGGCAGGTGATCCGCTGTGAGGGTTGTAAAGCTGCACCTTTTCTCACATCTGCCAGTCCTTCTCGTTTGTAACCTTGCTAGTCTTAGGCTATTTTTAAGTTTTTCAGAGGAGCGCTTCAATAAACACCTTGCTTTTTACCCTATAACAGCTTGAACAGGCTCCGCCCCCTTGACCCTAAATAAGATCAGCAGGAGACGATGAATAAATGGATGATTTGGAGAAGCAGAACATGAAGCAGCATCTTACCATGTGTGGCTTCTTGGAAGCCAAGTCTCCTTCCCCACTTTGTCTATGCAGAACTTCTGGGGACCATTACTTCCTGCAGGACACACACACACACAAACAAAAGTCAAACCCTGAACAGGAAGCTGAATGCTGCCGACTCACATAGCAGAAACTCAAACCGAAGATGATTAAGAAAGTGAGTCATTTTATTATATCTTATGAAAATGCTCTGGGATTTCCAGGTCCCAGAGCAGCATTGAAAAGCTTTTGTTTTCAGCACTTTGGTTTGGAGCTAAATGTCTGCTCAATCCCTCCATGCAACAAAGATACCAGCTTTACTAACATCTTTGAGGCCGTGCAGAGGCAGAGATCTATTTACAACAGTATTAAAACCAGGAGAATCCTCATAACCAGGACGCTCCTGTCCCTGTAAACGCAGTCGGTACCTATGAGCTCGGAGAAGCCTCCGACGGGCAGCCGACAGGTTCCTGTTACAAACTGAAGCAGACGGATTCTCTTCTCATTGTCCATCTCTTTCACCACCTGCAGAAAAAACGCTCAGGTCAGCGCTTTCCTAGGAGCATCAGCGTGGCAGGTGTGTGTGTTTACCGGCCCATACCTGCCAGAACCAGTGGATCTGCTTGCTGTTCTTGGTGTAATGTCTGTAGATGGTGTTCTTCTGCCAGTCGGCCAAATCGATCTCCTGCATCCCACAAAGCATCAGCTGCAAAAAGGACAAAGACGGGGGGGGGTTACTTTAAAATTTAGAGTTTCAACTACTCACATGTGACTTCACTCTGTGCTCAGAGACATTTTTGCATGTGGTGGTACAGAACCCTGACGTCCTTTATAAGACTTTACTGATTACAGCCCAAATTCTCAAATTTCCTCCTGATAAACGGGGATCCTGCAGCTCAAGTCGGATGAGATTTCAGACTTTTCCAAAAAAAAAAAAAAAAAAAAAAAAGTCCAAGCTTACCCCCCACCAGCTTGTTTTGGGGTTTTTTCTCTTGGCTCATGAACTCTTTCCCTTCTGTTCCTCTTTTCTGAGTTCTGTCGTTTTAGGTCCAGAACAAAATGTTTGCATATGAAGTCAGTGAGGGTCTGTGCCTATACAGCTCACTAGTAGGGATGCAACGATACCAATTTTTACAAACCGATACGATACCGATACTTGGATCTGAGTACTTGCCGATACAGAGTACAAAAACCGATACTTCTACCACACACACACAAATGCAATGAATTGGAAGACAGGTTTTATTTTATTCTCTGCCGATAAAAAATAAAATCTTAATAAAAATGACCACAAAAAATTTTCAAGTGAAAAATAAGCACTTCTGTTAAATTATTGCAGAGTCTCCACATTGTAATTTAACAAAATATCACTGAACTATTGGCACTGTCTCGAGCTTTCAGAATAATAAATAAACACTTCTGTTTGGAATAAAATAAACTTTTAAATTATTGCAGTGTCCATATTGTAAACAAACAAACAAAATAACGAAAGTATTCGGCATTGATGAACTTCCCATCTGCCCGTGGATCATCAGTCCACTTAAACCAAGGACTGACATCGCGCACACACTGCTTGTCTTTACCTCTTCAGAAAGTTTTGGCACCATTATCTCCCTGATGTGTGGGCGGTTGGGAATTTCATATCGCAGCTCGAGTATGCTGAGAAGACGGTGCAATCCTATGTTTTCCACGACCGGCATTGGCTGGTCATCCAGAGCAATAAAATGAGTCAGAGCCTCTGTTATTTTAACTGCCTGTGGATTTTCTCTTGACATTTTTCATCGCTTTTCCAAAACCTGAGTTAAAGTTGGCTGTTCCGGTCCACACTGCTGACATTTTGTTTAGCCTAGCTACAGCAGCCTCCAGTTTCTCTTTTTTATCTGGAGCTGCCAGTCTGACTCGTCTAACCCTGTGCCTGTTTAGCGCGGGATGTCCCCCTAGTGGCCAATCTAAAAAACTACAATAGAAATGACAAGCCACCCTCTGATTAATGAAATAAGTTAGTATCGGTTCATGGTATCGGTTAACTTTTACGAGTATGAGTACGCACACATTTTACAGTATCGGTGCATCCCTACTCACTAGAGCTATGATTGGGGAAAACCCAGGAAACTATTCTGATGGTCGTCACACCACGTCTTTACTGATCTCTACTGAGGTGTCAAAACAGCTCAATAAGGGTGCAGGGAGGTCCATCCCTCAAAGAAAAGCAAACGGGGTAAAAGGTTGAGACATTTACACTCAAATAACTTTATTTGAGTACATGGTGTGAGATTAAACTGCCTCAGGCTTTCACTGAATTCACAAAAACATGAGTGTCACTGGGATCCTGATCCGTGTGACTTTAAATCCTCAGAGGAACCCTGGGGCGCAAATCAGTGGCACTATGGTGCGATCAGGCAAAACACGAAGCATCGTTTTCACGTGGTGTGATTTTTGCTGGGAGACACACACAAGTAAAACAAGCTGCTAACAGCTGGATTCATGACATTTTAAGCCTAAATACCAATAAATACAAGTCTTCCTCACCTCCAGCTCCTTCTCGTCAAAGTAGCGAAGCCACTCCAGAGGCACCACCTCGTTGAAGCCGTCCAGGAAGGCTTTGGTTTGCTCCTCCACCCCGCGGGTGAACCTCCAGTCTGTCAGCAGGCTGCATGAACAAAGAGAGGCAGCTTTTTATGGTTTGCTCTCCACCGCAGACCTTGTTTCTCCTACGCTCATCAGCCCAACTGTCCCCATTTCTGCTTACTGACCTGATGTACTCCTCCTTGTTCTCCTCGGTGACCAGCTCGTTCTCCCCGTCGTCCTTCAGCTGGTGAGTGGAAACCTTCCCGAGGATCTCCATGTCCTGTGCAAAATAGAGCTCCACACCGCACTCCTCCAGGTTGTTCTCTCTGAAAACACAGACGCACACGTAATGAAACTAAAAACATTGGCACCTCGTCCTCTCTGTGCCGCCTGCGAGACTGACCTAAACCCAGCAGCCTTCTTGGAACAAACTGCGACACCAACTCCTTTATGTGACAGTTCATATATAAAATATCAGAAATATTAAAAAATGTTTATGTATTTACTAATACTGTTAATTTAGAGAAGGGGTGTCAAACATAAGGCCCGGAGGCCAAAATTGGCCTGGCAAAAACTGCAATTTGGCCCACTGGATACCTTTGGAAAATGTAAAGGCGGGCATAAATGTTGCTGATAGTCATTATCACTCAAAGTAGCAACAGATAAACATGCTTCTGTTCACCATGTTTAGAAATGTATAGAATAGAATAGAATAGAATAGAATAGAATAGAATAGAATTCAACTTTATTGTCATTGCACATGCGCAGGTACAGGGCAACGAATTGCAGTTTGCATCCATCCAGAAGTGCTTTAGCCATGATATAGATATATTACAATATATATTAGCAATAATATAGATATGTAAGTATATTACAGAAATGGGTCTATTATGGTATGTTATAATGTACACGGTATGAAGTATGTTATGAATAGTCTATAACTAAAAGTATGTACAGGCTGTAGTGAGTACAAGCTATGAACAGGATATAAATATGAAATAAAAAACGATACAGAAATCTGAGATATACAGTTAGGGTTATCTTAATAAAATGAAATAAAAGTGGCTGTGAATCAACAAAAACTTCATGTTTTACAGATACGGGACAGGCTGGGCAGCTGCCAGAACCTTTTCTGTAACTTTACACATTTATCGTGTAGAGAAACTGAGGCGTATTGTTGAAATTGCACTTCCTAATCTTATATTAAGACATCTCAGGGACACTGACAGAGTTTCACTTGTTCAGTCAACTTCAGATCAAAGTGGGCTGTATGTGGCCCTCGATGTAAAATGACCTCGACATCCCTAATTTAGAGTAAAACCTCACATTAGGCGGTGGTCTGATAAATTTTATAGTCTGTCCAGCTGAGGGCGCTCCAGCTCCACTGTTTGTGATCAGCACTGTCAGCAGCACATGCAACAGAGCAGCATCTCAGAGTCTTATCAGCTAAGCTTTTAGCTGCTTTGTCAACTAAAAGTCATTTAACAATTACTTGATATATCAATATGGTTTGGGAGGCAGACTTTCAGACTTCCTGCATCCAGGTTTCTGTTGTTTGGATATAACTAGCTTAGTATGACCTATTCACCTGGACTCCTATTGTTCATTTCTTTTATTAGTTAAAACACTACCTCACATGCCAACCTCTACCCTTGTGAGCATAAGGTGGCCAGAGCGCACAGATTCAGAGGAATCATAACTGCATTACTTACTTGACCCACATGATGGAGTTATAAAACTCCGGGTCTATGGACTCCAGGTCTTTGAGAGTGGGTTTCTTGTCCAGCATTCGCTTGTAGAAAGGCAGCGTGAAGCCGGTGTCGATGAACTTTCCATGATACAAAGCCTGCAGGAAGGATTTATTACATTAGAAACCACAATAAGAGACGCCACCTGGTGTTCACCGCTCACATTTCATAAAATGTAATTGGGTTAGGCTGATGATAAAGCAAGTTTGAGTTCCTGGATGTAATAAAGCAGAGACGGAGGGAGGTTATTTTTGGCCTGCTGTAATTCTGCGATATTAGTGTTTTTTTATGGACTCTGGTTGCACATGTTTCAAATTAACGGCCGACAAATTGCACATATTTTCATTTCAGACGCGCGCCGTGCTGATGATTCACACGGGGGCCGTTTTGAGCTCATTCAAGTGTTAGAAACACTTTAACGGCCAACCGCGCTTGCAGAAAAAATGAATGGGGCTTTTATTTCTGAAATCACTGCAGCCACAAGAACAATGCAAATCATTAAGGCTCAGACGTGGACGTAAACATGTGCAGCGACCACAAACGGCTCCAAACCACATCTTAATCTTTCCTTTGTGTGTGTTCAGAGAGAGCACACTCAGTCAGACGGAGCTGTTTAATGTTAAAAACCCTGTGAGAGTTCAGAGCTACGATGAGCCAAGAACAACACAGACGCTCACTGACTCAGTCACAGACTATCCTGTCCTGCTGACCCACCGCATCTGTGGAGGCAGAGCAGAGGGTGGCCGACGTGAGAGCAAAGCAGGTAAGGAAAAGACACGAGAAATAAAGTCAGAGAGGCTTTGGGAGCTGCGAGTGGGTAGAGACAACGATCTTTGCGAGGAAAGTCAGCAATGTGCAGTTTAGCTAAATATAGGCAGCTGCCGGGTGTGGGCTGGGTGCGGCAGTGAAGTCATAGTGTGGGTGAGGGGTGGGGTAGCAGATGAGGGGAAGGTGGAGGCTGTCGGCTTTGGGACCTACAAATTTTTTTGAGTTGACGCCAGAATGCCGTGCATGAATGCTTCAAACTACTTCAAAACGAAACCTGCTCTGAGCGAGAGCTTTCCCAACTTCCTCGGTCGCGGCTGACGGCCCGTGGAATGACTTTTACATGACGCACTTTCAGGAAAAATCCAAAATATGTGATATCTGTTTAAACAGTGAGCAAAACTAGCTAACCAAAGATTAGAAACGCAGCCCTCTAATCACAAAGGTTAGTTAAACACACAAAGCCTACATACGTGCGGTGAAATCCATTTTCTAATTATTTTTGCTGCTAAAGTAACAATATTACGATCTATCGTGTTGTAATATTGCAACATGATGTATAGATAGATAGAAGAATGTCTCGACTGCATCACATCTGCATTTTGGCTTTTCCAACGTGAGCGTCGCTTCAGTTTATTAAACTGAGGTTTCACTTTAAAAGAAACACATCTGGATACAATGTTGCCGTTTGTGGCGATCAAGAGAAAAAAATGGCTCAGATGTAACAAAAGAACTGTTTTGTTTTTTTTGTGCGATTTCAATACAGCTCACCATAGCGATGAAGCGACCGATGAAGCGAAAGTACGTGAGGTGGTCGGGGTTTATGGAGGACGCTGGGTTGATCTGCAGACAGTAGTTGTTCTTGCCAGCATACTCAAACAGGCAGTACATGGGATTCAGGACTTCATGGGACAGCAGGAAGAACCACTCCCTGTGGAAGAAGAGAAGAGGACGTGAATGCACGAGAGGAAGACACGAGGCTGTCATCCTGCAGGGACCTAACAGCAACATACAACACTGAAATTGAACACCTCAAAACTATAATTTTATTTAAAAAAAAAAACCCAAACACATTCTATACTAGCTGTACGGTCAACAGAAGAGCACATGATCACAGGGAGTTTATAAGAAAAGCAGGAAAATGAAAAAGCATTTCTCCCACACGAGAACGAGGTGCTTTTTTCCATTGGCAGCATATAATTACGACATTTATCATCCTAAACTTCCAGCGTCTTCATTTTTCACTCATTTGCTGCTTTTAATCTTCTTGTCAGAAAGACAGGAACCAATTACAAGGTGTTGCCGAGCTCAACTCGAAAATTACTGCCAAACATAAAGTCCACTGGCTTAATATTGATGTCCTGTAGACACGATGATTTCTTTAAGCTCATCGATGCCTCTTGTAAATCAAATAGAAGACCAAATAAGGTTTAATTCTGTTTATTCTGCTGATCCTTAACATGATGTTCATTTCTGATAATGGATCTCGCTGACCACTTATTAATCGAAATCAATTCTTTTAGCTGAAAAAGATTTTTCTTATGACTGAAGTGGTTTAGATGGGAATAGAAAGAACATTTATAGTTATAAACACATCCTACAAGCCAAATCTGACACATGAATTACATGGAGACAAAACATAGAACATTTAGGATAAATACAGCCAGGTAGAACTAAATAAAAAGACACAAACAGACTGTGGAAGGATGCACGTTAGAGAGAATGAGGGCCCCCTCCACCAGCTGCAGCACCAGAACCAAGCACTCCCAAGGCCCCTGCCCTCTCCCCTTTGGGAATATTAGGGAGGAGGGTGTATGGACTGACGGACGCAGACACCTCCCAACATCCCGTCCGTGGTTCTACCCTGTGGTAGAACAGCATGATGTCACCTACCATAGGGTAAAACCACTGACGTGACACCGGAGACAGAGACACAATGCAAAACCAAAGAGAACAAAATGAGGAAAAATAACAACATGTACAGAGAGGAAGACCTGAGTGACAGCAGACGCAGCGGGCAGCATGGACACGTGTGATGGACGGATGGAGAGATGGAGGAGGACAGCAATGTTGTGAGAGGGTGAGAGAGAGAGCAACATGTAACCCAACACTATCACACACGTCTGCACTTCTAAAGGGCAGAAAAGGCAGTTTTATATCAAAATGATGTTGCTGTAACAGTTTCAGACAAAAACAACAGATTAAAATCTGCGACCATTGTGTTACTGCATCTACAGGCTGGAAAGACACACATCGGTATCACTGTGTCTAGGTTTAGGCATCATAACGGTGACAACGCTACCACCATCAGGTCGGGATGGAAACTGTAACGATGCTCAAAAACAATTTTTTTCTCACTTTACTTACAAAAAGATTGTAGAGGACAATTTTTAAAATAAAACAACAAAGCTGGGGGAAGAACAATGCAGAAAACAAAGATTTTCAGAGAATCGCAAGTTTTGAAAACACTGGTTTTTCCGTTGGTTTTTTACCCAACAGGAAGCTGGTGCAAAGATTGAGAAGCAGCAGGAACAGATGAAATACGCCATCACCAACGTTAAAAACCCCTGGATTACATAACAAGCTTAACAAACCCATATAAAATGACAGAATTTGAAGATGTAAAGAGAAGCTGCGGGAAAGAGTTTTAGGCTGCTCTCACCTGGCGATGCCACCGTAGTCCAGCCCCTCCTCCCCTCTCATAATGATGTAGAGCCGGCGACGAAGATCGTATGGCTTCACGTTCATGATCTGATGACAAAGCGCGTCATTTAGACGTTGACGGTGTCCAAGAAGTGGCCTCACTTTCAGCCATTCCTAGACTCGCTTCTAAAGTAACTAAATGATTCTCCTGAACAAGAAACTCTTTCAAATTAAAAGCCCTCAAAAAATTACTATTTATTATTCCTTATCACAGTGTTTTCCTATATAACATAAAGCACCAATGCAAAGCAGAGATAAGATAAGTTGAGTTGTAAATGTTACCATTATGTAAACTAGAAGAACAAAGGAAAATAACAAGTGTGTTTCATCCGTCTCTGACCTGCTGAAACGAGTCTTCAAACAGCGTCTGTCTGGACACGGAGATCTTCACGTGGCTGGGTAAGGCATTAGACTGCACATTACAAAAAGAAAGACAGAACACCACCATCAAGGCGAGAAGAAAACCTCGGGACATTTCTGTAATCCCAATCCTAATCCCTTTCTACAACTCACACGTGTCAGCATTTAAAACAGGTACAGAGTTTACAGAGCACGACACTGCTTCATCTGAACCATCTCATTACTGATGTTTCTCTTTTTAGTCTCAGGCTGCTGGGTGTGAAGTATACGGAGGATAAAAAGCGGCAAAAAGTGAAGAACACTATGGCTCACAGACACACATAGTTCAACTTTTAAAGATTTTTAACAAAATGGCAAATACATTTAAAATAAAGCTATGGCATCTTCATCAAATCTTCTTGAGTATGAATCAGAACACTGGGATTAAATGAAGACTGACAGGACAGATGGGAAGAGCTTGATGCTGGAGGATATCAACTAACTCCAGTTCATCCAGAGGGCTTAAATAGAAGCTAGTAATAAGATTTTTCCAGACACCATAAGTATAAACAAACTGGTAACGATGCCTACATATGCAACCTGAGATTTTCTATTTTTTCGAGACGGAAGCTCTCTGTGGATCCATGGATGTCTCCCCCTCTAAGACCTCCCCGTAACCACAATGACATCATGTGGCTTAGCTTAGCCTGAGTTCAGTCACAGTGGAAATGTCACTTGACAGATATAAAGCGCTTGCCAATCAGTTTGGTTTGGTTCACATGCCGCTAACATGTGAATGCTCCTAAAGTCGTGTCTACTACAAAATAAAAGCCTCCTGAAAGTCCAACGTTGCGTTGTGAACGTCAAAGACTCGAAGATTTCATATGAGGCTAAAACCAAAAAAATCTTTTTTGAAATACTCTCTAATTCTGAACGTGCACTCTGTTCTCCTGTTTAAAGGCTTACAGCTGCGCTTCTATGACGGTAATGACTGAATGTGGCAGCACTCTAACGGCACAAACTGACATTTTTCTCTTATTATCAGGATCTCACAGGTTTTCTTTCTACAGTTTTAGAATGTGCACAAGCGGATGTAGCCTTCAACTCCCAATTAGTCTAATCGGTCTATGCAATAATGCTTGTGATGTGTAAAACGATAGAGTTTCTCTCTAGTTTGGCCCTATACTGCTTAGGGGTGGGGGAAAAAATCGATACTGTGTAGTATCGTGATATTTTGTTTGCTAATAACGTATCGATACAGGGACAGCAGAAATCGATATTTTGTTACAAAAAAGGTTTTTGTGCTCTGACTTCAGAGCATGTTGATCCTTTTTCTGAGCAAGAATCCTGACATTCCTTCACTGTCCAAATGTGTTTAACTTTTTTTATGGCAGCAATAAACATGACAGTTTACTTATTTTAATTTAAGACATGTTTTATTTTAATTAAGTTTAAAACTTTTTTATTTAATGTAAAATTATATTTTGTTTTAATTTACTTTCAAATTCTTCAGTTGCTGAAGGGGCTGCATAGTTTTCATAAACTGCATAGTTCAGAATAGCTATAATTGTACCAGATGGTTGCGTTCAGTTAAGTTGGACTAGACTGTAATACAAACCGTTCAGTTTATCAACAATAAAACTGAAATGAGAGAAAGACTGAGTGTGAGACTTTGATATTAGATAAAATGAATATTGATAAAGTTTACCTTTATGTACAGAATCTGAATATCACAAAATATTTATAAAAATTGCAATAATATCGTATCGTGGGATGTATGGTGATTCCCACCTCTAATACTGCTGTAGCTCTTGAGGAAAGGTGTGCAGTTTTAATAAAGAAAATGTTTTGTCTTGAGTTTATGTAGAGAGGAAATAACTGCCTGAAAACCAAGTCGTCCAGAAAACTGAAAATATATTTTTTGGCCACACTTTTCCAGTCTTAAAGTGAATTATGCTTTTTTTTTCCTTCTCTGGGTGAACAGATCCAGACTGCAATAATCAAGGTGAGCAAAGTGGGGAGTTTTATTGTGGCTACAGACTCTATTTAACACTTACATGGCACAGGAAACGGAACTGGTGGTATTTCCACCTGAAGCTGCGGTCGTAAGCGCCTGGTGAACCGCCCTGCCGTGACCTGCACGCGCACACACACAGAAAACAGAGAAAGTTGGTCAATTTTACAAGTTTCAACAGAACTCTAAAGGTCAGCTGACCAACAGAAACTTGGCGTCCTCTTTTGAGGAATACTTCATTTGCATCAGCTCTACAGCCCTCGAGTGTCTGAGTCGCAAAGACAGAGGTGAGCCTGGCCCCGCAGCTGTGTTAGTATAAGCTCCACCAACCCACTGTATGCGCACGCACACACACACACACACTGGATATCTGCCTTGTCAGCAGCACAGAGGCTGAGAAGCAGAAGTAGAGTTAGACAGATGATTTGGGGGGGAGTGAAGAAGAAGGAGGCCTCTAATGCGTCGGGTCTGTGCTTGCCGAGCTGCCAGGCACATCTCGGTTTGGGTTAGGAAATGGCGACCGCAGCAGCAGAGCGCCGGCCGTGGACGCACACTCCTGCAGGATCCAGTGTAAGAAAACAGTGAAGGAGGCCTCTGTGAAATAGCAGCCTAAAAATACGTGCAAATATCTGCATGAAAAGCAGCTCGCCGATGCACACACACACACGTCTTCAGCACTGACCACACAAGCAAATACACACTTGCATGCAGAAACACAGAAAAGCACAAACACCCACACAGATGCCAGCGCAGTCTGCAGTGGATGTGTTGTCGCACATCTGCACATTCGGGGATTTGAGACTGCTTCAAGGCAAAGCAAACACTCACAGGCTGAGGGGAAGAGCAGTGTGTGTGTGTGTGTTTTCTGAGATCATCTGTGACACTGATTCTCTCTGACTCAAAGAAATATTCAAAACAGGAGAGAAAGGAAAGGTAATGGATCAAAAGGAACAGCAAAGATGATGGGAGTTTAGAAAAAAAGATTATTTTCAGGTTTTCACCAAACGAGCGGCTTGTGTGACTTAATATTTTCAATGCACTTATGTCAGGCCGAGGCAAAAATCACTTAAATGTTTTGGAGAAAGTGTCGAATGATCCTTTAATTAGGAAGTCTTTGCCTCGGCCTGTGACAGCTTTGGGAGGAAAGGGCTGAGAGAATATTTACCCTGACTCAAACCCAGGTCGAGGGTCTTTAAAGGTGGTGGTGCGCGAGTTGTGGTCCACGAAATATCGGACTCCCTCGGCGGTGTACTTCATCTCCCAGCCCGGGGGCAGGGGGTGCTCCTTGATCATCCTGCAACAGGGGAGAGGGCAGTGAGCGCGGTCCCGGCTCGAGGGGCCCCGTCTCGGGGGATGAAACTGACATACCTTCCCCTGCCAACTCGTGCTAAAACCAGAAAGCCTGCGCCGGTGTGCCACAGTGGAGTTTACCTCCTGTGAGCGTGGCAATGGTAGGTTTGATTATTCAGGTGGCTTCAAACCACAAGAACGCTTAGAGGACACAGAAGCAGCATGTTTGGCTTGAAGGTGAAAAGCAGTTTTCTTTCCCTGATGCTTTAGACCATAGGTGTCAAACTCTGGCCCGCGGACCAAATTTGGCCCGCGGCCTAATTACATTTGGCCCACGAAGCCATACCAAATTACTATTAGAGCTGGCCTACTGGTATTATACAGCTAATATATATATTGTTTAGTTTTCCAGCAAAACTTATTTGAGTCCATAAGAAAAGATTCATTCTTAAATCTGGAGGAAGATTTTTTTTTTTCAATAAATATTAACGTTAGCCCGCGACTTTGTTCCAGTTTTGAATTTTGGCCCACTGTGTGTTTGAGTTTGACACCCCTGCTTTAGACTCTCTATTTAAACCTACTGAGCAACTCTGTGTTGATCCGAGGTCTAAAACTCGAAACTTTTGTCACGGTCAAGGTTGTGTTTAAGTTAAAGTTTAGCACCCCGTGTTTAAAAAATACAAAGTGTATTTTTATATTTGTTCAATACGATATTTGATTGATCTTTTATTTAGTTGTGAAATGGTTTCAACTTTACAGACACACACACACACACACTTATTAAGGAGTGCAACATTACTGACAGAAAACATGATAATTTAAAATTAAATATGGATGTATAAATGGTGCACTGCATGTGATGTGCACTCCAGCGCATTATCGCCACTTTTTTTTCTTACATGCTCTATATTTTTTATCACAATAAATTTCATAGCAGTCGCCCTGATCTACGTGTGAATCTGTTTCCTTTCTATCGTGCTCCCGGATGCTAGGCTAACACAGTGGCATCACCACCTCACAGTAAGAGGTGACGATGCTAATACAGCTTTGTAATAGTCTTAAAAAGTGCTATATAAATAAACTTTGCTTACTTACTAGGAAGTGCCTGCTTTTAAATCTGTCTGATGTCCGAGGAATTTGCAGAAATGCAGAGGAGGAACAGCATTTTCACTTTTCAAACCAATTTGGATGAAAATTAAGAAGAAGAACGCAACTTTTCACCTTTTCGTAAACGTCAGAGGGTCTTTTTAACATGTTTTTGCTGAGCGTGTATTGGCTAGCCTGAAAATTTGAATCAAAGACTCTATAAAAGGGTAAGGGGAAAATAATCAGTTGGCTGCATGCTAAAAAAATGAATCATTTACAAGAAGAAAATCATGCTTTTAGGATTCTAGAAAAGATCTAGAAAACAACAAAGGTTTATCTAACACACTGAGGAGAGCAACTGCATCTCCAGAAGAAGATGCAAAGAAGGCTCGAACTCTGAAATGTCAGCGGGTCAACTAGCGTGGGTGAGACGAGAGGAAAATCAGGAAAGTGAGCGAGATGACCGACGGCGCATCAGACCTGTGTCCAACATAATGTGAGGCTTATGTCAGGCTGTGAAATAAATGTTCCTCTCGGGGATAATACTCTACTCGTGTTTATATCATAATGTAGATGAGTCACTGTGTTGTCATACTAAACTGTGCATGACTACCACGTCTTGAGTATGAGCAAACACCCAAAGCGGCACGCCACCTAACAAGCAGGCCAACACATGCACGCACACAGATATTTTCCAGCTCGCTGTCTCACCCTTGGGTCCGAGGATCATCCCACTGCGTCGTCCGTGTGTTGTGGTTGACGAAATACACCCTGCCATTGTCCTGACGCTTCTCTGTGGAGACAAACGGGGCAGAAGGAGCATGCTCAGTGGGCTCGGAGGTTCTTGGAAAACTCCACGCTCGACGGGATCAGAGGGATCACCTGACCGAGAGGAGAAGAAGAAAAAAATCTCGCCGCTATGAGAGAAAAGCAGCGAGTCTTTGTGGCATTTCGCTGTGGCGTGATCCAAATACCTCACCGGGGTAAAGCAAAATATGTGTGTGTGTGTGTGTGTGTGTCAGAGTGACCACAGACATACAGCAGAGAGTGTACACTGGTGCCCCATCCTCCTCCTCCTCCCGCCGCTGGTCTGACATCTTTTTCTCATTAACAGGAGTGTGTGGAGGGTTCAGAAACAGTAGTGCTCGCATTGCAACTCCTACTCACTCCACCCCCCACTTTACTATAACCACCCCACTTGCCACTTTCCCTTCTTTTCTCCTCCATCTCCCATCTTTCTCTTTTTCAAATCAGAGAAACCGCAGATGAGAGAAAAAAACAAAAAAGCGCACCCGAGAAGCAAATCAGAGCCAGCGATGTAATTGAGGTTTTGAGGTACCGCAACATGTTGAAAAGGCATCACGGGCAGAAAGCGGGGGATTTTTTATTTTTTATTTTTGGAGAGACTTCATCACGGCTGTGATGAAGTCTGAAAATGTTGGCGGACCGGGAGCCGCCAGCAGCGTTCGTTTATGAATGAATGTGCGGGAAACGATTCGCCGTGGCTCCGGTTACATTGCTCTTTTGGGGCAGCGGTGGATGATGAAGAGCCCCATCAATAACGCAGCCCTCTGTAATTTGTGGATTTCAGAGCAAAAGGAAAGCGTACAGTGATAAATGAGTAGAGCGCTGAAAAGAAACCATGAGACACTTTATCCAGCTTTTCTACACTTGAATGAAAATCACCATCAGTGGAGGGATTTATCAATCAATTAACAGTTGGCTGGCTCACAGCTCAGTGTTTCAGGACAAATGTAATAGCCACAGAACCAGAAGAAAGGTTTAAAATCTCCAAAAATGTGCTTTGAGATCTGTAAAAGGGAGGGAAAATTTCACCGTGCAGCAACTGTTTTCCAACACCTCCACCTAACAGCTGCAAGCACATAAGGAAAGCGCATTTTGAACCGTTAAATCACGGTTCACGTCAGGTAGTTTGAGTGTCGCCAAACCTACCTGCAGGACCGGTGAGGGAGGCAGAATCGATCTTTTCAAACAGGCTGTAAATCTAGCACACCTGGAGACGATTTTAGAATATTCTCGTCTTTGCCTGGAGTTTGTTAACAGTCGCAGAAGTGTGTGCATGTGTGCGTGCGATAAACTCACCCCATCCAGGAGGCAGCGGGCCCAGAGGGTCATTTTCCACCGGAGCACCGGATGGCTGAGGGGGGGGGAACACAGAGAGAAAACAAATCCGGTTAGGACACCTTTAAGTGTCTCCTCTCATAGCTTGCTTTTGCTCCGGTTTTCTCTCGATCCTCGTCGGCACCATCGCAAAAAAGTCGTGGAAAACAAAAACACACAACATGTCGTGAATAAACCAATCAGAGCTCAGGTGGGTGAAGAAAAACGGAGAAAAACTCATACAGGTGCTCCTAACCGCCGCGACCGAGTCTCTGCTCGACCTCCCTCCCTCAGCGATATCTGTGGCTAAGTGAGGGTGTATGTGGGGAGAACGATGAGGACGGGGTAGTGGGGTAGCTCCTCTCTGCCTCAGCACTGAGGGGCGACTGAGAGAGCTGGCCGGCCGGCGGCTCGTATGCCTTCCAAAAACTACACGCTCGGTAGGAGGATAAAACAACAACGCTGTTCCAATGAGCTCACTGGCTGGATGCAAGCCCCACCCCCCCACCAGCTTCCCGCTCACCTCCTCCCTACCCCACCCAGAGGTCCTCCTCCTCCACCACCACCGCCTCCTTTCTCTCGCTCTCTTCTAGCGCTGCTGTGAAAGTAGGCAGGGAAGTGCGATGTCTGAGGGAACTGAGGGAACATTCATGCTTGTTCCAGACTGGACACCACCCACCTCCCTGGCCCCCACCCACCCCACGCCTGACAAAAGGCACCTTTATTCACCCTGGGCCTGGAAACCACTGTGGGGTTTACTCAGCCTGTACTCACACACACACATACACACTGAAAATGAGAAAAAAAAAACATGTGTGCGCCATGGTGTGGAAAGTTTGTCCATGGCAAACAGTCAGTCAGTGTATGTTCTTATGGGGGAACACACACACACACACACACACACAAACATACAGGAATATATTAGCATGAGTGGAAAAGCAGCTGAAAAGATGCTTGTTAGGAGTTAGCAGAAGATTTTTATCAAAAGGGACGATTTAGGTGTGTCGCAAGCAGCTTCAACAACATTCCCTGCACCACCAAGCAGAGTGCTCCTCATTCTCATGACAACATGTTGTGGTGCTGCTGTAAATAAAAATGCTGCTATTTAGCCATAAAAAGCTCCGCTTGGGAGAAACCCCCGAAATCAATTAGAAAAACTTTTAGGCGGATTCACGACCTTTCTGATTGGACAGCTGATCGACACTCTGCCAAACTTGCTGGGTGTGTTGCTGAGGACATGAGTATGTGCAGTGCAGAGGTCCACTGTCATATTTTGGGTAAAAACACTTTGTGTTTCTGCTCCAACATGTGTGGAGAGATGACACACAAACCAGGGACTGTATATAAAAGATGGACGCGGCGACTTTATACAGGTTGAAGCCTTAACCCTTTAAGACCTACCATAGAACCAAGTCCGCCAGAGCTTATATTATATTTTTACATGCTGTGGAGCCATTTTTGGGAGCATTTCAAGTTGCTATACATCAATACAACCATTACAGCCTAGGTTTTAATAATATGTATGAATTAAGTGCATAGTGATTACATACACTGCAAAAAAGTGCAATAAACTACAAAAAAATTGAAAATCTTTTTTTTTTTTAACATATATTTCTAGTTAGAGAAATTTAAGAGGCTTATCCCTCAAAACTGTAAATACAAAAAAGTTGCACAAAATAGTTTCCCACCACAGGAAATTTATTTTGAGTGTCTTCATAGTTTTATTTTTGAAATACACCAATTTTTATACACTGCAGGAAAAACGAAAATAAATATTATAGTGCAAATATGCAAAAAAGCAGATTATGCATCAAAACAAACTATTTCCAGCAGTGCAATATGAGTCCTAAGCATCCCAGAAACGACACAGAAAGTCATAAAGTCAAAGATAACTTTAAAAAACACCAGTATAGGCTCATTGAGGCCCGGACGGTAAAAAACTACATTTCTGCGAAAATGACGTCACTTCCGGTTTCGGGCAGGTCATGGCGGACATGCGATAGTTCGCGCTGACGTCTAATCCAATGTAGGAAGTGTTATGAACAGCTGATCGGATCGGCAAAGCGTGTTTCTGGAATATTATGTTTTTGTTGCTGCAAGTGCTTTTTATGCAGTTTTTGCAAAGCTATATGTGGAAGGAAACTGTGACCGAGGACAAGCTGATGGCATAAGATGTAAGTACAACTCCTCCGGTTTCATATGCAAAAAAAATTATTGCGCTAGCTCACGTGGTTGCAGAGCTACCGGGATTTAAAAATAGTTACGCAAAACGGAGCGTGCCCGCTCCGACCAGTTTTAAAGGGTTAATGTTAGCATTTTGTTTGCTCCTTTGGAGCCAGAAGTTGTTGCATTTGGATGATTCTAAGTTAACTGTGTGGGTGCTAATAAATGAACTACCACAAAAACAGAAGCACAAACCTCTTTAAGGTCTGTGCCAACTAGCAAGCCACCTAAACAAATGCTCCAGTTCCAATTATTGCAGTTGGGCAGCCCACCAGTTAATTACAGCCGCCACACCACTAACTTTACATCATCCCAGCACACAATAGTTATGAAGGGGACAAACTATCAATGATTTGGATTGTTTGGATTCAACCTCTTACCCCTAAGTTTAGTGATTATAATAGTGTGTCTTTTCTCTCAGTTCCCTGAACTTCAACTGGTCGCAGCAGATGGCCCCGCCCCTCCCTGAGTCTGCTCCTGTCAGAGGTTCTTCCTGTTAAAAGGGAGTTTTTTATTCCTGCTGCCGCCAACTGCAAATCAAACCGAATTAAATGTGGAGCCCGAGCCTACACGAACACGAAACCTCTCAACTCAAACATGATATTGCATTATGTCTTTGGTTTCCTGTGTCAAATGATTCAAATCACTCATTCATGTTTGGATGAGCAGTACCTTGTCTTCCTTCTCTCACCCCAACCGGTCGCAGCAGATGGCCCCGCCCCTCCCTGAGCCTGGTTCTGCTGGAGGTTTCTTCCTGTTAAAAGGGAGTTTTTCCTTCCCACTGTCACCAAAGTGCTTGCTCATAGGGGGTCGTATGATTGTTGGGTTTTTCTCTGTATCTATGAAGCGCCTTGAAGCAACTTTTGTTGTGATTTGGCGCTATATAAATAAAATTGAATTGAATTCCTCAAAAACCTGCAACTGGACAGTTGTAGCTGCAATAAATAACCTAATTTACACTCTTACAAAACAGGCTGAGCACTGGTTTATTAAGGGGCGGGTTTAGACAGCACAGGTAGTCTTTGTTGTCTTCTGTTGGCTATGAAGGGAAGGTGGCAAACCAGCATTTTCCGAAATGAAAGCTGGTGAACCTTCAAAGATTTTTTTCCACATAGACATACTGCACCACACAAGCAATGATTATTTCCTGAGTAACCATAAAGTGGAGTACTATCCACCGAATGTCAGCATCACCTAAACACCATCCCGTCCCCCTCCCTCCAAAAAATGTGACTGTGCCCATTTAAAGAAGCTCTGTCATGGAAACAGTGAGGGAACTGGGATGGAAAGGACTGGGCCTGCTGGAGGAGCAAGAGTGGGCACATAGCAGGGTTAAAGGGTGTGTGTGTGTGTGTGTGTTGTTCCCATCGACAGCCAATCTGTGCCCCGGCGCCCCACCCTTATGGGTTTTCTGTGACTAAAAAAGGTAAAAGGAGAATATAATGATATAAAGACATGATGACTTCATCTTGGCTCTGACCATTCAGCTCTTCAGCAGCTTCCAGACGCAGTGAGGCTGGAGGGAAGAAAAGAAAAGGAGGCTGAGAAAACAAGGGAGGGGAGAGGAAGCGAGGGAAAAGCGGCGTGCTGGCACAAACGTGTGAAATAAAGGTTGGGTATTATGGACCTGGAAGAAATACGCCACAAAGGCCTCGTTCAAGGCCAGGCACCACAGGTGAAAATGGCAATTTCAGCTGGTTGCTTTTAACACTTCAGAGGCAAGTTTAAAAAAACAAAAAACAAAACAAAACTGAAATGCTTTTGCACTGTGAAATCCTTCGTCACATTTTGGTTGCAAAGAGGACTTGTTGGTGGCTTTCCACATCTGCAGAGAGCAGAGAGGATGGTGTGTGCACAGCTGGAGACGGGAAAATCTGAGGTCAGGGAGTTCATGAGCCAGTCAACACTTTATCTGTGTGGGTCTTTGAAACTAACACATTCAAACATATTAATGGCTCATAATTGTCCATAATTGTGCTGTGTGACTTTACAGCTGCACACCTATATGAGATTTTTAAAGATACTTTTACAACCTTAAACTAAAAGTGATGATTAACCACTCTTTTTCTTGATGTACTGAAAGACTTTCGGATTGATTATAATGTCATTTTCTGTGTTATGTGATGTATTAACAATATGCTAAAGAACATCTGACAGTGAAGTTAAAATGCTTAAAAAGAACTACAACATTTGAAGAACTACAACTGAACTTGACTGACTTGGTTAGGTGTAATAATGGGGCCAAACTGCCATGTTATCAATAACCTACTGCTGGATATTGATATTTTTCAGACTCTATGACTCTGACCACACTCACTCCTCCATCACTCTTGGTATTTATCAAATGAACAGAACCGTATTGAAACAGGAAAAGACTCACTGGGAGACAGCGAGGGAAAGCTTATCAGGAAACCTTAATAACTGAATTATAAACAAAATGGAATTATAAACAAACAAATAAACAAAGACATGTGAAACATGTCCCAGGAGACGGTTTTAAGCCCTCCTTTCACTACCTCCTGATCCACACTGCAGCTGAACAATCCATGGGAGGGCTGGCCTATGTGGCTCATTCAGGCTGAGGGCCGGAGAGGCTCGCCAACCAGCACCTGCCCCACGCATGGATCCAGGGTAGGCCTCTGATAAACATGGTCCATTGCTTCAGAGGTCACTTTGACTCTAAATCAACCTTAGGCCAGCCCCTCACCCGGGACCAATCTGCCTTGGGAGACGCTACCAGGGGCAAAGTGACACCTTCTGGCATCACCAAAGCTCCTTTAACACGATAAAGGCGTGATTCTTGGAGGGATTCTCAGAGGTTCACAGTAGAGGGTTCTACTCCTCCACATGGAAAAGAGCAAATTAAGCTGTTTTGGGTATGACCAAATAGAAGACCTCAAAGTAGAGCCAGGACCCAGGCTTGGGAGAGTGGTGCTCCTGAAGAAGAGCTGAAGAAGGTGGCTAGGGACAGGGAGGTCTGGTAGTTTAGGTAGCTTAAACTGCTACTGCCCCGTGAAGCAGCCAAAAATGGACAAACATTTATATTTACTTGCTGCTTTTTTCCTTCTAAAGGGCAGTCTTCGGTTCAATTCAGCTCGATTCTTATCGCACCAAATCACAGCACCAGTTGTCTCAAGGCACTTTATATTGTATGGTAAAGACGCTACAATAATAAACTGATACTGTGATGTATGGCAGACATGTAGGGCTGACTTGAGGTGTTGTCGTTATTATAGGTAACACGTTGTTGTCACTCTGTGATTTTAAATGGTGTGCATAGTGTGGAAACTAATTATTTTCAATTTTCCCAAAAATATTTGAATGATTTTCTCAATTAATTGACTTTTAACTTGACTTAAATTCCCAAAATTATGAAGCACATTACACACTAACCTACTATAATGTCACATCTATTTGTGTTGTCTAGTCAAGTCTACAACCACACGTTAACTTCACAAATGATGAAGGAAAGCAGCAAAACAAGAAAGTTTCTGCTTGAAAGTGAAACACTGTTGCTGATGAACAAGTGATGTGAATAAGTGAAGAAGTGAATTACTTTATTACTTTTTATTAGGGGTGCAACGATACTCGTATTGACATTGAACCGTTCGATACAGTGCTTTCGGTTCGGTACGCATATGTATCAAACAATACAAAATTTTGAATTTATTTTATCAACTTTCCTTCTGACGATGCTGTCTGTGTTGAGCGCTCAGTGGATCTGCGCTCGACAGTGCAGCCTAGGCGGAGTAGTCGAACGCAGATTCACTGAGCGCAGCGCAAGCTAGCGAGACAGAAGTTAAGCTCTCCTTGCAACATGGCAAATTGAACCTCCCCCACCCTCATTCAGATCTGGCGTTTGGAACTATTTTGGTTTTCATGTGAAGTATGACCCTGAAGGTAAGCGCGTCATGGACAAAAGTAAAACAGTATGTTGGATGTGCCACGCAATGCTCAATTACATTGGTGGGAACTAGTGTGTTAGCGCAGTTAGCTCGTTAACGTGTTGGCCGTCCAGCCCCACACACGGGGCAATCCGCGGTAGCCCGTTAACGGAGATTTGCCGTGTTGTGGCGTTAACGTCATTTCTACGAGATTAACGCTGACAGCACTAGTGGGAACACGACGAATATGACTGCACATTTACTCCGACATCATCCTAGTGCAAAGACAAGTGGAAGCAGACAAAAACAACAAGCACGCATGCTACAAACTTTACCCGAGTCATTTAGACAGCCGTTAGCACATGATTCTCCTTATGGGGACCTGATATGTTTAATATGCTGCTGAGAATATAGCCCAGAAGAAGCGTATAGTATAGCTTTTATTTTGGAAAGAGACATTTCTCTGTAATAAACTCTCTTTTCCAAAGATGAGGGATTTCTCAATCAGATAGATTTTTTTTATTACTTTGTTGTTTCAGCAACATTAAATTTAAAAACTGCATTTTTGAGTTAAAATATATATTTATAAATGACAAATTAAAAAAGCATGAACATTTTCTTGTATCAAAAAAGTATCGAACCGAACCGAGAATTTTGTGTATCGTTGCACCCCTACTTTTTATTACTAGTTCTAAACAATGTTGTCAAGCTGAGAAGACTTCTTTTTCTGAACGAGATTATTGGCCAAAATGTCTTTGGAAATTGAAAGGATACAGCACTAGCTCTTATGAAAACTGCCATGAGGGCTTAAAGACTCGATTTGACAGCACACAGTAAGTTCCTAATTGGTTTAAATCTTCTAATTTCCATGAATAAATTCACAATGATATAAAGACCAGCATGAGTGCAGTTTTATAGGCTCTGTTCATTGTTCCTTTCCTGTTATAAAAGTGCTCTATGACGAACTGAGTGTAAACAGAAGTCGACGTCACATCCAGCCATGTGGACTGTGTGAGTTTTCTGTTCAAGTGATAAAACACAGGGCTGATTCAGGTGAAGCTGTTAAAGAGTCCTTGTTGCAGCCAGAAAGGGCCAAAAGTTAGAGGGCAAGGGGGAAACGAGGGAGGGAGGAAGGCCTCTGAGGGAAGGTGAGGGGGAGCGAGTGAATGAGTGATGTGAGAGCTGAGAATGAAGAGGGTAAGAAAGGGGGAGGTTATCTGAAACGAGTCGAGATAAAACTACAGATATTTTTGAGGCGAAGCAGAAAACGGGGATTTTGGAGAGGGAAACGGGAGATTGGGGGGGATTCTGGAGAGGCGACAGAAAGATCGGGGAGGGGTTAAAGGAAAGGGTAGAGGTAAATAAAAAGGAAAGGCAGAAATGGGGGAGGGCCGGAAAACAGCAGTTAATGACTGCGAGCCTACTCTCACTGGGGCTTCTAACGAGCAGCAATTACTCGCCAAACACACATTTGGAACTTCTATCGCTGCGAGGACTGCAGCTGCAATCATTATTTTCATTCCACATTAATGTGACAGTTATTTTCCCTCCTAACTGCTTTGTGGCTAAAATATAACGAAGGTAAAATCTGCTCGAAGAGATATACAATCTTTTTTTTAACAGTCATGCGATAACAAAAAGTGCACAAAATATTCACATTCGAGTTAAAAAACTGACAAAGCTATTTTTTAAAATATCTTTTTGCATTTGTAGCAGACTCTTGGGGCAAAGTTGGTTGGGATGAATCCTCTTGTACCACCGAGTCAAAACTTTTTGCCGTTTGAACGATGTTAAGATCTCACTGAAAACTGAAAGTTTAAAAGCTGTTGAACCGCTTCCTCGTCAACTCTTCTACTACAGAACTGCGCTGCCCTGGCATGTGGGGACAGTGACATCTGATTTCTTCCGTGTGTTCAAAAACATCTGTAAAGATCAGTGTCATGGATTGGGGCTGCGTTGAACCCAGCGGTGTTGGAGATGTTGTGAAAATTGGTGGAATTGTGAACACAGAAAGGTACAGTCAGATTTTGACCCGCCATGCTATATCATTTAGAAAAGCTTCAGATTAATATCACCTTCATTTTATAGCATGAAAATAATCCCAAACACACTGTCAATGCTGTTAAAGCAAACCTCGGTAGAAAGACACACAGTGGCACACTCAGTCATGGGCTGGCCTCCCCAGAGCCCGGACCTCAATGTTACTGAAGCAGTGTGGGATCATGCTCACAGAGAATTTAAGAAAAAAAGTCAGCCAACATCCAAATAAGAAATTTCAATGTCCTTCAAGAACCTTGGAGCACTATTCCTGAAGACTACTTTAAGAAATTAGAAGAAAGATGCCTCAGAGAGGTCAGACTGTTCAAGGATAAAGAGGGTCACACCTAGGGATGGGTACCAGTGTCCGGTGCCATAATGGCACCGGTTCTGACATAAACGGTAGTAACCAGACCGAAAAGCAGCGGACATTTCGGTGCTTTATTTCGGTGCTTTTTTTTTTTTCCTAAGCTGTGATACACTTTAGATTCTAGCCAATCATTTTACGTTTCCGAGGATAGTAGGCGGGTCCAGGTACGTACGTTCTTTTAGAGCAGAGCTACAGATTAAAATGCCCAAGGTGAAGCTGTCAAAGTCTGGCTGTACTTCACAGCAAAATATGCAAACTCAGCAGCCTGCAACAAGTGCTTTAAGCTGATACTGTGACACCCAAAGGAGGTAACACCTCAAATCCGATGAAACACCTGGCGACGCATAGCGTTTTTTTTAAAGCCGAGAAATGCGCCGTATTTGATAGCTCGCTGCGAGACCTCACACCGAGCACATCTACTGCAGGTGTGGTGCCTGTTATCGGACCCGGAGCCCTGCGTGAGTAGCTTCATGTTGTTCGTGTGTAATTTACGTTGAGTAGGCTAACCACATTATTAAATTAATGCATGTAAGGTGAACTAGCAAACATCATCATAGCTACATGCGGCTGTCTTCTTGTTTGATGGCAGATACTCCCTTCACCCTGGCCAAAAAGGCTAAAATGACCAAAGAAAAAGTGGAAAACAGTTAAACATGAGAAGTTTTTGGATAAAGTTTGTGTTTTTTCCATTGTTTAAGCACTGCTTCCAGCCAAGAGTGATACCATATATGCCCCATAGCTGCAGAAAAGGCTAACATTGTTATCTTTTTACAAAAAAAAAACAGCTGAACATGAGAGGTTTTTGGACCAATTTTGTGTTCTCCATTCTTTAAGCACCGGTTTGAGCACCGTTTAAGCACCGGCACCGTTTCAAAAGTACCGGTTTGGCACCGGGATCGGATAAAACCTAAACGATACCCATCCCTAGTCACACCAAATATTGACTTTGAAACTTGTTACAGTTGTACAGGCTTTATTTTTCACACATATATATTGTAGCTCCATGTATGTTTGCAGCGGTGAGAAGTCGAAGATTATGTGAGTTGGTTACGCCACACCATCAAACACAGCGGTTACTGTGAAGCAGCAGCTAGAAGAGGTGGACAGGTTCATGTACCTGGGTTGCACTTTTAGCAGTGACGGGGACGCGGAGCATGACGTTAAGTGCAGAATTGGGAAAGCATGGGCGGCCTTTCAACGATTACGACCTATATGGATGACCACCGTACTGCCTTTATCAACCAAGTTGCGGCTCCTGAAGACCATCGTTATACCGACGGCACTGTATGCAGCGGAGACTTGGAAATCAACTGCAAAGATCAACGCCGATCGGCGCGGGAGGGTCTAAGTCTAAGTCTGTATGTTTGCAGATGTTAAATCGTTGTACCTATTTTCCATGTTCTCAACACTTTTGCACAATACTGTGCAGTAATGTGATGTTAAAAAGTGCCCAAGTGGCAGATACCACAAAAGCAGCTAACCTTCAAATCTCAAGCATTCTGTTCAAAGTGTGTCCTATAGTCACTGCCAACAAAATCGTCTCCCTTCCCACTCTAAAAACAAAAACAAAAAAAGGCAGACACACAAAACCATCAGTAAGCAGCTGAAAAGTTTCAGTACTCGAGTGTCCAACTCCTTTACAACACTCAGCGCATGATTGCTTTGGTGCCTGTGTTTATGGAGCTTTAGACAGTCCATGTTTTTGAGTGTGCGTGCACAGCCTCATTGCAGCGGCATGGTCCATTTACGAGGGCGACTGGCCCCTTGGCTCTCTTTAGTTGTCATGTGCTTCAGAGGAGAAATGTGGCACCTGACCTCAACATTACAGCCCTGTGAACACATCTGCACCAACACACAGAGGAGGAGCACATGACTGCATGGCAAGGTCATATAGCTCCATATCACAATATCATCACCAATATTGCAAACTTGACTAATGGGACTTTACAGGTTTACCAGTAAAGTTCCACCACAAACAAAAAATGTAATTTGGGGGAAAAAATGGAAGAAACCTTTGGAGGAGTCATGGTGAGAGTGTGAGCCAGGCAGCAGAACATGTGGCTGTGTTCACAGGAAAACTATGAAGAGTTTGTGTGTGTGTTCCTTGTTCACACACAGTGGGACCATAAATAGTCGCTGCTATCAGCAGTGTGGGCATTCCAAGACAGAGCGGTGTACTATCAACACGGAGGGCAGACCTGACTCTTGGGTTTTCTCACACACTCGGAAGGAGAGAGGGAGGAAGGGAGGGGCGAGGAAAGAAAAAGTTTCCAGCTCGAACTGAACCTTTCTGTGCGGACGTTAAAAACCTGAATGAATAGTGACGCCGCTTATAACGTTGTTTTTGTTTGTTCAACTATTTTTTACGTTACTTATACAATCTGACATCACTGGAAATGTTTACATATGGGCTAAGTTGGCCGTTAGTCAGCCTCTGCTTAGTCTGCTCAAGGACCCGATTGAAAATATTCTTCACATCATCGAGTATCGGGGCCAAGCTCGGGCGAAGAAGTGGCGTCTGTTCTCAGACGATGCCTCGTTGAAGATGCTGATTGTGTTGACACAGACATACGCTTTGCTGGGAAATTCAAATGTCACAACAAGACAAAGGTCAGGGAGAAAAAGTGAATTTGAGGTTTATTAGGAAAATTAAATAAAATAAATTAAAAAGCCAAAACACTGCACTGTTGCACTGATTAGCTAAGACGAAGAGGACGTCTGTGCTGAAGATAACAGGTGACGCAGACGCCATCAAATAATCAGCAGACCACAAATCCACCTTTAAATTCACTAGTTTGCGTGAACAACACTGCTCATTTCCTCCTTTATATATTTATTCTTGAACTCTACCTGGGCAGATAATAATCTTTGATAATGTTCATTTATCGTACACTGGAGCTTCAAACTATTCTAGCTGCATTTCCCCCTCCCTTTAACCCTTTCTTCTGATTGGCCGTCCCTCGCAATTGAAAAGTATGAAGAGCAGGTGGGTGGGGCTTCTGTCCCCATAGCTACAACTGATACAGATGACAAAACTATTACCCCCTGTATGAAAATTTGATTTCCCAAGTACTGCTAAACAGAGCAAGGATTTTTAATGTAGCTTTTCCAAACACTGCTTTCATTATTTTACTTTATTTTACATAAAAATAAAATTATTTCACAAAATCAAAAAAACTAAATTAATCAAATTAAACTAAATTATTAGCCTCCCTGATGCTAAATAGTCAGATGTGTATCCTCTTTGCTGGATAACAGCTTGAAGTCGTTTGTTGTAGTCTTACACACGCCCCCTGTTTTGTTTATGGCAGGATGTGCTCGAGTGACAGCTCAAAGGTTTTTATACTGTGTGTAAAATAGGTGTCAGGCTTTAACTTGAACAGCAGTGATTTGTGCTGTGGTTCAATAAAAATGTAGTTGTGTAGTTGTAGTTGTGGTTGCTCGTTTTCCTTTTGTTTTGCTTTGTTCATTTGTCTCTTTTAATTCTATGTTGTTGTACTTTTTCAACATGTTCAAAATAAAGATTCAATCAATCAAAAAAATGTCTAATAATCCTGGTCATTTTTGTTTTCTCCCAAAATAATTCTGTTGTTGTGTGCAAATTTAAATAATGTATGGTTATTTTTAATTTTTTTTTAATTAATTTATTTATTTTTTAATTGTATTTATTTGTATGGTTTGCTATCTTAATTTATTTAACTATGCATTTATTTGGAATCTTTTAGGATTAACACTTCAATTATCGTTATTACTATTAATATTATTATTATTATTATTATTATTATTATTATTATTATTAGTGTTGTTATTATTATTATTTTAATGACTGCCATACGTTCATTTTATGTTGGTGTTGATACTGTTGAAAAACAAATAAACATACGTTTAAAAAAAAATAAAATTAATAATGTATGGTTTCTAAAGAAAAATAAGATATTTAGAAACAGTATGTTAAAATCCACTGCTCTGTTTAAAAAAAAATAATTAAAAAATTTGGTCCTCATCTGTCTTAGGGATATCCTCTTTCTAAAGTCACGGCTTTCAGACAAAGGGATTACTTTCACATAGACTTTGATCATGCATAATACAGCCATCCACCATTGTAACAGGATTGTGGAGAATAAATCTGACAGCATTCAGTATCAGATCGAGATAACAAACACTGATATAGCTTTCATCTTATATGAGAATGTGAAAAAAAGTCAAATAAAAGGAAAGACTGGTGATGTAATCAAAAGAGGACTGTTTCCATTTGATACGGACACCCTGTCTATGCATGTCTGCTGATAGAGAACATCAATCCAATATCAGTGTTAAATGAATTAAATTAAAATTAAATTAGCACCTGAGAACAGGACCAAATAAACAATAATTTGCCTTCTTTATAAGCACTTCTCTCATTTCAGCTCAGTGTTACTACACAGGCTGTAATGTATGATCATGCTAATTTCTCCTCTCTCTGCTCTCATTCCGAGTGCACACCTGATAACAACATTATGCTATGTAATCGTAAGAAGCCGACAGATGAAGGATCAATTTTGAGATGATCAATCGTGCAGGTTCACTTGGCTGCTGTTTTCAGTTTAGTTGAAAACCTTTGCAAACATAGAAACAAAGAAAAACTGCTGACGCAGCAGCTAGAAAGTATCTCCAACCTACCTACTGTTTGCTGTTGCTTCGTCTATGCCAGGAGTGGGCGACTCCAGGCCTCGAGGGCCGGTGTCCCTGCAGGTTTTAGATGTGTCCTTGAACCAACACAGCTGATTTAAATGGCTAAATTAGCTCCTCAACATGTCCTGCAGTTCTCCAGAGGCCTGGTAACGAACTAATCATGTGATTCAGGTGTGTTGACCCAAGGTGAGATCTAAAACCTGCAGGACACCGGCCCTCGGGGCCTGGAATTGCCCACCCCTGGTCTATGCTATGTATAAAAGTCAAATGAGGAGATCGTGCCATTCTTTTTGGAGATTTCAGAGTGATCTGATCAACATAAAACATCAATGCATCCCTAACAACTGCAGCAGTCCAAAGTAATTAATGTGTGTAGACAACAAGTCAGGAAAAATACAAGCCACAATGAAGACCAAAGCTAACTTTGACAGTGTTTTCCATTAAATGTTTTGCCTTCAAGTTCAAACTCAGATCATGTCAAACAGATACTGTCCATCGTGAAATCAACAATGAGTGAAACAAGTATAAAAAGGGAGGGATTCACTGATGGATAAAAGAGCTGAAAGATGATGAGAACATTTTAAAAATGACTGGAGCAAAAGGACAAGCTGATAAAAACACAAGTGAAGGTTGTTTCAAAGACGACAAACATGACAAAGGAATCAGGCAGCTGGAAGCATATAAAATAAGCCGCCACAAGCAGACAGAGTAAAACAGAAAGACTGAGACGAACACAGATTTCATAAAAACTGAAACACCAGCACGGGGAGTGCAGGGCGGGGTGTTTTTATAGAAGCCTATAAGAGTTTTAAGGCGTTTTTTTTACTAATGGTCCATTGAGAAGGCTCTGTTGTTTTAGCCCCATAAGTTTTTACTGTCTGGCTGCAATCTGACCTTGGCTGCTTCATGGAGAAGATTGTGATTGTCAGAAGCGCGGCCAAACATCAACTGGCTGCGCTGGAAAAATACTATAAACAAGTCTCAAATATCATCTCTAACCCCCCGCAGACGACGCCTTCGGACTGCTCGACTTACTCAAATCATACAGACATTAGTCTCGTGGTGGCTGCGTGACAGTGATGTCCAAATCTAAACAAAGCAAACGTTTTGTGCCAAATTCAAGAATTTCACCGTCTTCTCAGTCTAAATGAAGGACGGCTTTTCCAAAACATGGAATCTTCAGCCTCAAAAGTCTGGTGTTTTTAACCAACTTTATTTTCCTCTATTTCAAACCCGCCAGAATGGGGGAGGATAGCTGTGTCTAAATGACACAAAGAGACAGCTTTACTGAGACTAGGTGGCTATTACATTAATGTTCCTTATAGCTTTATTCAGACATACCAAGATACAGTACCGCGTTCCCTCTCGTCTCAGCACTTGACCGATTTATAGCCACTTTCCAATTCATTTCAGTTGTATTTATATAATGCAAATTTACAACAGCATTTGCCTCAAGGTGGTTTATGCTGTAAAGTAAAGGCCCTACAATGAAACAGAGAAAACTCTAATAACCAAATGACCTCCTTGGATTTTGCACTCAGCAACAGCGGGAAGGAAAAACTCCCTTTTAACAGGAAGAATCGGGCTCAGCGAGGTGCAAAACACACTGTGGAAGAGACCCAGAGATTTTTGCAACCTCACTAGTGTAGTGCATAAATAAAGAATTTAACCTGCTGAGGCGGCTGAGGTCATTTGGAGTCCAGGGAGTGCTTTTAAAGACCTTCTATGACTCTGTGGTGGCATCTGTCATTTTTTACAGTGTTGTATGTTGGAGCAGCAGTTTATCGGCAGCTGAGAGGAAGAGGTTGGATAAACTCATCAGGAAGGCCAGCTCTGTTCTGGGATGCACCCTGGACCCAGTGCAGGTGGTGGGAGACAGAAGGACTCTGGCCAAAATAACATCTCTGATGGACAGAGTCTCCCACCCCATGCATGTAGATGTTGCTGAACTGCAGAGCTCCTTCAGTGACAGACTGCTGCATCCTCGATGCATGAAGGAGCGTTTCTGCAGGTCCTTCCTCCCTGCAGCTGTCAGACAGATCTGAACTGCTCCCAACAAACATAGATGTTTACATCAATGCTGTAACTGCAATAAGTTAGTTAATTAACCAATTCGCACTACAACCTGGTTTGCCTCTTACCTGTAATTATTTTTATTTAATTTAATAACTGTACAGTACTCTCTGTTTATAGTAACCATTGTCCTTAATGTAAATATGTAAGAAAAATTGTGTATGTTTCTGTTCCGTGTCCTGTGTACTGTTTGTAGTATATTTGTCTTTTTGGCTGCTGTTACAACCAAATTTCCCCTTGTGGGACAATTAAAGGATTATTCTAACCCTGGGTATCTTTAGTTGCAACAATTCACATAATAAGAAATAATAAAGTTCCAGGTTTAAAAAGGGGATATGTATTTACACATGCCTGCAAAGCCCTAAATACTGTGTAAATTTAGGGTTATGAAATCTGGGAATACGGTAAACTGTGTGCGTGTGGACCCTGTCCCGCGGACACTCATAGCAGGAAAAAAACTTTTAGCCAAAACATGAGAACTGCTCACCACTGCACTTCGTTTAAGTCCTAAACAGTTTAACCAGCAAGTTTAAAGGCAGATGATCAGCTGTTGAGATAGATTCATGAGGAGTTGGATGGACAGACACACGTTTATGGTTTGGCTCAAAGCATTGACCAACACTGCCAGAAAAATAACCCAGAATATGTAAGTAGATGCTTGGCGTTATCTGGAAATGCTGTCACCACATAGGTTTATGCATCAGAGAGATAACAAGAGTCTGTTGTAAACATTTAAGGGCTTTAACCACCAAGGTTATTTGTCCTCAACTGCAACACTGTAGCTTAAATGGATATATGCTACCAGTGGGGTTATTTTCCAATTGTTCCAACTAGGAACAATTTTTTCAAACCGATACGATACCGATACTTGGATCTGAGTACTTGCCGATACAGAGTACAAAAACCGATACTTCTACCACACACAAATGTAATGAATTGGAAGACAGGTTTTATTTTATTCGCTGCCGATAAAAAATAAAATCTTAATAAAAATGACCACAAAAAATTTTCAAGTGAAAAATAAGCACTTCTGTTAAATTATTGCAGAGTCTCCACATTGTAATTTAACAAAATATCACTGAACTATTGGCACTGTCCCGAGCTTTCGGAATAATAAATAAACACTTTTTTATCTGGAGCCGCCAGTCTGACTCGTCTAACCCTGTGCCTGTTTAGCGCGGGATGTCCCCCTAGTGGCCAATCTAAAAAACTACAACAGAAATGACAATCCACCCTCTGATTAATGAAATAAGTTGGTATCGGTTCATGGTATCGGTTAACTTTTACGAGTATGAGTACACACACATTTTACAGTATCGGCCCCGATACCCGATACCAGTATCGGTATCGGTGCATCCCTAGTTCCAACATTTTTAAAGTATTCAAAAACATCTTTGACCGAACTCTTTAAAGGCCAGTGTACTGCATGCTGGAAACCACTAAAACCCTGTGGTACCTGGTAGAGGAAGCGCTGGCTGAACTGGTGCATGGCGCCCTGCAGCTGGCTGCGCTGGCTCTGCCACTGCTGGTAGTTTCGCACAGACTCGGCTGTAGGCCTCTGCCACGTGGTGGTTCTGGTGTTGTGGTCCACATAGTAGAACCTGCCCCGCTGGTCCACTCGTTTCTCCCAGCTGCAAGGGGGAGACGCAGAAAGGGTTAGTCGGGGCAGCGACGGGCGCTGTGCCTTTCAACAAGATTTTATTAATCGCTTCAAGAGTGGGTGGTTGCATCGAAAAGCTGCTGATAGCAACGGTACTTATTTATGGAGACGAGGAAAGAGAAACAGACGAGAAAAGGAAGGAAAACACAGCGAGGAGGCAGATAGAGAGTAGGATTCAGGAAAGGAGAAGAGGGAGGCATAAGGAATGTTTCCGATGGAAAACTGTTTAATGCTTCCTTTTTAAGGAAGTCTCAATCTTGTTTTGGATTAGTGCTCCAGTAAATCACCTAAAAATCAGCTGTAAGAGACAGAGACTGAAGCTAGCTGAATTTTGTTTCAGTACGTTATCACTTTAGCTTAGCCTGAAATATCAAGTCGTTTATTCTCCTTAAGCCGACGCCTGGCGTTACGCATGATGAGTAAAAACAATGGAGTATGTCAGGTTTCTGACTGAGACTAACCATGTCCTTCATGCGAAGGCTCAGTTGTTTATGTACATGCTATTCTTTCCCTGAGACAGGAGGTCTGGACTTGGACTGAGATAGTGACAGTCTACTTAAAGACAAACACACAAAGAATAGACCCACAGAGGACAAACACACGAACAAAGCCCCCCTCCCCAACACACCAGGACCGACTGCTGCTCTGCTGCTATTCTTGTATCTCTGACTTAAGTTCAACAGAATTTGGTAAAGAGAAAACAGCATCGACTTCCGAAGGCTAAAAACACTCACTGCAGATACAGACTAGCTTTAAAAAATCCAAATGCACACAGACAGCCTCAGATAGAAAATAAATAGTCGTGCACAGCAGCACCACACCTCCACTCTTGTCTTGCTACATTTTTTCTTTTTACCTTTCATATATTTGGAGAACAGCACAACTGCTACTTAACGACTGATTGAAATCAGCATAATACAAGCAGTGTACTCACACAGAATCAGTATGACTGGAGCCGCTGCCTTTCAGTTTGTCTAAAGTCCAGGACCACTCGCTCCAAACTCTCTAAACAGGCTCAGTTTTGTTGCACTGAAGCATATATGCAAACTCACATTCAGGCTGCAGGAGAAGAACTGCGTGGAAGATTTAGTTTACCAACCGAGGCTAAGAGTTTACTTGCTGCATCATGTTTTATTGGATGCCTGCATATTTATATAACACAAAACGGTAATAATTTTCATCTGTTGGGTATTTAAGCCTTTAGTGCCCAGCAGAACAAGCTCACAGTGAGATGGAAGAAAATAAAAGATATGCAACAGAAGATGCTGGACTTGGTTGCATCTTAGGACAAAGACACACATTACACATTTCTCAGGACAAACAATCTTCTTGAAAAGTAACATGCATAGTTAGATCAAGGTAAGTGGAAATAATTCGTTTTAATGCCAGAAATAATAATTTTTTATCTACTTGTTAAATTGTTAATGATGGGGGAAAAAGTACAGTTCAAATTATTTTTTAAGTCGGGCTTTTTGGTTCTAATAACCAGACAGCAGCCCTATGTTCAAAAGTTAGTAACTAAAAAATGGTAACAAATACAATGAAAGTAAGCGATCCAATAATTTAATTAGATAAATTACTATTACATATATAATATTTAATAACACTCCCAACACTGCTGAGCTCTCTAAGAACTTGATATGATATTTTATATGATACTAATGGGTGACGCAGAGCATGAATGTAAACACAGACAAACCAGGAGGATCATGTGACAGCCCTGGCAGAAAAGTCTCTTTCTCAAGGACACTTCAGTAACACGGATGACTGCAAACACAGCGAGTTATTTGGTGGAGGGACAGTCTGTCTGACCACGATGCCTCTGAGCTTTCTTTAAAATGCACAAGAAAACTCTGCCCCCTCTCTGATATTAGCGCTGGCTTGTTATTTACTGGAGCCGAGGAAAATCCCAGAGCCCACAGAGGCCCGTCTGAGTCTCTCTTCTGTTGGGCTATCTGTCTCTGACGCTCTGTACCAGTTATGGTACCATGTCATTAACCATCTACTCCGTGTATTTCTTGGAATTTGTAGACTACAGTCCCATCACCATGTTCAGATCATACAGTACAGTGTTGAGCTTCGTTTGAACAGTTCAATCATTATTTAGAACTGTGTCGATCAAAAGCAACACTTATTAGCTCTGAAAAAAAGGTAATAATGTCGATTCCATTTTGGGTTATACTCCAAGCAGAAAGAGTTAGTTGCATCTTCAAGCGGCTGAGATGATTTGTTCTGTAGAGTGGACTCAGAGTTAGTGTGAGGAGTGCAGACAGCTTGGAGCCGCTGCTCCTTATATCAAAAGGCCAAAGCTGGTGGTTCAGGCATTGGGATGGGACTGGGATGCCACCTTGATTTCAATTCAATTCAATTCAATTTTATTTATATAGCGCCAAATCACAACAAAAGTCGCCTCAAGGCGCTTCATAGATACAGAGAAAAACCCAACAATCATATGACCCCCTATGAGCAAGCACTTTGGCGACAGTGGGAAGGAAAAACTCCCTTTTAACAGGAAGAAACCTCCAGCAGAACCAGGCTCAGGGAGGGGCGGGGCCATCTGCAGCGACCGGTTGGGGTGAGAGAAGGAAGACAGGATAAAGACATGCTGTGGAAGAGAGACAGAGGTTAATAACAGATATGATTCAATGCAGAGAGGTCTATTAACACATAGTGAGTGAGAAAGGTGACTGGAAAGGAAAAACTCAATGCATCATGGGAATCCCCTGGCAGCCTACATCTATTGCAGCATAACTAAGGGAGGATTCAGGGTCACCTGGTCCAGCCCTAACTATATGCTTTAGCAAAAAGGAAAGTTTGAAGCCTAATCTTAAAAGTAGAGATAGTGTCTGTCTCCCGAATCCAAACTGGAAGCTGGTTCCACAGAAGAGGGGCCTGAAAACTGAAGGCTCTGCCTCCCATTCTACTTTTAAATACTCTAGGAACAACAAGTAGGCCTGCAGAGCGAGAGCGAAGTGCTCTAATAGGGTGATATGGTACTACAAGGTCATTAAGATAAGATGGGGCCTGATTATTTAAGACCTTGTATGTGAGGAGCAGGATTTTGAATTCAATTCTGGATTTAACAGGAAGCCAATGAAGGGAAGCCAAAACTCTTGCTGCAGCATTTTGGATTAGCTGAAGGTTTTTCAGTGAGTTTTTTGGACATCCTGATAATAATGAATTGCAGTCGTCCAGCCTGGAAGTAATAAATGCATGAACTAGTTTTGATGCATCCTCTTTTGGAAGTTTTTTTGTGAACACACTGCAGAGATTATGTAGCTCATCTGGCCTTTAAAGCAAGTCTAGAATATCCTCTTTAGTCATAATTTCTCCAGAATATCTTAATAGTTTTCAGTTTTAAAACTTAAAGTTAAGAGAGACCTTATTTCTCCCATATTCGATTCTCTTCATTGGCTCCCTGTTAAATCCAGAACCAAATTGAGGTGATGACTAATCAGGCTGTGTCATATCTCAAAGACCTTATAGTACCGTATCAATCAATTAGAGCACTTTGCTCTCAGACTGCAGGCTTACTTGTGATTTTTAGGATATTTAAAAACAAACATCTGGAGAACCAGCTTCCAGTATAGATCTGGAAGACAGACATCCTCTCTACTTTTAAGATTAGGCTTCAAAGTTTACATTTTGCTAAAGCATATAGTTAGGGCTGGACCAGGTGACCCCTGAATCCTCCCTTAGTTATGCCAAAATACGTCTAAGCTACTGGGGGCTTCCCATGATGCACTGTGTTTCTTCTTCACTCACAATGTGTTTATATACCTCTTTGTATTGAATCATTAGTTATTATTAATCATCTGTCTCTCGTCCACAGCGTGGCTTCGTTCCTTCTTCCTCACCTCACCCCCAAACGGTCACAACAGACGGCCGCCCCTCCCTGCTGGAGGTTTCTTCTAAAAGAGAGTTTTTCTTTCCCATTGTCGCCAAGCGCTTGCTTATAGGGGGATGTAGCACTTTAAGATGACTGTTGTTGTGATTTTGTACATTATAAATACAATTTAATTCAAAAGAAGTAAACTGAACAGAATTAAAATGCAGGAATTTATACCTTTAGGTGTATCGTTAAGTCATAAAAACAGGACAGAAAAGGTAATCTCACACAGGTTTCCCGTGGAGGGCAGAATGAGATTAAAGCTTCAGGCCGGGCTCGGTCATGATAGCTTCAATCTGAACTCTGGTTTGTTTAGCATCAAAGAAAAAATACTGTTGCTCAGTAACTCAGCCACAGATCTGACTACTGCTTAAGGCTTTGTTAAGTTTTTCAGACTGACTTTTTAAAGTGGAAATCACGGCTACACTTTGGTCTGGCATGCTGTACTTCTTCTCAACTCTAACCATTTTAGTCAAGATGTAATCATTTGATGTTTTGAAATGCTATACTGGATATAAACAAAAGCTTTTCAGTTTAGTCTGTTTGGTCTAAAGAAATCTTTGAGCTTGTGACGTGTTACCGCTCACAAACCCTGCAAATGATATGATGAAGAACGATGTGAGAAGCTCTCCTCAGTCTGGCTTTGGATTGCTTTCTTTAAAAAACACTATTGCCTAACTACCCCACCCCCTTCATCCTCTAAACAGCTCCTGATGTGTACATCTGGAGCGTTAGCGCGGTATTAGCTTGCTAATTGATCCTCTGAAGGGCCACAACGGCCATCTGCCAGCACAGTGGTGGATGGAAGTACATGTGGCATGAAGAAAGGACTTTTGTTCTCTGGGCCCCCACGCTCTCGTTCCTTGTATGGAAAATCTGAGATGGAGGTGGAGGTTTGGGGGGGCAACCTTTTCCTAAAAACAGCCTCTCTTTCTCTCTGTCACCCAGTCAAACGCTCTGAAAATCAATCAATACTCACTCCAAGTAAAAATGTCGTAAATGGGCTGAACTCTGGCAGAACGCTGTACTCCAGAAGAGGGAGAAACAGCGTTCGTTACGATGCCTCAGCACACAAACGCTACGATCAAGCTGCAGCGTTAAGCACAGTTACAGTGCAATGTGTGTGTTTATGCCAGAGAACATATAACGTGCTCTTAATAAAACACGAAGCTTTGATGGGGCAGAAACCAAGACTGCGAGGGAACTTTATATGTTCAGCTTTAATTTTAAAGTCACAGTCCACCCAGAACTGAAATTCTTGTGGCAAGTTCACTTCAATGGAATTGCTCCAATCAGAGCTCACAGGGGTCAGATGCCCCTCCCACCAACTCAGAGGCTGTTTTGGCTCGTTTCAACAGAACGCTGTCAACTTTAGCGGCCAGTCAGCTGATGTGCTTCACAAGGGCCTCAGAACAATAAAGCGTCTCTCATTTCCTTCTGTCCCACGACACCTCTGCTTGCTTTTCCATCGTCGACACTGCTGACTCACACACTCCACTGCTGTTTAGTCATAATAAACTCCATTCTCTTTTGGCCAGTTTTGCTTTTTTCTTTGATAAAACATTCTCTTTTTTTGTCATTTTGACTTTGATGTTTCAGGAATGATTTAGGCATCGGCCTAAATCGTTGTGGCATTTCAACCAAGTCCAGTTTGAACCTAATGTCCTCAACCGTTCGGTGCCGGGGAAAGAGATCAAACTGCGCCTTTATTGTCTACCTATGCTGACGTGCGAGCCTGGAACAGAAACAGTACGGCGTGATTTCAACCTGGAACAGAACTCCACTTGTTTATCTTCGGCGGGGGTTTTTTTGTCTACATGCTGAACTCCGCTGTTGTTCCTTTTCCCGAACAAGCCAACTTTTTACACAATCAGCTCTCAACCTACGCAAAGTGTCATTACCACTGGGCAAGGACGGCACACAAGTGAGCCTCTGTATCTTCTGTAATTACCATAATCCTCCTCTCTATGTAGCCAAATAGACACAAATGTCAGACCATTAATCTGGCATAAATGGTTATTTAAGGACAGATCCTGCTTTTCCCAGTTACGTTACTGTCAGATGGTGAAGCTAAAAAAAAGTGGCCACAGATATCAGAGGAAAACGGTTATTTTCAGACAGGTGATGAGTGAATGCCCTTTAGTTTACAGAAAGGAATGTTGACACATGCATTAGCCTAACTTTACGTAACCCTAAACAACCAGTGCACTGATGGAGAAAACACATTTAAAAGTGCTACGGGCGCACCCCGGTGGCAGTGGTCTCTCCCACGTTGTGGTTTTGGTGTTGTGGTCAACGTAGTACACTCTGCCATGAGGCAACACCCTCTGCTCCCAGCTGCACAAAGAGAGAAGAGACAAGCACGCACAAATATTCATTTACTATCACACCGAATACATTCCAGCAACGAGATATCCAAGATTTTCTTAGACTGCAAAATACATCTTAGGTTTTTTTGTTTTGTTTTTAAAGTAGTCAGGGAGTGTCCCTTAATGTAATAAACCTCTAAATGCATCTCGCTCACCTGCGGCCATCCACACACTTAACCCTTTAAGTCCGCCAGAGCTTATATTATATTTTTACATGCTGTGGAGCCATTTTTGGGAGCATTTCAAGTTGCTATACATCAATACAACCATTACAGCCCAGATTTTAATAATATGTATGCATTAAGTGCATAGTAATTACATAAATTGCAAAAAAGTGCAATAAACTACAAAAAAATTGAAAATCGTTTTGGTTTTTTTAACATATATTTCTAGTTAGAGAAATTTAAGAGGCTTATCCCTCAAAACTGTAAATACAAAAAAGTTGCACAAAATAGTTTCCCACCACAGGAAATTTATTTTGAGTGTCTTCATAGTTTTATTTTTGAAATACACCAATTTTTATACACTGCAGGAAAAACGAAAATAAATATTATAGTGCAAATTTGCAAAAAAGCAGCATATGCATCAAAATAAACTATTTCCAGCAGTGCAATATGAGTCCTAAGCATCCCAGAAACCACACAGAAAGTCATAAAGTCAAAGATAACTTTTAAAAACACCAGTATAGTCTCATGAGGCTCTGATGGTAAAACAACTACATTTCCGCGAAAATGACGTCACTTCCGGTTTCGGGCAGGTCATGGCGGACATGCGATGGTTCGCGCTGACGTCTAATCCAATGTAGGAAGTGTTATGAACAGCTGATCGGATCGGCAAAGCGTGTTTCTGGAATATTATGTTTTTGTTCCTGCAAGTGCTTTTTATGCAGTTTTTGCAAAGCTATATGTGGAAGGAAACTGTGACCGAGGACAAGCTGATGGCATAAGATGTAAGTACAACTCCTCTGGTTTCATATGCAAAAAAAGTTATTGCGCTAGCTCACGTGGTTGCAGATCTACCGGGATTTAAAAATAGTTACGGAAAACAGAGCGTGCCCGCTCCGACCGGTTTTAAAGGGTTAAGCTTTTTAGGGGCACTGACTCAACAAGTGTTGCTGAAGTTTTATCCTCTCTAAAAAAAAATCATTCACCTCTACCTCTGTAAACACACGACTCACCCTGGAAACACCGTTTTAGTCTATCAGTAAAATATTCTTTTCTGACATATTGGTGGAAGTCATCTTATTCATCTGATAACTATCAATGAATCCCCACTTTTAGGTTGAAACTGCAAATATACACGCACTACGCAGATTCTTACAAAACTATTGGAAGATTTGACTGGGCTCAGAGTTTCAGAGGCAAATATGATGCTGGTAATAAAACTAATAAAACTGAAAAAGGTGAAGTAAGCTACAAGAAGCAAATATATATATATAGAAGGCAGACTTCATTTTATTACAGGATGAGGAATGAAAAGGAAATTAAATGTTTTAGTATGGGAGGACTCAACTTTCTCATAATTAAATACTTATGACGCATTCACAGTTCACACAAAAGATCCGGGCCTACTCCAGCATCCATACAGAGCTTATCTATATACAATAACAGATTATTAATCACTGCTTACTTTTAAGATTTTCTTAAACAATAAATATTCCACTCATTGTTTCTGTGGCAGTCTTTCGTATAGTTTATAGTTTGCTGCTCAAACTACAGGCTGACTATGAGATGCTGGGACACACTGGCTCTTACCCTGCTGGGAGTGAGTCTGTGGTGGGCTCTGTGGTGCTGTTGCTGGCCTGCTCTGTGCTAGAGGTGGTGTTGGAGCTGGGCTCCACCGAGGCAGCCGGACCCAGGGCTTCCTGCTGACCAGGAGAGGGGCTACTGCTGCTGCTGCTGGCAGCCGGAGACCTGCCCGAAGGAGAAGATGGAGGAGGCGTGTGTAGGGACACGCCGCGATTGTTCTCCAGTCCATTAGACGTCAGCTCAACCTTATCTGAGAGAAGACACGGGCAGCAAGAAGCATAAGAAAAGCTGGGAAGATGATGTGATGCGTTCTTACAGTCAATTAAGAAATTACGGTTTAAGAGTGAGTGGACTGATGGTTGCATGAGAGCTGATTTGGGACCAAGAAAGACAAACAAACGTTTTTTGTTGATTGGTCGATTACAAGTAGCTGAAGCATCTGCTGTATATTACTCAGCTACTCTCTTTTCCCACATTTCCTTTCTCTCCACCAGTGCTGTCAAATAAAGGCATTAAACGCTTCCAATGACCTTTAAATTAAATGTTAAGTTTGGCAATCTTTAGACGGTAACACAATTTCAAGCTTCAAGTTTGGCATTTGCACCTGGAAGGTGTTTCTAATTCCCAATAATGAGTGGGCGATCCTTAGGCTGCAAAATAAAAACAAATCTATCTGCCTGTGAGAGAATCACCGAAGGATGCACACATACAATGTTTTTATTGACCGAAGCCCCTGCAGTAGCCTTTCAGCATATTTTTCAGCCTGTTCATCTCGATAAGTTGCTTAATTTAATCATTTTGTTTAGTGTGTTGAACGTCTTTCAAAACTGTGACACTACGCATATCTAAAACTGTCATGTGACATATTTAGGAGTGGATAAAAACTTTTTGGATGTGTACAGATTATTTTCACTACAGCTCATCTCCTCATAATTGTTTTTATTTTTTTTTTTAAACTTCTATTTAAATTTATTTTTTTTTCACAAATCATGGTCACAACACATAATGGAAACGTTGCCATTATACACAAAAAAACCAAAACAAACAAAAATAAAACCCAAAACAAACAAACAAACAAACAAAAAAAAAAGGAAAAAAAAAAGAAAAAAAGAAACCCCTCCCTCCCTCCCCACCCGAGGCTCATGTAAAGAGAAACAAAACAAAACAAACAAAAAAATGTATGTCACACATCTGGAAAATACGTTTTTATATAGTCAATAAATGGGTTCCAAGTCGCAGAGAATTTTTGTTGTGATGGGAGAACTCTGTATCTAAGTTTTTCCAGTGGTAAAAAGAAAAGCACCTCCTTTAACCATTGTATGTATGAAGGAGCCTTATCAGACTTCCAGTGGAATAGATTAAGTCTACGGGCAAGCAATGTAGCAAATGCTATGGCATTTTCCTGAGATTTACTCATTTTGTATTGAGATGGCATAACTCCAAAAATGCCAATGCGGAAATCAAGCACTAAGTTCTGCGCACTGATATGAGATAATGCTTTAAATATATTTCCCCAGTAATTATCCAGGTTCGGACAAGACCACATCATGTGACCCTCATTTGCTGGATTATGTCCACACCTGGGACAGGCAGGATCGACTTCTGGGAAAAATTTTGAAAGCCTCTCTCTTGTATAATGAAGACGATGAAGAATTTTAAACTGAATTAAACCGTGGCGAATGCAAAGGGAGGAAGTATGTATACGATTTAAACAAGATCTCCACTCATCATCAGATAAATCCACCCCAATGTCTTTTTCCCAATTATTTTTAGTTTTTTCCCAAGTAACAGGCCTTAAGCTCTGTATCAGTTTGTATATGACGGAGATTCTCCTTTTGCCAAAAGGATCTATTTCCAAAATGGTATCCACTTGATTTTTAGGAGGTAGGTACGGGAAAGAAGGAAACAATGTTTTTGCAAAACTTTTTTACAATTTAGTTTCAGGAAAAACTTTTAACACCTTTGACGCTCTGATGAGAGATTACAATATACCAACCTCACATATGTTTAGATACTCATAATTTTTTTTTTATCAAATGTATTATCTAGAAAATGGTCGAAAGTGTGAAAAATTCCTGTTATCTCCTTTATGTTTCTACTTTTTCTGACCTAAAGTCCAAAATTTCTCTCATTTGTGACAAAGTAAAACTTAAAATCCATTAACAAAGCAGGAAACTGTAATTTAACATTTTCCATACGAAGCATATATGCTGATTAAATTTCTGTAAATAAACAGCTGAAATATTATTTTAGCCACATCTACCATTCGCTGTAGCGTGGTGTAACGTGGTTATTTTCTTGGATGCTCCCTTTTAAAAGCTTCCTCAGCAGTGTAACCACATAAATGTAAAAACCCCGCGTTCTTAAACTGTGCGTGACACCGTGGCGAGGCGAGCAGACTTTGCTACCTGCGCTGTTTCCGGGGCTGCCGTGACTCTTAGAGGACTGCCGGCGAGCAACGGGTCCGGGGATCTGCTCCTCACTCAGATCCCCATTTGTCAGAGAGCTCCCTCTGGAGTCCCCCGGGGACTCACCCTGCGAACCCCCCACTGAGTGCCTGTTGCTCCTGAAAACAGAGAAAGAAAAGAAGAAGACATATCAACATCTGCACTTACTTTATTCACCTCGTCCTTTTATATCCTTTGTTTTGACGACTCACAATTCAACCACACACGCAGAGGTGTCAGCTGCTTTTCCTCTCTGAACACTATCATATTTTCCCCAACGCTAAATATAACTTTGCTTTTCTGACAAGAAAGAGAAAAGCACGATGGCTTGCCCCCCCCAGGACCGAGGAATGCTGGGGCCGAGCTTGGACGGCGATCTCTAGATTCAGTTGTTTACGCAGCTCAATAAGGAGAAGAACTAACAGTGCAGTGTGCACGTCTGCATGTTTTTATGACCATGTTCGTGCAATGGGAACACTTGAGAACAGCATAAGAAGCCTCTCATCTTGTCTGTTGGTGGCATCTCTTCACATGCAGTATAGAGATGTTGACTGCCTCGCCATGACAGCAGCGGTTTAGGCTCTTGGCTGAACTGTGCTTAATGCCCCCCACAGTGTTTAGAGGGAAATACCATCTGACCCCATGCACTCCCGCAGCAAAGCTTGGAAATAAATGCAGCCTGCTCCACTATTTATTATCTCGCTACCATTCTAGCCAGTGAGAGCTGCGTCTGAAACCACACTTTGGGGGGGGTAACATGCTGGCACTCTGCATAAGTTCTTCAGTCGACTGTGCTGGCAATGGCTTCCTCCACTCGACCCTTTTCTTCTCTTTTCTGCATTTATTTTGATCACAATTATGCCTGTTCTTACTGCACCACAACGTCTGCAGACTTTCTAAAGCAGTGGGATTAAAGAAGCCTTTTTTTTAAGGCATTTTTGGTTTGTTAGGCTATAAAGAATCACAAAGTCTTTTAAAAATATGACTTCTGGAAATAAACATTAAGACAGAATAATGCTGAAATTATAGCTTTTATAAATACACTATTATTCTGGTGTTCAGCTATTCAACAGGAGATAATCATGACTTGTGTTTGATGTTTTGCTCGCCTGATCTGCCAGAAAAGTGAATCTCTTTGGAGTTTTATTGCCTATTAGAAAAATTGAGCTGATTTTTATTTTTTTTATTTAATTTTTTAGACATAAGCTATAACTTTAGCTTATCTAATGCAATATATCCCTCAGGAGATGCCAGTACAGTCTACAGTATTCCCCACATAACTCATAAAGAAGCTCTAATGAAAGCTGGCTACAGTGTATGCACCTCCTTTTGTATATCTTGTTATATTTCATGTTATAATTTAGAGATTTTATGAGCCTAAATGTCACTGTTCATTATGACAGTCATGGAGTTATGACAATTAAGAAATCCCAGACTTTTGGGCCGACTGCCCTGCTGTGTCACCCCAAGCTCTTCAGGAGCTGGAGAGCAAAACAACAATATCCCACGACGTGCCCTAATAAAATAATAAAATAAAATATCAAATTTCCCCTAGATGACAGCAAGCTGTGCAGATCCAGGAGCCCAAAGTCCGTTTTATGCAGACGCCAGATGGTGGGAATTATTACACCGTGACGCAAACGCAAAAATTTGGGAAGGGGATAAATGATCCCCCTTCTTGTGTGGAGAAAACCACAACTAACCACCACATATGTTGGTAGAAAAAGATTCAGTCTTGAACTGAGCGATTTCCCAGAATCCCCCGTTACATGTGTAACGGCACAATGAGTTGCATGTTAACCATAGTTTTACACCATTCTTAAAATATTGTTGAAGCACTGTTGAGGACTGTAGCCAAATCCTAAACAGTCACAGTGTGTGCGTCTTTGTGTGCGTTTTCTGACCTGGCCTGTGATCCCGCTGTACTGGGAGTCTCCTCGCTCTGTGTCCTCCTCAGGTTGGGTCTATCCGACTGAAGTATCTCTGCAACAAAGACCGATTACATCATTAGTGGACAGACATACACACTGACACATCCACATCACGCTCCTACCAGCACATTAACCGTTCAGCAGTGAATCCTTGACTAGATAAAAATTAGTCAAGTCTCCTTTAGCTTGTGACAAAACAGCGACAGTTCGGGCTGTTTCTGTCTCCTGCAGTAGACAGCCCTGTTACTATAGCAACCCAATGCAGTCCAATAAAGAAATAAAAGAGAAGGATGTAGAGTCAGGTTTGGTTTTATTCGCTAAACAGTCACAGGGCCAAACAAGTGCACGTGCAAGGTTTCTGAAACTAAAAATGAGGATGTGTGAAATTAATTTAGTGTATTATTTAATTCACGCAATATTTCTGCGAGGTAAAACAGAAGGTTTAACCTCAGACACCACTGTTTATCTGCAGGAAATGTCACACTTGGTTTTAGGGGAAACAAAAAATTCCCAAAATGTGTAAAATGTCCATCTGCATCTAAAGGTCAGAGATCACTCTTTCACTGATGCAATGTTCACATTTTGGACAGAGAAGACAGATGGTTTGAACGAGGAGTAAAAGAAGCCATCTATGTCCACTGTGAACGAACATCTCGGATGAGAGGGGAAACATCTTCAAGGAAACTTAAAGAAGTCCAGATGCTTTTCTTTCCAAGCTTCTCAGACTATGATGACCTGGATGACTGAGAACCTTCACAGACATAAAATGTCAAATATACAGTTAGAAATGTATCCATTTGGGCCGGGCCCAAATGAAGCAAACACACTGTCATGAACTGGCTGTGTGGAGGCAGATGAGGACCCAAACGCAAAACTCACGGAGACAGGAACTGAACTCAAAATCACTGCTTTATTGCAGGCCTTACAAAGAAACAGAACTAAACTGGGAATACTAACAGAAGACCGAGGGAACACAGAAAGACACACGGGTTCGGGGAGGAGACATTGACGACGCGACACTGAACTGAGGGAGACATGCACATAAATACACAGAGGGTTAACGAGAGAAGTGGGAGCACACGGGGAACACAGCTGACACAGATAATCGTAACGAGACAGGGCAGGAGTGAACACAACATGACACATACTGACGAGAGACTGTCAAAGTAAAACAGGAAGTACACCGAGGTTCAGACAGGAGGAGAGAGAGCACGGACATAACGGGCTGGGGAAAACATTAAATGAAACACAAGGAGGGGAAACGAGGGCTCACAGATACACAGAGGGGGTAATCAAATAAGGAACATCTTTAACAGAACCTAGGAACCACGGCATAAGGAACAAAATACAAAAATACAAGAAAACTAAGAATGCTGGGCCAACATGGCCCAGGACCATGACACACATACTATAATCATCAAAACCTGCAGTTCCTCCGATGGCCACTGGAGGCTGGCTCTAAATTTGAGACAATCCCCATGGACTCGTATGAGAAAATGTCCATTTTCAGCAATTAAATAAAGAGGTTTACAACCTGGTACTAAAACATTGTTTTTCTTCTTTATAACAGCTGTACAGGGACAGGAGTTTATGACTGACAGTTGTGCTAACAGGCAGCAAATCACTCAACTGAACCTCTGAATGGTTCAGATGTTTGATCTGGACAAAAAAAAAAAAAAAAAAAAAAAAAGATGGATGGATTTTGGATGACATTATCTAAATAATCATAAAACTATACAAATACAACATACACAACTGATTTGCTGCACAAAAAAAACTTCAGTTGCTAGTAAACTATATATATTTAGCGAATGATTCCACGTGGTGATTCTCCTTTATGAGCAAAGTTTGCAGAATAAACATCATGTTGCATTCAATAAAAACTTAAACTAGTGAATAAGACCGTAAACCCATCAGGATGTGTTCACTTACACCACACAGTAAGAGAGCCAAGCACTGTTCACAAATGAAAGACTTTGAGTCGCCCCCTGCTGGCCATTATCAAGAATGCAAGATCAAGGCACTTCACATTAGCTTTGCTTTATTGACTCTGAAGATACATCTTGCGAATACAATCCATGTTTCCTATCACTTCGTTACCATCGCTAATAACAGGCGAAAAAGTTTCAGACAAATTAACTTTTTAAAATCACACTTTGAAGCAAGTATTGACAATCCTGGCTAAAAAAACTCGAAGCAAACTCACTAAGCAATAAGTTCAGCTTCCCTAACATCATCATTATCAGTCCCAGTGTCTTCTATCGTCTCACTATGGAATTTGTGGTGGTTACTTGTCCCCACATCTCAGAGCTGCACAGTAAATGAGAAAGTGCTCATACTGAGGCTTTGTGTGCACAAATAAAACAATATTGAGATCCATATAGACCTGACACATGTGGTGGTGGAAGCACAGTTGGCGGTTTAATAGAGACCATTCATGCTTGTATGTATTGAGTAGTCTGTGCTGTGCGGTCCTGGCGGTGTGAGGGAATGTGTGACTATACAGTCCCAACTGTGACTGAAAGCCACAGGCCTGTAACGCGCTTTTCATTAACACTCACTTTCTCCTTTACACACCACCTTCCTTTGTGCCGTGGGCACGAAAGCCTCAAATGGCATCCATGTTTACACATTTACATATCCCGCTATCTAAGGTAAAGAAAACAGGTAATGTCTCACTGACTCACATACTTGCACACACACACACAGAGCACTGTTTTAGAGCTATGAAAGAGCTTCTTGTGAGCAGACCTGGTGGACATACAGAAAAATAAACAGTGGTCTTGAGGAGAAACCATTGTGTCATAGCCCGCTCACTGAGTTCATCATCCCCCATCCCGCGTAATGGTCCAATTACTGCTCTGGTGTGTGTCTGTCTGAGGTGTGCCTTCTCAACATCTAAACTTCAGTGAAAATAACAGAAGGCACACATTTCAGTCACACAGCTGCTATGGAGAGACTGGAAGCTTAGGCTTACTTGTTTAACCTCAGTGTCCACTCGGATTAGCCCCTGTGAAAGAGAACACCTTTGATTTAAGACGGCAATAAAGGAGGTCGATTAGGCCAAGCCCAGAGGTGTTCACTGATGTTAACAACAACACAAAATGAACACATTCACACAACTTGCGGCCAGGGCGACAAATGAACTGATTATGACAACACTTAGATGAGGGTCTACACCAGAGGTATTAAAGATAAGGTTCGGGGCCAAGAATCAGCCCAGCAAAGAATCGAATTTCGCCCACTGGACAGCTTTAAAAATATGAAGGAGTGGAACTTAAACACAGTTAAACCTTTGACTGTATTTGTGGTCTTTTACAGCTTTTCCTATTGATAGAGACACCAACCCTAATATCCTCATTTGCCACACATCCTACTCCAAGGCAATTAAATAATAGATAAACAATAAAATTACAGAAAAGCTGCAGTTTTTCCACAATTTACTACAGAAATGTATGTTTGTTTAATTATATAATTAAAGGACGTTTTTAGCAAAGGACTACAGGGACCTTTTCTATAATTTTACACATTTATCATGTAGTTTCATGCTTCAAGGCCCAATTATCAAAGTTTGATGTCCCTGGTCTACATGAAGCACCAGGGAGACGGTCATCAACTGGCCATTTGTTATTTGTAATGATGATCGTAACAGGTCTTCATTGCATAAAATTTAATTGCAAATGGAGCTTATTTTTAACCTGTATCGTGATATTAGGATTTATAAGTAACTACAAAAACTAGGGATGCAACGATACCAATTTTTACAAACCGATACGATACCGATACTTGGATTTGAGTACTTGCCGATACAGAGTACAAAAACCGATACTTCTACCACACACACACACACACACACACAAATGCAATGAATTGGAAGACAGGTTTTATTTTATTCTCTGCCGATAAAAAATAAAATCTTAATAAAAATGACCACAAAAAAATTTCAAGTGAAAAATAAGCACTTCTGTTAAATTATTGCAGAGTCTCCTCATTGTAATTTTACAAAATATCACTGAACTATTGGCACTGTCTCGAGCTTTCAGAATAATAAATAAACACTTCTGTTTGGAATAAAATAAATACAAATTAGGTTTGAGAATGAAATAAACTTTTAAATTGTTGCAGAGTGTCCATATTGTAAACAAACAAACAAAATAACAAAAGTATTTGCCATTGACGAACTCCTCATCTGCCCGTGGATCATCAGTCCACTTAAACCAAGGACTGACATCGCGCACACACTGCTTGTCTTTACCTCTTCAGAAAGTTTTGGCACCATTATCTCCCTGATGTGTGGGCGGTTGGTCATATCGCGGCTCGAGTATGCTGAGAAGACGGTGCAATCCTATGTTTTCCACGGCCGGCATTGGCTGGTCATCCAGAGCGATAAAATGAGTCAGAGCCTCTGTTATTTTAACTGCCCGTGGATTTTCTCTTGACATTTTTCTTCGCTTTTCCAAAACCTGAGTTAAAGTTGGCTGTTCCACACTGCTGACTTTTTGTTTAGCCTAGCTACAGCAGCCTCCAGTTTCTCTTTTTTATCTGGAGCCGCCAGTCTCACTCGCCTAACCCTGTGCCTGTTTAGCGCGGGATGTCCCCCTAGTGGCCAATCTAAAACACTACAACAAATGACAAGCCACCCTCTGATTAATGAAATAAGTTAGTATCGGTTCATGGTATCGGTTAACTTTTACGAGTATGAGTACACACACATTTTACAGTATCGGCCCCGATACCCGATACCAGTATCGGTATCGGTGCATCCCTAACAAAAACAAATGTTTGGGAAATCTGGTTTGTGTACATGAGCAAAATATTGGCTTTTTAAAACCATGAAATATCGGTACTGGTATCGGTCTTAAAATCCCTACACTGCCTAAACTCTACATAACAAGGAACAGGGCTCGCAAAATCGCTAGCCCGACGTCCCGGGGCTAGCGATATCTCTGGTCGGGCGACCAAAATCTATCTCAGCCCAAAATGCGCAGTTTGTGTTTAACTAAGCATTTATGAAATCACTATAGCCACACCACCCTTTAATATCAGTCCCTATATATAGACATCATTGGGCAGTGACTGGGATTTTCACATCACATAGTTTTGCATCTTCTTGTGGATACATGCTATACCACAATATATACATCTTCCAGTGACACTTTTGGCTGAATTTCTGTCTCACGCTCTTAATGAGTTCCACAACTCTGGCACATTTAACCAGTTAATTAACACAGTCTAGCGTGACGTCCCAGTGTTGACCAGTGTTAGTCAGTGGATCGGATAATCTGAGGGTGTCTGTGCTGCGGTTTACATGTGGCTCCTGCTTCTGTGGGATAGGAAGCTGTGAGTATGTGGAGTGTGTATGTACGAATCTGACAGTTACAAAGTTTGCCAAAAGTTGAAATATAAGGGTTTGTTTATGAAGCCCACCACATGCGTGCGTGTGTGTGTGTGTGTCAGAAAAGCTGCCAGGGGAAGTGAGCAAACCCCCAAACTAACAGAGCTGCGTTCAGACTGAGAACACAGAGCCCCTTGACATCACCAGAAGTAACACACTCCCACCTTTATGCACTTTGTATATTCAAGCAGCTCACATACGGCTGAGCGCACACACTCTGCAGAATGTAAAACACATGTGCGCTCACACACAAGTGCAAAAAACCCAAAACAAAACAACAAAACCCCCACACATCTGCATCGACACTCAGGAGAACATAAAAAACACACACAGAGTCAAGTGCCTCGGCTTGAAACCCAGGATCTGGAGGGCACACTTCAGGCCTCTCCTCCCCCTGAAACACACACACACACACACACACACACACACACACACACTGATTTGCATTCAACTTTGTCATCGCTGCCCCTGCAAGCTTGAAGAGGAAACCCCCCCCAACTCTCGCTACCATGCACACTGCTCCAGGATCACAGAAGGCGATTGTACTACTGAGCTGCAAGCAATGAGACTCAATTACGCAATTCTCTGCAACAAATTAGACAAAAGCGCTCCTGATGTTGGTGATTATGTGTGTGGAGAGGCTGCAGATAACAGAAAACTGGGGGGTGGAGGGCTCTTTTCGTTGTACGTCAACCTTTGACCTGCACACACGCTCAAATTACAGATGCACGCTTGTTTAACTGCATTATGAGGGCCTCGTTTTCACTGCATTCATTCGTTTCTATCCAGAAAATGGTCTTACTTTAAAGCATGGTTCCACATTTTTCCATAAACGCGCTCACTCGCTTCCACGCCAAGACTTTGGTGAGAAGATCAAAGTCAAAAGAGCAGCATGCAAGCTTGGCTTTGTATCACGACTACTCAATCCTGAGATGTTCCCACTAACCTTTCTGCAGCCCGCTCTAGCTGCTGGATGAAAGGATTATCCAAAAAGTCAAAGTACTCTGTTAAAGATCTGGATATTCGATTTCTTTTTCTGTCTATTTTGAATATGACAACACTGTGTTTAGGTTGTGCCGTTGTTAAATCTTTTGCACCCAAATATCACACAGACTGCCTGGACTTATTTTGTATTTTGGGCTGTAAAATTACATAATTCTCACCTTTCAGGAACCATTTGAACTTTCTCTGCAGGTCAAAATGGTTAAGGAGTTACAGTCATGTGAAGCACGCATGATAAAATCTAGGCCGAGCTGATTCTTGTGCCTGTGTGCAGCCAACAGTACCTTGTGAAGCTTTTGTGCTGTCGTGACAAACAACATATCTCTGTAAAGCCCGTCTTTTCTTCTTTTGGAAACAATCTGAATTTTGTCTGTAGCACAAACGGGAACGGACGGACGCTTGTAGCATGGGCTTGCCACCAGGCTGATAGTTTAAAAAGGCATTATGGGATAGTTTACAGACTCCTTGTTCTTTATGCACAAAGTGTTTTCAATCGACGACGGGTCTGCAGAGCAGTTTAGTAAAACTGTTTTATTAGAGTTATGTGCCGAATATGTTTAAGTGTGACTTTGCAGAAAAAAGCAAGACCTTCTTTTAGCTTTAGATAGCAGCTCCATAACTTGTCATAATTTTTATGGACAGGATTTCTAGGCGCAGCCAAGTGGCGGAGGGCTTTCACTTTGGTGGCCTCAGAATCTCACCTCTTCTTTTTGCGGATGATGTGGTTCTGTTGGCTTCATTGGGTGGGGGCCTCCAGCTCGCACTGGAACGGTTCGCAGCCGAGTGTGAAGCAGCGGGAATGAGGATCAGCACCTCCAAATCTGAGGCCATGGTTCTCAGCCGGAAAAGGGTGGAGTGCCCACTCCGGGTCGGGGATGAGTTCCTGCCCCAAGTGGAGGAGTTCAAGTATCTCGGGGTCTTGTTCGCAAGTGATGGGAGAAGGGAGCCGGAGATCGACAGACGGATTGGGGCTGCGGCTGCAGTAATGCGGACGCTGCACCGGTCCATCGTGGTGAAGAGGGAGCTGAGTGTAAAAGCGAAGCTCTCAATTTACCGGTCGATCTACGTCCCTACCCTCACCTATGGTCACGAGCTGTGGGTAGTGACCGAAAGAACGAGATTGCGGATACAAGCGGCGGAAATGAGCTTCCTCCGAAGAGTGGCTGGCCTCTCCCTTAGAGATAGGGTGAGAAGTTCGGCCATCCGGGAGGGCCTCAGAGTAGAGCCGCTGCTGCTCCACATTGAAAGGAGCCAGCTGAGGTGGTTCAGGCATCTGACAAGGATGCCTCCTGGGCGCCTCCTGGGTGAGGTGTTCCAGGCATGTCCCACCGGGAGGAGGCCCCGGGGCAGACCCAGGACACGCTGGAGAGATTATATCTCTCGGCTGGCCTGGGAACGCCTTGGTGTTCCCCCGGATAAGCTGGAGGAGGTGGCTGGGGAGAGGGAGGTCTGGGCCTCTCTGCTTAGGCTGCTGCCCTCGCGACCCGGCCTCGGATAAAGCGGATGAAGATGGATGGATGGATGGATGGATAGCAGCTCCATAACTTACATATACACATGTAGTATCAAAAGTGCCAACAAGCTATAATAAACTTTGCAGTGAAACTTCAGCTCCCTTTGAAGGCCTCAAATCCACATGGGGAAAAGAGTTGGGTGTCAGATGAAGTTTGGGATTCAGTCCTCACTCTGGTAAATTCCACATCACTCTGCGCTCCCTATTACAATTTAAAGTATTTCGTAGGTCCACTTACCTAAACCCAAATTAGCTAAGATTTATCCTGGCTTAGGCCCCCGCTGTAATAGGTCTGATGATGCCAATCTCACCCACATTTTTTGGATCTGTCCTGCCTTGCCAAATTTTTGGTGAGGTGGAAGGCTGCTGCCCCGCTCACCTATGTTCAGTGACTTGCTGATCTCATGTCATGTCTAAGGCTACGTTCACACTGCAGGCAAAAGCGCATCAAATCCAATATTTTTGACCCTATGCGACCCATATCCGATCATGGTGTGACAGTGTGAACGGCACAAATCCGATATTTTCAAATCCGATCTGGGTCACTTTCGTATGTGGTACTGAATCCGATACATATCCGATGTTTTAGAAAGCGACTGCTGTGTGAACGGTCAAGTCGCATTAAATCCGTCTTTTACGTCACTGACACAAGACAGACGCCAATTATCAGCTCCAGAGAAGTGCCCGAGAAGACATCGTGAACGCTTCCTGGCCATCCCGTGTAGATGTCAGTGAAACTGTTGGGAAGACAACGTTGGAGAAACGTGAACATTTTATTTGTTCTGTATAATCTGCAGATTCAGACAGAAATCTGCAACTATCCTTTGAAGCACCGCTCCTCTAAAACAGCAATAAGGATCATTATTAGGTTATTTACATTATTATGTAAATAACAAAATAACTTAAAGCAAAAATTGGGAAACGTGAAGTCCGAAGTCTTTATATTAACGGTCATCAGTCAAACAATATTGTTTGCTCTGGGTCTAAACAGAGCGCGTTGTGTGTGACGTCTTCTTTTGCGCATGCGGGCCGCTTTGAGGGTTCACACTAGAGCGCGTTTGCTGTCACATTTTATTCATAGTGTGAACGAGCAGACAAAGAAATCGGATTTGATCAAAAAATCGGAATTGAGCATTAAGACCTGCAGTGTGAACGCAGCCTTAGTCTTGAAGTCTTTGGAAGGAAAGGTTTTTGTCAACATTAATCGGCCCTCCGAGTTTTGATGTTCTGTTAACTTTCTTTACCTATGAGGAGTTCTGCTCTGTCTTCGATGCAACCAGTGTTTATGTTTCCATTTTTTTGTATGTATATCTTAATAAAAATATTTCGAGTTTAAAAAAAAAAAAAGTGCCAACAAGCAATGCGGTCTGATAATGATTTTCAGTTTCCAGAGCCCTGAGCAGTGAATTTCACTTCCACGCGAGGACACCAAAGATGACCATCGTTCAGGATTCTCTGCATCTCTTTGATTTTTTAGTTTTATTTTTTGTTCAATTTGTTGCAACACATATCGCTGCATCTATTTTTCTGTGCTGAAAAACCCCCCACACTGTTTGCATTTTGAGCGAATCAATGCCGGGAGAACCTCCAGCCCACCCCACGACCCTGAACTGGAGAGGCAGTTAGAAAACAAAAAAAGGATGGATGAATTGTTTCATTGCTGTTTTTGTACCATCTTCAATTAAACTCAGGGTTTATAGAATTTGCAGATGATTGCATTCTGCTTTGATCCACATTTTACACAGAGCACCAACCTTTTTGGAAACTGGGTTGATGTTGTATCCAGAACAAATAATACACCAGAAATTGATTCTAATTATCTTTTAAAAGTCAGAAAATTACAGATAAGTCCACAAAATATTAGCGGACAATGTTTTCCCTTTTTCGTGAACTATTAGATTCATTGTGTCCACACTAATTTAGTGGAATTATTCATCTGATGCTAACTGTGATGAAGTCCTGGCATGCAAATATGGAAAAAGTTGCCGCAGAAACAGCAGTGACTTTGGCGACTGTGTCCTTACAACTTAAAAACGCTCTGTATGATTCTTATGTGCATTTAAATCCAAACAATTATCTAATTATCAAAAAAAAGCCTGATTTACAGGATTTGTTTTTCCATCTTGTCCCTCTCGGGGAGATATATGTTACAACAGCATGCACACACTCGCACACCTCCTCTTAACCTCTCTTCACATCTGAACAGTCACAAAGAGACACATTTACGCAGCCCATGCTGTGGCAGGCCTCAGGCCTCACTGCTGGCTGTGTTCATTCAGCAGGATACACTGCAGGCTCTGTGTGGCGCTCTATGAAGCCCTGTGTGTGTGCTGCACAGAGAGAGGAGATGGATGCATGGAACCTCGCTATGGCTTTAAGAGCAGATTAAGAACAGCGTATTTGTTTAAAAAAAACATAGACCCAGTCTTTGCTTCCAAACCATAAAGGAAGGCAAAATGTTAGTGTAGTGCTTGGGAGCGGAAAATTCTGTTGACTGAGAGTCAATAAGTGTGTGAAGTGTTTGAAATCCTTCCTGGCAAACTATGGAATCATTTTATATTGGTTTGGGAATAGCAATACATGAATGTGAAGATAAAATATTAACCGAGGCCACAGTTACACAGTGTCATATATTCTTTTAATATCATGATTTAAGTGTAACGGTCTTCTTGTTTTGTTATTCTTGGCCGGACAGACAGACTACTGGGACACTATTTAAACATCACCTAAACTCTCTACTAAAAACAACAACCGGCTTTGGTGAAATGAATAAATACTCTCTAGTCTAACTTTACAGTAACTGTCATCAGGTATGACACAATACAGCTGAAGCTAGCCACTGCATAACAAATACTTTATCCAAATTCTTCAAAACTGTTATCTTTATACAGTTAAAGCAGATAAAAGCAATACAGAGAATATTTTCTGCTGATCCAGCGCTTTCTAAAACTCAAAGTGCACTCAGTGAAAAATAACAGCTTCTAATGAGAAGACGCCTGAGTCACCGGGAATGTGACGGCAGAAGGCGGACAGAGCGTGCAGATGTTTTTGGCAGAAGCGAGCTGGCACAAGGGCAATAAAAGGAAATTTGTTGAGACTAACAAGAGCGTAGCCGCTGCTGCCGCTGCTTTTTCAGACACTTTCATTTGTCAGATATACGGCCTGGAGGCCGGGCCCTCTGCTTGTCTTTGGAAAGTGCGAAAATGGCAGAGGTGGTGGTCAATTTTTAGACTTTTTACTGTGTTTTGCACCAGGAAGCATTGTGTTCCAAGACATTAAGACAGCAGCTGTCAAAATCCGGTGCAGAGGTGTGATACAACATCAATTTAACAGCCTTCATGACATTACCCATGGCCTGCTGTGCCACTGGAAGGATGTTAAAACATGTCAAAGTCACGGAGGCATGTCAGTGCTTCTCTGACTTTCAACAGCAGCTCTTTTTCTAAGTCGAAAAAAACGACTTTGCACACTAAGACACCTCCAGCTGTTCATCGTATGTGTTGTGAGGATGAATCCTGAAAAGCTATGCTGTTTACACTGCAAAAACTCAAAATCTTACCAAGTATATTTGTCTAATTTCTATTGAAAATATCTCATCACACTGGAAAAAAGACACAATCAGCTACAGAGTAACATTTCAGTGAGATATGGGAACTTGTTTTTAGTGCATCTTGGATCTGGAGAAATTTCACTTGTTCCATCGGCAGATTTTTTTCACTTATTTCAAGCAAAAATATCTTGTATACGTGAAAAAAAAAAGATTAATTAAATTCTATTATCTAAATATTTAGAAATATCTGAAGCAGCACTGAGATGAGAGGTAGATCAGAGGTAAAATCCTGACCTTACTTTGACTGCTGCAAAGGAGACCAGGTCAGGTCACATCACTGCATGTAAAGGAGGCAGGAGGAGGCCAAACACGATTACGTCGACTATCAAAATCGTCGACGACTGATTTAATAGTCGAGGCGTCGTTTGAAGCTTTGTAAGATCCCAAAAGACGCGGGAATAAGTAGTAGGATTTAAGAGTGTAATAACGGACTGAAACAGAAGATGGCAGCACTGCGTGTACAAGGATGACAGCTGCCTCCGAAGAAGAAGAATCAGTGTCCCAGAATTCATAGCGCGGCCCTGCTCAGTTTCCAACAATGGCGGCAGCTAGTTAGTTTTAATATTACTCTTATTACTCTTTCTGGGTCACAAAATAAACGTTTAACATATTTTCAGGCGAGAATGTAACTGTGTAAACCTCAAATATCTGCTCAGTTTATCAAGACACCACATATTTTAAAAAGCGCTCCGACGTTTTCGGAGACGTCTGTTACCCACTAGCTCGATAGCTAGCCGGGGGCTAGGCTAACTAGAGCCCGTGAGAGCACACACCTAATAACAGTTATATAAGAGCAGATGCATGCTGGTACAATAAGCTGTACGTTTTACATCCAATGGATGCATGATCTGATTAGTCAACTAATCGCAAAAATAATCGGTGACTAGTCGACTATCAAAATAATCGTTTGTGGCAGCCCTACTTGTCAAGCTAATGAAATCTTCCTTCATATAAATGTACATGAAATTACCATCAAATCTGACTTTTTCTCCATAATTTACGCCAAAGCCGAATATGGCCGCTTTTGACAACGCACTTTAGATTTAAAGACTAAAGAACATGAGCAAACGTGTGTGTTGCCTGTTAGATAAAATAAGTGTAACACCTCTGGTCAACACATTAAAGGGTTATCAAAATGATCCTGGTTCTATGATAGACGTTACTTGGAATTACAGCTTGAATGACTGATGGTGATTATACTATAAACAATATAATCAATATAAACATTAAAAAAAACAAAAACATTATAGCATTCCAGACATGACAAACACAAGCGGTTAAATACTTTACATGGAAATAACAGGACATGGAAAGGTACAGTGCTATTACTGCTAACATTAATATAATTAATAAAACTGCAAAGATGTGAAGAGGGAGCAAACACCTTCACTGTCACTACAAAACAAACATCAATTTAATGCACGCTGGTATTTCCTAATGAAATAAGTGAAAAATGTCACAGTATAGGATGTTCAAAACATCAGTAACAACTAGTTATTGATTACTCACACCTACTCCAATCCAATCCAATTTTATTTATAAAGCACTTTAAAATACCCAGCACAGGAACAAAGTGCTGTACAGAAAATAAGTTAAAACAATAGAATAACAGAAAACAGCTAAATAAATAAATAAAACACATAAAACATAAAATTAAAACAGCCCTATATTAAAACAAAAACAAGATAAAACAGCATCGAATCACCTAAAAACAACTAAAATTAAAAAAAAATAAAAAACCAACATCTCACGTGGTGTCAAAGGTCAGGGTAAAGAGGTGGGTTTTCAAGAGTGACTTAAAAACAGATAAAGAACTGGCCTGTCTGATCTCTAAAGGAAGCTCGTTCCACAGTTTTGGAGCTGCTACAGCAAAAGCACGATCTCCTCTAAGTTTACGCCCAGTCCTGGGTATCTACTGACAAAGGATGGAGTCTGCTGGTTAAAGTCTACAATACTTAAACAATTCCGATAAAAAAAAGCAACAATAATTTAAAAACAATTCGATAATTTAAAGCAATTCAGTTATTGAAGCATTTATTTTCAGGTTATTCACAACATTCATGCTTCAAACCTGCAGTAAAGGTTTACTCGGTTTTTTGTGTAAGTGTTGCTACATAGCAGAACACCATCACACCACAGTCTGCTGAATCTTAAAGCTTCAAGCTGAATCTTTTTGCAGTTAAACTGTTTCTAGGATTAAAAAGACAAATCAAATGCAAAGTTGCATCAGTCTACCAAACCTTAAGGTTCACCTTCACTATTCCTGACATTGTTAATTGCACTATGAAATGAGGTTACGGCTCCCTGGAAACGTTTGTTATCGTCCTAAGGCCTTCTCCTGCGTGGGAACCAACAAATATTTTAATTTCCAAAGGTTTAGGCAGCTGCGTAGAGAACTCAGTGACTGTGGGTTGCTGGGACAAGGTTTCGGGAAACAGAGTATTTATGAAGCTTTGAAATTTGAATCACCTCCCTAAAAATAATTAGAGTTAAATTAACTGCACTTCAATTTTTAAAAAGAGAGAGGGAGAGAGAATAAAAAAATAATCTCGCTTAAATGCTGAAAACAATGTCAGCTTTTACTTGGCTGTCTTTAGTAAGACTAAACACAGTAAAATGTTAAGGCATGCTACTGTACAGCCACAGCATAGAGCAGGAGGCAAAGTAGGCCAGCAAAACATAGAAGGCTTCCAGTCCCACTGTTTTTAATAAACAGTGGTTAAAGTACTTTTAATAAAGTAAGACTGTTAAGCAACGTTTCATCTGATTCCTGTCGACACCCACATCTGTAAAGTTATCCAGATGTGGGTATCTTTAGACTTATTTGTTGATTCTCAGTAGACCATCTAAAAACTAATACAAATGAAAGAGAACAATCGACATTAGATTAAAACAGCATTCGGCTGTTACATGTCAACAGCAACTGTATTTAACCTGAGAGCAAAGAGGGCAAGAAGAAGCGATTTAGACTATTTTGAACCCTTTGGCTTTTTCCAGCACTCATTACCAGACACACAAGCATCTCACTGTGCAGATATATCTGTGTGTGTGTTTGCTTTCTGGCAGTGCTACAAAATATTAAAGAGAAAGAGCAAGGGGAAAGAGGGAGAGGAGGAGAAAAAGTTTAATACTGCGGTGTATTCTGTACTAATAAGCTGTCTGGGCTTCTGTGGGAAACTGTCTGACGGGTGTAAGCTTTGCCATGCACTTCTGTGTGCTTCTCCAAGGCTACATGTTTGACTGAGAGCTTTCTTTGAATGTGCTGCATGTTATTTCATTTTTATATCGTGCACGGTGCAGCTGTGAGACAAATCTTCACATCTGTGGTGCGACTGCTTTGCGATGTGCTTTTCAGGTCATTTCTGTGCGATTACCTTTACCCTTGTGCATGTGTGCGCGTGTTTGAGAGATAAAGGCAGGACTCACTGTCTGCTGCCGTGCTGCCGTTGGGCAGCGAGCCCAGATCAACAACCATGCCGTCCAGACAGACGTTGAGCTCGCCTCCTGCTACAACCGAGCCTTTGTTCTCCGTCTGCAGCACCAGACTCAGCTGGACGTTCTCCACTAGAGGGTGGAAGAATGACAGACACACAGAGAAAGAGGGGATGAGTGACTGAGAAGGCAGAGGGACAAAGGAAAATGGACATCCTCTGTTATTGCTCTAACAGAGGAAAACAGCGTGAAGTCACCGAATACCAAAAGCATTGTTTTCCAAAGATGTCGTCCCCATTTCACTTGGAAAATATTCTGCATGTTAACAGATATACAGAAGGTGTGACTGATCCCCTCACACGTCCAGTGTGTAAAGTTGTTTTTAATTGCAGTATTTACATGAGGTAAGTCGTCTAGCTGCCAGATTAAGTTCCACACTGCACATATGCACTGAATCTGCCCACAGCTTCCTGCTTGGCTCAGAGGCTTTGTCTTCACATCCACTTTGTTTTTGGTTTTGGTTTTTTTTTTTAAATGGTTTAAATGCTCAAACCATTTCACAGTTAGAGAGGTAAGACTAACATGGTTTGGACATGAGGAGAAAAAGAGAAAGATCTCAGAGGAGGTTCATGGATGTATGAAAGGAGGACATGCAGGGTGGTTGGTGTGACAGCGGAGGATGCTAGAGGTGAAGGAAAAAAACATCCTGCTTTAAATGTTTCTCTAAGATATTTAAGTTAAAGTAACATATTGCAGCTTTATTTCATTTTAAATTAGATGAAGGGTTCAGGCTTTAAGAATTAAAGCTCTTTAGCATGTACCGCTCCCTTTTTTAAAGGACAGGTGTGGCATTTCTTCATCACTGAGCTTCCATCGTATCTGGAAGCCGTCGCTGTGAATCCAAAACACAGCTGCAGTTCAAGTATAACTCCTCAGACTTTAAAAATAAAACCATCAGATATAACAGGAACACTAGTTTAACAGGAACATCGGTGGACACAATAAGGAGCTTGGCAACATGAAGACCCTGACGTCCAAAGAAAAGAGAAAAGTGGTGCATAATCACAGGATCCTTTTTACGGTAAAAGGTCTTCAGAACACGTAGCCAAGCACACAACGCTCTCCAGGAGGAAGGCTTAATACCATCTACACTTAAGATAAAGACCGGGATGGGAAATAGGCAGTAAACAAGGCGCTCAAACACAAATGCCAAATTAGACTTTGCCTAAAAATTGTTTACAAAGTTATCTGTACAGATGAAAGCACGACAAAGCATTTCATTTGTTCAATTACATCTAAGAAGACCATGCATAAGATATAAAATGTCTGTAATAATGTGTCCTTTGATATTTTTATATTTATATATTATATTATATTATATTATATTATATTATATTATATATTTATTTATATTATATTATATTAAATATTTTTTTTATTTATATTATATTATATTATATATTTATTTATTTATATTATATTATGATATTTATATTTTTGTTAGAGAGTGGGTACATCTTTTAAGATGAGTAGCAAAGGGAAGTTCACTCTCTGCAGCTTGAATGCGCAGGCTCAAGCAGGAGACGCCTAAGGCCATTGCATCCTAGTGCTCAACCTACCCCAATACAGGATAAGAGATCAAGATAAGCAAGATCCATCACGTATGGCACCATCTCAGACATACTTACATTACAGTCTTATAACTCTAGACTTGTCTGACTCAGTCAAATATGTAAGGGTAAAGAATATTAAACGCTTACAGAGGAGTTATTTAGCAGTAACTATCAAGCCAAAAGTTACAGAGCACCGAAATCTTTTCCGAGGAGTTCATAACAAAGTTAAGTTAAGCTTAGCTGGCAATGTGCCACCATCACTGAGGCTACTGAAGAGGTCTGAGACATCCAATCAGTGTTACTGTTCAGTTTAAGTGTGAATATCAAATAAAACTCTCAGTCTCAGCACTGTTAACAACAGTTATGCACATTTTTACTTTGAAAGTAAAAAGAAAATCCAGGTGTTGTGCCAGTTATACATCTGCATGTCTTACTTCACTAAGTGCCTCTGAGTGGATGAAAACCACAAGCATGTGAACAAGGCTCTGGCACCCTTGGTGTTAGTTAGCACATCGTTCGTTAAAAGAAACAACTTATTCTGTAAGCTTGAGTCAAATCTGCTGGTGATAAAGATTTTTTATTAGTATAGTGAGCTTCTGTCAAAGTGGGTTAAGATAAGCTGCAACAGTCTGATTAAAATAACTGACAAGTAACTATCAGAACTTCCAATGCTACAAAGAAAAGTAAGAAAAATTTAAATTCTATATATTCCTTGCAAGGCCTCGGCCACTGCGTGTAATTTTTAAGGTTACTTTATCTAATCTAACTACTGCACATGGATTTGGAGTCGGCATTTTAGTCTCAGAGTCTCAGCAGCCTCTCTCTGACCGTGTCTGTCGTGTATTTACAGCAATATTTTTGAATTTCCTTTATAGCGGTTGGTCGTGGCTTACATGATGATGTAATGAAGTCTCTGGAAGACACAGAACCTTTCTGTATATGAATGTATGTGTCCTGTATACAGACTTTAAATTTGTTATACTGCTAATAATTTTCGGGCAGCACGGTGGCACGGTGGTTAGCACTGTTGCCGCACAGCAAGAAGGTCCTGAGTTCAATTCCAACATCAGGCCGGGGTCTTTCTGTGTGGAGTTTGCATGTTCTCCCCGTGTTTGTGTGGGTTCCCTCCGGGTACTCCGGCTTCCTCCCACCGTCCAAAGACATGCAGCTTGTGGGGATAGGTTAATTGGAAAATCCAAATTGTCACTAGGTGTGAATGTGCGAATGAATTTGAGTGTGAATGGTTGTCTGTCCCTGTGTGTTGGCCCTGCGACAGACTGGCGACCTGTCCAGGGTGTACCCCGCCTCTCGCCCTATGACAGCTGGGATAGGCTCCAGCGCCCCCCGCAACCCTGAAAAGGAGAAGCGGAAGCGAATGGATGGATGGATGGATGGATGCTAATAATTTTGGTTACACGAAAGCAAACACTGTTTGGGTACGCTGCATATCATCAGAGTAACTCTGACAGTTCCAAAGAGGCTTTGGACTTTGCATCCAATGAAATTCACCAGGGCTGTAATAAAAATGCCCAAGTGCAATTTTTAGGTAATTTTATTTACTCAAAGCAATATAGAGAAAATTTATTAAAAAAAATTAAATAGTCAGGAAAAAAACAACGAGGAAAAATGCACAAACCTCTGTTAAGTAAGGTAGAGAAACACGTACAGCGAAATTGTGCTCGACATGCATGGTCACTCCAAACTGTGTGTGGGTGTTTGTGTGCGTTTTTTTCTTACTCTTGCCATCGTGCGAGCGCAGCGTGTCCAGCAGGTCTATGGTTGCGCTGCCCAGTAGCTCCTTTCTCAGGGTGTGGCAGCTCCACAGCTTCAGATCCAGACGACTCTGTGGCGTCACATTACTGCAAAACGGCATGAAAAATACATCAGCTACAAATGCTTCTGCTTACAGCAGCTGCATTTTATTATTGCATCCTGCTCCTCATCGTCTTTAGCGACGGTACGCAAGTTCTACCTCAGAAGAAATGTTTTTAAATAAGCTGACGGGAAACACCTACAAAATCTCGATTAAATTTTATCTGTTAGAGCACTACCACGACAGCAATACAGTCCAAACACTGTCAGATGCATGCAGTTTATTTAATGTTCTATTGAATTGTTTTAACAATAAAACCCCGGCTCTCATGAGAGCCCGAGTGTGTGTGGTGCTCACTCACAGGGTGAGGTCTTCGTTCCACTGCAGCTCAAGGTGCCCGCTACGTTTGCCTGTTTTTTTGGTTTCACTGGTGAGGCCGTCTGCAGTCACCTCAACGAAGGAGCTCAGCCGAGAGTGCCGGTTCGGCAGCTTTGGGGACTGGGGCTTCGCCGACACCACTGCAAACACACACGCATAAAGCATGTAACGCAGTGGAAGAACACATCTGTGGTTGTGACAAAACCTCTGCCAGCAGTGCAGCAGTGCTGTCATTTATGGCAACAAAGGACAATAAATGTTAACAAAAGAGAAGCATTTCTTTTTTTTCATTGACGTTTAACTGACTGCAGCTCTGATAAGAAAGAGAGTCGGAGCTGATCAGATCCTCATGTGGAAAACGACCGTCTAATCACACTAAAGAATTTTAGTTCAGAATCAGAATACTTTATCAATCCCTGCAGAAATTATGTGGTCACAGTTACTCCAAGACAGCAAGAACAGCAACTACCTGAATTATATTAAATAATAAAATATATTGCAAAGTTACAAGATGTAACAAAAATACCTTACAAATAGTTCTAATATTATAATAATAGTTCTAATAAACAAATATTCCAGTACTAAATATGACACTGAGACGACCTTCTTATTATACCGACATCCTCTGTAAAGGATGTTCAGATCGTTAGTGTGTGTGCACTGTATTACGATGGAGGAACTGAACAGCAGGAATGACTTCCTGTGTCGTTCGGTGATGCATCTGCCTCACTGAACAGCTCCTGCGACTCGCCAACAGTGGGTGAGCGGGATCGTCCAGCACTGTCCTTTTCTTGGACAACATCCGCCTCTCCGACAACACCTTAAGGGAGTCCAGCTCCATCTCCACAATGTTACTGCCCTCGTGGATCAGTTCATTGAGCCCGTTAGCATCCGTGACCCTCAGCCTGCTGTCCCAGCATGCAACAGCATAGAGGATGGCACTAGCCACAACAGACTCGTGTAAAATCCCGAGCGTGTCCAACAGATGAGAAAAGGCCCCAGAAAATACAGACGCCTCTGACCCTTCCTGTAGAGTGCAGTGGCGTTTTTATTGTCAAGGCAACACCCTTCTTTTTAAATCAGACTGACTGGTGATTGTATATATGCAGTTTCTTCATCCAGGTGACCATGGTAACTAACGCTAATGCAGCAATGCTTCCAAAATAACTGGCCAAATAAGTCTTTGTAGGAGTGTTAAGATGGCTGCCAAGAGGCGATGTGTACGTATAGGATTCTGGAACAATCCTGATTTTTATGAGATTATTACATAATGAATAGAAAACAATGTGAAGCAGCGCGCTGTACACTACCGTTCTGGTTCTCAGCGGTGCTGGAGTTAAAAGTTAAATAAGTGGTTCAGTAAATTGGACAAATGTTACAGCGTACTGCAACACCCTAACAGAAACTCCTTGGACTGTGTGTACTCCTGCATGTATACTGGCTGTTGTGAGTATTTTGTTACACGCTGTGTGTCACGGCCTGTTCAGGATGGATTTGAAGTACACGGAGTGTATCAGACAAATACAAACTTTGCCCCCTAGTGGAAGATAGGAAAACACCTTCAGTGTCATTTTCATTTATTTAATTTTTATTTATTAAATAAAATGTATTTAATTTATTTAATTTTGGGGGGAAAAGAATTGACTGACCACAATAAAGCCTTCATGCTAAAAAAAAAAATGCAAACAAAAAATCCAGCCAAGGAACCAGTGCAATGTTCACTGGGGGAACACTGTACTGGTTACTTATGCTCCATTTAAGGTGGAATGAGTATTTGAAAGTAAAGAAACTTTTTGCATTCACTGATTTCAAGCGTTTTTTTCCCCCTCTTTTTTAAAATTTTTTATTTGGAGTGAGGTAAAAGTGTACATCCGGACATTGGCGAGCTCAGAGGCTTGGAATTCTTGCAGGCCTGCTGAGACTCTTGCTATCGCATGTATCGGTCCTCAGAGGAGCTGATTTCTTCACACTGAATCACAAAATCACAAGATTGCAAACTGAAGAACATGCTGACTAGCAGCGTCTCGCAGAGTGCCTCTGATCAGGACTACCGACTGAAAGAACGAATGTGACAGATTAAGGTCTTGATGCATGCTCAATCATCCAGGAAAATAAATCTCCAAAAGTTGATTCTGTTCATCTGGACGTAGCGTTTTATGGGAGAAACGTTTCGTCACTCATCCAAGTGACTTCTTCAGTCTCAGCTGACTGCAGGTTTCCCCAATCTTATAAACATTTGATCATTGGTCATGAGAATTTGCATAATTATGATTAAGGAACTGACCTCACAGCCCATTGTTCCTTCAGTGGGCTGGTTTCAGTCATTATGCAAATGTGCTGTTTATAAGATTGAAACCTGCAGTCAGCTGAGACTGAAGAAGTCACTTGGATGACGAAATGTTTCTCCCAGAAAACGCTACGTCCAGATGAACAGAATCAACTTTTGGAGTGACAGATTAAGATAAAAAAAAAAAAAACAGACAGACAGAGGGGTTTCCATCTGTCCTTTTTCCTTTGCAGTGAGACCTTAGCAGATCCACACTGGCAGCAGCATGTTGATGACCTCAGATCTTCTGAACATCTGGCATAACAGATCGTGACTCATGTGAAGTTCTCTAGAAACAGGGAGGAAGTGACACGGGGAGGTGGGAGGTGTGCCAGAAATGGAAGAACTGAAGTAAGTTTCAACAGAGTGGGAGGATGTGGGAGGATGTGGGAGAGGTGGAGGAGTGGTAGACAGCCTTTGAGAGCAGATCGGTAAATAAAAAGGTGAGTCAGTGTTCATACGATCAAACCTGTGGTTATGACTCTGGTGCAGTTCAAAGACATCTAATTAAGGAAAAAAGTTCTGATTAACTTGTTTTTGTCTCTTTAAAGATAAGGTGCAAGAAAATTCATTTTATTCCCAGCAGACTCAAGTGATTCATGCAAAAACAAAAAGTGAGTCAATCACCTTATAGCTTCATGTTAAAATATTACAGCATAGTACAAAGAAAGATTTATACAGGTGGAGTTATTTGATGCGTGGACGCTAGTTTCAATCAGTAAAAAAAAGAAACAGAAGATGCTATGCCCGACTTGAAATTTTGATTCAGATCTGCCAATCAGGAAGCTCTACAGAGGTACGTCATTTCTTTATTATCCAGAAGGCAGAAGGCGTCGGCTATCCAGCAGTTCAACATGAACACAGTGACTCCACATCCATGCAGTTATCACTGAAGGCATTCAAAGCTCACACACCTGGCGCCAGTTCGTTCATACTGACGCTGTCACTGCCTACGTTTGCATTTGCACCATCTGTTTACAGGTAACGACAAAACAACATCTCTCGTTAGCAAAGCTAACTCGAAAGTTCGAGTTACGGATGGGTTTTCTTTTTCTCAGTGGTGGAGACACGGTCTTTTGTTCAATATTTATTAACAGGCACAACAGGCACGTGTGTTTGTGCATTACACAGTTTATGAATGCATGCCTGAACTCCACACACTTGTTAAATTTGCTAACGACAGGCTCTAAAACAAACTAACCTAAACATGCAGACTTCAAAACGCTCAGGTGATATATCCTTATATCAGGTCTATGATACAAACTCATATTAAAAGTTAAGAAATACTGTTACTGTGATGTTTTCATCCTTTTGACCATTTCAAGTGTTGGATGATTAAACCAAGCAGGACTCTCAGGCTTGGATTAGACTCACTGTACGACACTGTTCTCAACTAAATCGATTTTTGGAACGACATTGAATGACGTCTCAAACACATGAACTAAACCTTTTGAAAATTAACACAGAAAAAAAAATGTTTAAAAAAAAAAATCTCTGCATTGACAGTTACTATGGTAACTTATGCTGGACACATGACCAATGAAATCTCTCAACACCGAGACTGAAACAGAAAGTCTGGAGTCGTAAACAAGGTTGTGTTGCAGGTAGCACGCTCATCTGGTCACCTTAACCTCCAGTGAAAAACCACCAAAACCTCAAATCAAAATCTTTTATGTGCAATTTGAAAGTCATAGACAATGTTGCATTAAAACCCCTGCAGCTCTGCTGAAGCTGCCTCAGTCGTTAGAGATAAGAACATAAAAAGTCTATCACAGCCATCTATAGTGAATCTTTTTTGTTTCCTGACTCCTCCATTAATTAATAAAATTCGCTCAAGTGAACATGATCTATAAGCAAAAGGCTTTCTCTATTCTCCAAGCTAGTGTCAGGTCATCATTTGGCTCTGTTTCTCCTGGGTTAATGCATAAAACGAACAAAACATCACCATCTGTGGCAGATCACTGTCATTCTGCAGGTTAAAGTGCACCGTATCTATATTATTCTTGATTATCGCAAGTACAGATCAGGATTTTAAATATGCGATATTTTCAATTGCAAATCGGATCTGTGAAAATGAAAATCCATCAGTAGATGTGCATTTACATTGATGCACGCGCCAGCTGCGATGTAGGTGTTCAGCTGATGAGCTGAGAGGTGTTAGACTGCATAACTGCCTGGATGGGTCGAAATTATTATCCATTTATTTAAACCACGGAGGGAAAATGCTGCAGTGCAAGGTAAATTCATCCGACGAACCAAGGTGTGAGCTAAGTGAACTGTAAACTTTGCGGATCCTGGTCTTTACATTTTATCAAACAGTCAAACAAACTAAAAAGGAGAGAAACCTGAGGGTGTCTGGATTGTTCCCCTCATTTCCTGTTTTATTTTCTAACAGCTGTTTGTCTTCACCTTTAGTTATTTCTATTCCGCCTCTTCTCCAACAGCGAATTACACACCCACACACCTACAGGTAAAACCCCCAGTTTCCCTTTCTTTCTTGCCAGGTCACCTTTGTACTTCTGGCAGTTAACACCTCTGGGCATATCTCCGGTTTTCCAGGTAACGTTTTTCCTCTTTGTGGTTTTATTTGAGTGTTTCTCCGTTTAAATTTTTGCCTTTTGTGTTTACATTGTGCTGAACCCTGGACTGACATGAAGTTGGGGATTTTTTGGACCTAACTTTGCCATCTTGCAGTTGGATCTTCGTCTCTGTACTGAATCCTGGCAAGATGATAATACTGCATTACATTAAGAATGAAAATCCTCCCTTATCTCGCTTTATAAGTCACCGTTTATGTCAGGTAGCGACCAACGCTGCTTTTCTCAAGTCAGCAAGCTAGAAAAAAATATTTGTTTGCACAACAACAAGTACAGCCCCGCGTCACTAAACTGGCCCCTCCAAAGCTGGTCGCAGCTCATCATTCATGTTTTCACAACCAAAACAGCACTACTTCAAACAGAAAGGACATAGTCACATTATGAAATATGTTTATGGGTGATAATATATTGTCTTATGCTTGGAGAAGGGATAGCCAGATAAAGAGATAAAAAAAACAGAAGTACCTGTACCACACTTCTTCTGTTTGCGGTATCAACATTTTGTCTGTGTGAGCAATAAAGCAGAAAAGAAAATTACCTTTCAAGGTCAACTGAGACTTCTCAGTGGTCTGGGCACTGCCAGGTCTGCTCACGCTGGCAGCTGCCATGACATCACAGCTCTGTAACACAATCACAAACACACAAAATATTACAATATACTGTCACTGCCTTCCAATCAGGTGTGTGTTGGGTGATACAGCTCTTCTATGCAAAAAAATATTATGGTGGAGGTGTAACAGGGTCATAAATCACATTGTTATAATTACACAAAATGTGTCCTAAACCCCCAAACTGTTCCTTTTATACCTGACTTTTAGGACCTCCAAGCCTGTAGTTATGTTCATTATCAGTTAGAGCCCCTCCTCATTCTTTTCTTCTTCTTCTTTGGTGCAACCCTATAAATACAGTGTACCCCTTTTGCCTCTCCCCTTTTCTACAATTCCCCTGTGGGAGAGGTGGGTGTCATTTCTTTCCATCACCTTAAAACACACATATAATGCATATTTAGCCACCCTGATGTTTCTGATTGCGATTTTAGTTCAATTATTGTCATTATTAAGCCTGTTTTTGTTAGATGTTATAAGTGTGTAGTATGTGTGTATTATAAATGTGTTTTAGGCGCCATAAATGCTAGCATGAATGTATACTCCTTGCTAGCTTGGAAGTTGTGGTGGGTTGAGCTAACCCTCTTCCCCAGTGGGCAAATTATTTATTTGGAGGTCTTTCTTTCTTTTACCTTTTTTATCAGGTATGTCGGATTTCATGTTGTTGTTTTTGTTTTATCTTATGTCAAATATGTTACGTGTAAATCCATACTTTATGTTTAATGTAAAAATAAATGCCAGCCCTTTTCTACAATTCCCCTGTGGGAGAGGAGCTGGAGTGGGCAAATTATTTACTTGGAGGTCTTTCTTTCTTTTACCTTTTTTATCAGACACAACGCAGAATCACACTGGTTACAGAGGCAGAATTTTACTGCATTCGATGGTAAATCTGGAGCAAGAGGTGGATGACATAGCTTGATTTATGTGCAGTGTCTTGAACGACAATCTTGAAAGCAACGCAAGTTGTCTCGTATTATTTTAACGTCACCAGCAGAACATAACCCCTCCTTCAGACAGAAAAGCATAAAACTCCCACCACACTGCACCTCCAGTCCTTAAACACTCACTCCAGGGGAGTGATAAGTGACGTTGCCTAAGCACATTTCGCAGCATTAGAGAGCTGGGCTAACCTAATTCAACGGGGCAAAACATCATGACATGCAATCACGCATCACTTATAACTGCACAGTTACAAAACTCCCACAAGCAGAAGGGAATTCTGAGACTTTTAAATGACTGGAGAGGTCGTATCACTACATTCACCAGCAGCAGAGAGAGACGCGGGATGAACAGGACAAAGAAGCAGCAGAATACAGGTGGCGCTCCCCCACCCACAGCAACAGGTACCAGGTGGTGATAGTAACGGGTGTTTTTCCTCAAGACATGACAATTTATGCCAAAACATCTGGAAGAAAACATCCAAATGGAGTTTGTTTCAAAGCAGCTGTGCAAACATTAAGGCCAATGAGCCCGACTGATGTTTACTTTAAAAACTGTGGCGTTAGATTCAAGTCAAAAGCAGAACTCAATGATTTCCACAAATATCCACCTTCTCTTAACACAGCAAAAAGCTTATTATTGCTTTAGTTATTTTATTATTATTATTATTTTATTTTTATGGTCACATTAAAACACTTAAAAACAGACGTCACACATACTTAACTCAGCAGTCAGCTCAGATATGTTAATGACCGCCCAAGCATACACACCGACTTGTTTCAGTATTTTCTAATATAACGCTTCCCCCATTAACTGGCTCAGACTTCACTGCCATTCAGCTGTTCCCACAAAAAGGATCTCTCACTGCAGTTCTGCTGCTCTCTCCTGAACTCCACCTGGCAAAGGTAGATCTGCTGAAGGGCCACTTTAACCACAAGCTACACCCTACAGCTCACCAAGCCTACAGAGCAAACAGGGCCTGCCGTCTCCAGCTCCAGTCCAAGATAGTGGAGGTGAATCTCAATTGAGGCAGCCCATTTTATCACTTTGTTATTTATTTCTGACAAGGTACTGAAAAAATTTGAATTAGGGAAACTGCTTTTTGTAAGCACATGTACACACACACAGATTCCCCTCCATGCCACAAACAGAAATCAGTAGGACACTATATTCTGGCAGAAGCCGCGAGACACTTTAAAACTATACAAAAGGCCCACTCATGCAAAAATAATATAGAGTGAGACATCTAGACTCTTGCTGGTTAAGAGTGTGCATACTTGTTCTCCGCTCTCATCACACTGCCAGAAACACTAAATCAGAGCGCATTCACTGGGAATTCAGCTGTATTTAAACAGTATATATGAACTCAGACGTCAGGAGGGAAGATCCACAGACCCAGGCTACAGGAAGGAGTCCTCTCATATCATCATCATGAATGAACAGCTTATACAGGCACATGTTTGCACAGTTCACGGATGCTGTAATAATGTTCACTTACCCTGGTGTGATTACAAACCGTGTTCCACTATTGCAACTAAACCGGATTGTTTTCATGTACATGCAGATTGCAGGGGCTTTAACAACACTCAGGAAATTAAAGGGTGAATCACTATATTATTTATAGGCGAGATTACCTACCCCAAGTTGGAGCTTGTCTGAACTATTTTGTACACTCTCTGGCAGTGTGATTTGTAAGACACTAACTACTTATCACAACATCACCTTGAGCAAAGTCAGAGCACCCTGCTGAATTTAAAGCACCGCAAATACAATGCAGATTAAGGCTGGACTCTGCTCTGAAGGTGTGCTTATACTGATCTGTACTATATGCATCAAGGAATTAAAATTAAAAACAAAACCCCGATTCTAACACTGCTCTGCGAAGGGGACCCTCATTTTGAAGGTGACATGCTGCAGGCACTGCAACCGAAACCAAGACAAAACCCAGCCAGAGGTGACCTGGTCCGAGTCACAGTGACTAACCGGGTGTTGGATTGCCAGAATATCCACCTGAGGTCTGTCTCAAGGCTGCAGATAAACAGAGAGCTACCAAAACAAAAAGCGCACAGCATCCTCCGTCAACCTTGTGAAAGAAGCTGGAGGCTGCGCAGCGTTTCTTGGCCGCTGTGAGCTGTCTGAACTTCTCAAGAACCAAGAGAGGTTTAAATGATCCTGACAAACTATTTTATCGCTGCCGTATAAAATACCTTTGGCCGCTGCGCACATAATACAAACGCGGAAGGTGATCAAGGTTTGTATGCATCAGCGTCAACGAGAACCGGCCAAAACGCTAACGCTTCTGGTCACGTTTGCAAAATAAAATCTCCTGTTTCGTTTTGTTTGGGTTTGTTTGCGTTGAGAGTGCGGAGACAAAAAACAGCAAATTAATCATTTTATCAGCAAATAGAAACTGTCGAAGGTGAGCTTCTTCTATTGAAAAACACAAATGTATTAGAGACTCACAATTTATACATTGATCTTTAAGAATCTGAATATTTCAGTCGAACTCTGGTCACATTTATTTCGAAAGGAAAGCCAACACACTTCCGCTTTGACTCAACGAAATTCAGCTAGCTTCCCTAAAAGAAGCTAATAGCTAGCCAGCGAGCTTCTTGGTGGGATTTTATAAAAGGACATGCGGATAAAACCCGTTCTAATCACCTGACAGCAAGTAAAGCCTCACCCACAGCCTCACGGCTCTCCTCATGCCATGGTACACGTATTGACACGATAACAGTTTAGGCTTATGTGTGATCCTGGACGTACCTTTTTCAGCTGTGCTCCGCCGCTGTCGCTAGTGAACTTTCATTTCCGCCTCAGTGACAGTATCACGTGACCTAGCGTTCTCATTGCACAAAGGATTGTGGGTCGTAAACAATAATAAACAGCCCACACAATTACCTTAAATCACCTTTAAATCACCTTTTATATATATATATATATATATATATATATATATATATATATATATATATATATATATATATATATATATTTTTTTTTTTTTTTTTTTTTTTTTTTTTAATTTATTTATTTTTTTCTAATTAAAATAAATTTTAATAAAATATTAAAATATGGAATGAGGAAAGCATGCTCCTACTTTTTAATAAATCTGTGTATCTCTATGTAGTTTACATCTTTATCTAAGCTCTGAATGATCCCTGGTTTAATCCCAGGAGGAGACACAAAACCCTAATCCTACTGCAAAAATATGAAGTTTGTTCGAGGTCAAATGCTTAGCCAACCATTGTACTCATGTCCCCCACGGCCTAGTATGTTGTTATGAAGTTTGAAGACGATCCTTAACAAATTGTGGGTAATATAAAGCTTTTAGTACTTTTTACATTTGGTGGGACCAAATTTTTTACCAAAATTAAATCAGCTTCAGCTGTTTTTGGCATCTACCGTCTCCCAAAATTGAAAATAATATCTTGAAAGTGCATAAAAAATTATAAGTTTGAAAATTTTATTTTCTGTACATTACCCCAACTCCCACTCTCCTCCTTCGACTGTAAATATCCTGATTGATTAACAAACTGTTTAAACCTGTACTGTTTAAGTTTGCACTTTGAGTCCACCTGCTTTCACTTGCATTCATGACAGATGGTAAGTGCATTTGAAAGGTCTTGGGAACCAGCTAACGGGAGCAGTACGTATCTGCGCAAGTGGGAATTTGTAACTGTGTCCTTCAGCAGCAGGCAGCAAGTGAGCAGGTGATTTTAGTGTTGAACAGGCTGTATTCCTATCAGATGGCAAATGTTAATCCACAAAAGAACCTCCAGAGAAGAGGAACCTGATGGGAATGTTGGTATATGCATCTAGGATCTACGACAAGGAGAGGAGATGAGGCTAAGTAACTCAGATGGCTTTATTTGAAAACAATAGCCTGAACAAGTAACGATCAGAGGGGTATACTACAAACAAAATTCAACAGCGCCAGTCTTTCTTTGTGTTAGCTGCCTCGACGAAACCTAAAACCTCAGTCGGAGATAACAAGTATCATGATGGAAGTTATAAACTTTCTGTTGAACTTCGCTTTCTGCTTCAGATTCTGTGCACACTCACATAAGAAGAGGTGGTTCTTGTGATTCGGTAAACTTATATAAATGAAGGCCTCTTAATCACACGTTGACGTGGCGGCGTCCTAGCAGCAACTTTGATTACACCACCTCACTTTGCTGTCCACATTCAGAAAGCACGAATGTACACATTTAAATAAAGAAACCTTAAACAGTCATTTATTCCAATAATATCAGCATGATGTAAATGCATAGTAGCATAAATCAGGTTTGGTGTACACAGAATAATATGTATTGCTGAAGTGAAACATCAGGCATGTGCAGCTTTGCCTCACAGATGAATTCTCAGCCCAGTCATAAATGCAAAAGTGTAGGAATATCTGCTGGACTGCCTTCACTCAGTCAGTGAAGCTGCAGGAAAACTCTCCGCCCTGATGTTGGTGGCGACTGTGACGGGCGATGCTGACGGTTAACGTGGAGGCTGACGTAGTGGTCGTGAAAGTAAGTGGTCACAGCTAGAGGAGGGCCCAGCAGCAGGAACAGCCACACTAAACCGTTGCCATAGTTTCCCTGGAAACAGTTTCGGAGGAATACTGCGACCAAGAGCTGCAAGAAGAAGACATGGTGTCAGCTCGAGACACGCCCCGATTATAATAACACAGTGGATTGTGTTAGGTGTGGAAGGACAAAAACAATAAAGTGAATCAGGTTTAATTATTAGGACTAAGATTTCAGTGTGTAATCTATGTCTCCATTTAAAGCCTTTTTGCATTTGTTAATACTGTTAAATAAAAGGGCATAAAATGCATCCATGAATGATTAAGTTGGATCCCCATACAGCAGCAGCTGCCACCAGTGCAATAATCTCACCTCAAACACCATCATGAGAAAGATCCACAGACGGCAGCTATGCAGTGGCAGAGCAATCATATACTGTGTAGGAGAGAGAAGAGAACGATCAGCTCATTAGTACTGGAAGTTTATCCAGAGGTACCAGCTTAATTTTATTGTATAGAAGTGGGCTGCAATTCAATCCTAATCTCTAATCTCTTTTCCTTTTCCCCAGTGGGAGAAAAAAATCACGAAGTCAAGAAAAAATGTGAAGTCTGACTCCACTCCAGACACCAAACTACCTAATAAAGCGACGGTGGATGTCACTGACGTGGGTCAGCTGTGGTGAAACTACAATGTCCCACTGATGGACTACAAACACTCATCTCACACTGACTGCTCTGTGTTTCATGCAGCTTTTAGGTTATAAACAAGGTCATAAATCTCTCTTAATTACCAGACATAGGAACAGAGGAATAAAGACATATAATAATATACAATAAGAATGGTAGGATACAGTAATTTACAGTAGTATACAATAGCATAAAGCAAATATAATGTCAAACAACTCAAACAAAGTGACGATATAATTATTCCAGTAAAATAAATAACATAACAATCAGTGCAGGTGCTTATAAAAAAGTGACATAGTATTGTGCAATGAATAAAAAGAGAGTAGCAGCGTATGCTGGGGGAATGAAACAAACATTCAATAACATACTGTTAAGTAATATTGCACAATCTGAATGAGAACAAAATAACATCGATATTCATCTTAAGAAATGCCACCTGTTTAAAAAAGTCTTTCAGCGTCTGTCACTGATGTAAAGTCAGTTCATAAGAATCCTAAAGGCCAGAAATAGTTTTACAGCGAAAACTTAACCAAAGTGTGAAAACAGATATTTTTAAATCTGAAAACACGAGTTCAGAGAGTCTAAAATAGTTCCACATTTACTTTTAGCTTCACATGGGACACAAACCAAAGTTTCTGGGGCTTAAGATCAATGTTTGGTCCTTGAAAGGTCACCTGCAATCTTGGAGTATATGAGATCGTTCAGAGGCAACTTTGGGTCTGAAATGCAGAAGTTCCTTGAACCTGCATTCTGGTTAATGACCAGCAGGGGTGGCCCTTGGATGTTGATTCACCTTTACAGTGTCTCTGGCCAGTTCTGCACAAACTTAGTCTGAACGTTATTAGATTGCTGTAACTTATGCTGGATTCCCCGTTTATTAAATGCTAGATTTGTGGGACTAAATTCAATAAAGCCAAGGCCCTGACATTCAAGCCCTACACTCTATAGTTGCAATGATGGTCCTCTAGCACCTTAAATATGATACTGTAGACCAGTAAGGTAAGAATCAGATACTGCCATAAGCAAGGGTGCGATGTATCCTGTGCCAAAGGAGGTAAGGAAGCATTGATAGCCCCTTTCCAAAGATGCCAGAAAAGCAGACCGTACCTCACAAAGCGCAGCAGACATCAGGAAAACCAGCAACTCAGCATGTGATGGGGAAACATTCCTCTCCACCAGACGAGTGTAAATGTGTCTTTTTATGCATAAAAAGAAAAACATGTAAGCAAAAAACCCCAAAAAAACAACCCATGTAAAACATTCAAGCACACAGACCAAAACATGTTGATAATACCTGTGACACCACATCTGAAAGGGAATATTCCAGTTCTTCCAGAAAGCAATCAAAGTTGTAGCGTTCCTGTAGATAAAATATAAACTGCATTAATTCTGAGATGCAAAATTAACACAAATCACAGTAAATGTTCTGCACAACTGACCACCAGTCTCCATAAAAATGGCGATCACCAAAGCGCAGCAGTTCTGCACAGAAGTTCAGGTATGAATGAGTCAAAAAGAAGAAGAGGAGCCACAGGAAGTGGGTCGGTGCCTGACAAGAAAGTATGTGTTAGCAATGCCAATATGCCACACATACAAACTCTTATCTCTAAGTATCATGGACCAAGGACAAAAGAAATCACTAACCACCAGCCCCACGAGGTGCTCCACCCTCGTAGTGATGGCCATGCTCTGGATAAAAGTATACAAATAGAAAGAAGGGTGGATTCAGCAAGGGTGTTTTAATGAGCACACTTCAGAAGATCGTGTTTCACTTACAGAGAATGAGATTTCTGATCTCTGGAAGATGGGTTCAATCCACTAGAAGGAAACAAAGGATTCAAGAATCATGAAATTCAACTTGGTTCTTGAAGATAATAGTCATCGATTTCCATGACTCCCTACTCCATGAAATACCAGCTGAAAATTTCACCCATTTATAGACAGGACATTAAAATCACTGAGAGGTGAATCAAATGCACTGATGTCACTTTGATTCAAATAATGCTGCAATAATGGCACAGCATGTCCAACCGCACCAATGAGGAACACGATAAAGAGTCATGACCCAGTTTTTTAAACTCCCGAGGTCATAGCCCAGTGCCTGCTTGACGCCCTGTGGCGAGTGGACTGTAAATGCTACAGTGATCAATGCTCTTCGTGTGTGCATTTTTATGTACGTGATGAGAGGTTATAGCCAGGAAATAACTTCTTGGTGTTATACTAAAGTATGAGGACACATTTTAAGGACACATAACAAAACATGTATCAGCAGAGTACATTCAGTAGCATATGTCATCATCAGTGCTGCTCCTAATTCACACATATCCCCCAAATCAACCTCCAGAGTGAAACATGCTCTCACAGCCGTGCAGTGCCAGACTCCCTGAAAGCTCTGCACATAAATGCAGTGATACTAAGCTACTGTATAACAAAGAAAGGACTTCAGCGATCTGCTGTACCTGCTGCACAATGCCAACCATGATCTGGACAACTACCACCTAAAAACAGAAAATTATGTTTAATTATCCCATGTAGTGTGTGCACAATCATTTTACATTTTGTTTAAAAAGAAAAAGACAAATATTCAACACATGTGATTTAATGTGGCATACAAAACAAATCTTAGATGTCGGGACTTTAAAATGTAGTAGCTAAGTCCTTACGTTTCAAATTCAGAGACTACAATACAATCAAACGAAAAAGAAATAACGAAACAACGAGGATTTAAATCAGGAGCAGTCACACTGACGTTAGCGGGGACAGAAAATCCCCTGTGCAGTGTCAAAGTATTACAAATGCAATACTTTTGGTTAAAGGTTCAAAGATAATCTGATTGAAGGGCCTGAAGCTATCCAAGAAAAAGGTTTGTTAGCGCTCGTTTTGTTACCATGTCAACAGAGGATGTAGAACGCTCAAGTCTAGACTTGTAAAGAGAAAACTGAGTCATTCATATCAGCGCTATTAATCCTTTTTACTTTTTCTATTCTCCTCTCTCATAGAACAATACTGTGTAAAAGTAACGACACCAGTGTTCAGCTCACCATTTCTATCAGTCTGTGAAGCAGCTTATTAATGCTGACGTTGGGACAGCAGGGGAAGCCCCTCTGGAAGCAGAGAGTGGGGGCGAGGAGGAAATAATAGAGCTCTGAGAAAATAAAGACAGTTAAAAATGCTGAAACATCACTTTGAGTCACTATAAAGAAATGAAGCAGCTGTTACCTCTGAATGTCAGATGCTCATTGTGGTGTTTCTGTGATGCAGGTCCATTCTGATCTTTCTCTAAAAAAAACAAAAAAAAAACAAGCAAAAAGCTGCAGTAGCTGCTGTTCTTCTGAGATGGGGTCAATAAAAAGTTTAGAGTTGCACAGATACCTAAATGAGCCAGACGATACCAACGATTTGTTTCCTGGTAGGAATAAAGCTTCATCCCCAGAATAGTGTAGAACAAGAGAGAGAAAAATGCTCCACCTGGTGGACAAAGCATAAACGTGCTTTTCAGACAATGAGACACATATTCCAATTCAGGGTCTGCAGCCTTAACGATCCTCAAGGGCCGCGTGCTTAAAGACCGCTAAGGCCGGAAGTGCGAGGCTTGTGAAATGAGACGGTCTAGCCTCCGTCGCGCTGCCCAGGTTGCCTAGCAACCATGATACTAACAGCTGGAAACGTTTCATACAGCTTTGTTTGACAGAAATGAAGGAGAAAATCTTTTGTTCATTTGTTTGTTTGTTTCTACATGAGCTTTGATCATTCTCTGTAAGATTAAGCTCAGCTATTGAACGGCGTATATTTTAAAGTAAAGGCTTTAAAACCAAGTTAGTACAAACGTCACTAATGTCACATAACTTTGCCGACATGTGGCCAACAGTAATGTTTTAATGTTCTTCGTTATTAAACATTTGCACATAACTAAGTGACATGATATTCAGTACTTACTTAAAGTTTACTCTTCAGGCGCCCCTCATCCTGTTTTTTTTCGGCAAAATTATCCACACCCACCGCCGCGCTATGCATTCTGGGATATGTTGGGCCACGAAGTCTACACCGCCACGTCCTTAAAATTCAGGGAAATGAAGGACGCATTTGAGGGCCGCATTTCGAGCAGCCTTCGAATTGGGACAGCCTTCGTCGCGTCGCTGTGACGTAATCGGCCTTAAAATGCGGCCTTTAAGGCTGCAGACCCTGAATTGGGATACAGCCATACACATGGAAGTCCTGTGTTGTGTCCCAATTCAGGGTCTGCACGCTTGAAGTACGCATTTTAAGTGCGATTACGTCATCGCCACGCGACGACGGCTGTCCCAATTCGAAGTGTACTTCAAATGCATACTCCAAATGTGCCGTCGATTTCCCCAAATATCAAGCGTGGTCCGGTGCACGCTTCGTGGTCCCATATATCCCACAATTCATAGCGCGGCGGTGGGTGTGGATAATTTTGCCGCAAAATACGGCAGAAGGGAGCTGCCGAAGAGTGAACTGTCAAAAGCAAGTACTGAATATGACGTCACTTATTTATGTGAGAATGTTTAATAACGCCATATTATATTTATATTACCACAGTGAGATGACTTTAGTCTCATGAACAACAAGAGCTAATTGTTATTTACTCACTACTCTTAAATGACTGTTCAGTACAGAAATGAAGCCCAACAATCGTGTTTTACAGTCCTGTGGTCTCAGCCTCAGATACTCAACTAATCAAAGTGATGTCATGACAAAAATGAATGACCAACAAAACATTTTTTCTCCTTCATTTATGCCACACAATCTCGTGTTTCTCGCGGTTAGTATCATGGTTGCTAGGCACCCTGAACAGCGCGACGAAGGCTAGACTGTCCCATTTCACAAGCCTCTCACTTCCTCACTTCTCGTACTTATAGTACGCACCGTACGTAGTACGCGTAGTGCGCGTACTTCAAGCGTGCAGACCCTAAATTGGGACACAGCCCTGGAGTCCAACAAATCTGCAGTACCAGTGCGATGCTGTCACGTCATCCCCTCCCCTCACCCAAACCGGTCACGGCAGGCGGCTTGGTTCTGCCACAGGTCTCCTTCTTAATAAAGGGAGGTTTTCCTTCCCACTGTTGCCAAAGCACTTGGTCATAGAGTGGTCAAATGATTGTTGGGGTTTTCTCTGTTTTATTTGTATTTTTGTGTGGCTTATAAAGCGCTTTGAGGCAACTGTTTTGATTTTGTGGTATAAAAATAAAACTGAATTGGATTAAACTGAATGTCAACATGGATCAAAATCTGATCTGAATCTGCTTCCTGGTATACTTAATGAAGTGGCCAATGGCTGTATTTTATAAGGGAACTCAAATCTATCGGTCCGGATTACAGTAAATATGACGCAGGTTTGAAGTTACCTGTTGACATTGCAGGCTCATGTACGATGACAGCAGCAGGAAATAGAACCAGCAGCCCCAGATTAGTAAGGTGTAAACGATGCGCGTTGGAGAGAGACAGCATTGCCTAACAAACAAAGATTTGTTATTTTTTCTGCGTCAAAAAGTCCCTCTCTGGAAAGATACATCCTTTCACATCTAAAGGAGAAAATAATAAGCTCTCACCTTTTCCTGGGACCTCTCCAGAAGCAAAGCTATCAGAGCAAACGTGTTGGCAGCTGGGAAAATAAGAAATTTGTTCATTCACAACAACAAATGTGCTGCTGGAGACACCTATTCTCTCTACTCTAAAGTAATCCTGTATCATTCATGATGTGTTTGTTTCTCTGCCACAGTCCTACGGATACCAGTGGTTCTCACCCAGAATGAGGATGACTGACGGCCAGTTGCAGTTGTCCTCAATCAGATGTCCCAAAACCTTTTTGACATCTATCAAAAATCCATGTCTGTTATGAAGAGGAAAACAAAGTTAGCTTTAGTAAACAGTAAACAGAGAGCAGGGATGTGTTTAAACTGGAAAAAATACTGTAATGAATAGAAATTCTTGGTCTTTAGACCAAGAGGTTTTAATATGTTCATGTGACACATTCAGCGTGGCGCTTCTCCTCACAAATTATCATCCGAAAGTCTTCTAGATTCAGAGTGTGTTGTGCTGCTGTGAAGCGCAGTGCTCGTGCTTTAGCGTTTCTTCCACTAAATGTGCCCGCAGATTCCCAGCATGTAGACTTTACACTGGAGTAAAGCATGGGAGGTTTACTAAACATGAAACTTTAATGGTTTACAAAAAAGCAAGTGTGTTCGTAGGTGAAGGGTCTGTTTTATAGATGGATGTGAAGTCCACCAAATCTGAAAATTCAAACCACAAAAAAGGACAGAAGCCATTTATACTCACTGTATGAAATTCTCCAAGAACAGGTGAGCATGAGTCAGGACCTTAAAAATCAGAATGACAGCGTTTTTATAACTCAACAAAATCTTAAATGTATTTCCACAAACGATAAGGCAGGGCTGAGAAACTAACCAGCAGGATGATGATCCAGTTGAGGATGCCTCTGTATCCGGTAAAGCTGCTGTTAGAGCTCAGCAGAGAGTCTTGGATGCTGTGGCAGCTGCACAAAAACACATTTTCATCTTCATCAGGCTTATTTTTTTTGTTTTTTCCTGTAAATATTATCCTAATAGCTCTAATATGACTGCATCGCAAAAACATTCCAGGTCTCCTCCAGTGGTAAACAAATGGAAAACCACTCAGCTGATGGTTTTTTGTTGGTTATACGAAGACCTGGGATATAAAGAAACTAAACATGTCTACATCTGATTGTGTGTTTAATATATTTTAGCCCAAATTCAGAGGATTTTAAATTAAAAGTGACACTCAAGAGTCTGAAGATGGTTTACGATTCATTAACTGTTAATTTTGTAATGATGGTGCTGAATAAGTATTTAACGGGATGATCTCTGTGTAGTTATGAAACAGGGTGTTTTGGCTCTACGATGGGCCACAAAGACCACACGGTACGAAAACACAATGTCAGAGAGGTCAGTGTAGGTTCTCAGACATCCAGCTCATGGTAGTCTCAACGTTGACCCAATATTAATCAGATGCACCACAACACGAGCCAAGGTGTCAAAAAAGGCGTAGATCTTTACCACCAGAAGTTTTGGGTGAAACCACTGTGAGACCTCGCCTGCCCTATCATGTGACCTATTGAGGTCACCTGACACAAGATGTGAGTGGGTGTTGAAGGAAGGGATCTGAAGACCTCATCATAGGTGTCTGATAGTTGTTATCCACCACCAAAGTTCAAGGATTCAAGGATGCCAGTGTTCACATTTTGGACCAAGAAGACAGATGGTTCAACCAATCACCTTCTTTTGAAGCTTCAGATGTAGGAGAGGGTTTTTGAAGCTGTGTGTGAGATTAGAGCTTCAGAATTAGATGGCCACGCCTGCTCTAACATGTGTCGTTACTTGTTCACCAAGATGTCAAGTATTATTCCTCATCTACGTTTCACGCTATCCTCCTGAACAGTTATTTCTGCACAATGACAGCCAGGTCTGATGGGTTCTGTGAGTTTTTATTGGAGTTTATATGATGCCTTACACGTATATAAATCAATGCATTTATAATTTTTTATTTGTGCTTTTTATTATTTGAGTAAAATATGTGAACATTTCATCTGCTGGTGAGGTCATACATCTGCCCCATGGAGACACGAGGAAGGCAGCAAAGAGCTTACCAGAGCGAAGATGCGTAGGGGTGTTCTTCTTCACTGGTTAGCTCAAATGTAGAAAAGGAAGTGCTATCACAGAGGCTTATACCGTCTTCTTCGACTGAGGAGGAGGAGAACCTCTTCCTCATCGAAGCCATCTTTAACTCCAAGGATCAGTCCACCGAGGTGGAGGTTACAGATGTTTGAGTCCACTTTAAGAGTCAGAAAACAGATTTATTTAACTCTCACAAATCACATTCTCTTATTAGATATTTGATTTGAAATATTAAGATGATCAAAGAATAAACATAAATATTACATAGTGTCATATTTTTATCTGAATTTCATGCAAGAAATAAAGTGTAGACCAAACTCTGCAAATTCCTATTTACGTACACTGCTTAAATAACATCAAAGTTTCTATTCTATCCTAAAACTGGGCTCTGAGGAGGTCAGTTGATATTGTTCCAATGGGTGCTTTTTCTATCCAGTTATGCTTTCCTGCATTTGCAGTGTGTTTGGGATCACTGTCATGCTAAAAAATAAAAGATTTCCCAATCAGATGTTTTCCAGATGGTATTCCATGGTGGATTTTAATGTAATTGTAATTTTCTGCCTTCAAATTTCCATCAGTTTTCTCCAACACGACTGGCTGAAATGGAGCTCTAACCATGACAGAGCCTCCACCGTGCTTTACAGATGCCTGCACACACTCACTGTCGGGCTTCTATTTTGAACTCTTCCATATACAAAAATTTCAGATTTCCTGTTTCCCATCATTGAGACAGGGTGTCCCTTAACACCATCCTGTGCAGTTTCCTCAAAGTTTTTGAATTCTGACACATGATTGACTCCAGAATTTTGCACAGTTGTCTACTGTACTTGTTAAAAATTTCTGCAATGATTTATTGTCTTTCTAATCTTTGCCATGTTGAGACAATGAGGCTGTAGATTGTGCAGAAAATACGAGCGCATCATCAGATCATTTAAATGCAAACTGCATCTTAGAAAATAATTCCAACCAAATCCCTGTAATGGATTACCACTTTTGTGTTTTATCGCTTGTATACGCGGGTGAACATTAAGTAAGATGAAGTTTTAGCCTTTACCCGAGCTTTAAGTTCGATTTGTGAAAATTCGGCAAGCATATAAATTATTATTAAGCCATTCAGTTCATGAGAGATTAGACTTTAGATGTCCTTTCTCCCTCAAACGACCCGTTGTCGTAGGCATCTTATGCTTAAAAGCCAAGACGTTACATTTTTGTGTTGCTGCTAGGTCGATAAAATGTACGCCGAATGAAATAGCTGCCCGAAATACATTAGTCAGTCTAACCAACTCGTTTTACAACCACTGCAACACCGGGTGCTAACAAGTGAAACTTTTAATTTCTGCAAATCCTAAAGAAGCTCGGTGTGACCTTCTGAAGCGAAAGAAAAACGTCCTACCGCGTCATCCTCCGCGTGCAGCATCCTTCTACCAGGTCCACATCTCAGAGCATCCGCCGCCTGTCAGCTGACTGCCCGACACAGAGCTTCTCTGACCTCTGAGCCTTCTGAGGACTGAGGAGGTGCTATTCGGCGTGAAGCCACGAGATCCTTTTATTGTGAAACATTCAAAATAAAAGCCCACTTAAAGTAAAAAAAAGACTTTAATTTCTGAGATGCCAAAATAAAGGCCTGTAGTCTGATTGATTAATTGTCATTTTGATGCCTTATACGGAAGCCCGTGGTTTATATACATATGTCATGTATTGTTCCTCCAGTATCCAATTCATATTTTGCACACAGTAAATGTCACAACAGCAGATTTAAAGTATTAATAGATTCATAAGATAAACATTTTACATAAAACAATGTTTACAGAAATTGTTACGCTTTAAAACATTCATTTCTTTTGTACCATAAAGGGATTGTAAACAAACGATTAACTTTGTGCATAAAAATCAAAGATTTGTCTGGGAATAAAGCCTTGAACTGATCTAAGTTTAAAGGTGTAAAATAAAAAGCAGGGAAATAGAAATCAGGGTTCCCAAATGAGTTTTCTCCCAAATGACTTGAAGAAAACTCCTGCCAACCAAACATTACTGTTTTAAGTCAGATAACTGAATGTGTAACTGTTAATACTGAAACTGCTCATTTCGATCATTACTGATGAGGAAATAATTGATGCAATTTATATGAAAAAAAGTTGTTTTTCCCTTCATCCACTCAGCACCCAAAGACTCTTTAGACCTAATTAATTACATTTAACCTTGATTAAAATATATAGTTTTTAAAACAGCTAAATCTGGTATTAAAACCACATATTTATTCACAGGCTGCAGATGCAGGTTAGTTATCACGAGCCCAGAAAAACTGAAATAAGGACACTTCATGAAAAAAGATAATTTCCTTTAGAAAATATTTATTTAAAAAAGGAACATTTAAGGAAAAAATAACAGTTTAAAGTGTTACACTGACAGCAAAAAAGATCAATATGCATTTGGGTCAAACTCCAAATTAAACAATGATCTCGCAAACTCATTGAATTTTACATTTCTAGTGACTGAGACTCAATTAATTTATTATGACCAGAAAACACGACCCACATTTTAATGGATCAGATCTCAGTGATCCTGCCAGCCTGCAGGGAGGACACAGCAAAGCCATTCAAGCTGGTGTGGAGGAAGGTCCTTTAGTTGATGATCAGTACGTCGTTCTGGATCTCGTGGCTCAGCTGGGTTTGGAGGTCACTCAGCTTCTTCTTCAGGACAGCCAGCGCTGACATGACAATGGTCTCTGGCCGCAGGGAGCCGCATGACTCCACGTTGTAATAGAACCTGTGCAGGGAGAAACGTGAGCCGAGCTGCGTGCAAAGTTTCCTTATAAAAGTCAAAGTCATTCAACTTTAGAATTTAGTCTGAAACTTCCTGGATTGCATTCAGAGCCTAAAACACATGCACAGTACTGAACGTGCTCATCTTTGCTTGTGTCTGGAGTTCATTTCAAGCTCGTTTTGGTAGACCAAAGGTAAGCAATCACAGCCATCTCATGCTTCTTTATTGACAGTAGATTCTGGCCATCTCCAAAAGCCTGTGTATTGATATCTTTGTGAATATTTAGGGTGAAAGGAGCTTGCAAAGAAAAGCGTCTGGACTTCTTTAAGTTACTTGAAGACGTTTCACCTCTCATCCGAGAAGCTTCTTCAGTTCTAAGGTCAAATGGTGGAGAGTCCCAGATTTAAACCTAGTGGGAGTTTCCCCCCACAGAGGGACAAAAGGACCCCCTGATGATCCTCTAATCGCCTGAGCCACGGTGTGAAACTGGGTGTGGGTCACAATCAGCCAGAGTTTCGGGTGAGCTCATTGTGAAACCTGGCCCCACCTTATCATGTGAATTCCTGAGGTCAGATGGCCCAGGATGTGAGTGGGCGTTAAGGCGTCTGGAGAGGGAACTCAAAACTGGATTATAGATGGCAGAGAGTTGGTGTCGTAAACCACCGCCTCTGTTCAAAGATGAAGAAGCTTCTCGGATGAGAGGTGAAATGTCTTCAAGTAACTTAAAGAAGTCCAGACGCTTTTCTTTGCGAACTCCTTTGACTACAATGACCTGGATGACTGAGAACCTTCACAGACATATTTAGGGTGGAAATATGCAGCACTCCTCATAGGCTTGCCTCAGGACACCAATTACTAACATGAACAAAATGACTCCCAGCATGACACAGACTACAACACAAACTCAGCATGAGCATTAAAAACAACTCCTGCTCTGTATTTTCATGCAGGACATTTTCATGCAGTGGGAAACACTAGTGTGAATGTTCGATTCAAATAATTCAGGAGACTTTTGTTTGGTTTCAGGGATCAAAACAGACCTAGATCCTTCTGGCTAACGTCAGGTAATGCAATTCCCAGTGGGCAGAATAATAAAGATGAGAAAACATCATGAAGCTCTTTGCTAACCGTTCCGGTTTCCCGTTGGGGTCGTAAGGGGCCTGAAACTCGTCCTCTTCAATCTCCGAGTACTCGCTCTTCGGCCTGGGAATCAGTGCATTGGGTGTCAGTATTTTTATGATAATTATTCTTTGACTATGTAGTTTTTAGATGAGCCAAACTGGGAGGAAAACCTACCACTCCTCAGGTCGTGGATAAACCGTGTGTCTCAGTGCATTGTCGGGGTCATACTCGAAGGAGACCCCCGCTGTTGGGTTCCACTTGGCGTGTTCCTTCCCAAAACCTTTCTTAGCGTAAGCTCTGAGCCGAAGTTCCTGACCTTTACGGAGCTTCACCAGCAAAATGTCTGCGTGGTATCAGAGCACAAGAAACATTTATGAAGTGATGTGAAAACAGACACCAGACAGAGACCTCAGCAGTCAGTGTGTACTCGTGAATACAGCTTTACCATCTTGCTCGACGTAGTCGTTGGGATCGTTGTCTCGACTTCTGGAAGTCACCTAGAAAACCACAATGCACCACGGTCAACTTCACCTCTGCTTCCAGTCAACTAACGATCCTAGAAAAAGGAGAAAAGCCTCACCGGGATGACTCTGGGGTTGTTAGACAACAGGTCACGCGAGGTCACGTGACGCGTCTGGTCCTCGTTACATCGAACATCCAGGGTGAGCTCCACAGAGCACTCCTGACAGAAATCCTCACAGGTGCAGTCCTGCAGGAGAATTTGACGTTGTGGTGTTAAAGCCGGCGCCCGCATTCAAAAGTTAGGAAGTTCTTGGCTTTGTTCACAATCTGATATCATGTATCGTTCACACCAGGGAACCATCAGGTTAATGACCAGTCTGAGTCTGTTTATGTTGTCACAGGCAGCTGACAAATCATGTGTAGAAACCATAAATGTCTGAAAATTATGAACAGCATCTCTGAGTCTCACGAGCAGGAACGGCACTCTAATCTGGCAGGAGGAGTTTTTGCAGGAAACAAGAGAGAGGTGTCCACTGAACAGCAAGCGTGGCAACACATAAGCTTTTAAAAATACCTTGGAGAAACAAGGATAAAATGAAACTGTGGTTGGCGGTGCTACAAATGTCTGCTTACCCTGGAATACTGCATTTTGTCCACGATGTCGTCGCTGGTGAGCGGTATGAGCCCTGAAGATACAGGAAACACTCAGGTTACTACAGCAGCCTTCTTTGATCTCTCGGAGGTATTACACACGCTCTCATACATACCCACTCTGTGGGCGATAAACTCATCGTGCAGTACTGACGAATTGGCGTCGATCTGGATCCAGTCGATGGCTGGAAATGAAGCAGTGCAAGTCAGTCATTTAGGCTCGCTGAGGTGGGTTTGATACTGAGCGCTTTCCCCAGAGTTCTACTAGACAACTTTATCCAACACAATATCCGTTTTGTTTTGCTCTCCATGTCGTAACAGCAGCTGAGACTTGACTGCTTACTTATATAACTGTACAGAGGACCTCACCAAAACTTAGCAATGTTAAGCAACGACACACACACACACAAAAAGCTACTGTACCTATTGTAGGAACCTCCGACATAAAAACACGGCGGAGGGAGTTTGCGACCCTGAAAAAGAAGAAGAAAAAAATGGTTTCAGATGAATAACACACCGTTAAAGTCTCCCTTAAACTCCAGACTGTGCTTTCAGGTTTTTATCAGGTGTGTGCTTCACAGAACGAGTTCTAATAGTCCAAGATCACCTGAAATCTGCGACAGAGGGCTGAATTATACAAACATTTAAAAGGGGTTCCAGTGACGAACGATGATTAATAAATCAACTAGCAAAATACCAAACTATTACTGATGCTGATTACTGATCAAAGTTTTTTTTTTTTTTTGTTTTTAAATCAAGAGGCATTCCTTAGTCATAACATCAGCAAACTCTGTATTTTCAGATTTTGGACTGTTCAGACATTAAAAACAGTTGCACTCCACATGTTTCATGTTGTGATGTCACAGAGGCGTTAAGATTTTTATCTGGAATGACTGTAATGGACAGGCTTAGAATTGATGGATAGCTAGATTTGAATTATGAGGGACATTGAAGACTGAGTAATATGGAGACAAAGTTAGAGAGTGAAAGCTGATCTGCTGTGGCCAAACAGTCACTGAAGTGAGAAAATAATCAGGAGACTAATTAAAGAAAGGAAATATTCTTCTAGCGAGAAACAGCTGATTTTTTTTAATGATTGATTGCCTAATCAATGAAATGTTTCTTTTAATTATCAGACAAAACACATTTTACAGAATTGCAAGACAAAGAAAACTAAATTTTAAGATGGTGTCCAATGAAGTTTCCTCAGCTTTAATTGGCGTGTTGTTAGACTGCCAGTTAAACCTGATAATCTAACAAAGGAAAGGCAGGAAAATACTTTAATCTTTAGAAATTTTCATTTCCTTATTTAAAAAAAAAAAAAGCTAAATAGAGAAAAATGTACATTTTAATCAACGCTGGAAAATATAAAAAACGAATGGAATAACCAGCCCATTTGAATTCTACTTATATTTCTTTATTTTTACAGCCTATGTATTTACTTATTGGTTATTTGTATATGAAACTTTGTCCTAAATGGTAATTCATTCACAGTAGACTAAAGACCCATTTAAAAACATGACCTAACTAATGTGAAGCACCTGCGTTTACTTCCACATTCAGCTAGCTTAACATACACTTAAATAATAATTATATTGTACATTAAATATTAGTTATACGAGTTAAACGAAAGCAGCTTTACACTGTTACTCGGCGTGTGTTTTGGTGCTGAGAATAATGGCCGCCCTCGTCCTCCTCACACACTGCACAAGGGAAAATATACTCGTACTTACGCCAAATCCGTGTTTTCGATGACAAACTTGACATTTTCGTCTGTCAGCTCTGTGATCTTTACCGTAGGCTGGTTAGCATACGGCATTACTGAAGCTAAATGAAGCTAAACTAGACGTTTCACTAACAACACAGTTCACACTACCGCTGCTTCTGCTTGAAGACCTCCACGGAAATATTTACGAAACGCTGATTGGCCTCGAGATGCAAACGCGTACAGTGATTGGGTCAAAAGAGGCTCGAAGGCGGGTCTTCTTTGAACCACCGGGTTACAGACGACGGTAGCTCCCTTTTCAAAACAAAAGCACAAACTCTCAAGTTTGACTTGCTCGCAAACATTATCTGCATATTCGTTTTCAGGCAAGAACTTTATTGTCTCACATTAATCTAAAACAAATATTTCAAGCGTTTAGATTGGTGGGCAAACTAAGACATTAACAGGAAATGTAATGACGTTTCAAAATTGCTTTGTCATTGTAATACAGTTAGACCAATTACAATTAATGCAAACGTCCCATATCAGACACTTTAAAGTCTCTATATACAAAACTTTGACTGCAGAACATTTCAAATCATTCTGGTGGCACAGGGTTTTCGCTCTAGTAAAATATAGTGACTTTGACCTGAAACGTAGTTCTTTAGTGGGAAACTGATTTCACAACTGAAGACAAACCAAAAAAAAAAAAAAAAAAGTTAAATATACAATTACTATTTTATTGAACTTTCACTTGATTCAACAACTAAATTACAGATCTGTGTCCTTGTGTACAAAGGAAAAAATGATCTGAGCAGGAGAGTGAAAGGATCAGTGGGTGAGAGTTTCTGCAGGTGATCAGAAACAAATTTGCTCCTTCTATTGTTTATTAACAGCCATAATCCAATATTTCAGAGTTCTGCTCATCATGTGGATGGTCGGGATCAGTGCTTCATCTTCTCTGGTTCAATCCTGTGAGGTTCTTCAGCTGTGAAAAAGAGGCGTGCAGACATTAATGAACACAGTTTCCCTCAAAATGCAGATTCTGTCAAACCTCAGGATGTTAGTAAGATGGTACTTCAAATTTATGACATTTATTCTAACTGAATGAATCTTTCTCAGTGCAAAATGAGTGCATTACACAGAGTGTGATGTGCTTCTGAGGTAAGAACGTGAGAGTTAAGAGCACAGATCTAAGAAGAGCGTGAAGACTTAAGTATCTCTGCTAATCCTGTGGCAGAAGTTATGAGAAGAGTGAATTTAAATGGTGAATATAAGACAAAAGACTCACCGTAACAGCAGCTCCCATGAGTCCCTGCACCACTGCTTCACCTGTTGACTGCACCTACACATCAAAGTGGAACATACAGCTTACACATGGCTGAAGAACAGGTTCAGGTGTCACATAAAGACTCATTTTTACATGATTTCTCTTAAAACGCTAAATCTCAGGTCATTTATTTGTTATTATCGTTGCTGGGTGATGCTGCAAAGCGATTAAAGATGTGCTTCTGCAAAAACATTCAAAAGAAGTCAGGAGTGAGTCTTTAACAATGTTTCACTCTCTACCTGTTTGGCTGTGGTGGCCATGTTGACTACATCTTGGATGCGGTTATCGAGGAAGGCCCAGGTGTCCTGGAAGTCTGGAGAGGAATCCTGAATCATCACCAGCTCTGTGGTGTTGTAGATGCCCGTCAGCGCCGCCCGCTTTGTGTACCAATTCATCTACAACAGAAATGAGTCCTGCAGTTTTACTCCTAGTCCACATTTAGTTCAAGGTAAACTCAAAAGTAAGGTAAGTGAAACGGATGCAGTGGCACATAAAAGGTCAGCTTTAAAGAAGAGCTGCACCAGAAAACAGTGCTGTGCAAAAGCCTTGAACTGCCACTCATTTCTTTAGATTTTGCCAGGAAAATGATTGCACCGCTTTATCGCAACATGCAAACTTAAATGTAAATACAACAAGAGCCAACATGGGGCTGGTTAGTTAGCTAGAGCTTAGACAACACGTATGTGATAGTGGTGATTTTGTCCTTGCACACAGTGTGAGAGCATGCATTGTCTGCAAATTTAAGCACGACTGGAGTTTGTGTTACGGCTGCAGGTGTCAATAGTTTTCCGAGGTTACACCTTTACTGAAACAAATCAAATATTACCAATTACTACAAATGTATCAATAAAAAAAATGTAAAACGATCACTCATGAGAAAGTCGTTAGCCCTCTTTTTCTCTTTGTTAGTTAAACAGTATCTGTGATATAATCTGCTGGCTGGAGCGATCATTCACTGTTTTTATATAAATGCTGAAGTGGCACCTGCCAGCCAATAAGAAACAAGTATTTTCAGTGTACCAGCTAGGACAAAGTGAGGTGTCGATAGGGGCAGTAACCTGGGAGGTGGCAGGTCGGATATTTTGAGGGTGGTGATGAAAGGGGGACAGGAAGCTATGAGGAGGAGAAGAAGAAGAAGAAGGGTGACAGGATCCACTCACGTCTGTGGATCGGTCTCCGGCGTAGTACCAGATGTCGTCCATCAGCGTGGAGAGGTGCTTCAGGCTGTCGGGGATGTTGTGGGGAAGCAGCAGTAGGCTCATCGCCTGAGAAGACAATATCGAGTAAAGCTTCCTGACCTGTGAACACACTCAGAAGCTCGTATTCTCAGTGTTCCATGCTGTACCTGTGGCCATGTTTCGATGTAGGGGATGTACATGCGCAGTCTGGTCTCCACAGCGTCTCTTATAAAATCTGCAGTCTTCTTTGGTCTGCAAGAGAAATCTGTCTTTACATCTTTCACATTTTTTCATATTACCTGTCCCGCTGAGTGCTTTATTTTCCAGCCTAAAGCGTAGGTGAGTAATTGACCTGAATTAAACCTGAGCTCAAGCTGAACCTGCACAGTTTTCCCTAAAGTACTCACTCATCCATCCAAATCATTGAATTCAGGTGTTCCAGTCACCTCCATGGCCACAGATAAATAAAATCAAGTCCCTAGAGGCCTGTAGGCTGCTGTCAGTCACTGCAAACCTCCAAACTTCATGTGGCCTTTAGATTAGCTCAAGAACAGTGCACAGAGAGCATTATTGAATATGTTTCCATGGCCGAGCAGCTGCATCCAAGCGTTAGATCACCAAGCACAATGCAAAGCATTCAGATGTAAAGCACAACGGCACTGGACTCTCGAGCAGTTCAAACGTGTTCTCTGGAGGGATGAATTACATGTCTAGCAATCGGATGGATGAGTCTGGGTTAGCACAGTGCAGACTGACAAGTACCGCTGTCCTGGCAACCGGCAAAGTGTAAAGTTTGGTGTAGGAGGGATTATAGTGTGGGAATGTTTTTCAGGAATTGGGCTCGGCCTCTTAGTTCCAGTGAAAGGAACTCTTAATGCTTCAACACACCAAAAGGTTTTAGATAATGTCATGATCAAGTGCATATGTTTGTGAAGGCAGAGAGCAAATACTTGTGACAATATAGTCTAGCTGAACTGCAAAGTGAGCTGCTGTGTATACATACTCAGCCTGGCCCAGCTGGACCTGAGTGTGCTGTTCAGCCAGGATCTCCGTCAGCTGCGCATTGCACTGAGCGATGAAATGTAGGACCAGGTCTCCGGATCCTTTCTCGAACATACCGGTGGAAGCAGACGACAAACCCAGACTCTGGTACAGACACAACAACCACAGCGTTAACGGTGCAGCTTACATACGAACACAGGGCTACACGATAAAGTCTTTGAACTACTCTCTCACCTCAGCACCAGCTGCGATAGCTTCCATCGACCAGCCGTGCAGAGGAACAAACTCCAGAGCGGCAGTCAGGATTCGAGCCTGAAGCTGCTCCTCTGTTTCATACTCCTCATCTTGCTCCCCGCTCTGATCCTGGTAACTTCACGAAGACAAACGGCAATGTGAGACCAAGTGTAGCTCTCCCACATCAGAAAGCATCTTGTAAAATCCCTGTTGAATGACAGGAGTGACTAATGTAATGATTACTGACCTGGTGTTTGGATCGGTAGACTGGTCGGCTGCCGGATCGGAAGCAGAAGCCGCCGTGTCCTGTTCAGCTGAGCGAGCCTGGTAGTGCTCATGGTAGGTGGTTGAGGAGGGAGGCTTGTCAAATTTGGACTCATCCTGAAGCCTCAGCCCTGCACAGTGGAAGCCTCGTCTCAGACTGCCGCACTGAGGGTTTGTTGCTGTTGGTGCAGCCACCACTGGAGCATACAAATATATGGATTTACTTCCACAGATTCATTTTTAATACGGTGTACTTGTTTATTTCTCGTAATAATCGTGCTGTATCGAATCTCTATCGCCTGTCACTTTCCTCCCAGTGTGTGCTGTTGTTGTTCACACTTTTACCAAACTTTTAGAAAAAGGATTAAATGTGACAAACCACAGTACAAAGTCTCACATTTACATTAAACTCAAGCTCAGTGAAACCTGTACAGTTTATCACATGGTATGACTTTATTTCCCCATCTGTTACACTTAAGAGAAATATTGGTGAGAATGCTGCACTAAATACTTGTTATGCTACACTCATTGGTCACTACATCAGCTGCTTGTTAAGGCAAATATCTAATCAGCCAATCATGTGTCAGCTATTCAGTGCATGCTGGCATATAGACATGGTCAAGATGACCTGCTGAAGTTTAAACTGAGCATCAGAATGGGAGGAAAAATGACTTTGAAAGCGCCATGGTTGTTGTGAGAGAATATTTCAGAAACTGATGACCTGCTGGGAATTTCCCCACACAACCATCTCTAGTTTACAGAGAACGGTCTGAAAAGAGAAAATATCCAGTGAAAAGCAGAAGAACATCTCTGAATGCACAACACTGGAAAAATGTTGCCTGGTCTGATGACTGTCGATCCTCGTCTCAACAGTTCAGGCTGGTGGTGGTTTAATAAGGTGGGGGAATTTCCCTGGCACGCTTCTTGAAACCAGCTGAACACCATTCAAACACCACAGCCTATCTGAGTATTGTTGCTGACCATCTCCATCTCCTTATGACCATCTTCCGATGGCTGCTTCCAGCAGGATAAACACGTCACATCATCTCAAACTGGTTTCTTGAGTTCACTGTACTCAAATGGCCTCCAGTCACCAGTCCTTTGGGATGTTGTAGAACACATTCATAAATGTGTAGCTGATAAATCTATAGTCTCGGTGTGATGCATTCATGTCAACATGGACCAAAATCTCAGAGGAAAGTTTCCAGCACCTTGCTGAATCTGAGCCATGAAGAATTAAAGCACCTCTGAAGGAGAAAGGGGGTCTAGCACAGTGCTAGTACCTAATAAAGTGACCTGTCAGTATAGGACATATTGACTTAGCTTTATTTGTTTATTCATTAACTATTATATATATTCTATATATTTTCTATCAAATCATTCCAATAAAATGTGGGCAAATTATAAAAAATACCCCAAAGTATTCCAACGGGAGCATTTTAAAATTGATTTGTTATACTAACTCAGTATAAATTAGGCTGTTTAGGTATCAAACGATTGATAGCTTTCATAGTTTAAGTGTGTATTTCAGTGGAAAATGTGCGGTTTGGTACATTTTTTGCAAACTCTAATCAACAAATACTGAAGCTTTACCGTAAATACACTCCGATAGGAGACTGCACGTGTGTGTTTCACAGAACTTGCAATGATAGAGGAAAAGGGAGCTATAATTAGGGGTTTCATTAGAAACGCTCAGACAGCTTGTATAACTGCAGACAGCACGCCCCCTCCCGGTGTAGGAACCTGTTTACCCTGCAGTCACCTGTGAAGTCTGCCCTGCAGAGCCAACCCGGACACTACAAACCTCCTAATAGCCCCGTTTTTGGAGCTACACTCAGTTCCCTGTAGCTGATATCGTCCTTCATGGTCACCTTTGGCGCGATCAGCTAACGCTAATAAAACGCTCGTTCTAAAGGCGCTGATAACGCAGACACAGACACGCGTTCTGGAAAACGTGTCCCGGCTCTCCGGTATAGTCACAAAACCAGCGGTGACCCCTTCTTACCGCTGCTCAGGCCACGGAGTGCCCTTCCAGCCCGCAGACCTCTTAGCAACGCTGCCATATCAGCTGCTCACAGCGGCGTCACCACAGCGCGACTGGCTCCCACAGCGGAAATCTAGTCAGAGCATTTCAAAATAAAACGCCTGAATTAGGTGTGTATGTTTGTGTGTGTGTGTTTTTCATGTCTGTGTCCCAGTAATCATAAACTTGGCCATTATTGTAGCTAAAATTTACATATAGAGCATTTAATTTCCCAAACACGAACACTCTTTTTCAGTGTTTATACATTTAAACTCAATCACGCCTGTAAATTACAATAAAACTAAGACCATCGAATTATGCAAAAAAAAAAAAAGAAGTAATTTTAATAAATGTAATAGTTAAAAACTTTTCCATGAAAAGATTTGAAAAATATATTTTGGATTATCCTGTATTAGGTAAGCATAAACCTATTGCGCCTAAATTAATTCATATAAAGTCAAGTAATCAAAATATATGAAGAACCTTCACACCGCCTGTGGGCCAGGCTCAAATTCTTTACTTTGAAAATAGGAACCGGAAACACGCTCTGACGTAATTGTAGCTGAGTTTAACTGCCATCAGGACAGCAGGCAAGTCATCGTGTAGGCTCGGTTTACGTTTTGTTTCTTTAGTTAATTCTGCCACCAGAGGCCTTTAAGGAGAGCAGTAGACAAACGTTAAGCCTTTGATACTGCGGGTAGCCGTGTACCGGGAGCTGCTTGGTGTTCACGCCGTCATTAGGAGCTGATTACGGGCACCTGCCGGTGCTGCGTCACGCTGTTTGCTCCTCGGAGCTCCTGAAACACCGGAGTCAAGAACAAACCTCTAATTATTGGTATATCACGTAAGCGGTTTTCTGTTTTGCAGACTTTAAACACATCTCTTCACTGTCACTTACAGAGCGACAGGGAACCTTCTAGACCTTTATACGATAACATTAGAATAACATTTTGTAATTTGGCTCTGATTGGATCTTAACCGTCTGGGGTCGCCGTGTATTAAAAAAAATACCCGTGATGTTTTTTCTGAAAAAAAAAAAACCCAGAAAAAACACCCCTTCCCAATTGGTCTTAGATTTTACCATGTTAGCCAATCAAAAAAATTATATAGCAACATGTGATATTTGGTTGTTTAGGGAGAAGGGGCAGTTTTCAGGAGTGACACGGACACCCGCGACGGAAAGCGGGCGAGCGAAAGACAGAGAGAGCGCGAGTTTTCATATGTCAGACATTAGTGACGTTTAGCGTGTTTGGAGGCTATAGTTAGTTTGTTGTGTAGTTATTGTTTTGTATTATGTGTCAGTTATACTGCTGAATTTCATATTTTCTCCAAAAAAAAGCCGTCAAAGGCAGATTCCAGTGTAAACGCTGTTCCCGCATGGAAAACTGGACTGATACACCACCTGTTGTCAGACCTGCTGGGTTTAGGCCTGTGGTGTTCTCCTCTGTCTTATACTGAACACAAACTACATTTTTTGGACTGGCACAAATAATTTGTGTGCCTTCTTATTTGATGCAGCACACCTGATTGTTCTGTAAATAGATTTAAATTGTTATATAAAAACCGCCTGAGGCCTTGGCTGCATTTTTAGATAAATAGTACCATAGAACTTTGTTGTTTGCAAAACTTGTGCATAATTTTTTAAGAAATGTACAATTTCTATTTGCAATTCAAGTTATGAAAATGATTTGTTAAACACGTTTGTGGGTTTTACAGTAAAAAATATAAATTTTTTCTACTCGGATTTTGAATTTTTTGTCTGAATTTAAATCAACTGTGCTAATATAGTATACCAAAATAGATCAGATATCAGATATTTGAGGTTGTGCTGAAAATAATGATACCAAACAAGGCAAGAAAAACATATTTTAAAGGTGAAATATAGTGGTAAATTCAAAAGTAGCCAAAAATGGCCAATTATAACCTGGACCCCAGAGGGTTAAAGGCTTTTTATTACACCCATTTGCACTTCCACGTTTATATTAGAATAGCTTTACATTAAGATTCACACTTATATAAATACCCCTTATCTATCTTTATTTAAGATTTCCTTAAACCTTCCCCTGATTGGCTCTCCTTTGCAAACAGAAGGTTTGATTTTTACTGTGATTTTTACTTTAACTAATTAGTTAATGTAAGAAAACATGCCTTTCATGTATAGTGATACTGTGTTTTTAGGAAATCTCGAATGATATTGTGCCCATCTTTGAAGCACTTTGGGTCAGCTTCTGTTCTTCAAATGTTCTGTAGGATATGAATAAAATAAACGTTACAGTCAATACAAAAAATTTCCGACATGTTTCACAGTGCAGGTTTGAGGTATGCGGCCTAGGACAGATCCCCTAAAGCTTCCTTACCTCTGTGTAAGTGAGAGTCGAGTTGAGCACTGGATGAATCTGTTGTGTCTTAATGTTACAGACATGCCAATTTGGCCTTTCTTGCAGCCTGGCTGGTTCATCAAGTAGTCATTACCTACACCTTCAAACACACAAACTTTGATGCTCCACTTTCAGGTATAAAAACTTGAGTTCACTTCCTCCAGGAAATCATGGCAGACCTTGGCATCAGAGCAGGAGACAAAGTGGTGCTGGTGTGGGCTCAGCCTTCAACACCTACAGCCCTGAAGCAGTACGCAGAGGAGCTGGGAGCGGTCGTCGGTCCGGATGGCAGAGTGGCAGTGGAGAACATAGAGAGGCTGCTGCTGTGTGAGTTCACCTGATCATTTCTTTTTAACACATGCTCTGACTTAACCTCTCAAGGAAAACTGCTGAAACAGCAGCTGTAGACTGTCATCATCAACACGCGTTAAATTCCCCTGCATCTCTGTCATGAGTTCATGTGTGCAAATGTCTAAAAATAGTCACAATTACAGTACTTATCGTAACTGCTACTTAACTACTCGGGAGAACAGCTGTTAAAGAGAGGTGCTTTCTGAGGTGGCGGGAATTTAAAATGCACTTCATGTACCTGGTGCACACAGATCTGCCTGTAAGAGCTTATTAATGAAACTTGCAAATGAATATTTCTGAGTCGACAGAACTTTAAGACAAAGGAAACTTGAATCCACAAAGAATATCCATTTTCTTCCAGTGCACCTGCACACTGGGTCTTATGGTTAACCCACCTCCTACGTCTCACTTTGAACCCCTGCTCCATTGTGGAATACTTTAGTTTGCAGTTCAGAACATAGCGTATTTCACATTAATTGTCTCCTGCTCTCCTCAGCCTCTCATGCGGCCTCCACCTTCAACTGGGTGCTCTCTTGCCTTCTGGCTGACAGCTCCTCCATCCACACTTCAGAGACTCTAGCAGAGATAGCCAGAGTGCTCAAACCTGGAGGGCAGCTGGTCCTTGATGAACCAGTTACAGGTAAGAGACAGTAGTCCATTCATCCATTTGCTGCTGGAAGATAAAAAGGATACTCCAGATGTCCCACTTAGCAGCTCCTCCTGAGGGATGCTGAGATGTTACGGAGTCTCATGAGAGTCTGGATCAGAGTGTTCTTGACCCTGTGATCTGGTGTGTAAACCTGTTTGAGCTTCTAGATTTTTGCCTAAGAGACCCCAAAAACAGGGTTCCAAGAAATCTCCTAGTACCTAATTCCTGCAGTCATAAGAGCTGTGAAAAGGTTCCTGTGTCCCTGGAACTGGGTCATTTTAAGGAGCTCCAGCATTACTCTAACCTCTCCAAAAGTTGATTCTGTTCATCTGGACGTAGCGTTTTGTGGGAGAAATGTTTCATCACTCATCCAAGTGACTTCTTCAGTCTCAGCTGACTGCAGGTTTTCCCAATCTTATAAACAGAACATTTGCATAATGACTGAAACCAGCCCACTGAAGGAACAATGGGCTGGGAGGGCAGTTCCTTAATCATAATTATGCAAATTCTCGTGACCATTGATCAACATTAACAACAAACAACAAACTATTACTCTGACCGCTCTCTGGAGCCTGCTACTCTGTCCCGGCAGGTGACTTGTAAGGATGACAGGTGAAATAGTAACCACTGGCAATGCAAAGTGTTCAGGTATCAAGTTAATCTCACTTCAGCAGCATGACTGACGTGACTTTGAATGAGAGTGAAGGACACTGTTGTTTGACACGTGATACAAGAGTGGCTTAAGTGTGCACTGTTACAGTGGAAACGCATTAACGACAGCAGTTTAGGTGTATTTATCCTGTCGATGTGTTTTAATGTGCTGAGTATATCTGTGTTACAGGATCAGAAGGACAAAGTGTGAGGACAGCTGAGAAGCTGGTGTCGGCTCTGAAGCTGTCCGGCTTTATGTCAGTAACAGAGGTGAGTAGTTCACACTAGGGCTGTTCGATATAACGATATATATCGGGTGACGATATAAAAATCGTTTGTTTCGTAGTGTGGCAAAATATAATGTTTACGGCAATATTTTTTCATCGTTTGATGGTGATTGTAGTGGTTACATTAATTTGTTAAAGTTCTCTCTTTCTCTTATATTTAATATGACCACACTACAGATGCACAAGCGACTGTTTTTACCCGTTGCCGTTAGCAACCACGGCGGCAAAACAATGGCGTGGCTTCGCCATCCGCTTGTTTGTTTTGCATGTTAACCTTTCACAATAAAGCTCAAGATCCTGTTGAGACTTTTCAAAATAAACGAAATCCCGTGAAAGAGTATGCAGAGTTTACGGATGAGAAGCAAAAAAGAGGCGTCAGGTGCTAAAAAATAAACCTTAGACTCGAACGTTAGGACAGGCTTTTCCCCGCAGCACGCCGTGTAATAAATACTCACAAAGAAAACGGCGGCTGTTACAACTTATATCTAAAAATGTATCGTTTCATGCATTGGCTAAAAGTCATAACTCCAGGTACACGACGCCCAGCTGAAAACACTTCACGCAAGTCGAGCTGCCTGAGATTCACGGAATTTACAGAAAATTTAAAATGTTTGTGATTTATATCGTTATCGGGATGATAGATGTCTTATATCGGGATATGAGATTTTGGTCATATCGCACAGCCCTAGTTCACACTGTGGAGTAGAGGGATGTTTTCCCCAACATCTGTAACTGTGTACTCCAGCAACATGCATATTCAGGACATTATTTCACTTAGACCAGCTGATCGGAGCACTTGAGGCACCGGTTTGACATGTTGTGAAGTTAGTTTTGGGTGTAAATTCCTGGAAGCTTGTCTCTGTAAACAGATTTTGAGTCTCCAGCTGCTTGAACAGTGAGGAACATGATTGGAAGAAAGAAGTTTGTATGGGTCTTTCAGTTGCTGGCTTCTGAGAATCCCCTTACTGTGGAGGTCTAATTATTGTTAATAGTTTGACCTGATGGTCATTTTTGCTTCCTCATTCACACGGAGCATCATCTGCCTCCATCGCATCCTATCCCTGCCATCCTCCTCTGTCATGTCCATATTCAACATCCTTTGTCCAATATATCCACCATCCCTCCTCTGCACATGTCACAAGGGTTTTCCCTAAAACCTGGGGGAATCGTGGCTCAAGAGTTGGGAGTTCGTCTTGTAATCGGAAGGTTGCCGGTTCGAGCCCCGGCTTGGACAGTCTCGGTCGTTGTGTCCTTGGGCAAGACACTTCACCTGTTGCCTACTGGTGGTGGTCAGAGGGCCCGGTGGCGCCAGTGTCCGGCAGCCTCGCCTCTGTCAGTGCGCCCCAGGGTGGCTGTGGCTACAGATGTGTGTGAGAATGGGTGGATGACTGGTTGTGTAAAGCGCTTTGTGGTCCTTGGGGACTAGTAAAGCGCTATACAAATACAGGCCATTTACCATACCTTTTTTTTAAAAATTTATTTATTTTTTAAATTTGCTGAGATTAAAAAAACATGAACTTTGGGCAAAACGCTACACTGCCACTTTCTTCCCAGCCCAATAACGGTGTAATAGGGACAGGGAAAGTGCTACACCGACACCGTGCCTGCACATCCCAGAGTGTTAGTATGAACATGGAGGAATCCTCAGTTCACTGTGGGTCCACCAGTTAAGCAGCGAATTTAGCTGCTACACGTTATTTCTGTGGGTCTTCACGTCACGGGTGGAAATAAAAATGCTCCCAGGTGGGTGTATTCACAAGGCTGGATCCAGCCCCTGATGCTTATATCAGTTTGCTGTCTCGTCATTCAGGTCAGCAAAGCAGAGCTCAGTCCCGAAGCGCTGAGCTCCCTCAGGGCAGCCTCTGGTTACCAAGGAGACTCCCTGTCTCGAGTCCGTGTATCTGCCTCCAAACCCGACTTTGAGGTGGGGTCATCAAGTCAGATCAAACTGTCGTTTGGGAAAAAGCCAGCCAAGCCAGGTAGGCTTCATAAGTACGCTTTGTTCTTTCTCCTGTTGTCTCTGAATCCACAGCTCACCGTCTCTGTCAACTGTGATCTAATATAATAGGCTACAGATGCCAGATTCCCTTTAGTTTGTAGAGAGGTTTGAGTTGATGATGATAGGGATGAGCCCTGTGGTGCAGGATTAGACAGATTTATGACTCTAATAAAGGAGAAGTTACTGTCTGGGCATTAGGAATACTTTATGTTAATAAACAAAATAACCTCAGTATGTAGGTTTTTTTGTTTTTCTTAATGTGCTTTAACCTCCTAGGACCTGGCGTCCACATATGTGGACATCACATTTTGGGTTATTTAGACCAAAATACTAAATTTTGCTCTTCAAGGGCCTGATATCCATTCACGAGGACATTATACTGCTACTCTTCTATCAAAATTTTAAACGAATATCCTCATATGTGGGTCTGATTTTTCCTAAAAACAAAAATAAGGTAAAAAAAAAAAATCTGGTAATTCTTTGTTTTTACATTTATCGGGCTCCAATATGCCTAAATATCAAAGAGAAATTAAAAATGCATGCCGTGGAAGAGTTCGGGTCTTAGGCGGTTAAGAGTGAGCTCTATGATTATGGCTCTGAGTTCTGCTCAGTTTAAAATGAAAGAAAATCCAACTGCAGAAACATGAAGTACCACTATGAAGTCAAGAACAGTCAAGTTAGGAATCTGCTGACCCATTAAAAAAAAAAGATTTCACATTTTAAAGACTATCAACAGAAGACGAGTGACTTTCTCGACTCTTTATACAGACACAATAATCCAATTATATTTTTTTTAACAATGCTGCATTTGCATCATTATAAGTGACGAGTGAGTCTGTGAGCTGCTCAGACTGTCTGTGCTGTGAAGCTAATGTTGGTTAAAATGTGTGATTTCAGCAGAGAAACCTGCTCTGGATCCCAACACGGTGAAAATGTGGATGCTGTCAGCCAACGACATGAACGATGACGATGTGGTGAGTTTGTACACCGACTGAAGCGCTGAACCACGCACACGTGACAGTTTATTAGGCAGGCTGAAATCCTCTTTTAAAGAAAAATGTATATATTTCAGCACGATGTAGTTTGTTGTAGATTTTTCTGCAGTTTGCTCAAACCTGGTGTAATGCAACACTGATGCTTTCTGATGTTTTTCTTGTCCCTCGTGTTTATGTTCCGTGTAGGATCTGATGGACTCGGATGCTCTGCTGGATGAAGATGATTTGAAAAAACCTGATCCAGCTTCTCTTAAAGCTCCGGGCTGTGGAGAAGGAGCCAACAAGAAGAAGAAAGCCTGCAAGAACTGGTGAGGTTTTGTTTAAATCTCACATCTTTTAGAGAGATTTAAGACCAAGATCCGAGCTTTCAGAAATGTCAGTGCACTTTTAACCAGATATTACATGATTTACCCATGCACAACTTTTGGGCTGATGCTCATTTTCAGCTTTATGACTTATAAAATTTATGTTTGAGATGTCCGCCTTAGGGACGTCTGCTCTCACTGACAGCATACAGATCCAGTGTTATGAGCAATCTGAAGTTTGCAGCGATCTGAAACTTTTGCATGAGCATGAAGGACATCATGTGACGTGATGCTGTACTGTATGTTTATGTAGCACGTGTGGGCTCGCTGAAGACCTGGAGCAGGAGAGTAAAGGAAAACAGAAGACTGAGCAGCCAAAATCAGCCTGTGGAAGTGTGAGTGTATACTTTCAGAAGCCTGTATTGGTTCCTCATCCCACCTCTGGTTCTAATAAAGAAATAATAATTATCTTTGTTCTGTTTGTGGCAGTGTTACCTTGGCGATGCTTTCCGATGTGCCAGCTGCCCGTATGCGGGGATGCCGGCGTTCAAGCCGGGAGAGAAAATCGTTCTGGACAAGAAAACGCTGACGGATGCTTGAAACACAACTTCAGCAACGTGCACTGCTCAAACTTCAAGACATGACATTCCTCTCTTTTCCGACCCTGTAGACACGATTCCCTCTCCACACGGGAGTAAATATGCACTGAGAATGTTTGAGTCCTGCTGTGATGAGATTTAAAACAAAGTAAACTCTCAAGATGATCAGCGCAATTACACCATACAGATTTTTTTTTCCATCTGTCAGCTGGATTGCAGTTTCCATCATCGAAGCTTCAATAGAAATGATTCATTGTTGAGAGCGCCTTCACCTGAAGGGTTTCTAGGTCATACTGAAAAGCTGACATGCTTTCTTTATTCCTTGAATTTAGCTTCCATTTACAGCTGATCGCTAACAGCTGAAGAACCGAGTGGCTGTTTAAGATTTACGAACACTGACATTGAAACCAAACAGCATTTAAACCGTTCAAATGAAGCGTCTGTATGTATGTGGAAGGCAAACAAGTGTTGTTGCCTCTCTTTGTTTTATTGCAATAAACTAAAACCAGCCTTACAATGTTTAAACATCCCATTTATTTCACTGCATGTGGCTTAATACTTAAGAAATGGTTGTTGGTAATGTGACTGTAGGATTAAATGTAATCCTTTGCTCTGAAAGAAAATAATTTAGCCGACTCTCAAATTTTTAAAAACATTTAAAGTCGTTCCCGTGTGCTTTAGGAAATTAAACTTTTTATAGCATTTTCTAGAGAAAACTATCAAATATTGTTTCCCTACAGAAGACCAAAAAAATACAAAATATGAAGTCACAAAACTTATTTGGGTTAATTTGACACCTCGTTAGCAAAACATTCATGTCAAACAGCAGCTTTAAACACTCGTTTTAGAATATAGGACTTCTTTCACAAAAACTCTGACACCAATTTTAAAAAAAACTTTATAAAACAATTTCCTAATAAATAGTCTCTCAAAACAACATTTGGCTTTACTAGACTGTAACCTGCTGATTGACAGCTGCTACCTCTCTTCTAAGAAGTTTTTGTGTACAAACCTTTATTGTAATAAGAATGAAAAAAAAAAACTACTTCAAACAGACTTTTAATGTCCAGCTGATACAAAATATCCCGCAGCGGTATCATCTCAGAAAATAAAAATCCTCACTAAGCTTCTCATGTTCCACACTCTGAATTATGGTTAATTATGGAGATTCAGTCAGAACGGAACATGTTAAATGTCAGGTTTGGTAAAAAGCGAGCTGTTCAGTCGGTGATTGCTGGACGTCACTGAGACGTGACACTGAAGTCCATCCTAATGTCTCCTAAACTGGGTTCAAATGTGAAACTGTAAGACACCGAGGCCCTGCCGTCACCTGAGATCTCCCACGGCGACCCGAAGAAGTACACTCCCTGCTTCCTGTGTCGACTCCACTCGCAGTCGCCCTGCAGGAGAAACATCTGCTGTAAAACCCAACAACTCCACTGTGTCCCCAAACTTCACTCTCCCAGAGAAACGCTCCACCGAGGACCACTTTTAGTAATCTTTAAACTTATTTTGCTTTAATTGTTTTTCCATTTACAGTATTAATGCACTCATAATCACTGTTTTTCTCATTGAAACAAAACCAAATAATAGCAGGCAAAATCTGTCGACATTAGAAACAACCAGGAGTACTGACAAGCATCCGATGAGGGTTAAGAGGGTGCAGACACCCGGCTTCCTTCTAAACTGCTGCAACTACAAAAGAAGACTAAAATTGTATAACAACTACACATCTGTTGGTGCTGGTGAATGCCTGGGTAAGAGGTTCTCCCTGTGGTTCCTCCCACAGCCCAAAGACATGCAGTTAGTGGTGATTCTAAATTACCCATAAGTATGAACGTGAGTGTAAATGGTTGTTTGTGTCTCTGTGTTAGTCCTGCAGCCTGTCCAGGGTGAACCTCTCCTCTCACCCTGTGGTGGCGGCTCTTTCAACACTGTGTTAGCAATTAAGTTAAAGAAAGAGTCATTTAGTAAAGACATTAAGCTCTAATCGGAGGCAGATACCTGCTCATTGATTGGTCCGTTGAGACCTGCGCTGACAGTGATGTCATCTGTCAGGTGGTACTCCATCCACAACGCAACACCATGGCAACGACCTTCCCTGAAAAGCACGTTTAACATAGAAAATATGTTACTGACTCAACTCTATGAAGCAGAAGATGAACTTCAAACCTCACAGTAGTATTTTAACAGCATCAAAACACAACAATAAAAGGAGCTCTACGGGGTGAGAGAAAACCCCGAAAATCAGACGTCCCCCATGAGCAAGTATTTGGATGGTGGGAAGGAAAAACTCCCTTTTGACAGGAAGTACCAGGCTCAGGGAGTAGCTGCTTCAACCAATCGGGAGTTAGGAGAAAGAGAAGAGACAAAACAAACTACAGAAAAGAAAAGACTAATAACACAACGGCCACAATGATGGAAAACTGACATATTAGACTGACATGTATGTGTCAAATTAGTTCTGGCACTGATTAAAGTAACTGTACCTAATGAAAGACAGCAAGCCCTGGCTGCTGATTGGCTGCTGAGGGAGGCACTGTGTGAAGTCAAAGGTCATGGTGGCGGTGGACTGGGTGAGAGCCCGACAAGGATACTCCCACAGGGGGTGTGGCTCTGCCTCACGGGACTCGCGGAAATCCAGAGAGCGCTGAGGGGACACAAGGATTTATTTGGACACAGAGAGTTACAGTTGTGATCAGCAGGAGTCAACGAGCTTCGGATTTATACCAAAAATTAATTAAAGGTGTTTCACACGGCTCAATTGTAGATCCACTTCTTTTTGTGATATATTTTTATTACATTATTTCATCTTCACAAATTGGCATGTACATTTATATGCAGATGACACAATGTTTTACCGTACTGTTGATTCTGCATTGAAATCTCCCAAATCACTCATTAGTCACTAACTGCTTTGCTTTCATTATGTTTTCTAATTGTTCTGTTCAGTTCTTGAAGGCTGAAGTTCAGCAGTTTGAAATGATTCAGCAAGCTTGTGCACATGAAAAGTCCTCTTTCAGGGTCAAACTAGTATTTAGAGGTGTCTCTGTTTGAGTATTTGTCTTATTCCTGACACCTTCAATCCCAAAAGCTGATAGAACTCACAAAATAGAAGTAGCACAGAGCACCCTGATGGTAAAGTTCAATAAAAACGACTGTAGATGACCTAATCTCTGATGAGTTTTTAAGATAATGCTTTTTCCTGATCCAAATGTTACAGTGTTACCATCCATCCATCCATCCATCTTCATTCGCTTTATCCGAGGCCGGGTCGCGGGGGCAGCAGCCTAAGCAAAGAGGCCCAGACCTCCCTCTCCCCAGCCACCTCCTCCAGCTTATCCGGGGGAACACCGAGGCGTTCCCAGGCCAGCCGAGAGATATAATCTCTCCAGCGTGTCCTGGGTCTGCCCCGGGGCCTCCTCCTGGTGGGACATGCCCGGAACACCTCACCCAGGAGGCGCATCCTTGTTCGGGCATCCTTGTCAGATGCCCGAACCACCTCAGCTGGCTCCTTTCGATGTGGAGCAGCAGCGGCTCTACTCTGAGCCCCTCCCGGATGGCCGAACTTCTCCCCCTATGTCTAAGGGAGAGGCCAGCCACCCTTCGGAGGAAGCTCATTTCTGCCGCTTGTATCCGCGATCTCGTTCTTTCGGTCACTACCCACAGCTCGTGGCCATAGGTGAGGGTAGGGACGTAGATCGACCAGTAAATTGAGAGCTTCGCTTTTACACTCAGCTCCCTCTTCACCACGACGGACCGGTGCAGCGTCTGCATTACTGCAGCTGCAGCCCCAATCCGTCTGTCGATCTCCGGCTCCCTTCTCCCATCACTCGCGAACAAGACCCCGAGATACTTGAACTCCTCCACTTGTGGCAGGAACTCATCCCCGACCCGGAGTGGGCACTCCACCCTTTTCCGGCTGAGAACCATGGCCTCAGATTTGGAGGTGCTGATCCTCATTCCTGCTGCTTCACACTCGGCTGCGAACCGTTCCAGTGCGAGCTAGTGTTACCATTAAAATAGAAATAACTCATTCAAAACCTCATTTAACATCCAGTGAAATCATCTCATTTTACCTGGACCATTTCATCCATGGGCGTGACATCGAAGCCCTCGCAGGTTCCACACGGCGCTCTTATCCTCCACAAATCCTACCAGACGGACAAAGACAGAAACAACGCGTTTATTTTTTTTGGTTAAATAATTGGATATATGTCTAAAATAACTGAATCTCAAATGACAGTCATTCCCCTCCACGTGAGAGGAATCTCACAGCATGTAGAACTGAAAGATGGAGATGCAGAAAATGATCAGAGTATTTAACACCTTCACTCACTGGTATGAACAAAACAAAAACAAACAAACAAAATAGCAACTTGTTTGTTGCCACTAATAAGTATTAACCACTGAATATGACCTGAATTCACATAAGCAGCCGACACCTGATAGATTAAATATTTATTTGATTGGTTAAAGTCTGAAGGATCATCGCAGAAACAAGTGTAAGCTGATTTCCACAAAGAGAAGATTTTTTGGTTTTAATATTTATGGGTCCCATTCTGGGAACGTTTGATCGCCCTGTAAACAGATGATAACAACAATCGTAACAGCCTCACCTGGAACTCCACAGCCACCATGTGAAGGGAGGCAGAGCGGGGCAGGATGCTGGCGTCGGGTCGCAGAAGACCTGCCAGGGCGGTGCGACAATACCAGAAGAACAGGGAGTGCCACGGCAGGAGGCTGGTGCTGAAGTACGGTTCACCCATCAGGACGGAGATCTGCACAGGAGAGGCCAACGTCACCTCACACATTTCAGTTTCCTTAGCACTCATGTGGGTGGGACTCCTGCTCTCTGTGATAACAGATTAATAGATGCTCCCAGTTTGACTGGACTGGACCAGGTTATGTGTTACCATGGTGATTTAGCCAGGTCAAAAGAGAAAACTCAAGACTAGGGATGGGTATCGGTTCTGACATAAACGGTAGTAACCAGACCGAAAAGCAGCGCACATTTCGGTGCTTTTTTTTCCTGAGCTGTGATACACTTTAGATTCTAGCCAATCATTTTACGTTTCCGAGGATAGTAGGCGGGTCCAGGTACGTACGTTCTTTTAGAGCAGAGCTACAGATTAAAAATGCCCAAGGCGAAGCGGTCAAAGTCTGGCTGTACTTCACAGCAAAATATGCAAACTCAGCAGCTGCAACAAGTGCTTTAAGCTGATACTGTGATACTGTCAAAGGAGGCAACACCTCAAATCCAATGAAACACCTGGCGACGCATAGCGGTTTTTTTAAAAGCCGAGAAATGCGCCGTATTTGATAGCTTGCTGCGAGACCTCACCTAAGGTGAACTAGCAAACACCGTTGTAGTTACATGCGGCTGTCTTCTTGTTTGATGGCAGATACTCCCTTCACCCTGGCCAAAAAGGCTAAAATGACCAAAGAAAAAGTGGAAAACAGTTAAACATGAGAGGTTTTTGGACAAAGTTTGTGTTTTTTCCATTGTTTAAGCACTGCTTCCAGCCAAGAGTGATACCATATATGCCCCATAGCTGCAGAAAAGGCTAACATTGTTATCTTTTTACAAAAAAACAGCTGAACATGAGAGGTTTTTGGACAAATTGTGTGTTCTCCATTCTTTAAGCACCGGTTTGAGCACCGTTTAAGCACCGGCACCGTTTCAAAAGTACCGGTTTGGCACCGGTATCGGATAAAACCTAAACAATACCCATCCCTACTCAAGACTTTAAACTTGTTAACCCTTTAATCCTGCTTTGTGGTACATCCTTCTAAAGGAGTCTAAATGTGTTGCATTCAGATGCTTCCTGGTTGCATCGGTAAGACGACGGTACCTGTTCTCCTCCTACATCATTACTGGTCAGCTGCTCCGGCCTGATCTCCAGCAGCTCAACACGTCCTTTCATGGAGTTGGCTTCCAAAACCTGCAGAGAAAGATGCTTTCATGTTGATATACAGGACGTAAGAAGCAGGATAAGTTATATGAAACCATTTTATCATCTTTTTACCAAAACGAAACATGAATAAAAATCATACAGTGCCTGAAACATTTCAAAGCATCACCGCCGAGAATGATCTGAATGATTACCTCATCAATAACCTGTTTAGACATTTGGGAGTTCTCCAAACCGAACACCTGAGTAGAAAAGGAAACGCAGGGAAGTGAAAACAGGCGTGACGCTGATGATGTCACGAAGCCACAGTATCTGTGAGGTGAAAGCGGCGTACCTTCTTGGCTCCGAGCATGTGAGCGAAAACAGGAAGCAGACTCCCGTCGCTGACGCTGAGACACACGCCGTCCTCTCTCAGCACCTGAAGTTCACCCAGCTCGTTAAACCGCAGTCGTATTCGAGAATATATGAATTTACACAGGCGGCCTCGATGCCTCCACTTACGCTGCGCAGAGCGCTGACGTAGCTCTCCGTACGCCGTCTGTCGTTAAGTTCGCCGAAACGCGGCCGGGTCCAAACCAGGTGAGCCTGGCAGGTGCAACATGGCCGAGAGGGAGGAGCCTCAGTCTGTGAGCCCCGCTGGCTGAAACGATCGACATTCAGACCCGTTTGTGAGTAATGTCTGATAATTCAAGTTATTGCTGTTAAACGTGGTTCTACCATCCACAGGATGCAGTTTTTCACTCATTCAGTGAGAACAATCGCACTGATGTCTTCTTGTTGAGCTGCAGGCAGATTCAAGAAGTCTCTTAAATAAATTGTTCAAAGCGTATACATGAGCAAGCTGTACCTGCGAGGCTGCAGGCTGTACCACAGACTGTAGTCATCGTGGCAGACCATCAGGCTCAGCTCCTCTCCTTCTGTCACCTGGCTCTCCACAGGCAGAAAGTACACGCTCTGCATCCAGTGGTCGCGCCACTGAAAGACACGACAGTGACCGACGATTTATCGATTTACTTTTTGACCAAAAAAACTGTAAAGTGAGTCAAACCTCAGCTGTTTATGCAAAGCTAAGAAAATACTAGGGATGCACCGATACCGATACTGGTATCGGGTATCGGGGCCGATACTGTAAAATGTCTGCGTACTCATACTCGTAAAAGTTAACCGATACCATGAACCGATACTAACTTATTTCATTAATCAGAGGGTGGCTTGTCATTTCTGTTGTAGTTTTTTAGATTGGCCACTAGGGGGACATCCCGCGCTAAACGGGCACAGGGTTAGACGAGTCAGACTGGCAGCTCCAGATAAAAAAAGAGAAACTGGAGGCTGCTGTAGCTAGGCTAAACAAAATGTCAGCAGTGTGGACCGGAACAGCCAACTTTAACTCAGGTTTTGGAAAAGCGATGAAAAATGTCAAGAGAAAATCCACGGGCAGTTAAAATAACAGAGGCTCTGACTCATTTTATCGCTCTGGGTGACCAGCCAATGCCAGTCGTGGAAAACATAGGATTGAACCGTCTTCTCGGCATACTCGAGCTGCGATATGAAATTCCCAACCGCCCACACATCAGGGAGATAATGGTGCCAAAACTTTCTGAAGAGGTAAAGACAAGCAGTGTGTGCGCAATGTCAGTCCTTGGTTTATTGGCACAGTCGACTGATGATCCACGGGCAGATGAGGAGTTTGTTCGTGGTTTATAATATGGACACTCTGCAATAATTTAAAAGTTTCTTTTATTCTCAAACCTAATTTGTATTTATTTTATTCCAAACAGAAGTGTTTATTTATTATTCTGAAAGCTCGAGACAGTGCCAATAGTTCAGTGATATTTTGTTAAATTACAATGTGGAGACTCTGCAATAATTTAACAGAAGTGCTTATTTTTCACTTGAAATTTTTTTGTGGTCATTTTTGATAAGATTTTATTTTTTATCGGCAGAGAATAAAATAAAACCTGTCTTCCAATTAATTGTATTTGTGTGTGTGTGTGTGGTAGAAGTATCGGTTTTTGTACTCTGTATCGGCAAGTACTCAGATCCAAGTATCCGTATCATATCGATTTGAAAAAATTGGTATCGTTGCATCCCTAGAAAACACCTTCATATATTTTAGCTTTAAAAAATATCAGTTCTGGCTTCTTTATCCTGTCAGTTGTGGATTTTACTGCAGTTTCATTATTATGTACAAAATCCATGCAAAGATGAAGACTGCCAGGCACATTTCCTACTGTTTCTCCATGCTGCACACACCACAAAGAATCATATCACAGATTTTTGCTGGCATACAGATAGAGACATGTTCACTGAATATAATGTGAGTGCACTGAAGTGTTGTTCCCTCTGATATTTAAGAATATTTGTGGCACTGCTGCCTGAGCTGTTAAAGAGCTTGCTGTAGTCTGATGCTACTGGCTGCTTAAACACAAGCAGAGGTGAGTGACTCACCGGGGCCATCTTTGGCTCTTGGTAAGTCCAGCTGGGCGCCATGGTGCACACTATGGACCCACTGGGGTCCATGTCCAGGTCCCACCAGGACAAAACCGCCTGAGCCCGGCCGCTTGACTGAGCCACAAACTGGGAGGAGTGGGCCTGGAAGGCGCTGCTTACAGGTTTGCTAAAATCCACGCTGAAAGGGAAGGATGACAGTCAGAGAGGGATGTGAATAACTGCAGATGCATACGAGCAAGTGTCTCCTTTCTTACGTGAACATGGTGCAGACGGGACCCAGCGGGGTGAAGCTGGCAGGAGACACCTGGCTCAGCTGGATGTCACACACCGCGTGAGCTCCGGCACACCGGCCCACTGCGGGCGGAGGGACCAGCCTGGCCCCCTCCACCTCAACTGGCTGCAGCTGAGCCCAGCTCCACAGAAGCTCCGACTCTACCAGCCGGGCGTAGACGGTGGCCCGGTGAGGGACGGCCTCGCAGCGCTCCTGCAGGGCAGCAAAAGGAAAGTAAAACTACTGGAAACATCCAAACCTTCAGCTGTGAGGAGGCTGCTGACGAATGCAGGAAAAGTGTGACAGCACACACCTGCATCAGGTTTTGGTGGGCGTGCTCGTAGCTGGGCAGAGCTCCTTCACCGATCAGCTCAGTATCGAACAGCTCTGTGATCAGGACGTTGGCCTTCACCTGCATGTCTCCATCTGGAAAACAGGGTTCTGGTTATGAAAACAGATGTACTGCTGTGTAAGTAATGAATGCTGTTTGTTTAAATGTCCTCTGCTTGTTTGGTTTTGTGCTTGGAGTGAATCGTTACAGTTTGGGAGAAAAGAGTGATGTTAGTAAGTTAATATACGGACAGAAGATTTAATTGATTTAGGGTGAGATTCATTAACACAGCCTGATGCAGTACTGCCGTGTCTGACCTGGTCCCACAGTGACGTCTGTGGAGTGTTTGTTAATAATCTTGATTTTGTCGGAGAAGCCGTTCTTCTCCACGATGCACTGCGCCGCCTCGGCCATCGGCTTAAAAACCTGCAGGAAAGCATCACAAAGTTATTAACTGATATTAAAACACAACAAGGGGGAAATGAATCCATGCCGAAAGAGAGCGATCAGTGATGTTCACCTCCACGGCGTAACAGAAGTCAGCCCCGGCCGTGATGGCCATCATCGACAGGAGGCCAGTTCCGGTGCCGATGTCCAGCACGATGACCCTCTCGCCGCGAGCCTTCACTCTGGCTACAGCAGCCCGGATGCCCTCATAGTATTTCTTATTCTATAGTGGAAGACATGTTAGCGGTGTTGTTTTGTTTCTGCTGTCAAACACGACACTTGTTATATGTGTTATCCATCTATTTGGGTTTATTATTAGTAATAATAAAAGCACTTCTGAGAGTTCTGAGGGACTTTTTCTCCAGGTCTTACCCTGTCGTGATCGTGCAGCATGTCTGCATAGCAGGACCTGAAAGATAAACCGATGAAGGATCATTGTCAATTTTAAAAAACTGATTAAAGAAGAAAAAGATAAAAATTGGTCACTAATGCAGTTTAAACGTATAAAATCAACATTTTTGAAAACATAACCAACAAAGAACATGTGTCAAGTCAAAGGAGCTTAATTAAAACGGAGGAAAGTTAAGAAAAAGATAAATAAAAAAATGAATGTACAATTTAAAAAATATATTCATGTTCTGTTTACATTTGGATTTAGAAAGACAAACATATAATTTTTTAAAATTTTATTTTACAATTCTCATTTTTAGGCCATTTTTTCCGTGATATTTTTCACTTCAGTTAATAACGTTGATTTTTCAAAACCTTTTATTGATCAGCAGCAGTGTAGAGTGAGACTGTAGCTGTAGTTTGTTTCCATATCATTATTTGTGCTTTTATATCTCATATTCTTATCTTTATTGTGCATTTTTACACGTTTGTTGAGAATTTTCATGACAAACGTTACAATTTCCTTTGCCGGCATCACTGAACTTCCATACAGGATCACAGGGGCGAATATCTTCAGTGTTTCTAAGGATCTTTGTTTTCAGGGTACGCAAGACATCTGTAAACCACATCTGTGGATGTGGTCGCTGGACGCCCTGAGCATACCTGGCTATCTCCTGGTGGTAGTCGTACTCCTCGCTCTCCTCCACCCAGTCTAAAGCCCCGGTGGTCGGGTTGGCTCTCCCGCAGAAGGTCTTCATCTCCGCCACGACACTCGGACCCCTCTGCGGTTGAATGACGGCTGGTTTCACCTGAATATTCTCTACAAGTAGGTAAGTAAACACGATCACAGCAGCAGCGTTTCTCCAAAGGAAGCCGCCATCTTGCCACGTGACGTCACGTAGGCGGAGTCACGTGACGCTTTGCGTCGTTGATATTTTCTTTTTTGGTATTTGTGTCGTTATTGAAGTTGTAATTTAGGCGATGGTTATTAAATACATTTATAAAAGATAATCGGCCTTGTGAAAAGCTAAATTACGAAAATAAAAATTAAATATTAGAAAAACATGACAAGAAAAAAATAGAATAGAAAAGAATAGAAAAGAATAGAAAAGAATAGCCCTTTATTGTCATTGTACGTGTACAACGAAAGTGTGGGTGCTCCAAACAGACTGTAAATAGTAGACAGCAGGAATTTAAACAGCTACATTTTTTTTAAGAAGAAACAGTATAATAATTCATAAAATAAAAATATAAATGATTTCAAAAGTGACTATATTAGTTACTAGAAACAGCCTTTGCAAATAAAAAAACCTGAATGAATAAAATTAAAATTCACTCCTAAATCTTGCTTTCATTATCAAAATAACGTTTCATCATTCTCACGAGATTCAAAGATTTTTACTGTCAGTTTGCTGCGTGTACAGGACATCCAGGAAAAAATGAAATGCTGTTTCTCTCACACCCTGTAAAGAAGAATTAAGAGGCAATAAAGATAAAGGACACTCTAGCAAAATAGATAAAAGTCAAACACATTTACAGTGCAGTAGTTCAAGATATAAATAAATACTTTATGCCAAGTAAAGAACATAATAAATAAATAATACTGCATCTGCTGATTGATAGTGATTTCAGTGCCTTATGCTTTTAATAATAGAAATACAAAGTTTACTTGATAAAGACTTTATTAAAACACTTATGGAACAGACTTTATGCACTTTAGAGGCTTTGAACCAGAAATGTAAAACCAATAACAAAACACCAAACAAAAGACAACAGTTGACTTTGTTACATAAATACAATAAATACTTTCTAAAAAACGAGATAAACAACATTTGGTACAAACAGCAAGCTTGAAATGAAAACACAGTTTCAGAGTGATTACAGAGCAGCTGCTCTGGTGGGATGTTCACAGCTGGGAAATCTCAAAGTAATAATAAAATAAATAATAAACTATAACTTATACACACTTTCATTTGTTCTTTTTTTTAATGTATGCACTTTCCTAAATTATCATCCATTTTTATGTCACCTTAATTTTAACATTTCAATGCATAATGCCATTGTTTCATGTCATATTTTTATATTTTATGCCACTTATATATTTAATGATTCATCAGTGTCTCATTTTAATTAATAATCCAACCACGTATTTAATATTTCTTATTTTCAGTTTAATTTCATTCTCATCTTTTATTTTATTTTTGTCACTTTTCTTTCATAATGTCACTTTCTATATGATGATTTCTTTATTTCATGTCTTTTTCTTTCATTTTGAAAGCTTTGATTTTCAACATACATTACATAAGAGTTATGCTTTATCTGAATTTCTACTATACTTTTTTATCTATTTTACCATAGTAACTTTGACTCAGCGGGAAGCAAACCCTGCCAAACACCCACGCTGCATTAATGTGTATACGCATGCTGCACAGCCAATTTAATTCAAACTCAACTCAAAGCATTTTTATTTTTGAAGCCCACCAATATCATAAATCTGTCCCATAACCTCTGTCTCCCCTCAAATCAGATGAAAATCTCCACAAAAAAGTTTAAAAGTGTCCTTTTTTTCAGTAGGAAGTTTTTAGTTTACATAAAGAAATCTAATATGCAGCATTTTGAGTCTTAAAAATGTTTTCTCACAAAGAAACGATCGAAAAACTTTGGTGCAGTTTATCCAGGCAGATTGTTTGTTTCACATAGAAACGTTTATGTTGATGTGAGATTTTACTCATGCAGGTCAAAGCAATGCTCAGCGCTCTTTAAAGTGACAGAAAGCAGAAATAACGTTTAACCAGTAACATGGTGGGTAATGAAGAAGAATGAAGGCAGCGTGCGAGCCTGTTTGTGCTGTTTGTCACTTTAAACCTGAACCAAAAGTCCCATTTGGACACGAATAACATCAACAGCTTTTTAAAGTGAAAATATGACAGCGTATCGAGACTATTGAAGGTTAAAGGAAAACCTCATTATCGAAACTCCTTTTGAAATGTAGTTTGTTGTTTCTCTTAATGACTGGAAAGCTGTTGTTTGTGTTCTAACATTTCCTCTTAGCGCACATTTTACTTGGAAATTGTTAAATTAGATGTTTTTCCCATCATAAAAATTCTGTTTTCCTTTTCTTTCTTGTCTTGATATTGTTTTTTCTCCACAAATCATACATGTGTGTTTCTCAGAATTGTATGACTTTAATCTCAGGATTTCTTCCTGCTTTACCCAGTCGCTCAGTTTCTCTGTTTGCATTTCTTTACCTTTAGTAATTCGCTCTCATTGTAATGGACACGAATATTCAGGTAGGAAAAAGATTTAAAAAACAAATAAATGTGACTAAATAAAACACATTTATTTATCTTCTGTCATTTGCTTAGAAATAACAGAACTACAGGACGTCTGGCCGCTGTTAATGTGACAGTTTGAGAAAGAGAACAGGTTACTTACCTGAAGCTGACATCACGAGAGCGCATGAATACTTTTTCACTTTGATCACAATATAATCCCCAGAGAAAAATAAGTCACATATGGTGTGGACTGATAATAAAATCACCCAGCCTGCCAAAGAGAAATAAATTCCATCCAAATGGGGCTACAGAGAGTGTATGAAGTGCACAATAGTCCTGTTACTGGACTTTAAAAATCATCCACATCCTGTTAAATCTGTCGTATAAACTGAAGAAAACTCTGACAGCGACTTCTGGAAGTATAGAAGACTTAAGGCAAACAAAACAACATCAGACCTGGACCAGCAAGTCGCCACCTCAAACCCCTGGTAAGCTGGAGGAGAAATAAATTCATGTGCATCACCGAGATCTTGAATAAATAAGGAGAGCTGGAGACTCTGCTCAGCACTGTTTCTAAGTGTTTATTTAGGAGCTCCCTGCTTTTTACACGAAACCCCTGCAGCTATGCACACTTGGCAGTTGGCAGGCAGAAGGCCATGGTGGAGGGAGGCACCAGGATGTCAGTGAAGATGGGTCGGTATCCGACGGGAAGAGGGGGAGCGCTCTGCTCCAGCAAATCCAGTACAGCCCCTTTGATGTCCCGGGAGACGTCGCCTCGGATTTCCAGCAGCACGGACACGTGCTCCTCACTGAGAGAACGAACACAAAATCTTTTACTACATTATTCACCAAAGGAAATGGACCGGTTCTTATCCAGCACTCAAAGCACCTTACATAACTCACCTCATTCACACAAGCTCTTACGTCTATGTAAGTGCTTTCTATGTAACATTCATGCTCTGATGGATGCTTGGGGTAAGTATCCTGCTCAAGGATCTTTGGCTTGGGCAGGGATCGACCCGCAGATGACCTGCTCTACTTCCTGAGCTACAGCCACCCCAGGAAGACTCATTTAATTTCACAATGTGTCTTTAAGATCATTTTAAATCGTATAGCATCGCTTTGGTGATTTTTCTTTCATAATGTCACTTGATTTTAGCTTTTCCTTCTACAATGTTTACACTTTTGATCATTCTGTTTTATATATGAGTTTATTTATTTCGTATTGATTTTTCTCACCTTTTCACCTGACGGCGTTACTTTAATTCAGACCATTTCATTTTTTCTAAAATCTAATTTTTATTTAGTTCACATCACCTTATTATACTCTTTTTTCCATAAATGTCACACTTTATGCCTTGTTTAATATCATGCCTCATGTCTCACAGCCTGAAAGTGAGTATAGACCAGGGTTTTAATAGTTTTGCAATTTTCATTAGTTTTTATTTTTATTTAGTTTTGACTTCAGATTTTCAATTTTATATCAGTTTTAATTAGTTTTTACCAATTGTTTGCTAGTTTAGTTTTTATTTTTTTTGAAAATCCTTAGTTTCAGTTTAGTTTTGATTAGTTTCAGTTATAGTTTTAGTTGTGTTTGCAATAATTAAGTGTAACAAAATCCCAGTTTCATCATATCAGTCATTCTGCTCATCCTTGGGTATGTTGCTATTCCAGCTACCATACTGCACCCTGGACAGGTCGCCTGTCTGTCGCAGGGCTAACATGAGACTATTAACTCTTGCAGCACCGGGTGTTCGTAATTTTGGTTCAAGTGAATTGATAAACTTTTTGAAGGTAATTGACTCACACAGTTGTGTAGATATCCCCGTCCTGTTGTCTCGGGATGCATCACGCTGCCTTGCCTGGGGTTAGCTTCTGTTTTCTGGGGATGAGGGTTGAGTGTGCTCCCTTACCTTCTCAAGGTAAGCTAGGTTAGCCTTCTTGTGTGAGCTTTTCAAGTGCACTTTAAGGTTTGTGGGATTTTTTTCCCTTTAGAAATGTCCCTCATAATTTGTCTGTTTCCACTACAAGACACTTGCTTTATCCAAAACACAGTCATATTCAAAGTAATCCCAAATTGGACTCTGGCGCTTTCTCCCAACTTTTCCTGACATGATTCTGCGCATGGACGGAGCAGCGACACAGAAACTCGACTAACGTGCTGCCACCTGCTGGCATAATGAGACCAAAATCCAAAAATCTGGAAACTAAACTTCATTTTCACCCTTGACTCTTGTATGACACGCACACATCAATGAAAACTAAACACATTTTTACTATAAATTCAGTTAATTTTAGTTAGTTTTGTGAACACTCATTATAGTTTTAGTTAGTTTTCCTTTTTTTGTTTTTATTTTTATTTCCGTTAACGAAAATGTTTTTTCACTTCTAGTTTTCGTTATTTCGTTAGTTTTTGTTAACGATAATAACCTTGGTATAGACTAAGTATAAAAACTAAATGTCAGGCTTTGTCCGTGTGCAAACCTGTGTGCAAAGCGGTTGCCTGTTTTGGGATCATATACTCGGGTGTAAATAATACTGTTGTAAGCAGGGTAAGAAACAATAAAAAAAGATTAAAGACTTTAGATGTGCTTAAAGAACTTTAAACCCTCCTGCTGTCATCTCACAGAGGTCTGAGAGATCTTCCATCAACGGTGATGCTAATTTCTAGAGACCTGATTGGTCAGCGGGCAGTGAGTTTGTGTTATGTCTATGTTCAGTTTGGGTTTTTCGTTTTTGCAGCTTTGTTCAGGTAAGTTATTTTCCTACTCCTGTGGTGCGTGCCATCATAAAAAAGGCTTTTCTCCTTTGAAACGCTCTGACTGATTATGAGATGAATTAAACCTCAGAAACAACCCAAAGACTTCTTGAAACGTCCCGTTTTGTCTGCTCACTTTGGAAGAATTTGTTCTGTTGTTTGTTGTTTCTTCACTCACTGAACAACCAAAGACAATCAGGGCTGTGGCAGCTTTATTAAAGCTTGTTTCCGAAAGCTGACGTATGACGTCTACAGTACAACTTTCTTCTGAACGACACTGGCAGTATTTGTTTCACACATCAAGCTTACAGAATGAGCAGCAGTTAGGGCGGAGGAGGTGCTGATTACCTGATGTCAGGATATTTGGCTGCAAGTCCAGACACCTCCAGTGTGAGCATGTTGGGGTCTTTGAGGCGGATGAATTCGGCCAGGACAGGGAGTAAGGCCAAAGGGTTCACTTCAGGTGCTGACCCTTCACCTTCCTGCTGAGACAGATCGATGCACGTGTGGCTTTGAGTGATCGAGCACAGACAGGTATGAATATTCTGTGGAAATTATTCAGTTAAGACATCGCAGCAGATGAAAACACGATTCTCATGCAGTACAACGGCAAACTATGTGTATACGAATACCCCAAAGTGCTCAATGTTAAATAAATAAATAAATAAAATACTTATGTATGATTGTTTCTACTCAGCGTGTTATTATCAAAGAAACTTATTTGACCACTTCTTTAAAAATAATTGTTCTACCAATGAATTTATTCATTAATTTGTAGTTAACAATAAAAGTAGATCATTAGAAGTATTTCATTTTGTCATGCAGTAATTCATATTACGTTTCTATTTCACAATATAGCTTTAAAATGTGTTTATTTCATTAAGCTATAATCCCACGTTTCATCTTTTTTTTTAAACTTTGTTCGTTTCATTTATTGTCACGGTTCTGGGACCCAGTATGGTCCCAGTATTTTGAGTTTATTATATTTTGGTTTAATTCTGCTTCATGGATTGTTTTCTTATTCTCTTGTAGTAATAATGATGATTATTATTCGTTTCTTGTTTCTGTTTATCCGTGCTTAAGGATTTGTGGTTTCATGTATTGTTTGAGTTCCATGTTATTTTGTCTCTCAGTATCGAGTCTGCGTTCTTGTTTAGTAATTCATGTTTCCTGTTTTATTGTGAAAGTCTTTGGTCATGTCCAAATTCATGGGCTGCATCCTCCTGAGGACCCGGCCTTCGCGGTCTACGTGGGTCGGGTCCTCAGAAGGTCGGGTAGGCCGGAAGTAAACGGCTGTGAAATTGGACGGTCTAGCCTTCTGATTAGCGTCACCGCTGTCTCGGTGGAGTTTAATAAACTCGGCCGTCTGCTCCTTGCTATCTAAAATATAACAGGACACTGGCGTAAATTCTCGACCGTCTCATACTTCTGTTTAATCAGTTTTCTGTTTGACGTTTAGTCAGCTGTGTAAAAACCAAGGAGGAACCCACCCGGGGGATTAATAAAGTTTTATTTTATCTAATCTAATAACTTTAATCTCAGCCAAACCGATTTACTCACGAACAAACAAAACACTGAAAAAAGCCCAACAATAACATTTTTAGGTTGTCTAAGTGACTTATATATTACGTTTAACCCGAGCAGCGAAAGTCCGCGGTGATCTGAAAATGATGTGCCGGGAGTTGTGCTGTTCTCGGCAGCTTAAGTGACCCTCGAGCTCCCGGCTTGCTATCGAGCTGGTGGGTAGCAGATGCTCCGAAAACGTCGAAGCACTTTTGCAAATATGCAATATCTTGATAAACCGAGCAGATATTTGATGTTTACACAGCTACTTTCTCGCCTGAAAATATGTTAAAAGTTTATTTTGTGACCCAGAAAGATTAGTATGAGTAATTTTAAAACTTAGTAGCGGCCGCCATTGTTGGAAACTGGAGTTTGGCTGGGCCGCGCTATGAATTCTGGGATATGGTAGGCCACGAAGGACACACCCGACCCATCCTTCAAATTCGGGGAAAAGGGGGACGCATTTGTCGGCTGCATTCGGAGGAGTCTACGAATTTGGACAGCCTTCGGCGCGTCGCTGTGACGTAATCGGTCTACAAATGCGGCCTCAGGAGGAAGCAGCCCATGAATTTGGACACGACATTTGTCTTATGTTAGCGTGTGCAGCTTGGCTCCCCCCGTCTCGTTAGCCCTGATCTCTCCCAGCTGTGTCTCCCTTCTGTTGCCCATTCCCTCATTACTACCCTGTGTATTTAAGCCCTGTGTTTTCCTGTGCTCGGTGTCGCGTCGTACCATCAGATCATGCCTGTGTGTTTTCGTGGCAGTTTTTCATGTTCAGTACCATTGCTCAGTTTCATCTTTTGTTTTCTGCCAGCAAATAAAGCTGAGGTTTTTTTTGAGTTACAATTCAGTGTTCGAGTCCTGCGTTTGGATCCTCCTCTCCGCCTGCACGCACACAGAGCCCTGACATTTATATATTTTTATTTCTACATTTTTCCATTTTTCCTCAATTTCTTTATGTTATGTCATATTTTAGTTTTATTATACTTTAGATTATTCAATTTAAAAAAAAAAATCATCATATATTGTTTAAATGTTTAAAAATTAATTAAATTGTACGTCAATGTTTATCTAATTATGCATTTGTAATTTCATGATTCACATGAATGCTTTTCTACTTTTACATCCTTTGATTTGGTCTCTTTTTTTATGTTAATCTTATTTTAATTATTTCATTTTTATTTCAAAATATCACTTGATTTTGTTCCATTTCATTTCATTTTTATGTCCTTGTTCATTTTATAATGTCATGTGTATTTTGTTAATCTGTTAAATTAATTGAATATTGACCAGCACGGGCCTAAATAAAATACATTTTCAAACTGCAGCTAATGTAGTACTCATATTTCTATAAAGTCTCGACCTTAACATACTGATATTGTTCAGTGTTACATACCCTGGTACATTTTTCTGCATCATGTGTAATAATATTGTGTAATAGTACTTTATACCCACCAGGCTGTGGAAGATTTCTCTGAACAGCTGGTCGTCCTGAAGCATCTGCTGAGCGAGCTGCCTCCTCTCCTCGCCACTACGACACACCAGCCTCTTCTGCATCAGAGCCCTGACGTACTCCACCACCATCAGCCACTGGGCCTCTTCCTGCAGACGCTGCACACACAGAATGTATAAAACAAATATGCACTATGAGACTTATTCCTCTCTTCGGAGGTTATTTACACTTTCTTCGGTTATTAGGTTCTGTACCTCTAAACCACCTTTACCCTCGACACACACAGTACATTTTTAAACCGCTCTCTGAATCTGATACCTGCCGGCAGGGAGGCCGAACGCGCAAGTACAGCTCCAGGTGACGCTCCAGGACGCGGCAAAGTTTGGGGGTCGGGTCTCCCTGAGCCAGCCAGGGTCGGGTGAGCAGGCCTGGGAGGAAAGGCTTCAAATCCAGCAAGAGCTGATCCATGACAAGCCGGCACGCCCGCCGCACCGCCCGGTCCAGAGCTGCCAGAGGGTTAGGAGGAGTGCGAGTGAACTGGCCTGCCGACTGGGACGACTGCTGCTGCTGCAGGCTCTCCGTGGACTTCCTGCACCGACAGTGAACAACAATTAATCCTCTCTGAGACCACACACATCTTTGCTCCTCAAATCGATCTAACTGTTCACTGCACCGATCTGGCAGGTCACTACGATATGAACAAACATGTGCTTTCTTTGTCTTATACGGCACTAAACAAGCTGTTTTTGGGACACTCAGATTCCGAGCCATGATCTTCATCTCTGGAAAACTGAAACGCGGCGCTTCGAGGCTCCTGAAACTAATCGCATTTAGAGCAAATACCGTTTCACAGGCGCAGCTATTCACTGTCTCACATGACATACACCCTCGTATTGTGATGGTCTGCTTGCTTGCTTATAACGTTTCCATGCCGATGGGTGGAGCAGAACATCAGCTCAACTGGAGTGTTTCCTCAATTAAACTCCACCCTTCCTCAGACCTTCAGCGGCTTTTCTTTTGTGCTTTGTGCCACTCAACATGTCCAGATACACACAGGTCATCATTACTGATGATTCTCACCTCACAGTTGGGTTTTTCTTTGTCTTTTTTTAATTTGATACCAAGATAAATTAGTATTTAGTGGCCTTCACCCTGTATCTTCCTCTTTTGTCATGGCTTTAGAGCCAAACCAGAGTGCAGAAAATTACATTAAGACAGTTAATTATTAATGGCTAACTGTTGTGTGACTTATAGCTAAACTCATAATAAAGATCAGGACTCAACCTGTGCATCGGGATTATGTCCAAAGTCTAGGAACCCTCAAATGGGACTGCATGTAGTGGCACTGGGATGTCTTTGCTTCAGAACTTCCCAGTGGGATTAATAAGTGACCCCAAACCATCAAATGATGGATCGATTCAACATGAGAGCACTGAGAGTGTGCACGTCCTGGAGCATTTATCAATCAGAAGCTCCTGTGTGTGGTGACCAGTGTTGGTCAAATTACTTGAAAAAAGTAATCAGTAACTAATTTCTGATTACTTCCCCCAAAAAGTAATCCCGTTACTTTACTGGTTACTTATTTTCAAAAGTAATTAATTACTTAGTTACTTAGTTACTTTTTAAAAACACGATTTACAACCTGAATAGGTGATAAAGTGATAGATCTTTCAGCCCAATTCTACTTTTTCTGCATAATTCATCATACAAAATGTAATCAAATGGAAAAGTCTCTTTTTAAAACTTGTTTTATTAGTTTTAATCTTTTAACTTTATGCATCAAGCAAAAATTTAATTATATGCAACATTCTCTGACTGGAAGAAATTAGTTTAATATTTAAACCTATTTTCTGCACATTCCAGCACATAAAATAAAATAGTTTTTGTGTGTTTACACTCAGTCTTTCAAATAGATGCAAGTAAAACACAGCAGAAAATAAATAAAGTCAAAGACTAGCGGTCCTGTTGCTCTATTTTCACCTGTAAAGCAGGAGTGGGGTAGGCGGAGGTTTACCCTGGTGCAGGTGTGCAGCGGTCAGTGGAAGAATCCGCGAGTTTCTCTGTGAGTTTCTCATTACGTCGTAGCTACTCGGTGCTTGCTCGGAAGTTTAGGGGTTTTTTGCTGTAAAAAGAAGTTTTCTTCCCACGCACAACGGACACTAATGTTTTTCAAACTCAAAGTAAGGTCAGTACTTCCACGCTTTAAACGCTGCACGCTCATACTCTCTCTGCACTCGATATATGATCCATTGTTGATCTGCACACAGCTGTTGTCACGAACGTCGCACTCGCTGACGTCACTGTCATGAGACATTCTCGCAAAAAATCACGGTTTTAGTAACGCAGTAACGCAGCGTTCCTACGGGAAAGTAACGGTAATCTAATTACCATTTTTGCAATAGTAATCCCTTACTTTACTCATTACTTGAAAAAAGTAATCGGATTACAGTAACGTGTTACTTGTAACGCGTTACTGCCCATCTCTGGTGGTGACTACTTACTTCCACACCTGCACTGATGTTCCACTACAAACTTACTTGAGGATGATGCAGTTGCTGATGGAGGCCAGCAGATAGTGGAGGTAGAACTTATTTTTGCTGTTGCTCAGATCCCTGCGATGATCCTTTCCGAATTCCACCAGAGCTTCACGAAACCTGGAGGTCAAAGTAGATGTAATACTCATAAAATTATTGCAAAAGGAAAAAATGCAGCAGGGGGAGCACAAACTGTAGTTCTTCTAACTTCCCACTAGAGGCATGCTCCAAAAAAAAGAGTCAACCCCAACAGACTAATGAATCCAGCTGGATACTGGATTTAGGGGCATAGCCATGCTGACTGACAGGTATCCTGACAGAGGTGGCATGAGCTGATCCATGCTTGCTAGGCCTCACCTCTGTTAAGTGGAGTCATTAAACTGAACCTTCTACCACACTGGCTATTCTGCTTTGACTTTGAGGCATTCTCTTCCAGAGAAACTGGGACATTTTCTCTTTTTGGACCATTTTCTTTAAACCCTAGAGATGGATGTTTGATGTTTGATGTGACTGAAAGTCTCAGAGCAGTTTGAACTTCAGCAGGTTGCCTTGACCATGTCTGTATGTCTAAATCCACTGAGTTGTTTTCGTGATTGTTCACGGTAATAAGCAGTTAAACAGGAGCATCTACTGAAATGACTGGTGAGTGTACATAGCAGCAATAAGGAAATGATAAAACTTGATCTGACTTGAAGTCTACAAACAGTGTAACCTGGGCTAAAGAGCAAATACTAGGGCGATCGTGGCTCAAGAGTTGGACGTTCGCCTTGTAATTGGGAGGTTGCCGGTTCGAGCCCCGGTTTGGACAGTCTCGGTCGTTGTGTCCTTGGGCAAGACACTTCACCCGTTGCCTACTGTTGGTGGTCAGAGGGCCCGGTGGCGCCAGTGTCCGGCAGCCTCGCCTCTGTCAGTGCGCCCCAGGGTGGCTGTGGCTACGACGTAGCTTGCCATCACCAGTGTGTGAATGTGTGTGTGAATGGGTGGATGACTGGTTGTGTAAAGTACGGAGCCCCGCAGGGGACATGGGAGAAAAAAAAATTAAGACGGACTTTTGCGAGATCTCGCAAAACTAACTCGGGATCTCGCAAAACTTTTGCGAGATCTCGCAAAACAAACTCGGGATCTCGCAAAACTTTTGCGAGATCTCGCAAACGTTTTAGCCGCATTCTTCGGACGCTGGCTCGAAGCCGACCGGGAGGTCGAGGCACGATGTGCCGGGAAAGCGGTGTTCCTCCCGGCTGTAGTAGGTCTCGACCTCCCGATAGCTCGAAGCTAACGGGACGTCTCGACCTCCCGTTAGCTTCAAGCTAATGGGAAGAATGCGGCTAAAACTTCTGCGAGATCTCGCAAAACTTTTGCGAGATCCCGAGTTTGTTTTAAGAGATCCCGAGTTTGTTTTGCGAAATCTCGCAAAAGTTTTGCGAGATCCCGAGTTTGTTTTGCGAAATCTCGCAAAAGTTTTGCGAGATCCCGAGTTTGTTTTGCGAGCTCTCGCAAAAGTTTTGCGAGATCCCGAGTTTGTTTCGCGAGCTCTCGCAAAACTTTTGCGAGATCCCGAGTTAGTTTTGCGAGATCTCGCAAAAGTTTTGCGAGATCTCGCAAAAGTCCGTCTTAATTTTTTTTTCTCCCATGTCCCCTGCGGGGCTCCGTAGTAAAGCGCTATACTAATACAGGCCATTTTACTAAGCAAAAGTATGTTCAGGAGCACAGACACACAACGTCCATGCGCACACACCTGTTCAGGAGGTTCTCCATCTCATACAGTCCCATCTGTATAGTCTGATCTCGCAGGGACTCGCCGATCATCAGAGCCACCCGGGCGTTCTCCTCCAGCATCTACCACCGTGACACACAAATCCACACAGCATAGTTATATAAAACACTCCGAGAAGTCCACACCAACTCTACCTTCAGTGGGGAACTTGAACTAAGTTTAATAGCAGAGAATGTGAGATCTTCGTTTCTGCCAGTGCATTTCCAAGAAGCACATAATTTCATTACATATAGAATCTGCAGGGTGTGGACAGGGATGAAGATCATCATTGTGATTACATTATCACGTGATTACATTATCCAGCTCCAAAACCAGGATCCACAGTCATGCTGCATGCGAGGATTGTAAGATACTCATTTAAGGGTTTATTAAAGAAACTTTCAAATGTGTAAAATTTGCTCCACGTCATGGATCTGTGATTGTATTTACCTGATGTTTTTATAGCACTGGTTACCTGTGTGATGATTGTGGGCAGGCTTGTTTGGTAGAAGCCCTCATGGTCTGTATCTGGCTCCTGGTCCCTCTGCCAGTCCTGCAGCTCCACCTGCAGAGCTTTGTGCATCCATTCAGATACACTCTTCTACAGCAGCAATGACACACACACACACACTCTATGTGTACTTAATGCAACACGGACAGTTTCATTATATAAAACATCTGTCTTCTGTATATGCAGACTGTATCCAGTGCTCACCCGAACACTCTGCACGTATTTGCTCTGCAGCTGCTCGAGTCCCTCTGTGGAGATTAGAGGCCTCAGCTCTTCTCTCTCCATCTCCGTCACCAGCTCAGGATGACCCATCATGTCCGGGCTGCCAAAACAAGACTGCCACGTTCAGATTTTAGTGGCTTTAATAGTCATTGTAATGAAGTATTAATGAACTCGCGGCTTCTTGTGACGTTAATGGCTGAACGTGGGTTTGAAGAGTTCAGCCAAAGGGTGGCGTTTCATGCTAATCAAAGTCCATAACTTCACAGTAATAACAAAACATAGTTGTGTGTCTCTTGATTCTTCTCTCGTCCAATCTTGTGATTAGCTCAAGATTAAAATCTTCCAAACTGCTGCTTAGAAATATCCTGAAAAACTCACTTTATGGTAACAGAGAAAGGATAGAATACAGATTCTGATCACGAGCCTCACCTGTTGTAGATGTGCAGCACCCAGTTGAGCACAGCGAAGATTTCACCGCTCTCCAGGTCCCAGCTGCTAACCTAGGCCACAAATATCACTTACATGTGGACAGTGATGGTGGTCGGTGTTTAAAACAACAGAAGAAGATAGATGTGTAGTATTCATGATGAGGTGGCGTTGTTCATTTCACCGACCTGTGTCAGGTGGGCGTGTAAACAGCGGTGGCTGGCCCTCAAGTAGGTTCCAGTCAGCTTGTAGTGTTGCGGGACGCAGTGCTCCAGCAGGTGGCGTACGGTGGCCAGGTCGGCCATGATGCCGTGCTGCAGTGCAGAGAGGTGACCCGCCAGACCCGGACCACGTGTGTGCAGATAGGAAACACTGCGAAACCGCGCCGCCACTGCCTCCTCTAGTACCTGGGAGTATGAGCGAACTGAGACATACGTTTGTATATTCAAAAGCAGAAACTTGGTAACGGTGTTTGTATCAGGTGCCGCTGACCTTGAAGAAGCACGCTCTCCAGCAGCGAGGTCGTCCAGGGGGTAGGGGCCTGCCGTTGCCTCCGCCGCCTCCCCTCTCCTCCAGCAGAGTTTGGTCCAGCGCCTCCTCCCGCTCCACAATCCTGACAGCGGATACGAACGGCGTGGGGTTTTGTCGGGCCAGCGCCAGAGCACTGCTCACCACCGCCCACAGCTCCTTCCCTGCAGCGCCAGGATGAATGTGGAGTATGAAGATATCAGGTTTCAACCGGCAGACTTTGTGCTTTCATCATCAGGACCACAGAAGCTGGGATTAAACATTTTATTAAAGCTGCTAATGCCCAATGGCACTCTTTCCATGACACTGCTTTTTCTACACGCTTCTTTGATGTATTCTTGCTTTAGAAAAGTCAACTGTTAAGCTTATCGCATATCCTGGGTGCATATTAAATATCGCTGAATGTTATCATTCGTTTTCTTTTACAAATAAAGGTTTCTCTCCAGAACAAAACTGGTTGCTACAGCTGCAAATGTATCAAGATCAGTTATTTAAAACCATGTCTCAACAACTTTAAGCAACTTATATGAATGAATTTTTTTTTTTTTACAGAAACATGTAAATCTGATTAACAGTGATGTGTTGTTAGGCTGCTAGGAGAGGAACTTTAACAAAAAATGATGGTTAAGCTTGAACAGATTTTCCTGTATCTTAATGAGTTCCTCACCCAGTGCATCGACCAGGTGCCGGACTCCAGAGAAATATTTGGCCACCACTTCCTGGTCTTCAGTGCTGAGTGCACCTCCTGCGGCCTTGTTGAGCTGCCACAGAATATCATCCTGCAAGTACTCCAGATCCATCAGCTTGGCATGGGCCTCCAACAGCCGCCGGGACTCCACCAGGCGCTCTGTCTCCATCACCATGCTACGCACTGGGCAATAGAGGGTAATGGTAAATGGACTTGTTCTTATATAGCGCTTTTCTACTCTGTCTGAGCGCTCAAAGCGCTTTATACAACTAATTCATTCACCCAATCACACAAGCACTTTTTTCTGACCTAAGTGCTAAGTAGTCTACCATTCATACACATTCACACTCCGATGGACGCATCGGAGAGCAACATGGGGTTAGTATCTTGCCCAAGGATATTTGGCATGCAGACTGGAGCAGCCTAGGATCAAACCACCGACCGTCTGGTTAGTGGCTGACCTGCTCTGCCACCTGAGCTACAGCCACCCCGCATGTATTAGATTGCATTATCACAGCATGTGCACACTTTCAAAGCTTTTAAGGCCTCAGCATGGAAAACTCAATATCCTTAAAATATCCTTAAAATCCTTGACTAATTTAATAGTCGACGCGTCGTTTGAGGCTTTGTTTAGATCCCAAAAGACGCAGGAATAAGTAGTAGGATTTAAGGGTGTCACAACGGACGGAAACAGAAGATGGCAGCACTGTATGTACAAGGACGCCAGCTGCCGTTAAACCCCGAAGAAGAAGAAGCTGTGTCCCAGAATTCATAGCGCAGCCCAGCTCAGTTTCCAACAATGGCGGCAGCTAGTTAGTTTTAATATTACTCTTATTATTCTTTCTGGGTCACAAAATAAACGTTTAACATATTTTCAGGCGAGAATGTAGCTGTGTAAACCTCAAATATCTGCTCAGTTTATCAAGACACCACATATTTTCAAAAGCGCTCCGACGTTTTCGGAGACGTCTGTTACCCACTAGCTCGATAGCTAGCCGGGGGCTAGGCTAACTAGAGCCGTGAGAACACCGGACTCCGGCAAATCGTTTTCAAACCCACCGCTGTCCTTCACTACTCAGGTTAAACATGATATATAAGTCACTTAGATAACTTAAAAATGTTATTGTTTGACTTTTTTTAGTATTTTATTTGTTCCTGAGTAAATCGGTTTGGCTGAGATTAAAGTTATAGTTTTTACACAGCTGAATAAACGTCAAGCAGACAGCTGATTATCAGAAGTGTGAGATGCTCGAGAATATACTCCGGTGTCCTGTTATATTTTAGATAGCAAGGAGTTTATTAAACTTCACCAAAACAATCTGCAAATTTCATTAAAATTTAATAAACTATCATCTTGTCTTTATTTTTAGTTAGCACATACCTTAAACACTTAAAGCTGTAAGCTAATGATAGTTATATAAGAGCAGATGCTGCTGGTGCAATAAGCTGTATGTTGATGATCTGATTAATCGACTAATCGCAAAAATAATCGGTGACTAGTCGACTATCAAAATAATTGTTTGTGGCAGCCCTAGTGGTGGTTTACATGGAACTATAAGAATTACCAAAAGAATTATTAAACATGAAAAAGTTTACACTGCGCTATACACAGTTTTTTATAGTTTCTGTTTGAAGTCATTATGAGTGGATATCCCGTAATGCGGTCATCATAGATGACGGTGACATCAGAAGCCCCACCCACCTGCCATTTAAACATGGCTGCAAAGGGCAGCCAATCAGAACATTCTCTTTTAGGCATGCAGACACACCTCTGAATATCAGGCAGAAAAATAAGGGGATTTTCCAACCAGCAATAGCGTAAATGTCATATTCAGATACATGTGGTAGTTAAAATTAAACACTAGAACTCAATGCAGCACATTCACAGACAAGAACCTTGTTACTTAGCAGATCTAAATAAATGCTTTCCGAACATTATGCCGTTCATTACGGGGCGCATGTATTAGATTGCATTATCACTAGGGGTGGGTTTTTATAATCGATTTATCGATTAAAATCGATTCTGGCTTGGATAACGTAAAATCGATTCATTAAAATCCTGAATCGATTTTTTAATATAAATTTATTTTGCCCGAAATGCCAGAATCTCTGGTGAAATCTCACAAAATTTCAACAACCACCAAACAGCTAAGACAGTAAATGAGAGCAGGAACACGGATTCTGCACAAAGACTTAAACACACAGCGCGACCCGCGGATCAGAATCAGTTAGATGTCGCCTTTCTCACGGTCGGGCTGAAAGCCGACAGCTCGCTGATTCTGATCTGTCGGCGGTTCAGCGCTTTGTGTTCACGCCCTTTATGCGCTGATTCTGAAGCTGTTAGTTTGATGTCTCTCCAAACAATATTGACCGAACCAGCAGCAAAAGAAGATCCAAACTACGCTTCACATAAACATCGTCATGTATTCACTCTGACTTTTCCTGTTTTGCTTCGACCACAGCTCTCTACCTCTCTCTCTGTACTGTTTTCTGCATTATTCGGTTGCTTGTTACGCACAAGACTACCGTTGTTCACAGCGCTGTCGGCCGACGTTTTTTTTCCCGTTTTATATACTTCCGAAAAGAAAACCTAATTTCTGCTGTTCAATACTGAACAAATTTAAACTTTTTTAAAATTATGCAAAATGCAAAACGCTCAGCTGTGTCTCTAATAAAACCGCTGTAACTTCAGAGGTAATGTTCATGTGTTGATTAATGGTTTTCTTTCGTTTTTGATGTACTGCAGAATATTTTTATAAAATCCCAGGCCAGGAAAATCGCCTTCATGTTTTTCTGTGTTTTATCCTCAGCTACTTTGACACAAAGGCAGTCTTGCGTGTGTCAGCTTCCTTTTTATAGATACAAAAATATGTAAATGTACTGATCTGAATTATAATATTTCTGACTGTCAAAATTTCCCAGATTCAAATCGAAGTGAATCGAATCGAATCGAATTAAATTGAATCGTGGATCGAATCGATTCGGGACCTTGTGAATCGGAATTGAATCGATTCTAGAAATCAGTGACGATACCCAGCCCTAATTATCACAGCATGTGCACACTTTTAAAGCTTTTAAGGCCTCAGCATGGAAAACTCAGTATCCTTAAAATACACATTAGAGCAGTGGGACACCTTTTTTATGTGTTTTCAAATCATAAACACACAGAAACAAACAAAGTCACAGTTAAATTTTCCAAAATGCATCAATGTAAATGTTTTATGGTGTTAGTGTCAGCTTTCAAATAGTTTTCCTATTCCTATTTTACTGTGTAAAATGATGTCATCTTTAGATTTAAAGTCCTTTCATGTCAAATTAAAACCAGTTATAATAATCTGCTCATCATATAACAGGATTAAGGCAAATGTATGCATGTATGCATGCAAAGCGTGATGACCGGGACATCTACGTTAGTCACTTTCGTCGTGGGATCCTACTTTCATCCACACAGCCGCTTCTCACCGGAGTAAAGTCGTGGCAGGTTGCTAACGGCAGCGAGGAGCTGACTGTGGTTTGCAGACACCTCTCTCAGTCTCTCCAGAGATCTTCCCCCCTCTGTGTTTTGATCAGACTCCAGTCCAGCTTTCTTCAAATCACGCGACACTTCCCTCAGCTCAGTCCGGGCCTCGCGGAGCTGCTCCAGACCCCAGCCCACTCCCTCCAGGTACGACTGGACCATGGACTAAAAAGAAAGGGATTGCAGTGTTAATGTTAGGTCTATTTACAAAAAACGGAAAAAACAGCAAAACTTTTCCTTTGTCCTTCCACCTCCCTATATGCCATCTTTCTTCTGAATGGAACTAAAAACCCTCCTGAAGGTTTTCGTGATTTTTGGTCAGCAGTGGTTTTCTCCTTGGAACTTTTCTACGGATGCCATTTTTTTCCTCGTCTCTTACTGAAGAATCATGACCTCTGACCTCTACTGGGACAAGTGAGGCCTGCAGGTCTTTGATGTTGTTCTGGGTTCTTTTGTGACCTCGTGGATGAGTCGTCGACGAGCTTTTAGGGTAATTATCAACACCACTGTTCCAAGTGGTGTTGATAATGATTCAGTGGAGTCCCAAAGTCTTAGAAATATCTTTCCTTTCCAGACTAATAGACATCAGTGACTAGGGATGGGTACCGGTATCGGCACCGGTTCTGACATAAACGGTAGTAACCAGACCGAAAAGCAGCGCACATTTCGGTGCTTTATTTCCTGAGCTGTGATACACTTTAGATTCTAGCCAATCATTTTACGTTTCCGAGGATAGTAGGCGGGTCCAGGTACGTACGTTCTTTTAGAGCAGAGCTACAGATTAAAAATGCCCAAGGCGAAGCGGTCAAAAGTCTGGCTGTACTTCACAGCAAAAGATGCAAACTCAGCAGCTGCAACAAGTGCTTTAAGCTGATACTGTGATACTGTCAAAGGAGGTAACACCTCAAATCTGATGAAACACCTGGCGACGCATAGCGGGTTTTTTTAAAGCCGAGAAATGCACTGTATTTGATAGCTTGCTGTGAGACCTCACACCGAGCACATCTACTGCGGGTGTAGCCGTAGCCCTGCCAGTGTAGCAGAAATGATGAGGATGATGATGCAGCAGCAGCCGTTCTTCTCTGCGTGAGTAGCTTAATGTTGTTCATGTGTAATTTACGTTGAGTAGGCTAACCACGTTATTACATTAATGCATGTAAGGTGAACTAGCAAACATCATCATACATGCGGCTGTCTTCTTGTTTGATGGCAGATACTCCCTTCACCCTGGCCAAAAAGGCTAAAATGACCAAAGAAAAAGTGGAAAACAGTTAAACATGAGAGGTTTTTGGACAAAGTTTGTGTTTTTTCCATTGTTTAAGCACTGCTTCCAGCCAAGAGTGATACCATATATGCCCTATAGCTGCAGAAAAGGCTAACATTGTTATCTTTTTACAAAAAAACAGCTGAACATGAGAGCTTTTTGGACCAATTTTGTGTTCTCCATTCTTTAAGCACCGGTTTGAGCACCGTTTAAGCACCGGCACCGTTTCAAAAGTACCGGTTTGGCACCACTATCGGATAAAACCTAAACGATACCCATCCCTATCAGTGACTTTATTTCTCACTTGTCTCTTTAGAGTGCAGAATGATGTGCTGTTCATTGAAATCTCAAGTGATTTCTTGAGTCGGCAGGTCTGGTGGTAATCAGTCCAGGGTGTGGCAATTACTTTTTCACAAAGGGGCAGGTAGCTTTGGATAGCTTTTTTCGCCTCAGTAAATAAAATCATTACTTTAAAAACACATTTTCTGTTGAACTGGGTTAGAACTATAATTACAACTTATTTTTTGCAGCACTGTATGCAACAGAAAATAAGGAAGAGCAGATTAGGTTTCTTTTATGTGCCTTATTGGGATCATTTAAACTGCTTTAAACTACGGCTCCATTATTGTGCATTCATGCGTATTTGTGGACTGTGTTGTCACCTTCAGTCTGGTGTGAACGGATGCTGTCCTCTGACTTTCTCTCTTCCTGTATTGACTGAGTCGCTCCAGATGTTCAGGCCGACAGAAAACACCCGAGGCCCATTTCAGGGCAGCGCCGCGGGCCAAACACTCTGCCCTCTCCACCTCAGGCCACACCTCAGGCTGTGGCACCATGTCTGAGAGACAAAGAGAAGAAAATATCAGGCAGGGAGATATAGTGAAGCAACTCGCCCATAAAGAGGCAGGCCTGCCCTTAAGCATTCTCTGTTTTATTGTCTTTTCAAACTGTAATTTACACCATGAACATCGCAGTGTTGAAACTTGTGACTGAGACGATAAACTCTTTTACTGAAGTCATAGAGGAAGTGAGCAGCAGGTTGATTCCCCCTGGCCTTTCTGTTCTGTTCCAGTCTGTTGTGTTTGAAACGCCCCCTGTTGGCCATTAGATAGAATGCAGGTTTAATTAACTTCAGCCCTCAAAGCTACAAACATCTTTTATATACAGTCAGTGTCACACACACCGCAAAGAGGCGTGTTTTATCCACAAGATATATTAAAACTACTAAGTTCACAAGTTCATGTTTGGGTAAAATGTAAAAAATAAAAATTAAATTACATTTTATTTTTATATATAAATACAATACAATACAATACAACTTTATTTGTACAGCACATTTAAAAGACCAGTGGTACACCAAAGTGCTTTACAATAAAAACAGGAAAATTAAGACAATAAATAAAAGACTATTAACAAAGTACCACATATGTCATCAGGTTAAGGGCACTAATTATACAACAATAAAAGGGAATATAAGAACAAAGTTACTAAGAACAGATATAGCTAAAAGATAAAGTACATAAATAAGAAATTGAACCAAATATAAAACAGTGACGCTAACTAGATGGAAAAGCTATGTTGAATAAATGAGTTTTTAAACGGGATTTAAAAGATAAAACGGAGTCTGACACACGGATAGCGATAGGAAGGTTGTTCCACAGATTTGGTGCAACCAGGGCAAAAGCACGGTCACCCCTAGATTTAAGTCTAGATCTAGGCTGAGCCAGGAGTAATTGGGCTGAAGACCTGAGGGCTCGCTCAGGGACATATAGACTAAGAAGATCTGCAAGATAACGAGGGGCTAAATTATTTATAATTTTAAAGGTGAGCAACAATATTTTAAATTCGATGCGATGCTTTATGGGTAACCAATGCAAATCAGTAAGAACTGGGGTGATAGAGGCATGCTTTCTAGTGCCAGTCAGAAGGCGAGCCGCAGCATTCTGGACAAGCTGAAGTCTATGAAGGAGAGCGGAGTGAAGACCAAAGTAGAGGGAGTTGCAGTAATCCAATCTAGAAGTCACAAAAGCATGAATGAGCTTTTCAAGATCTTTGTGAGGGACATAGTGCTTAGCCTTAGCAATAAGGCGCAGCTGGTAAAAGCTAGATTTGATTACTGAAGACACTTGTTTATTAAATTTGAAAGAGCTGTCCAGCAGAACGACTATAAAAGACTCTGAGCCGTGTTAGTAAGCTGCTGAGCCATCCTGTGTCAGAGCAGCTTCAAAGCTCAAAGTCTCAGGACTCCACAGCAGGGAAGGAACGCCACTCTTCCAAAACATATCCCCTCATTTGGTATTTTGATGTTCCAAAATCTCCCTTAGGTGTTTAGTGAATCTCATTTTCATTTTCTCATATCATTTTCATCCTCATCAAAGCATTGAGCCCTTATGTCCTATCAGTGGGGGGCATTATAATCCTGGAAATGACCACTATCAGAAATGTTTCATCACAGGGTGAAACTGAACACTCAGAATAATTTTGTTCTGAGGTGTCGTTGCACATTTCTGTAAGAGGACAAGAAAACACAAACAAAGGTTTATTATATTATGTTGATCTGTTTTAATCTGCACGCGCCAACTTATACTGCATTAGACATGTCAGAGAAGTTCTAGCTTCGCAGTAGTAAATTACGGATGTTACTTAAACTATTATGCGTGTTTTATTATAATAAGATGTTCTACATTTGTTCCATTTTATTTCCATCTCAGTTCAGCCACTGACATTCTGTTTTATTTTTTACCTCTATGTTGGAATAACAAAGCTAAGAAGCAACACGTCGGGTGTGTTGCTGCATTGACATGACTATCACTTGGTAATGCTTGACTGATACAACTGCAATAAATCTATGCATATAGTGCAAGTAATTTTAACATTTAATTCTGTGTTTTTTAAGTATTTACAATTATTGTTTTTCTTTTGCAAACTTTTATTTTTGAATAAATATTACTTCCTGTCAGGGCAAGCAAGGCAAGCAGTGCTTTCCTCATCAAATTTAAAAATAGATGCAAATTGAAAAACAGTGATTTTTCCTTTCACTTTTGTGCTCATCTCCCATTAACAATAAAGGAGCTGGGCAAGTGGAAGACAGCAGCTTTTTTTCTGGTGGATAAACTCTGATTTTTCGCTGACGGAATGGGAGTGTGTGAAACAATCTGGCTCAGCCTTCACTGCTCTGAGATCAGCTATGACATGCACTACACATGGAAACACAGCTAGCAATAGCAACTAAATGAGCTTCAGTGATTTAGCATCATAAGTGATGAGTTTGGTCTTGCTAACCACCTTGGTCAGCATGAGTCACACCCGACATGCAGTAACACACGTTGGGTGTGTTACTGCATTGACATGACTATCACTCGGTAATGCTTGATTGATACAACTGCAATAAATCTATGCATACAATGCAAGTAATTTTAACATTTAATTATGTGTTTTTTAAGTATTTACAATTATTGTTTTTCTTTTGCAAACTTTTATTTTTGAATAAATATCACTTCCTACCACTGTTATCCTGTCAGGGCAAGCAAAGCAAGCAGTGCTTTCCTCATTAAATCTAAAAATAGATGCAAATTGAAAAACAGTGATTTTTCCTTTCACTTCGATCTTAAAGCTTCTCGTCTATTTGTGCTAATTTTGTGCTCATCTCCCATTAACAGTAAAGGAGCTGGGCAAATGGAAGACAGCAGCTTTTTTTCTGGTGGATAAACTCTGGTTTTTCGCTGACGGGACAGGAGTGTGTGAAACAATCTGGCTCAGCCTTCACTGCTCTGAGATCAGCTATGACATGCACTACATATGGAAACACAGCTAGCAATAGCAACTAAATGAGCTTTAGTGATTTAGCATCATAAGTGATGAGCTTGGTCTTGCTAACCACCTTGGCCAGCATGTGTCATGTAGAGTAGAAAAAGTTGCTAATAATTTCTTACATTAGCAAGAAAAGCTGTGACAACGGTAGAGAGTTGAAGGCAGCTCTGACCATAAAATAGGCGAGTTGACTAGGTGCAGTGTCAACAGTGCTTTTAAATGAGTATCTATGAGAATGTCTGACAGTATTTGGTTTTCCAACACTCCACATGACATGATGGAGTTGGAAAACAGAATCTAATGAGACAAGGGGAAACAAAACTAAACAAAATGCACATGAGATAAGAGACTAGCAAAATAAAACAGGAAGTAACAAACATCCAAACAATGACACCAATATACAAACTAGTCACTAATGGGAACGCTAAGAAAAAACAAAAGAAAACCCTATATAATCTGACCTCTAAGCAAAATACTAACTGCTACCCATACACCACACTAAAGTCAAAGGTCAAGAGTATACAAAGAGGGATACAAAGAGGGGCATTAAATAAAGTCCGCAACTAAAAAAATTCCAAAAGCCAACGGGCAGGGTCAAAAAACCAGGATCATGACACAACATTCATATTTTAATATTGAGAGTTAACCATGACAGATACTACTCAAGTCTAGGGATGGGTACCGGTGTCCAGTGCCATGATGGCACCGGTTCTGACATAAACGGTAGTAACCAGACCGAAAAGCAGTGCACATTTCGGTGCTTTATTTTCCCTGAGATGTATACACTTTAGATTCTAGCCAATCATTTTACGTTTCCGAGGATAGTAGGCGGGTCCAGTCAAAAGTCTGGCTGTACTTCACAGCAAAATATGCAAACTCAGCAGCCTGCAACAAGTGCTTTAAGCTGATACTGTGATACTGTCAAAGGAGGTAACACCTCAAATCCGACGAAACACCTGGCGACGCATAGCGTTTTCTTTAAAGCCGAGAAATGCGCCGTATTTGATAGCTTGCTGCGAGACCTCACACCGAGCACATCTACTGCGGGTGTGGTGCCTGTTATCGGACCCGGAGCCCTGCTAGTGTAGCAGAAATGATGAGGATGATGATGGCAGCAGCAGCCGTTCTTCTCTGCGTGAGTAGCTTCATGTTGTTCGTGTGTAATTTACGTTGAGTAGGCTAACCACGTTATTACATTAATGCATGTAAGGTGAACTAGCAAACATCATCATAGCTACATGCGGCTGTCTTCTTGTTTGATGGCAGATACTCCCTTCACCCTGGCCAAAAAGGCTAAAATGACCAAAGAAAAAGTGGAAAACAGTTAAACATGAGAGGTTTTTGGACAAAGTTTGTGTTTTTTCCATTGTTTAAGCACTGCTTCCAGCCAAGAGTGATGCCATATATGCCCTATAGCTGCAGAAAAGGCTAACATTGTTATCTTTTCACAAAAAAACAGCTGAACATGAGAGGTTTTTGGACCAATTTTGTGTTCTCCATTCTTTAAGCACCGGTTTGAGCACCGTTTAAGCACCGGCACCGTTTCAAAAGTACCGGTTTGGCACCGGTATTGGATAAAACCTAAACGATACCCATCCCTACTCAAGTCTCTGTTCGCCTTACTGCAAAACTCACCGCATGCCACCGCTTCCTACCCACACCTTCCAAACCAAGGAAATGATAAAAGTCTGCTTGGTCACATGGTATTAAAGACGGGAGGTCAGCACAGTCGAGGGGAGTGGACGCACAGCAAGGGGGGAAGCAACAAGGGGGACCAAGTGAAAGCTGCTCTCCATCTGATCGAAAAGGACTTCTCTTGTCCTCCCTTTCTTTACACCTTCCTTAAAAACTGTAATAAGTCCGTTTGATAGTAATATTTTAACACAGTTTATTAATTAGCACAAGGACAGTACCTCGATGAAAACATAATGCTAGCTGGTGCTCTTGTTTGTACATAAATACTTCCCTTCCTTTAAGTGTAAAAAAACATATTCTGAAACTGTCCATGAGCCACAAGCCGTACAACCGTAAACTCAAGTGAAAAACATATTGAATCATCTACAATATAGAGATCACAGTGGAAAGGCAAAAAATATGTACTTTATTTCTTCTTGATTCAAACAAAATGTGTGATTAAAACAATATTTAACATTTAAGGCAACTTCACTCCTATGTAGTAGCACCACAACAAAAGGGAGAGTGAGACATTTCATTCATGTGAGTAACGACTTACTCAGTGACTTCACTGCAGTTTTCACACTTGGCAAAGCAATCCAGTGGACCCATCATCTAAAGAGTCTAATAAACTCAGTAACAAAACTAAAATGCTTGATTTCATATAACAGCTGAGAATCAAATAATACAGCATAAAGTTAAAATATTCAACTTGTATAAACATTTAACTTCATCGATTGAGGGAAAAGGAATCTGACATATTTTAAAATTTATTTTATTTATTTATTTATTTTAATTTTTTTTAATGTTTTTAATTTTATTTTATTTTTTTAATTTTTTAATTTATTTTATTTATTTATTTTTTTTTTAATTTTTTTAAATTTATTTTTTCTGTTTGACTTAAAAACACTTTCCCCTACAACACTCTTTACAGCAAAAGAACTGTGTGTTTGTTTGTGTGTTTCTTACAGAGGAACAAACACACAAAACATGCAATAAAACTTGAAAGTGCAAGCAGAAATGCAGAGACAACATGTTAAACGCCTTATACTCACTGGGTGTGACTTTAGTTCAGAGCTATTACCATCATGAGATTAGCTGCGTTACTACAGGGAACAGTATTTGATCATATTTAGACAAACTGGGCTCCAAGTGAACGAGTGATTCTAAATGTCAGAGTTTAAAATCATTTGAAGGAAGTTTTGAAAGCTGGTCACAACCTTTCCCATGACAGAGGAGCTTGAATTGGCTCGATTATGTGCTAGAAGAGAAGTTTCACTCCCTCGGCGGCGTCATTACTTCTGTCACAGCAGCTCTGCTTCAGAGAAATGCTCGTGCAGAAATGTGCAGTGATGAGATTTGTTCCCAGCTGGGAAGCAGCCTGTCAAGAGCGATTATGGATTGCCTCACTTAATGTCTTTTTTAATCGCTCTCATTTACCAGCACAAGAAAAGTACACTCTGATTTAGTTACGGCTCCCAAAGCTGCCCCCAAATATTCTCCCATAATTTTCTCTGAATGTTCAGTATTGAGCTACCCACCACAGAACATTACATTCAGTGAGGAAAAATACAGACTTCTTATGAGATTTTTATTTTGGAGAGCCGGTGAACTTTCGCTTATTATACCATTAACACAGCTTTGACTTTAAAGCCTTATTATTCAAAATGTAATGAAGAGGAAATAATATAAATAATAGATACAATTTAACAAACTGAGTACCAACACCAACCTAACCCCTATTTACACTTTCCTAGAATATAGTTATCGTCAATACACTTTGCAGATAAACCTTCATATCAACCCTCAGAAATTATAGATAAAACATCCCCCAAAAGGTTGATTCTGTTCATCTGGACGCAGCGTTTTCAGTAGGAGAAACGTTTCGTCACTCATCCAAATGACTTCTTCAGTCTCAGCTCTCTGCAGGTTTCCCAAACTTGTAGAGTTTCTCTAAAACCAGGTGCTGATAGTACGCTGCAGAAAGTCTCAGAGTGTCTTAGCGACATACATTGCTGGATGTCTCTGAACCTTCTCAAACTAAATCATGACAAAACCGACATTATAATCTTCGGTAAGCAGGACTCTATTAGACAATCTGGGCCCATTATCAGCTAATGTACATCCCCATGTAGAAAATCTTGGTTTCATTTTTGATTCCACTCTCAAGCTGGACAAGCAAATAAATTCAGTTGTTCGTGGCAGTTTTTTCCAACTCAGGAACATTTCTAAACTCAAAAATATCCTGTCATCTAAAGACCTGGAAACTGTTATCCATGCTTTCATATCGTCACGTCTTGACTATTGTAACTCTCTCTATTTAGGCATTTGTCACTCAAGCCTGTCACGCCTGCAACTTCTTCAAAATGCAGCTGCAAGGCTCCTGACGGGTACTAGAAAGAGAGAGAATATTACCCCGGTACTCGCATCTCTACATTGGCTACCAGTTAAACATAGAATTGATTTTAAGATTTTATTATTTGTTTTTAAAGCCCTCCATGGTTTGGCTCCAGGTTACATTTCAGATCTTCTTAGCCTGCACTTACCCACTCGATCTCTGCGCTCCTCCAGTCAGATGGTCTTATCAGTTCCACGCTCCCAGCTCAAATCTAGAGGTGACAGGGCTTTCTCCATTGCCGCCCCGAGACTCTGGAATACTCCCCCCCTTCATAAAATTCTCTTCATCCTTGGAAGTCTTTAAATCGAATCTCAAGACCTACTTATTTTCCAAGGCTTTCGGATCTCTTTGATATTACATGTCTTACAATTCTTTTTTTTTTTTTAAAGTTTTCTTTCTATTTTAATTCTTTTATTATATTATCCCTCTGTTCAGCACTTTGGCCAACACTTGATGTCTTTTAAATGTGCTATATAAATAAAGATGACTTGACTTGAAAGAAAGATGACTTTATAACGAGTACATTTGCACAATGACTGAAACCAGCACCACTGAAGGAACAATGGGCTGTGAGGTCAGTTTCTTCATTAATAGGCAAATTGCCATGACCACTGATCAAAGATCATTGGTCCACCCCAAGGATCGGATCCCTCGGCACAAACAGAGTAACATAGTGTACACTGTTAAGTGCCAGGATTTATACATCGGGGAAACCAAACAATCTCTGGCGAAGCGGATAGCACAACACAGAAGAGCTACCTCGTCTGGCCAGGACTCTGCAGTCTATTTACACCTACAGGCCAGTGGACACTCTTTCAATGATGAGGATGTAACATCCTGGACAGGGAGGAACGCTGGTTTGAGCCATTTATGTGAAAAGGGAAAGACCATCTCTGAATCGAGGAGGGGGCCTAAGGGTCCATCTTTCAATGCTGTGATTGCAGGCGTTCCCCAGCTCTCTGTGAATGGTACTCATGGCCATTGATCAATGAGCTTTGATCACTGGTCATGACAATTTGCATATTAATGATCAAGGAACTGACCTCCCAGCCCACTGTTCGTTAGTAGTGCTAGTTTCAGTCATTATGCAAATGTACTGTTACCTCAGCTGATCTGCAGTCAGCTGAGACTGAAGAAGTCACTTCGATGAGTGACAAAACTTTTCTCCCGGTGAAAACGCTACGTCCAGATAAACAGAATCAACTTTTTTGGGGGGCGGATTTCCTTACTGGATGATTGTACAACACTGAACGGGTCGCAGCAGATCATCTGCCTGCATCTCACACTGTCCCTGGCATCCTCCTCTACATGTCCTCCTTCACTAATTCCACAAAGCTTGTCTGAGGTCTTCCTCTTTTCCTCCTGCCTGGAAACTCCACGTTTAACATCCTCTGTGAAATACATCGAGTCTAAAAATGGCATCATACACATGACCCCGTCTCTTGGGTGAAAGATCAGGTGATTCCAAGACTTCAGTGAAGTGACAAGAATCAGGATTCTTGTCTTCTTTGTATATAGTAAAAAGAGACAATGCCTAAAAATGTACATAGCTTCCAGCACATCCCAAGTTACCCAACAATTCGGGAATGGGAAGTGCTGCGCAGTCAAACAATTCTCCCTGTCCCAATGGAGGGACTGTTCTAGCCCAGACTCTTTGTGTTGTGCCTGTCAGGTAAGCAGGATATCTCATCTCATCTGTGAGTCAGCTAGAACACAGTTAGTCACATGACTGCCTCAATTGGAATTACACAACATAATTGGTCTTAATGGAATAATGTACTGGTTAGTGACTCAGCAGACAGCAATGTGCTGCGCTGGGCCGCCTGGCTTTCTGGCACTCTGGAGGTTGAAAGGTTACAGATCTGCAGCACAATGGACAATGTGATCGTTAGCTGCCGACGGCGATTAGACAGACCTGATTCAAACGATTTTTGCAATTTGAAAATTATTTACTGCTGATTTTATATGAGAAGATCCTGATGAGTTTAAAGCTGCTACTCAATGTTCAGTAGTTGGTCTAAAAGTCAAAGATAAGTGGAAAGGAGTGAGATCAATTTAGCTGACATTTTCAGATGGCTGCATTTAAAGATGCTGTTTCTTATCATATAAGTGTGATAAGAAAATCAAGAAGGTACAAACAACAAAAACATGCTGATGCAGAACCTACAGTGTTTTCAATCCACATCGACTCCAATCCTCTATCTGAAGAGGCTCTTTCCCCTTAATAACAACCGTATGGTGGGTGATTTCTTTTTAAATCACTCACCAGACTGGATACTGTTAGGTTGGCCTCACCTCTCCTAATTTCCTGAGCTGGACCTCTCAACCAGGTTTGTGCTGTTTGGATTATTTTAATGGAAATATGTGACAAGGAATATGACCCACAGTGTGTCCAAGAAGCTTGTGCTTCAGTTCAATCTAGCATTTTGTGTTTTTTGCAGTTTTTTATATTACGTAGCATAACATAACTAAATAGCAGGTATCTGTGCTTGTGCACTCATTCAGTTTATGCCAGGAACTTGCTAACCGAGCTAACTTAGAGCTCCAACATGTAGACTTCATGTAGTGGGGGGCTGCATACATCTTTTATATCTATTTATCTGAGATTTCTGACATTAAACACAACAGTACACGGTCACTTCAGCAGCTGCAGTGGAGCTTTCAGTTATACACGATCTTTAAAGCCCTCATGAAATGCATATTTGAACATTCACAGGTTTAAAATTGCATCATGAGAAAATTAAACTTTTATACCCAAACACACTTGTAGTGTCTGTAGTTTTCTCGCCCCCAGCAGAAACACTGGACACAGGGAGAATCTTGTATCTCACAAGCACTGGCTTCTTCAATATTTCATCAGTCACTACAATCCACCCATCAGTGTGAGGCGAACTCCTCAGTCATGAGTTCTGGTGTGTTCATTCATTTCTCTAACAGAGAAGTAAGAGTGCAGCCTCACGCACAGCTTTGTTTTGGTTCTAGCTGTTAAGAGGCTTTAGAAGAAGTGGGTGTTGGCCACAGGCAAGCAGTGTGTGTGTGTGTGTGTGTCCCATTACCTTCTGGTTTGTCACCACCATTCTTCTGATCCCCAGCTGACATTGGAGTTCAGTTTTTAGCCGCCCATCCACCCGACGAGTCTCCTTTTCCCCTGAGGGCCGGTGCTGAAGGTGCCCAGGGCGCAGATCTGATGGAAGACAGTGAATGAAGACACTGATGAGGAAGAGGAGAGGAGGAAGCAGAAGGAGAAGGAGAAGGAGAAGAAAGGGTGGAGGAGAGAAGGCACATATCCATTCTACTGAAGGCTTTCCTCTTTTCCTCTCTCTCACACACATACACTCTCTCTCCAGACACATCCTCTGCTGAGAGGCCGGCAGGAAAGGAGGGGGAGTTAAAGGAAGAGAATAATGCCTGAGGGTGGAAAGAGAGGGGAGGGAGGGGGAGAAAGGGAGGGTATAGGGTGATGTGCTGCTTTCAGGAGCCTGTGCAGAAGATGGTAAATGCTGTTCGAGGTGATTGTTTCTAGTTTTATAGCCAACAAAACAATTGCAAATAAATAGTTGATTATTAGCGTTTTCTTTCAACTAGAGGAATTGAATTTCATTTTTACAACAGTCTGTCATACCTTTTTTACTTTTTTAAAGGTAAAGACCCCATGATGTTAGAGAGAACCCCAGTAATTAGGAGATTCCCCGTGAGCAGCACTTGCCAATAGTGGGGAGGAAAAACTCCCCTTTAAAAGGAAGTGACGTCGAACAGAACTCGACTCGGGGAGTTCAGGGTGAGGAGATAATACAGGAGAGATAATAAAGTGGTAGCAATAACGACATATAAACACACGTGGAGTGAAAGGAAGGTGGAGGACTTATGTCGAGTGGTACGATCCCACAAAGCATGCTGGGAGGACTTATGAAGTTTATCTAATGAGTTAAACTGACTGCAGTTCATGGCGAGCAGTATGATAGAGGCAAATCCATGTTTGCACAATTTAAAATATTTCAAAACATTTGGTGAAACACGGTGGCTCACAACAAAACATCAGCTGGACTGTTGATCATGTCGTTACATAACAAAGAACAAAGGAGAGGGCTTCAGATATTTCCTCTCTGTTATTCTGAATCATTAATTAGCCAAACATGCATGTCTTTGGAGTGTTGGAGAAAGCTGGATTACCTGGAGAGAACCCAGGTAGATAACGGATTTGAATCAAGGACCTTCTTTCTGGGCGGCAAAAGCACTAACCACTGCACCACCATGCTGCTGCCATCACTGCCAAATCACATGAACTATCCTAATAAAAAGAGAGCAAAGCATGAAACATCTAGTCACACCTTGAGGCGAAATGAATTGAACTAAATTAAGAGGAGGATATACTCAACCATGGCCACATCCATCATTTGGACCTGGAAACATATCATTAGATCATCAGTTAACAAGTGGATCACAGCACAAGTACCAGCGATAACCAAAAACTTTGGCAGAAAGAAAAGTTTGATATGTCATCTTAAAACTACAGAGGCTGTCTGTTTCCTCAACCCAACTGGGAGCAACTGATACCCAAAGTCTCTGCCTCCCATTCTACTTTTTGAAACTCTAGGAACCTTAAAGAAGTGGACAGTCTGAAACTATCAAACTATGAGGTCTTTAGGATATGATGGGGCTTAATCATTCAAGAGTTTGTATGTGTTAAGGATTTTAAATTCTGGATTTAACAGGCGCTAAGAGGTACCGCGTGAAATGGATAAGAGCTACAAAACAAGACAACAAGATCAAGAATAAATGCACAAATTTAACTGAAACTTCAGTACTTAGAGTTTTTGCTTCACCCAGCTGTTGGTGGTATGACGCACCTATAAACACTTCACTGCTTAACCCATGTTGATAGGTTTGTAGCTTAAACCTATTCGCTGGAACGTTGAAGACAATATAATTACACAGAAAAGCAAGACGTAGGCAAAGTTCTTCATGTTACTCATGCATGAGGGAGACCTGCCTGGAGCCAAGTGTCGTTCCACCACTTAACCTCCGTCAGACTCTCGTCCGCTCCCCCGTAACACTGCTCTTTTATTGAGGTTACATGAATATGCATAGGTTCATTAACATACGACGTCTACATACAAACAAAGAGTACCTTGGCTGTGTGTGTGTGTGTGTGGTCAGAGTGTGACCCCATAAATGACTTCCCTAAACCTACTGGTCTGGAAAGTCCAGCAGTTCATCTAAACAAAAGGCACTTAGCCTAAAACAGATATAGCCACGTTTATCCTACCATAAAACAATAAAACAAGGTACGACCTCTTCCCATGCTCCCAGGATGTTGGTGTTGATTCCAGAACACTCTGGAATGCACACCAAGCCTTTGCAGCCTGCTAAAGATCACACATCCTATCACTACACAATTAATTATACACCTCTAAGCATATATGGTTAAATATTTCTAAGCATAAATGACAATCAACAATACAAAACCTAACCCATGTTTTATCAAACACTGTATCCCATGGTACACTTCAGTCACAACACTGAAACGATTGTTTGTTATGGCATCTTAAAAATGTCCCATGTGACGCGAAAGCATCACAAGGGAAAGATGACGAGGGGAGGAGAGCAGGAAAACAATCCAGATGGTGGCACATGGGGTGGGGGTGGGGGGGGGGGCACAGCGAATGGACCCGGTGTTCCAGAGGACCCCTCAGGAGTCTGAGAGTCTCCTCGACTCAAAGGGAAACCATTAACAGAAGAAACAATGTATAATGCATAAGTCATTATCTTACAACCCAGTGGAAAAGAACAGAGCCAACAAGTAATGGAGTCCTTGATGAGTAGTGTTGTACTGGAAGGCACTTTGTAGGTGTCCCAGATGATTTAGTCAAGTTCTGGATAAACTGTTGTGGAACAAAATGTGTTGAAAGTTTCCACTCAACAAAAACAGCACGTGTCATTGACCCTCTCTGATCCTCTGCAGCTGTCTCACCAGTACCGGCTACTGCCCCCGAGGACAGTTTGTTTATTTGCGGACCAGTTGAGTCCTCTGACCCCGCCGCCCTGTTTACGCCTCCAAGCTTCCCGGACCTCTTCACAACACAGCGAGGAGCGTGCCAAGTGGCCCCGTGGCCGGAGCCAGCACAAACACAGTCTCCCATCATCTTTCGGTGCTGCATTACTGATTTCCTCAAGCGAGTTTAGCATTTCGGCACGGGTGCTCTGCGGATCGAATAACAAACCAAACTGAAACGGACTTTGAGAAAGGCTGAGAATGACTGATGTGGCCTGTTTAATGTGTGAGAGCTGGTTTTTTTTAGCCACATTTCTTTGTGGACTTGAGAAATGTTTTGAATCTACTAGAGTAGCTTTCCTGAAGTTTAATGAGGTCTAACGATCGCATTAGAGATATCTATTCTCTATGACATCACACAGAGTCAAAAGTAGAACAAGCTGAAGGCTGAGCTTTTGGTTCACACGGATGAAGAAAAGACAATAAGACAAAAAAGCAGTAGCTTCCCTTTTAGAGCATCTTTTTCCTTACTCAAAATAAAAGTTTTCCACAAATGGCCTCCAGAGTGTGCAAATCTGTCACCGCCGGGTCGGTATTTCAGTGTTCGCCGAGCTTTTGAAAATATTCCATTGACCCACCTCAGCCCATCGAGGGTCCGGAGCTGTGTGGGTGTAACTTTCTCTTTGATGGTTCGCTGAAATCGCACATACCCAGAAAACTGACTGGATTTCTTTTGAATCTCTGGTGAGGTGTGAGATGAGTAATAGCTGGTGTGCAGTGTTTATGAGCTACAACTAAAATCACTTTTTAATGCTTCCTTATGCAGCTGGCTGACAAAAAAGGGGATATATATATATGTAAATCAGCTGTATTGTGAATATAGCTGTATATAGAAGATGGAAAAGGCTTCCAGGCCTGAAACTTGAAGTCAGTGAGGAAGAAATTTAAATGGATTACTTCTGATGCCCAGCAGAAGGCAAAACTCTGATCGCAAAAGGAGCTCAATGAGGAAAACAAAAGCCCACTTTACTTACTTATTATTATAATATTATTATTATTAAACATCAGCTTCATTTCAAGCCAAAAAGACCAATTTTTTTTAAATAAATGCTTCAGTCAGAATCAGCTCACTTGTGATATCTGGTGTCGACAGACTGAGATCAGAAAAATGCAAAATGAACTTTCACAAACTAATAACTCTTCCAGATCTTTAAAAGAGAGTTTGTCTTTAAAAACACCATCCCACTGTTGCATGATCTCTAGAAACACTACCTGCATATGTTTCATATTATTTTTCACAAGTTTTGTTAGCATAGATCTTTGCATTAGCTACTAGACTGTATATAAAAGATAGCAGTAGTCCCTGCAATATTGTCCACCTCTTTGGAGCTTTGAAGCTTTAACATTAGTGTTTTGGCTGCCACCATATTGACTTCTTTGGAGCCAGAACAGACCATAGTTGCATGAAAAGGTGGAGTAGTAAATATTGGCTAATGCTAGCTAGTTCGGGGTACTAGTAGCTGAGAAGGTAGAGCAGGTCACCTACTAAGTGGCAAGGTGGTGGTTTAAACCCTGGCTGCCAGTCTGCATGTCAAAGCATCTTTGAGGAAGATTCTGGACTCCAGGTTGTTCTCCGATGCGTTCACTGGAGTGTGAATCTTATTAGGCATAGATAAAACAATGCTTATGTGAATAAGATATGTCATATAAAAGTGCAAAATTGTAGGTTAGCACTATATAAGAACCAGCCTGTTTATCATTTAGCACGCTGCACCAAAGAAAAGTGCAACACATAGCCACTTGCTAATAGTGCTAACATTAGCTAAGTGCTAACATTAGCACTTAGCTAATGTTAGCACTTAGCTAATGTTAGCACTTAGCTAATGTTAGCACTTAGCTAAGTGCTTGCATGTTGTTCTCAAGAAAGGACAACATGCAGCTCACAGCTCCTTGTGTACATCCACATACCTTTAATACCATTATTAAACCAATTCACCCAGTATTAAGTTATTCACAGACCATAGACCTACCTATGTTGGGCAAGTTTAGGATTTTAACATGAGACTGATTCACTTTTGGAACCAGCCTCAAGTAACTACTAAAGGAAGTTCATTTTGGGTTGCAGTTTGTTTGTGGACCCATGGGCAGCTTATATTATTGTGTTGGTGAGAAATTAGGATGAACCATATCAATAAGCTGGAAGATGCTTTAAAAAAATAACTGAAGTTTATGTGATAAATTACAGGTATGATTATAAGCTTCATTTTGTCTCTTACTTTAAGCACACTTCCCAGACCACTCTGGGCACCATCAGCTCTTGTATCTTTACCACACAGGCACCGTTTCCTCCAGAGCCATGTAAGGAACAGAGCTGAGGATGACGCACCAGGATGTTGTGCAGAATGTATTCCTGTCAGGGTGGGACGACACTGATAAGGACAACAGGGCCGCTGACCTGACGTTCCCTGCTCCTGTCACACTGACAGCAGGGCTCAGTGCAGTCAAGTGTTTCTTCCTCCGTCTGTGTCGCTGTATGCTTGATCACTCCTTCTGCTGCAGAGTCTTATATGAACTCACAGCGGCCCTGCAGGATGAAATCAGATATTACTACTGAGACCTTTACACCTCAGGCTTTCCGGTCTGCTGGAGGAAAATATGTCACCATCTCCTGGTTGCAAAGCAATACAATGCTGCCTTGAACATGCTTCAGTTATAGTTATAGTCAACAGTGTATATGATGCGCAACCAGCATGGATACAGCACACCATCTGGTTTAAGCGTCATTAAATTTTCAGCAGCATAATGAGTCTAACAGCATTTGCTGATGTGTGCTGCCTCACATCACCTCAGGTCCACAGCCAGTAAAACCAGCTGAGACGGTGTGGGAGTTTAAAAGATGGGTAAAAGCTCAAAAATGTTGATGCTATTCTGTCTTTTAGTAACCATTCTAATGTTAAGCTTAAGTGTACATGGGAAGGAGAACTAGGAATTCGAATAGAGTCTTGGGAACAGGCTATAGCGAGGGTACGATCTTCCACCTCCTGTGCTCGTCTTGGACTTATTCAATTTAAGGTCATACACAGGGTGCATTTCTCTAAGTCTAGACTTTCTGAATTGTATCCAGAAGTGGAAAACAAATGTGATAAATGCCATGGTTCTCCTTGTCACCTTAGCCACATGTTTTTCCTGTGTCCTGAGCTACAAAGTTTCTGGACAGGGTATTCTTGGGGTAACTCTTCGTCCTTGTCCTCTGATTGCTGTATTTGGGATTCCTGTTCGCTCACTTACACTTGATTCCACACAAAAGGATATTATAGCCTTCACATTCCTATTAGCGAGAGGTCTAATATTGTTGCATTGGAAGTCTGTTAAGTATCCTACCATTACCCGGTGGCTTAAAGATGTCATGTTTTTTTTAAAACTTGAAAAAATTAAATATACGTTGAGAGGTTGCACAGCCAAATTTTTTCATAAGTGGCAACCCTTTATCTCTTATTTTGCTAGTCTAGAGGTATTGCCTGTTTAAATGTACTTCTGTTACTGTTATATTCCTGTAATATGTTTGATGGTTGTGTTGATCTGTGTGGGAGAGCGGGGGGTCTTTGTTTTAGAATGCGTTGTTTTTTTTCCCCATATATATATATATATATATATATGTTTATTTACTTAGGAAAATGGAGAAAGGTTGATTGTATTTCGGTAACTGCAAGTACTGTTGTTTTCTTTTTTCAATAAAAATATTTTTAAAAAAAAAAAAAAGCTCAAAAATGTAGTGAGGGGACAGATAAAAAGATTATATTGCACTTTGTTTCATCGCCTTGAGGCAACTTTTGTTGTGATTTGGCGCTATATAAATAAAATTGAATTGAATTTGTCCAATCAACTTTAAACTTAGTAGGCTTGTTGCAGTGGAGCACTTTGAGGTGTGAAATTACAGAACAGAAAACTTCCATCACACCTTCCTGCCTGAAATTACTTCAATTTGTTCATGTTTGGATGAGTGGTTCTCAAGAAAGTTGCAACATACATTGTTTAAAACCCGGCTCTGCTAAACAGGCACAATCACACACATTCTGGGAGTTTATCCTTATAGGTGTTCTTTCTTCAAGAGCATATTTTATGATGTGTTTAAGGTCAAAGTGTAAACTGTAGCTACAAAAGCAAAACAAACCTCTGACGCACTCATATTTTTCTAGTAAGACTTCAAAATCAACGAGCAGAAATTGTTTCGTTCGAGCATGTTTACATAGCTGTAATGAATAATGAACTGGCTTCCATTTGTACTGATCTAATAGACCAGTTCTACATTCCTGCCCCACAACATAGCAAAGCTCTGGCAGGCATAATGCATCGCCGCCCTGCACCCAGAGGATGAGGCTGCTGACACAGCCGTACGGCCGTCCTGAAAGCTCAATCACGTGACCCTCTGCTCCCTGTTGTTGTCATCACCTTGAGCACCGTAACACCCTCCACCCAGAGGAGCAGTGGGACGAACAGGAAGTCTAATTCTAGACTACTTCCTGTATGGCATTCCTGACCTGAGCAGCCTTCCTGCCAGATTCTCTTAAGCGTCCCATGTATAGCAGGTTTACGGCTGAAACGGCTACTTTTACATGAATACATGAGCAGGCGAGTAATTGTAGTAAAACATTTGGGGATCTGTGCACAGGCTTTCAAATATTTTTTTGCATTAGTAGGAAAAATGGTGTTTATTGTTAATAATTGGTCATTTGTTTCTGTATCATTTAAACCCATCAGTCAGAACACTTTTGTAGCAGTTATACTTCATTTATTTTACCGTTTGGCTTCCATTAAGTGCATAGAATGAGAGTTCACATCATCAACATTTAGAATAAAGTGACAGAGATGGACAATAGCAGAACATCAGGCAGACAGCATTCATTGCAGCAGCGTGTCAGGGGCCTCCCCAGCTGAAATACACGTAAAATATGATTTTATTTATCTCCACTTGTAATGCAGAAGACTCACGCTTTTAGAAATAAAACAGAGATGCACTGACTAGCAGTTTCATGGCTGATAACAATATTAATTCTGCAAGACATTCAGGGTATTTATACACATTTTATACTTTAGATTCATTTAATTTATTCCTTCTTGTGTGTCAGGAGGAGAAATGCATGCATGTTGTATCCACACATATGGATATATGGAGGGTAAACAACAGCTACTGCTATTACTAAAAGGCAGATTGGCTGATATATTTGAAAAAGACCAATACAGATGCTTACAGATTTACCAGTATTTGATTGATTATGATATATGTTGGTGCATCCCTGGTTTTCAGCATGACATCATATTAAAACTAATTATATACAGACTTCACCTCCTGTAGATTTTCCATAGAATTCCACAAATTCTTTGGAAAAATCCCAAGATGATTATCTGTCAGTAGAGAGGTCTGAACGCCTGCCGAGAATAGATTTTACATTACTTACTCCCATTCAACACCAGCCAAAATTCATTCTACAGTTTTAATTATTAGTGTTTCTGTCCATTTCAAACACGAAATCCCAGATTACTACAGTTAAAGATTTATACCTGTATATATTTATTAGTGTCTCTATATAAATTTTAGCCTTCCCATTTAAATGATACAAAAAAACACAATCTGAATCCAAATAAATGTAAATTATAGCAGAAACATATATGAGGGTATAAGGCAAGAGTCATCTCAGATACTGAAAGTGCCCTATATTATTGCCAGCAGAGGCTGAAGCAGCTGATTGCCACAAAAACATAGATATATATATATAAAACGTAAATACTCAGACAGCTGTGACTTGGGAACCAAAAGGGGAACCAAACAAAAGTGTTTGGATTCAGGTTAAAAAGAAACACATACAAGGAAAAAAAAAAATCTCCCAAAGATAAATGAGAGAGGCAAACACTCTGAGATGAAGAGTAAACCCTGAAGCACATCCCAGCAGGTGTCTTAGTGATGTGTTACAGTATACTCTCCCTCAGGTTCCCACTGCTGGACGTGTTTGCCTGCTGACTCTCTGTTTGGGTTCGATTCCACGTCTGAAAGTCCAAAAGAGCCTGGTTGAGCTTCTCCATCCAGTCCAACCTCTCCTGCTTGGTGTCTGCCGAAAACCAACACCTGAAACAGGAACGGCCTTCGTCAGTTTGTGTGCGGCTATTAGTGTCCAGCCTCCACCCAGTGAGTGGTGTCACCGAAAGGTGTTTCCCATCAGCTGTCAAAAACGCAACACCCACTGTGACATCACTAGCTGGATGCAGCCAGAAGAGCAACGTCATGCGTCATGCTCACTGTAAACAAATGTGGAATAAACTGGCTTAAATGTGTAAATCAGTCAAACAAAATGAATCAGCGAGAAAAGTAGATGAGCTCAATTTTGTGAGCAAAATGAGCCATCATGCACAGAACAGAGGTCCTGACAGTTAAACCTGAGCTTTTCCTGCTGGATAAAAGTGAAAAAGTCAGTTTGCAGCTGTGATTCACACTGAAAGTAGGCTGACTACAACACATTAAACACTTCGCTCTAATGTTTTTGTCTGTTTGTGCAAGCAAAGACCTCGTTTTCAGGGAGTCGGGGTTGTTAAATTCCTACTTACTTGGCTTCGGCATCCTGGCTGAGGTCTTGCTCCTGCTGCGATACGCTGCTCACCAGCTCAAAGGTGAAAGGTCGAGCACACAACTCCCTCTTGACAGGCCTGACGCACTGACTCTGTGAGCTGGAGAGAGAGATGCTGCCTTCTGCCTCCTTAGAAGTTGAACACAAAAGACCGATTTAAGTTCACTGATGGCAACAATTAAACTTGGCCAGTTCAGAGTCGCCTTCTCATGAGTGCCTGTGCAGGTGGTCAACTACACATTTACATTTAAGTTGCTTACCTTGCTAGTTAGAGCCACAAAACTAATTATTCATGTTTTATTAATGTAACAGTTTCTTAGATTTAAAATGTCAGGGTGCTAACCACTGCTGATTGGAGCTGGAGCTGAAAATAAGTCCGTTTAAATGTTTTGACACTGCAGCAAGCAGGCATCACTGTAGCACAGTCATGAACTTCCACTGCGAAACCTAAAAATAGCCCCAGAAGCTACTCAGACATGCACAAGAAGATGACACTGAAGAGATGGCAAAATTTAAATCAGATATGCTTTTAGATTTTTATGGGCTGGAACTTCCATATTTCACATCTATGTGACACCTGCTCGTTCATACCTTTGTTTCTCTGTCATTTGGATAGTTCCAGTAGTACAGGTTGCATTCCTCCAGGACAAAAAAGCGACGATGCCAGACCCCATACCCACTGATCAACTCGAACATCGTCTGGGAACACAAACACAGCAACAATGCAGTGAAAACAGCTGTTTAAATTTAGAGGAAAATGATTTGATGTGTGTAAAATTTAGCTGAGGCAGGATCTGCACTCCCTGCAATGTCACTTTAAGAAACTGAGACATGACTTCAATTTCAATTTTTTTTTATATCTGGAACATTAATGTGTGCCTGGCATTTTATCTTTGATTTGACTCACTGGTCCAAATGATCTGATGCTCACGCAACGAAGGCTTCAAGCCTCCAGATCACACTCGTGATTCATCTGCGTGGCTGGCTTAGAAACTACTTGTTAAATGGCATGAGAGAATTTTTTCATTTTCAGACAAAGTGCTTAAGCACAGTTTCAGGAAGTCTCCACCTATGCTAACATGAATCATAGCTGCCAGCTGGAAACAGGAGTTTTCGTTCTGGTCTGCAGCCTCTGTGAGCTCAGCATCGTGACACCGAACCAGCTGCATCTGCTACAGAGCGGCAGACGGAGTGTGAGTGGGAATGGAAGAATAAAGTAAAACACCCAAGAAAATATCCTGCTAAGATAAATCTCTCTGTGACTCTCAGGTTTTTCTTTAATATAAAAATATATAATCAAATATATAAAATTCCTGACCAGGAAGCCTTGGTGCTGCACGTCAGAGTGGCTCTTGCTCTCCAGCTGCAGGTAGATGTTGCCCTCTAGAGGGGAAAGAAAGGGCACCTAACGCCAGAAAAGGACAGGGAGGGGCACACAGTGTCAGACTGGCAGGATTTTAAATGGTGGTAACAGAAAACAGCATTTCAAATACATCCCAACATGCTTTTCTACACATAATCTAACAGATGACCGGCAGTGGTCACTTCGACAGCGAATGCTGCCGTTTTCCACGGAGTAAAGATAATTTCAATCTGCAGGAATCAAGAATATATAGAGAAATGTAAGAACATGTACACTGACTACACATGCAGTAATATGTATAAGCAAGTTGAGATCACTTTATGTCCTTAAGAACAAGTTTCACATTTAAAATGGCAACATAATGGATAGTCTTTAATTTCTGAGATTAGTTTCTTAGTTAGTTAGTTTCTCTTTCTTATCTAAAGTGACAGCAAAGTTATTTACAAAGAACCCTCGAAGGTTTTTATGAATTATGAAATAGGTGAGTTTTCAGAGAGGTGGAGGGGTGACAGAATTGTGAAAAAGTGAAACCTTTTCCTGAAATTCATCTCCCAGCAGCCTCCTGACTTTGCCATCCAGTTTCATCTGAGTGGAAGAAGCAAGAAAAGAGGGGGAGGGACACAGACACGTTACATCACCAGTGAGCCCGTGCATGTGTGAAGTAATGACAAATGAAAAGGGGGAAAGCATGCGGGGTGGTGTTTGCAACACTGTGCTTCTTCCTCTCAGGCTGCAAATCCCAAAGACAGTGCTTTTATTCAGCTGCATCACTCAATCAGCAAATTCACATTTACACAACTACACAGACAAAAGAAGCCTCCATTTGTCCATCTTATTTTTTACTTATCAAACTTTCAAAGACAAGTTTCCATCGCCAACTCCTATTTCTCTTTACCAAAACTCACATTTCCACTAGGTTCCAGAGTTGCTGAATATTAAAATATTTGTAAAAATGTTGAACAGGCTTTCACCAAAAGTCCTCCTCAGTGTTCACCCCCAGCAACAGACACAATCTTACCTTATCCAGGGGGAATTTGCTGTGTCCCAGTGAGGCCAACGCGATCTTATGAGAGCCGACCAGACAAAAGTTACTGGAGCGCCGGGTGATGAGAGGAGGAGCAGCAGCTGAAGCAGCAAAAACAAAAACATGACTAATGTGCAACACTTAGAGCTGGAAGTATATCACCAACCACCATTATAACCATCTTTGTGCCAGTTTGTTCAAAGAGTGAAACAGGACGAACTGAAGCCTCATCTGGATGTTTATGCCTCAAGTCAAGTTTTTTGATATTGCGCCAAATCACAACAAAACATAAGGCAATTTATATTGTAAGATAAAGACCCTACAATAACATAGATAATAATACACCCCAATAAGCATGCACTTACAGCTAAAAATCAAGTTCAATGTAAGACTTAACAGTGAACTTCATGAAAATAAAATTTAGGATCCAGCTAAAGAAATACTAAAGAAAATGGAAACTATACTCCAACTGAAGCCAATATAAAACAATTTAAGGCCTTTGGTTATAAATATGCTTTTAAGACATTTGAAGACCTGTAACCATGCTGCTCTTTATGCACTGACAAAATAAAATAAATTAGTGACCAAAATAAAACAACTTACACGTTGAACTGACGCTGGATCTCTGCTGGAAAATAAGACAGATGAATAAATAAGAGTAAAACTCAAAGTATAACCACGATTTGATGAAAAATAAAACTGAAACCTCACCGTGAGAGTGTTCAGAAGCTTTCTTGGAGTGACCTGCACATGAGAAGGCAACATTAATGAATTCAAACATTGTATATATAAACATGCAGTGAGCTTAAAAATGACCAGCTTACCCGTGGCTTGGTGGAGGCCCGCTCCATGGTGCAGTTACTGGCTGAGGTTTGGGACTAGATGGCAAAAAACAACATAATAAAAATATAAAATAATTTCAGTTTTAGACAACAACACTCCACATTTAAAATCAACACAAACACAATAATAATAATACATATTTTACACATTTGGTATTAGGGGTGGGGGAAAAAATCGATACTGTGTAGTATGGTGATATTTTGTTTGCTAATAATGTATGGATACAGGGACAGCAGAAATCGATATTTTGTTACAAAAAGGTTTTTGTGCTCTGACTTCAGAGCATGTTGATCCTTTTTCTGAGCGAGAATCCTGACATTCCTTCACTGTCCAAATGTGTTTAACTTTTTTTATGGCAGCAATAAACATGACAGTTTACTTATTTTAATTTAAGACATGTTTTCTTTTAATTAAGTTTAAAACTTTTTTATTTAATGTAAAATTATATTTTGTTTTAATTTACTTTCAAATTCTTCAGTTGCTGAAGGGGCTGCATAGTTTTCATAAACTGCATAGTTCAGAATAGCTGTAATTGTACCAGATGGTTGCGTTCAGTTAAGTTGGACTAGACTGTAATACAAACCGTTCAGTTTGTCAACAATAAAACTGAAATGAGAGAAAGACTGAGTGTGAGACTTTGATATTAGATAAAATGAATATTGATAAAGTTTACCTTTATGTACAGAATCTGAATATCGCAAAATATTTTAAAAAATTGCAATAATATCGTATCGTGCGTTAAGTATTGTGATAATATCGTATCGTGGGATGTATGGTGATTCCCACCTCTATTTGGTATATTGAGCAGTAAGAAGGTCATTAAAAACAAATCACTAGGCCTAATGCAGCACACCTTAAACTGCCTTTAAAACCAGCACACACCCAAGCAAAGGGCAGCCTAACCAGAGCCTTATACAATCCAGCAAACAATCCAACCAAGTCTCATCAGCTAATCCATTAGATACACTACAGATGTGTGTATTACATTAGCACATCTGGCTGCAACATCACCAGTTCACAGTTAACGCACATGAAAGTTTATAATGATTTAAAACGTGTATAATGTAAATAGTCATAGAAAATGAAGCTCTAAATTGTGACTGACCAGACTGTAGACTTCCACATCAATTTCAAAGGATGAGCGAATATCCTTCCTGAAACATTAAGACGAAGCAATGCATTAGGATACTTTGCCTATCAATTACCACTTAGTAGAGTCACAAAATGAGAAATCAAAATGCTGTTTCAGAGCCGCAACATGAAACGTCACATAAGGTCAAAGGCCACAAACATTTGTTCCAGTTTAAGAGTAGCTGATGAAATGCAGCTTACATAGCGACAGATGTGGGGAAGGAGATGGTGTCTCCGTTCTGAGCATCTGCAGCTGTGGCCAGAGGGGTGGCGACGATGTTGCAGGGTCCGTAGCGGATAAGAACAAAAAAGTAGTGACTTGGTCGACCTAAACGACAAACAAAAACAACATCATGAATGTTAAGAGTGAAGCCATTAAAAACCAAACAAAGGCAGAAATCTTCTCAGCTGCGGTACCTGCACGGCTGTGTGAGGAGCAGACATATTCCACCTTGAGCGGCAGCTGGATGTTTGTGATGCTGACAGTGCCTCTGCAGGGCTGCTGGGAAATGGATTCACTGTCCTCCACTGCTGCCTCTCCAGACTCTGAGCTCCTCTCCTCCTTCAGTCTGGACACCTCAGCCAGCAGGGCAGAGCGCTTCTCACCTGAAACAGAAAATATATCATAAATGCAAGGAACACAAAATAGATAAATATTATAACATATCAGCAAAGAATTGACAGTTGTGGATATCACACTGTCAGTTTTGACTGGTTCCTAGAGCTGGGCGATATAAGATTTTTTCATATCACGATATGTTTTTTTTCATTTCAGACGATAACGATATATATCACAATATAAGCCAAATAACTATATTTGTAAGATTTAAATGTGCCGTTGCTCACAAGTAAAATGTGAAATAATCAGCAGCTTGTTTTGATTTAAATATTTATTTCCCATAAGAACTTCAACAGGGTAGATGTACTTAACATGAGACTTTTTCAGATAAATAAAGGCAAATATTGCAAACTACACAAAAGGCAGCCGCTAAAGCGTTTAAGTTTCAAAATAGAACAAACAAAACAGATTAAATTGTCAATTCCACTTAGAAACAAAATATTAATTCTAAAAATAAATCTTAGTTTGTTTTACAGAAGAACAGACAAAATTGACTAACTTTTGTCAATATCAAATAAACTGAGAACTAAAAGGAAATTCACGATCTCTCCTTGTTGTATAGCTTAGCTTTTCAAACAGTTTAACAGTTACTTTAGTCTGACAAAAGCCGAATGACGAATTAGCGCTTCCAGTCAGAGATTGAGCATGCACCGCTTTATTGTATTTCCAGACTTGCTTTCGGCAAAATTTACAGTGCGCTACTCTGTTTTTTGACTTGAAATAGCCGAAACACCTTCACACTACGGAACTTCTGTGGCTCTTCCGTTCGACAATCTCTCCGGCATTGGAACCATCAGCTGTTTTCTCTTCGGTAACCTTCGGTCACGCTCTCGGTTGATTTTTCTCTAGTCGGCACACTCATTTCCTCCATTACCCGGGCGGCACGGCGGCTGACTGCTTCCCAAACAAATACACATGTGCAGCTTGGCACTTGTGCTGTACGTAACAAGTCACGTGACGTGACGCTGCGGCTGTGATTGGTTCGGCTCTGCGCTACTTAATTTGGATTGGCTGTTCTTTTTTCTTTTTTTTAAGAGGACAAGAGCGGCGAGGCCTATCGCAATAGTTTAACTTTTCTATCGAGAAAAAGTTATTTCGCAATACATATCGTTATATCGCCCAGCTCTACTGGTTCCTAATCTTAAAGACCAATGAATGACCAATAACGGCTGCGGAGAAGAAGCTTAGATGAAGGAGAATGACAGGAATGAAAGTGGCTTATGTGAAGAAGCATTCCTGACTCTATACTGCACAAAGATGCGGTGGTTAAAAATCTTGCAGTCTACATACACGAGACCAGCAGCAGTTTCTCGGCTTCGGCCTCCTCCAGTGAGCCTCGCCCGTGCTCCTCATCCGTACAGCAGTTCAGGGCCTGCAGCGTCTGGTTAATCACAGTCTGCAGTTTCCCAGCTTCTTCATTAAGAGCCTGGACACAATCGACCAAACCCAGAGCATCACTGATACATGTAATATATTCAAAAGGTTCCACAGTTTTTGGCATTCTCAATCTTTAACAAACATTTTGTTGCGCTACAGTTCCAGATACAAATAACATAAGAGTGTTATGAGGCGCGATCATGTTCGAAGGTATTAAGCTCCTCTGCATAAAAGTCTCCATTAAAACATTCTACATGCTTGAAATTTAGACCAGATGAATGTCGAGTTTCCATAATTAAACCGCTTTTTAAATTCATTGCTCGACTGATTTAGTCCTGCTCCATTTGTTGAAATGGAGAAAGACTTCAAATTTCTGTTACTCCCTGTGTAAACTTCAGGACAGGTAAGTTGTTGGACAATATTGAGCTTAGCCTTCAGTAATATCAGTGTTTTTCTAAACTAGTCAAAGCAAACTACACACCGTTATTTTCTCCTTGATGTTGACAGGCGGTTGAGGCTTGGGCGTCTCTTCAGCCCGTCTCTGAACCCCCGGAGTGACGCTCTGGACGATGGGAAGCTTACTCTGCCTTTGTGTGCGGTAGGCATCGATGCTGACAACCAGAGAACAAACAAACATTAACATAAGGATAACAATGTTTGAGAAACGATGTGCGAGTGCTGGCACAGTTCAAGAGTTCACAGAACAGTGTGGGTAAAGCATCCTGGAGCTTTCTGAACATGCACAACATGTAGATTTGATTCGTTACACAGTAAATTTAAAAACATATGAAACATTAGGCACCAACAGCCCCACCAGACTGCTGAAGAGCACAATCTCATGTGTTGGTGCAGACTGATTCAGTCGTTTTTACTAACAGACCTCAGAGTTTGCAAATGAGCCCACTGTGAGATCTGATAATGATATTATTGCAGCGTAACTGCTGTAAACTGATAAAACGTTCATGATCCTGAATTTGGATCAGATAATTTTTTTTCTGTTTTAATAACTTGGAGGAATTATCCCATTTTTATGAGGAACTAGAGAGTGGTGTAAATGTATGGAGATTAGTGACTACTGCCAAGGCTGTACCAAAAACAAACAAACAAACAAACAAACAACCCTGTTTGTACAACCCAAGCACAGGTGTCGAACTCCAGGCCTCGAGGGCCGGTGTCCTGCAGGTTTTAGATGTGTCCTTGATCCAACACAGCTGATCTAAATGACTAAGTTACTTCCTTAACCGTTTAAAGCCGGTCGGAGCGGGCACGCTCCGTTTTGCCTAACTATTTTTAAATCCCGGTAGCTCTGCAACCACGTGAGCTAGAGCAATAATGTTTTTTGCATATGAAACCGGAGGAGTTGTACTTACATCTTATGCCATCAGCTTGTCCTCGGTCACAGTTTCCTTCCACATATAGCTTTGCAAAAACTGCATAAAAAGCACTTGCAGCAACAAAAACATAATATTCCAGAAACACGCTTTACCGATCCGATCAACTGTTCGTAACATTTCCTACGTCCATCAGCGCGAACTATCGCATGTCCACCATGACCCCCAAGACCTGCCGAAACCGGAAGGGACGTCATTCTGCGGAAATGTATTTTATTTTATTTTTTACCATCAGGGCCTCATGAGCCTATACTGGTGTTTTTAAAAGTTATCTTTGACTTTATGACTTTCTGTGTCGTTTCTGGGATGCTTAGGACTCATATTGCACTGCTGGAAATAGTTTATTTTGATGCATATGCTGTTTTTTTGCAAATTTGCATTATAATATTTATATATTTAATATATTTATTTTTGTTTTTCCTGCATTATATAAAAATTGGTGTATTTCAAAAATAAAACTATGAAGACACTCAAAATAAATTTCCTGTGGTGGGAAACTATTTTGTGCAACTTTTTTGTATTTACAGTTTTGAGGGATAAGCCTCTTAAATTTCTCTAACTAGAAATATATGTTAAAAAAAACAAACGATTTTCAATTTTTTTGTAGTTTATTGCACTTTTTTGCAATTTATGTAATTACTATGCACTTAATGCAGACATATTATTAAAATTTGGCCTATAATGGTTGTATTGATGTATATCATCTTGAAATGCCCCAAAAATGGCTCCACAGCATGTAAAAATATAATATAAGCTCTGGCGGACTTGGTTCTATGGTAGGTCTTAAAGGGTTAATCATGTGATTCAGGTGTGTTGACCCAGGATGATATCTAAAACCTGCAGGACACCGGCCCTCGAGGCCTGGAGTTCGACACCCCTGCTTTACAGCTTCAGAGCTCACTTTATATTTTATGACCTAACTTAAGCATCTTTTGGAGTATCTCAAAGCTCTGAACATTTGGGTTTTTAAACAATTTGAACACAAATGTATTACTATTACTCTTTATGTCTGGCAACAGTTTGACTGTGAAAAGATAACAGCTGGGATTTATTATAATCTGTAGTTGTGTATGACCATCTAACTGCTGTGATTACCTGTACAGGGGAGCAGATTCAGCAGGATGGGCGCTAGTTTCCTCTGGCGTCAGGAGCAAAGGAGGGATGGGCTCCTGGCTTGCGGCCAGTCGCTGTTGTAGGAACATTAGCACACATGTCATAAGTTGTGTTGTTTACAGGACGCTCGTTAATGCTGTCTGCTAGTGGAGGACACCAACTCTTTCAGCTTCTGAGTGTAGCTTCTCTAGACTGGAATAAATCTTACCAGTGGGGTGACCACAGCCTCTACAGACTTGCTGAGAGGAGAGAGGATGCCAGTGGGAGGAAAGTTGAGCAGCTCATCCCTGATGCCATCAACCTTATCACTCTCATCACTCTTCTCCTCTTTGGCCTCTCCCTCTTCTTCACTTTTTTCCTTCTCCGTCTCCATCTTATCGATTTCGACGGAGCAAGCCCCAATACCACTGTCGTGATCCTCAGGGCCTTCCATCCTTTCAGCATATTCGAGCACCTCCTCGAACATCTGATCGATCATTTCACCAGTGTTGGTCTCGTCGCGAAAGCTCACTTCAGTATCTGAAAAATATCACAAATGTATGAAATCACTTTGAATCATTTTCCGACACTTCAAATGCTTCTGTGCAAATAGCAAATCTGTGTTTTAGACATCAAACAAATAATTTCGTACGTTCTTCTCAGCACAGCTCTGATGAAATAATTGTAATTGTTCAATCTAGACAAAAAACACCCGTGTATTTGTGCACCATGGACTTTCAAAACATGCACCTCATGTCCAACAGACTCTTTCACCCGTGTGTTTCCACCTCTCCTAAAGTGTCCTCAGGTGGCCCAGGTGCTCACACTGCCCTCACCTGACAGGGCGGTTTCTGTAGAGGTATTGTTGTCAGACACCCCTGAGCTGTTGATGAACTCAGGCTCCAGAATAAAGGAAACCTTCTTTGAGCTCTCTCCTCGCTTGCGGGTGTCTTCTGTCAGACTAACGTCAAGATTCACCCTTTCATCTACAGATTCCTGCCCCACCTCCAGGTGATCAGATGGCTGGATCTCTGCTGAGGTCTGAGCTCCATCAGCCTCTGTTAATGTGCCCTTGGGCTTTACCACAGGTTGAGCCTCATCTTCTAGATTTCTCTCTAGTCCCGCATGCTCATTTTGTTCATTTTCAAAAGAAGTAGGCAATGCTCGTTTGTCTCCATCTGAGCCTCCGCTGTCTGACTCTTCTTTGATACAGACTGTCTGGGTTTCCTTTGACTGTTCAGCTGCATCATCATCATGACTGCATAGTTCCATGTCTTTCTGCTCTCGTTTTATTGTAAGAACATCACTATCTGCTGTAAGTAGACCCTGACTACCTTCCTTACATGACTCCGTGCTCTCTTCGTCTCGGTCTAAAGTACACTTCCCTCTCATTGAGTTTTCTAAACAGCTTTCTGGTTTGGATTCGTCATCTTTTTGTATTTCAGAACAGCCAGCGGTCTTAGTAGAGACATCAGAACGTGGACCATCATCCTGGATGTCAGTGGGTTCATTTTCATCTGTTTTCTCTTTGTTCATTTGGGATGATTCCCCTTGCACATCCTTCACACATGCTTCGTGCACTTCATCTATGGCGGATTCTTCCTCCATGCACGCTGTGCTTTGAGGATATCGCCACATCCTTAACTCCTCATCTGTTGACGGTTCAATCTCCCCGTCACTACAGCACGAACTATCCATCTTTTCATCGTCTTCAAAGGCCAGCATGTCAGAGCTACCCTGTTCACTTATTGTGGACTCCTGGGATGTTTCCCTAACATTTGACTCGTGTGGAAGAGTTAATTCAGAGAAGCTTTGCTCATTAGATGCAGGTAAGTCAGACATGTTCTGATCCTCACCAGAGGGGGCTTTGCAGAAACTGTGATCCTCGCTAAAAGAAAGCTTTAACACAGTTCGGCCCTCTGGTTGTTGGGGACCTGGCTGCTCTTCTTCATTAGCAGACAGAGCCTCTTGCGTCTGTCTGGGTTCTTCACTGAGAACGCACTGTTTCTGCATTCCAGTCTCTGAATAAGCTGCAGGAGCTTCAGAGTGACCGGATGTCATCTCACCTGTTGAGAAACAGGAGTCTCGCATCTCATCACTACACACCTTTTATAGCTTTATACTTGTTAAACCTTCAGAGCAGTTACTGAACATACCGAGTCATTTATATAAAGAGCACAAAATCTGCACTGATACTGAAACGAACTACTATTTTAGATGCGAAATGAACTTGCAATTACATTTTTTTATTAATTAATGAAATTTGCAAGATGTAATGAAATGTGCTCTATTAGTCACATTATTCCTAATTATTGGTTACATAACAGACTCGAGAGTTCACAAAATATTCTGAAACGTAAAACTTTTCTCCTTAAAAATGAGGTCAGACGAAAACAAATCGAACAAATGACAAGTAGCCTGAGATTACATCCCTGGTACATAAGTGCTGTTCGAATGTGTTTGCCCCAATACGCATGTTGCATATGAATTCCAATACTAATTAGAATTGTTTTTGTTTCACATTATAGAAAAATATATGCTTCAATTTCAAATCTAAATGACACCCAAAGCCTTACCTGTCATATTAAGAGATGCGCTCTCTGCATTTGTCGTCGGAGGTTCAGTGAAACTACCGTCTTTCACATCAGCGACACCTTGATCCTGCCAGAAGATCAAGAACAACAGGATTAAAGAATAAGCAGTAGGAGTTTTATTGACTATAATGATAGGGACGGAAAATTGTAAAAGAATCATGAAATCATGAAGAAAAATCATGAAATATAAAAGTCACAGGAAGAAAAAACAGCCCCTAAACGAAGTGAACCAATTAATATTGACAGGGTGCAATAATGCTGAACAGTGTAAGTCTGTACAATCTTCAAATGTACAAGTGCATGAATCCACCACTGCACACCAAACATGACCTTTGTTACCGCAGTGACAAGCCAACATCCCGAAAACCACAGAAGAGAGAAGAAGGTGCAGAGTAAGGAATGAACCTCAGGTTTATAAAGAAACTCTGTCTCCAGCAGTGCTTCAAGACATATTTAATCAACTGATCTCTGCCCAAGTCTATGTGGCCCATAATACCAGGTGACTAGACAACGCAGGGTTTTACACTACTGACTCACATCCCAGGGGCATGTGGGAGGCCACTGCACTCTCCTTTTTGATCTAGGAACACTGGAGGAGGGACCTGAAGGGCCACAAGGAGTCCTCTCCTGTTTATATAAACTGTCATGTTAAAAAAATCTATGAAAACTAACAGGGAAAAATGAAAAGTACAGTTTACCAAAGCTATAATCCACAAAAACGAGTTAAAACCTGAACAAAGTTTTAGTCAAATCAGGACGTGCCGAATTCTTGTTGACACTGACTGTGTGCATCAATTACTATTTACTGTTTCACAGCTGTGATACTAATCCACACTGCTATACTTGATGGCAATTCAAGCATGAAGCTTTAATTTATCCCATCGATTTTAAAATAACAGATAATAAACTATGACAGTTTATTATCGGAGCTCTGTAGGTGGAACGTCAGGGTCTGAAAACTCACCTCTGCTAAAGCGGAATCTGAGCTGCTCCGTTTCAGCCAGGCGTTCTCAGCGATGGGCTGAAACGGCACCTGACTCAGTTCATGCTCCCGCTCCTGACCAGTGAAAACATATCAGATTTTAGACATTTATCACAAGCATAATCAATTATCCAGTATTTGAATATTACAAAAGAAATTATTTCTTTCAATGGTTTTTTAGTATTAGATTTAAATAACAAATTTCCCCCCTTAAGAAGCAGCACATGGGAGTATTGAATCTGCATTTCAGCGATTAAAGCTGTTAAACCAACCTGGCGGATGCGAGAAACCTGCTTTGAGCTGGGTGTAGTTGAGCCCTGGAGTTTTTGTTGGATGACTGATACAAAGCTGGAGCGTGTCCGGGGGCACTGGTTGGAGGTGCTTGGGGTGTTGGTGGGGCTACTCTGGAAAGAGGCCATTTTGAATCGCTCCATCCGCTGATTGAACTCTGCCTCACCTGGAAAAATTTTCAGACAGTGTTTAAGTCAAAGGTGGGATACTAAAGACCAATTACCTTAAATAACTCTAACAAGGTGGAATGATGGCCTTAAGCTTTTGTTGGTTATCAAATTGAACCAATGAGCTAAATTAATAGAAAAAAAAAAAAAAACAGTCATCAGGTGAAAGACTCAAGACCTTCATATTAAGGGATTTTTCTGGGTCCAGACTCAGCTTCTCATGCACACCCTCCCATAACACTGCATAGATATAATGCAAATAACAGTAATGCTTCCAATATAAAGTAACAAAAGAACAAAAGAAAATATTTATGAATGGAAATCAGCTACTGCTCAAAAACAAATTGTTTAGCTCCATTACTCAAGTTAGCCAGATGTATCATAAAAAGAAACACCTGTCATGTTTACTACTGACATACATTCACTACACATGTTGTGTTATTTTAGATTAGAACTTAGCAGCTGGGTGTTGCAAACTCAGGGACGGGCAGTAAGGCCAATGTCAGGACTGAACTTCAGTCTGTGTCCCTCTGTAATACACTCTAATTAATGGAGTCATTACAGTAAGCAATCTATTTAGGCTTCAGTCTTTAAGACTGAAATTGTTTGTAGTTAGTTAATAACAGGTGATGTTGATAGAGAGGTTTTTGAAGGTGTGCTCATATGTAATCTCACCAAGGAAAGGCTCTTTGTAGCCCTTGCTGTCCCCGCCTGGATCCGAGAGGCACCGCTGTGCAGGAGGAGCTCCTCCTAAAATACAACACACTTTGTTACAAACTACAGGAATGATCCAACTCCCACACAGTCACTCGGGCTCAACAGAAATTACTCAACATCTTGACAGCAGGTCTTATCTTGCTTGGTAAATAATCTAGTTGACTTTTGATCTGCTATCTTAAGCATTACCTGAGTTTGTTAGCTACCCAAACAAAGCCAGTGGTGCAATAAATTCCACCTTCGTGAAGGTTTTGTCACAACTGTACTGTACAGATCAGTCAAGTATTTTGTCACATGTTCAGCATGCATGAACTTGTATGCAGAAAACAGTCATTTACCATCTCTTCTCTGGGTGAGCTGTTGAACTCGTGACCGGACTGAGGGAACTATCGGTGTGTCGGGTTTGGTTTCAAGCTCTGCTCGGCGTCCAGAGGAAGATGCTTCAGGGCAGTGGTTCTCCTGACCAGCCGCTTCCAGACGGCGCCTCTTCTGACTGTCACTGGTCTCTGAGACAGCAAGACATAGGCAACAGGCATAAGGGACTCCTTCTTGTAAATATATGTATATTTTGTAAATATAAAAAAGAAGGAACCTTGACATTGGTTTAAGCCACAAACAAACCTGGTGCTGAGCAGTTATTGTCCTCTGAATCCGACAGCGGTGCTCTCTGTCTCTTCAAGCCCATATTGTTGCCATTTTCCTCGCCTGCTTCCATATCGAGCTTCAAAAACATTAAGCACTGAATAAGTATTTTTAAGAGGTCAGTTTCACTGATTTGAAGATAAAACTCGAAGTCCATGAACAGATTTACTAAAGAGTAAAGCGGTATCAGCTAGCAATAGTTACTTTCCCAATAGAAACAAGCCACACCAGAAAAAAACCTGATCAAAATCCAAAGAAATAACTGCATGCCAGATTGAATTTAGCTTTGTAATTTCAACAGTGACTAATGCCTTTACCGATTTTCCAAATAGCCGCCATATAACGAAGTTTTATCCTGTCTATGGCCATAAAGCTTCACTCCCGACCAGGCCTACTTCGAAAATCAGGTCGGTAAACTCAGTGACATTTATCTGCCTACAACAAAGTAAAATAAATTTGCAAAATTAAAAATGACACGGATTATCGCAGCTAAAACTAAACGTGAAAACGCCCCATTTCAGCTTGGTTTTGGCTTGGCTCGTTTTTAAAAACAAAAACACTGCTGGCTGATTGGGCTAGCTCTTCAGCGAAAACTGGAGCATTTACTTAACACAGCGACAATTTAGTTATCTACGCCAAGTTTTTCTTCTCGTCTCCGAACAACCTGTCACGCTAAAACTTACTAGATTAGCACGCTGAACGCATCCACACCCTGGGTCAGCTTGGCTAGCTCTTTTCAAGCTAACCTATCTAAAGTTAATGCTAGTTTAGCTTCGAATTAGCTAACTTAAGCAACAGAAACCTAGACTGATAGCTCGAGTTTGTCTCTATATGTTTTGTTTCTAAATTGCTCCCCCCCTTTTTTTCTTTTTTACCTGAGAAGATATCCGTAAGAAACTACAGGTGGTACACGGGTCAACCTTAACTAACAGAAACCACGAAACAATCCTCTCGTTGTTTGCTCTCTTCTTCTAACTTTGAATTTCAGCGGGTCTTCTGACGTCAGAGGAACGAGCGATTGCAGTACCGTAAATATTCATAAAGAGCCCCGATCTGATATTTGCCGTGCGGCTTCTGTGGGATGTTAAAATCGGATACTGCGTCCATTCTCCAGAAATAGTAGATGACCTCTTTTAGTTAAATACCCACCGATGATTATTTACATATTTGTTTCCCTACTAGTTGATGTAAAAGCGGCTTTTGTGGAAATTAGGTGTTTATATTACGGTAAAAACAGAGTAAACGCGCGGACGGTTGCTGACTTTGGTAAATAAGGTTGTAATAAGCTTTCCCTTCCTGGAAGTTATGAAGTGTACCACATCTTTGCTGTTACACAACTGTCGTATAAGTTTAGCTTAATAATTATCTCAGAGCTCGTCTCTAGTATGTTGTCTGATTGATATTGTTGAGGTTCCATTAAAAATATCTAAGCTACACCTATATATATATGAACAGCCTTTAATTATTATGTGATTTCTCTGTTTGATGTCCTGCAGACAGCCAAGTCTGTTGTTAAATATTATAAAGCTCTATGACATACATGCAACGAGTAGTTACAAAAATGACCAGTAGGTGTCGCAGGTGTAGGACAGATTGCTTTCAAAGGTAAGGCTTGGTGAGCAATCTTCATACTAGACAGTATAAAGCTGGTATGAAGGTGGAATTCAGTGAATGAATCTCAGCATCATCAGCTAATGAATCTGTGCTACACTTGATGTAACCTGACCCATGACAGCACAGCAAACCAACCTGTTTATCCTGCACTAAAGTATATTTGTGCAACCTTTAAATAACACAAAGTTAGCATAGCCCACTTTGTTTTTCAGCATGATTCACAACATACAAAAATGTCACATGTAAAGACCAAATAAAACATGAAAATATAAAAACATGAGGACATATATGTAAAATTTCAGTTGATCAGATACAACTGAGCAGTCCTTACCTTTAAGTGTAGCCTCTCCTCCTTTTTTTTTTTTTTGCCTGTCCCATTTGGTTCTTTAGCCGTCAGAATTGTTGTCTGAAGACCAACAAGGATACCCAATGGATTTATTTTGCCAAATGGATCATCACGGCCTTGCCGTATTGGTCCATTTGATTGACCTTTGTTGTTATTATTCATTTTATTTTATTTTCAGTTGTTACAGATGAGACAGACATGACTGGGGGATAGGAAAGGGAGAAAGAAAGATGAAGGAAAAGAAAAACAGAAGGGAAGAGGGACAGAGAGAAAGGGCACTTAAAAAGAGAAAGAAGAAGAAAAAATCTCCTGGATCACCTGTTGAGAGAAAAAGAAGAGAAAACACGCAAAGAAACAGAGCAACATACTAAACACAACACCATCGCATTAATCTAGCTAAGTGTAAACAGCAGTGAATACTAAATATTGAATGTTGTTGTGCAGCACGCAGGACCGACAGCGCACAATGTGCTTTGAGGTAACAGCCAAAAAAGGTGTAGTTTATGTCTATGAACAGTGAACACCCGTGTGCACGTGTGGATCAGCGAGCTTGTATTCAAAAGGTTTCCCCATGTGGAGGGTGCTAGAGGGTGTAGAGAGCCATAGCCCTGTCCCCCAGGGCATGAAGCAGGCATGGAGGAGATCCAGGCTCCAGACATCCAGAGGCCCCAGAGTGCGAGAGCCCAAGGAGGACCACTGGAGGGGCATCCGTGCCACCCTCCTGGGAAGAGCTGAGCAGAGCCCCAGATGAGGGGTCAACCAGTAGCCACGGAGCAGAAGCCAGAGGAGGCTGCACTGGCGTGCCCGCCGGCTCTGCCAGCAGCCAGCTGTGCCAGAGTGAACCGAGCCTCCAGCCTCTGGGCCTGCGGCTCGGTTCATTCAACGTCTGCATGGATTTAAAATTGAGAGGTGGGCGCCAGCGCCTCCTCCTTTCCTGTTCTGTCTTTTGTATCTTTTTCCATCTCTGCGTAAAGTTAGTACCGCATCCACCACTTTTGGGCAACTGCACTGGTTCTGGTGATGTGCCAGAAATCTGAAAAACACCAGTCCATGTTAACTCCAGACCATGGTGATTAATACAGGAACATGATTGCCTTTGACATAAAACTGTTTAGGCCCAAATCTGCTGATATTTGAAGGCCTGCAGCAACATGAAACAATAACTCCCCTTAAATGTGTTAAACCAAAAGCAAGAAGCCTGTTTTAAAAATGTAAGGAGGAGAAAGTGCAGATTTTTGTTTATATATGTAGGGAGAAAAAGTACAAGTTGGCAGAAAAATAAATGCTCTAGTAAAGTACTGATACCTGAAAATTCAACTCAAGCACAGTAACAGAGTATTTGTACTTCGTTACATCTCACCTCAGTGCGACAGTAGTGAAATTTAAAATGGGCAAAGACAAAGAACTCTGAATTGAAAAGTATAACTTGCAAAGATGAAATCGCGTAGAATCATATTTGTGTGCAAAGTCAGCGAGCTTCAAAGTCAGATGCTGTTTGCTAAACTCCACCCTTGATGATTCAAATCCATAAAACGCGGCACACCTCAGAGCAGCAGACCATAGAAATCATGGGACCTGTTTCTAACGGGTCCACCCTGCCCCGCTACACCAGAACTTGGGATTTCTGCTACTCTAACTACCAATTTCCACTTTAACCCATATGTTGAATCAGCAAATGGTGAAGATGTATCTTATAAAGTTGATAATAATGTAAATTAGTTGAAGTTGCTAAATTATTTCTCCTCAGCAGTTCAGTACGACTGGATTTAAAAGGGAATTGTTGTACTTGGGTGAAGTTATTTTGGCGATAGTCAGTTCAAGCTTTTCTCTATAGTGAAAAGCTCTTTTTTTCCTTGTAACGTAACTTGCTCCAAGAGCCGATAGCAAACCAGTGACGTGTGAAATGATTCTGCTGACACTGCTTCAAATGTATGTTTTTCCACACTTACACTTTGTAGACAGTTCCTGCGCACTCACAGCGCACGTTTCCAACCGCAAACAGTGAGTTACATTCATTTCCTCCCACCTCGAAACTGATTGTGGAATGAAAAACCAAACCACAGACGGACAAATGTTGACCTTTCCATGTAGGTCCAGTCAGACCATCTCAAACACAGTGAGAAATATACACGAGCATATTATAATGAAGGAATTCGCTATTTTTTATTGTAAAAACGAATCTGATACAGAACGTGGTTATAAACAGTAATTTATATGACTGTACACAGACTTTGTTTTAAAAAATAAATAACCCTTTTAAGCTACTTACATTTATTTAAATTGAATTTCTGTGTCTTTTGCTGCATGATGAATGCACTGCAGTGTTATAAATATCACTTCCTTGTCCCCGATGTCTGCAGCATAAACCCAGGGAACTGAATTTGAGTGTGAAGTCAGTGAGGTCAGGGGGAGCAGAAATGGGCTCAGAAGCAAAATATCATGAATTTGAAGCTCTACTGAGGTATTTTATTTTTCATTTTCATTCTATCAAAGGTTTTATTTTTCAATTTAAATCTTTGCGATAGAAAGTCTAACAAGGACACCCAGGAGAGGTTAAGGTAGAAACTGGAGGTGGCTGCAGTAATGGCCTAGCTGAGCACCTGAAGGGAGGAAACGCAGCATTTGTTCAAGGTTCAAGGTTCAAGGTTCAATTATAACAAGTATAACACACAGTGAAATGTAGCCTGACACGCTCCTCGACATGTGCAAAAATGGGGGGGGGTAGTAGAGGAAGAACATTATATATATAGTATATACATTGGGTGAATGTGCAGTAGTAGCAACAAGCAGGTGAATTCTGTACATTAATATGAATCTATATGTATGAAGCTGTCTCTCAGTCTGCTGGTTCTAGCCTGCAGGCTCTTCAGTCTCCTTCCTGATGGCAGCAAACTGAAAAAGTTGTTGGACGTATGAGTGGAGTCAGCTGTAATGCAGAGGGCTTTTTGGGTGAGGTGGGTGCAGTAGACGTCCTGGAGGGAGGGAAAAGGAAATGTAGCTTTTTCTATCATGACCCAGTGCAGGAGCCATATCACACATTGGAATATGAATGACATACAGACACAGACAGTTGATTGTTTGGGCTTGTTCTATCAGATATATCGAGACCGTGAAGTTCCGGTTTCAATATGCAGATTGGAATGTGACTTTGTGGAATGTGTCAATTTAAAGTTACTTTGTAAACTGTTGCTGGAATTTTAAGCCCTTTATTCTTTACCTGCTTAATTACAGCTGCAGAATATAGAGAACATTTATTTTATGCTGATTTCAATTTTTTTTTACATTATCACAATATCAACTTCATAATTTGGGAATTATGTTAATCCAGTATGTAAAACTCAGTTGATAAAGTGTCTTCCCTCATTAATATCCCATAATCATGTGAAGGTGGTCTTACTGTAAGATGGGAGCATTGAAGAACCACATGAAGTGCCAGATGACATAAAGTTAGATGGCAGGAAAAAGTCTCCAATGTTTTGGTGACTAAGAAACTCCAGAGTTCCTCTTCTGGAACTAAAACTGTGGTGTGGGTTTTCATGGCCTGTAGGTGTAATGTGTAGGTGACCCCGTACTTTTGTCCATATAGTATTCTACACCGCCTACCTCCCCTTAAGCCATGTTGACCCAGGTTGATGTGACAGTGTCTCAAAGAGCCTCATCTGATGAGCAAAGTTGATGTTAGTCAGCACTCTTGGTCTTTCTTTCAGATCTCCAAAGCTTTGAGGTGTGTTTGGCTTCAATATCCTGCTGCAGTGTGAATTCTTCTCAACAAAGATCTACATCACTGTTGGAGCACATCTCTGAAGAATGGATCACTGCTTGCCCTCAGTCAGGGTGCAGTTGACTCACATCAGGTGTTCAGCTCTGGGTCTGGAAACACCACCAGACTTAAACTCTCACCGTCTGATCCACTGTGGTATCTCTCCCTCTCCTTACAAAGGCCCTTGTTTTCCTGGCTCTAATCTCTGAGAGTGATTGTTAAAAACAATTTCAAATAGTTTTGATTATTGGAAAACATGTATCCAGGTTTATCAGTTACTTTCACTATGCCATTTATATAAGCATTTGTATCACCTTGTATTATTTTGCTTTATTCTTCATTAAAGTTTCATTTCACAAAGCTGAACGACTCCAGCAGACAGTGAATGTAAAAGTGTTTTCATGCTGTGGCCTTTGTTTTGGAATTCATCAGTATGCTGGTTATGAAAATGTGTCAATAGAAGCAGTTGAAGGTGAATGTGCACAATGTGACATATTAGGACGTTTACAAAGGCATTATCTGAATGTGGTAAACTTCTTTGATCTGCACAAAAGGCTGCATGAATGTAATGTGGTTCATATGCTGCTAAGAGATGGTGGCGACTATCAAAGTGGAGCCAATGAGATTTGATAAGGGAATCATACATACAATACATACATACAAAAAACACCTTTCATAACAGGGAACACCCATTTCTGTAAGTCTCTACTGTCACTGCACTGGATGAATTTTACTCATCCATCCTCTGCTTTTCTGTTGTGGGGTTCCCTCTGAGAATCCTTTGCCCTTTCTATAATAAGTACAAGTGATGCATCAGAAAGCAATGACATTTAAGTCACTCTTTCATCTCAAAAAACAAACAAAATTCTTCAGCTAGCTGTATATCTGGACAAGAAAATAGAAAACAGTGGTTTCAAACTGTTGATGCGTATGTATTTTGCCTACACGTCATTAAAACACTATACATTTTCTTTTTCACAGTACGTTTTTTGTGTCACATGCATGCGTTTAATGGCAACACGTGTTTCTTAAATTGAGGTCTGCAAACTGGCACGGTTGAAAGTAGGTGCATGAAATGCATCTAAATAGGTTACGGGTGCATCTGTAACCTGGGTTTTGTACACATCTAAAAGCAGCACTGATAAGATCTTGGGAACATCATGAAATCTCCATCACTTCAGTCTGCACCACGAAACATTTGCATAGAGATGAGAACTGAGTCACGTTGTGCTTGTAGCGTGGTTTACCCTGGAGGAGGCAGAAACTTTAGCTGCTATTCTTTGTTTGTAAGCCCTTGGATGAAATTTTTTAGCTAAGAAACCCTGAAGTTTGACTTTTTACACAAGGAGATAGAACGGTTTGAGGGCTAGTTTACCCAACAGAAAAGAGGTTCTATATCTGAAAATAGTCATGTTATGAAACCTTCAAAGCTCTCTGCCTACAGACTACAAAGTGAAAATGTGGTGGAACTGCACAGTAAAAACAGCCCAGTTTCTTAGAAAACTCTCGAGTGTTGTTTTTTCCAGTTCTCTGTGGCAACATCACTGAAGTAGAAATACAAACCAAATATTTCCGCCTGCCTTCCACAATTACAATAAATTCAGCTCCCAGGACACAGAGATTTGACCTCTGAAGCCTCATTTACTGTTTCTTGTTCTGCAGTTATTTTTTAGCCGATATTGTGACCTTAACGTATATTTCCAGTGTTGGGAAGGTTACTTTTAAAATGTATTCCATTACAGAATACAGATTACATGCCCCAAAATGTATTCTGTAACGTATTCCGTTACGTTACTCAATGAGAGTAACGTATTCTGAATACTTTGGATTACTTAATATATTATCATGCAGTTTACAACTACATGAATGTACTATTGCTGTGATTTATTACTGTTACTGAAGGTCCGCGGCTCCGAACCGTAGTAAAGGGACCTCTGGCTAATACGGTGGGTTCTGTGTCGGGCTCGTAGCCGAAAAATAGCTTTACTTTGTTGTCTGGGTCAACTTTGCTAGCGAGAGACAGAGAGAGGCGTTGAAAGGCTGCTCCAAAGGAACTTATTGTTTTTGGAGGAAAACACGAACACGGTGTACAGTCGAGTCTTAATAGCTTACTTACAACTGGGCTCGTCAGGCACTCTTCTTGGCTGCAGTGGTTATTATTATATTTACATGCTTCCAGCTCCCGTTTCTGCTCGATGACAGCTCGTACTTTTCCTTTTTCTCCCTCCCTCGCTCACAGACACATAACGGGTATGGCAGTCCATTCTCCCTGCAGCACGGACTACACTGCCTATGATGCTACATTCTTTAGAGCTATACCTGTAGCATTCTGCCTATTAGCTTAGCACAACAACAACAACAGGCGCTCTCTCACCCAGGAAACACACACAGAGAGAGCGTCACCCTGTAACCATGGCAACCATAACGCTGCCGCCTGGAACAACAGAACGTAGCTGTCAAACAAAACCCAAACAGTCCTGACCCGCCACAATATGAAACAGGGAAGTACCGCCGTGTAATCCATTTATTTCAACAAAGTAACTGTATTCTAAATACCACCTTTTTAAACGGTAACTGTAACGGAATACAGTTACTCATATTTTGTATTTTAAATACGTAACGGCGGTACATGTATTCCGTTACTCCCCAACACTGTATATTTCCCTCCCTATGTCAGCAATGTTAACAGTATCTAGCAGCACAATCACCGGAGCTGGAAATGAAGCCAATGCTTCAATCAGACTGCACTGCCTTGAGTAATTACATGAGCTTGTTTCTATGATTCAGTCCCCAAAGACTTGCAAATGGAAATAACCACCTTTACAGCAGAAATTATAAAGTTTAAAGCTTGGTAGCAAAATTCACAAAATCTGTCCATGAAGGGATTTTTTACATTACTATCCCCTTTGAACTGTACAGAGGTGAATAATAGCCACTCACTATTAGCCAGTAAATTCATTAATATAGACCTCTTGACCTCATGACCTCTCCCACGTGTGCACAGAGCCAGTCTGTGGGAGTCAGAATTGTGGCTGAGCTGTAAAGGATCAAATACTCAAATTTCTCTCAGTGTCATGCAAACCAGTTCAGAACTTTTTTGTGATGTGTGTGTGTTTTTTATTTTCAGTTAATTGTCTGAAACTATCATAAAAATCAAAGACTTTTCATTTCAAGTGAGCAAACCTACAAATTTAGCCGGCAATCAAATCATTTTCTTTCTTTCTTTTTCCTCAGAATTTCAGTGGAACAATCAGTTGCCCCACTTGCACTTGTGTAGCTCTAAATTTGGTACAACTACAGTTAAGTAAGTTTTTATCAGGTTGAGTAAGATCAGTACATGCTGACTAATTGTGATAAGCATAATACATCTCAAACTTTAAGCTTTGTGGTAGAAGCAGCAGGAGTTTTTTGACCTCCAGCCGGGCCTAGTGATGGGTACTCAAGGACTTACAATTCTGCATTTGGGTTGTGAGTCAGTCTATTCCCCATCTGCTTGGGGAAACACAACTAATTTTGTGAAAACCACACACAAAATGTCAGGCATGATTGCAATCAGTTTCCTTTGTCTACTAAAACCCCGTAAAAGAACCTGAAAACTAGAGGTAACCTGTACAGATATAAACACTGATTACACTCTCCCCCACTTCCGCTGATTCTAATCTGTCAAATGTCCCCTTACTCTAACTTTCTTCCGCAGTTGCACGAGCGGTGGTTTGAGTGTGCTTTCGTGTCGGGGATTTCTGAGTTTGGGGCGGAAAGGTTGACATCACAGAGGTAGAAAAGGCATAGGATTTATATTGGATGCACGTCTGGTCAACATCAGATAAAAACACGACGAAGAAGATCCTCCTCATCCCTCCTCTCTCAGCATCATGAAGACTCTCTGCTTCTCTCTGGGACTGCTGCTGCTTGCAGCCTGCTGCTGTGATGCCATCCGTGAGTGTTTATTCCTTTATGACTCCTTGCATTTGTTTGTAAATTTACAGCTGACATGTTGATACTGACTTTAGTCTTTTACCTTGCTCTCAGCGAAAGGCGTCAAGTTCAGCACAGCTCCTGGAACCTGCTGCTTCAACTTTAAAATAAATGCAATACCGGTGAAGTTGGTGTCCTTCATCACCCAGACGCACAGCTCCTGTCCCAAGAAGGCATACATGTAAGTTTGATATTTTCAAACAGGACTGGTCATGAATAAAGTATAAAATATGTGAAGTTTAGACAGGCCGTCTGCAAGAACTCAATCAAAGCAGCGTGAATAAAACGATTTTTGTGTGCATGTTTTGCAGAGTCCACACTGTCAAAGGAAAAAAGATCTGCTACACTCAGAGCTTCCAGTGGGCTCAGGACATGTATCGGCTCCACAACACTGAAGGCAGCAGCTAGCCACCACCAAGATCGTCAGCTATCAGCTATCGGCTTCAGTTAATAATTGACTGCTTTTTTAAGGCCTTATGGCTTCGCTTTGTATTTGTATTTTTATAAAACTGGCTTAAAAATAAATAAAAAAATGTATGCAAGTTCTCTGAAAAGACTGTTAGAAGGTTAAGTGAGTGATCAGATGTGCGTTAGGTATGTTTTGTGCAGGGCAAGAACTGTAAAGAAATAATAACACAATAGTGCTTTTTACTCTGCTGCCTCGAGCTCAAAGCTGTAAAAAGATCTTTATAAACTCATTAAATACAGATCTTAAAAAAACTGTCACCCAGTGTTTCTCAGTCTCTTGTTTTCATTTGAACAACTCTTTGAATCTGTAAAAATGATAAAAGGTATTCAGAGATAATAACCAGAGAAACAGCAAAAACTAGAACTGAATTACCTTTTAAAACAGGTTGGTGCAGCACCGCTTCTGCCTTGGTGTATTTTTAAAACAAGCCCACGTTTCAGCAGGTTTGAGTAGTTTCACCAGCAGACGCGAGAGCAACTTCTACGAAAAGATGGTTGCATGTGCTGATTCAACCGGGGACCAAATTTTTGGCCACAAACCGACTGAATTCCCTAATTGTATACGGAATGATCAAAACGTGCTCCACCTGAAGGAGCAAAATTCAGTTGAATCAATCAATTAATGCTTCTGCATTAGTCTAATAATGTATATACAGTGTATAAATCTACTAACCTCATCAGGTTCACTCCATTGTTTTAGGCACAACTGTAAACATTGCATTCAAAGTTATTTTGGTACATTTCAGCTTGTGAAACTGTAATTTTTACACCTGTGAGGATTTTTTTTGTTTTGACACCAAGTAAAATCTTTACGTTGACTAAAAACGGCTGAAGAAAGATACAAAGATCATGAACCCAACAGTGACTGCTGGTGTGTGCCACAGGCCTCGCAGTCTCCTTTAGGAAATTTATAATAGCTCATTTTACTGGCATGTATGCCATGACTCATGTGTAATTCTGGGGTACGCTGACATTCGTAAGCACATTAGAAAGCATGTAGGGGGATTTAATGTGAAACGAACAAAGACGACCTGCGCCAGTCTGCATTTATCGGAACGTAGTTAAACCACAAGCCGATCTGTCGTTGTGATAACATCTGTGAGGTTTTAGCTCTTACGCTTGTTTCTGTGTAAACGTGTACCTATCTTAAGTCATCCGTTGTCTGTGTGTGTGTGTGACCACCCCTCGGCGATGGCTACAGTTCAATCTTCACTGATAGCATCAACACAGGCTGCAGACCTGCAGTGCAACACACAGCGTTATCGGTTCAATCTTCAAAGACAATTTACTGCAAGCAGCTGGGCAACAATAACACCCACCACCCCAATCTAGGTCGCGTATAAGATGAAGAAAACTTTACACTTACGTAATTAAAAAAGTTCAATCGGTTAACGGCTTATAACACTTGTAACGGGAGACAAGGTTTATTTGTTATATATATATATTGAAAGTCTACATAAAGGGACCGTGTTTACCGTTTTTTAAGAAGAGGGTTTCAGATAACGAGGTGTGTGTAAAAGTAATCTCTGTGAATTAAAAGCTGATGCTTCCTAAACAACATTTTGTACCGTGATTCAATCACAGTCCTCTAGCAGATTTCAGGAATATCAATCTGGAAATGAATAGAAGGTGTTCTATAGACAAAATATGGATAAAAATCAGTTACATTTTATTTAGAATACCAAATCACAACCAGAGTTTCCTCAAGGTGTAACAGTGGGAAGGAAAAATTCCCTTTTAACAGGAAGAAACCTACAGCAGAACCAGGCTCAGGGAGTGAAGGGAAGCCAATACAGGAGAAATCTGACTCTTGCTGCAGCATTTTGGATTAGCTGAAGGCTTTTCAGGGAGTTTTTAGGACATCCTGATAATAAAGAATTGCAGTCGTCCAGCCTAGAAGTAATAAATGCATTAAGTAGTTTTTCAGCGTCACTCTGAGACAGGATATTTCTAATATTAAAGATAATTTTAGATATTGCACAAATGGACAAAAGCAGAATATGAATATTCTCTGCAGCAGTAGAAACACAGGAAAAAGTCTCTTCATAACCATATTTTCATGCAACTAAACTGGATTCTCACTGATGTTACATTGGTTTTTAGTGTTTAGCGTGAATCCTTTTAATCAACATACACTCCCTAGACGGTTCATTAGTTATATGCTACTCGGACCAACTTTTGCTCTCAGAGTTTCTGTGATTTTTCCTGTCATATATTTAGGAAACTGCAATAAACGTTTCTCAGACAATTTGGTCCGTGTTGACATCAGAGCATCACACAGTTGATCAGCTGTACATCCATGATGTGACTCATTTGTTCCACCACATCCCATATTCTGTGGTGTTTAAAAGATGGGCAGTTAGTAGCCAAAGTGTGCCAAGAAGATATCCCCCACACTGTTGCACCAGCAGCAGCCTGAACCATTGATATCAGGCAGGATGGAGCCATGCTTACATGCTGCTTACACTAAATTCTGACCCTACCATCTGATTGTCACAGCAGAGACTCATCAGACCAGGTAACAAATGTTCACTCATCTATTTTGACATATGGTGCACTGAGAGATGCTCTTCTACATACATTGGCTACAATGTAACAAGTGGTCCTTTGAGTAACTGTTGCTTTGCTATTAGTTGAAGCAGTTTGACCATTTTGTTCTGACCTTCGGGATCAATTAAAGCATATTCTCCCACAAAACTGCTGCTTACTGAATATTTTATGTTTTCTGAGAATTCTCTGTAAACCACAGAGATGGTTGTGTGGGGAAAAGCAGATCAGCAGTTTCTGAAACACTCAGACCTGTCTGACACCAACAACCAGGCTACTTTCAAAGTTGTTAAACTTAGCTTTCCAATGCTCAGTTTGAACTTCAGCAAGCCATCTTACTTAAATGCATTGACTTGAAATTTTCCTAAACCAGCAGGTGAAGCTGGCTTTTATGCTCTTCTGCTGCTTCCTTTCAGGAAATCAAATTATATAGAGCAGGGGAGCAGGTCACATCACCCCAGTGACCCCGATAATGGAGAAGAAGCCTCTAACACGTTAATACTGTCAAAGGGTTTATTTGAATCAAAACCACCATCTTTGCATAATGAACCACAGAGAAAGAATCCAAATGCAGGACAAAAAACACCAAGAAAGAGTAAAATCCAAATCTTTAACCCAAGACACAGGTCAAGATATTAGCAGGTGATAATGTTAGAGCAAAGACCTGACAAAAAGTAAGGTAAAAAATCAGGTAAAATGTCCATACACAGAATAATAACTGCAAACATGAGAATCACAGGCATGCTGGAGTGCAACTATAACAAGACAGACTAAAGAGATTAATGAGTAATGGGAAAAAGGTGCTGCACAAAAAGGGCAGGAAAGAAGACATAAGTTAAATAGTACGGAGCCCCGCAGGGGACATGGGAGAAAAAAAAAATTAAGACGGACTTTTGCGAGATCTCGCAAAACTAACTCGGGATCTCGCAAAATGCGAGATCTCGCAAAACAAACTCGGGATCTCGCAAAACTTTTGCGAGATCTCGCAAAACAAACTCGGGATCTCGCAAAACTTTTGCGAGATCTCGCAAAAGTTTTAGCTGCATTCTTCCCATTAGCTTGAAGCTAACGGGAGGTCGAGACCTCCTGTTAGCTTCGAGCTAACGGGAGGTCGAGACCTACTACAGCTGGGAGGAACACCGCTTTCCCGGCACATCGTGCCTCGACCTCCCGGTCGGCTTCGAGCCAGCGTCTGAAGAATGCGGCTAAAACGTTTGCGAGATCTCGCGAAAGTTTTGCGAGATCCCGAGTTTGTTTTGCGAGATCTCGCAAAAGTCCGTCTTAATTTTTTTTTCTCCCATGTCCCCTGCGGGGCTCCGTAAAATAGACATTTTTACATATTGCAAATAAATTGCTTCTAAACAAATAGAGAGATAAATTAAAGATGAAAAAAAATTATTTTCAGTTGGATTTTATTGTGATACTGCTATGTGAACATGAATAAACCCCGACAACCACACACAGGGTGGGCATCTGGCTGGCCCTCCTTTGATGTGGTTTCTTGGTTAGGGGTCGAGATCACTGTGGTCTCAAAAAAAGGAAAAGAATAAAATCTTTACACTTCATGTCTTTAAAAAGACGGTATGTGTCAAATTTGACCTAGAATGCCTTTGTTGCTGAAACTCCATGCATCTCAGAAATGTGTTATGTCACTGTACAAAAACATATTTTTAAAATACATTTCGTGTGCAGATGCTTGTATGCGTTGCCTGATGATTCTCGCCCAGACCATCACTGTAACCTGCACACTGCAAGGCTCAGAAAATGATGATTAAGGACTATTGGTGACAGTTATGAAACAACATTAGAGGTTTAATGGTGGAAACATTATGACTATGTATGATTGTTGGGTCTGTGTTTCCACATGCCCCGCTAGTTTAGAGACTTATTCCTCATGAAGAGCGGAAAACAAGACAGAACATCTTCAACTGGCTTTTTAACTCGCTAACGAGGGAAGTTTGGGTCAGAACCAGCTCTTGGAGCTCACGCTCCTCACCTGACTCCAAACCCAAATCCTTCAAAGAGCAGCTGTCCTCGTAGCCTTTTTATTGACAAACTGTTACAGCACACATCACAGCAAAAGCACCTCCCTTGTGACAAAGACAAGGCACTATGTGTGTGTATGTGTGTGTGCACGTGTATGCATGTGCAAGAACGTGTGTGTTTGAGTGAGTGTGTGAGAATGTGTGTGTCTCTGTGTGCGTGACTTCCAACTGTTTCTAACAACATCCTTAGTCATAAAATGGTAATCTCCCCCACACCCAATATATGGTTCAATTCCTGTATTGGTTCACCATGCACAACACAGTGAAGCCATCCAAAGGGCAGTCAAAGGAGCTTGCAAAGAAAAGCGTCTGGACTTCTTTAAGTTGCTTGAAGACGTTTCACCTTCATCCGAGAAGCTTCTTCAGTTCTAAGGTCAAATGGTGGGGAGTCCCAGATTTAAACCTAGTGGGAGTTTCCCCCCACAGAGGGACAAAAGGACCCCCTGATGATCCTCTAATCGCCTGAGCCAAGGTGTGAAACTGGGTGTGGGTCACAATCAGCCAGAGTTTCGGGTGAGCTCACTGTGAAACCTGGCCCCACCTTATCATGCGAATTCCCGAGGTCAGATGGCCCAGGATGTGAGTGGGCGTTAAGGCGTCTGGGGAGGGAACTCAAAACTGGATTATAGATGGCAGACAGTTGGTGTCGTAAACCACCGCCTCTGTTCAAAGATGGTCGCTCGTCGTTGAACAGAGGCGGTGGTTTTGAGTTTTGAGTTGGCTGAGCCAAACCACTCATTCTGCAAAGAATGAGTGGTTTGGCTGACCTTGTTTTATCACACGATCAGAGTGGCGGTGAGCCCCTCAAACTTCCTGTTGCCTTATATTTGTTTTAAAATTATTTTTCCCACTTTTTCTTAGAACAACTTTGAATATGCAGATGAGGACATGTGAGCATGGCCCCCTTTAAACTGTACAGGAGCATAAGGTTATTATTATTATCCTCCTCATCCCTCCTCTCTCAGCATCATGAAGACTCTCTGCTTCTCTCTGGGACTGCTGCTGCTTGCAGCCTGCTGCTGTGATGCCATCCGTGAGTGTTTATTCCTTTATGACTCCTTGCATGTGTTTGAAAATTTACAGCTGACATGCTGATACTGACTTTAGTCTTTTACCTTGCTCTCAGCGAAAGGCGTAAAGTTTAGCACAGCTCCTGGAACCTGCTGCTTAAACTTTAAAATAAATGCAATACCGGTGAAGTTGGTGTCCTTCATCACCCAGACGCACAGCTCCTGTCCCAAGAAGGCATACATGTAAGTTTGATATTTTCAAACAGGACTGGTCATGAATAAAGTATAAAAATTGATATGTGAAGTTTAGACAGGCCGTCTGCAAGAACTCAATCAAAGCAGTGTGAATAAAACGATTTTTGTGTGCATGTTTTGCAGAGTCCACACTGTCAAAGGAAAAAAGATCTGCTACACTCAGAGCTTCCAGTGGGCTCAGGACATGTATCGGCTCCACAACACTGAAGGCAGCAGCTAGCCACCACCAAGATCGTCAGCTATCGGCTTCAGTTAATAATTGACTGCCTTGTTAAGGCCTTATGGCTTCGCTTTGTATTTGTATTCTTATAAAACTGGCTTAAAAATAAACAAAAAAATGTATGAAGCCAACAGAACCACATCATCTGCAAAAATCAGAGATGAGATTCTGAGGCCACCAAAGCGAAAGCCCTCCGCCACTTGGCTGCGCCTAGAAATCCTATCCATAAAAATTATGAACTGGTGACAAAGGGCAGCCCTGGCGGAGCCCATCACCCACCGGGAACGAGTCCGACTTATTGCCGGCAATGCGAACCAAGCTCTTGCAACGGTTGTATAGGGATCGAATGGCCCGTAGCAATGGGCCAGACACCCCATACTCCTGCAACACCTCCCACAGGACACCCCGAGGGACACGGTCCAATGCCTTCTCCAAGTCCACAAAACACATGTAGACTGGTTGGGCAAACTCCCATGCACCCTCAAGTATCCTCGAGAGGATGAAGAGCTGGTCCAGTGTTCCGCGACCAGGACGAAAACCGCATTGTTCCTCCTGTATCCGAGGTTCAACTAGCGGACAAACTCTCCTTTCCAGCACCCTGGCATAGACTTTCCCAGGGAGGCTGAGGAGTGTGATCCCCCTGTAGTTGGAACACACCCTCCGGTCCCCCTTCTTAAAGATGGGGACCACCGCCTTTAAGGTGTCGCGGATAAATACAACAAAATAAAACTAGTACCGGTACCGAAAAAAATAACATTTATTCATAACACACGTGAAAAGACCCAGGAAAACCGAGTAAACAATAAAAACGATAACAAAATAACGCTGAAAACCGATAAAACCCCTGAAAACTATACATTTCACACCTGAGCCTCAACTCTCGCAGCCCGGTACCAAACGACTCACGGACTGGTACTGGTCCGAGGCCCGGGGGTTGGAGACCACTGCCCCACACAATTACACCAGCAGCAGCCTGAACCATTGATATCAGGCAGGATGTAGCCACGCTTACATGCTGCTTACACTAAATTCTGACCCTACCATCTGATTGTCACAGCAGAGACTGAGACTCATCAGACCAGGTAACAAATTTTCACTCATCTATTTTGACATATGGTGCACTGAGAGATGCTCTTCTACATACATTGGCTACAGTGTAACAAATGGTCCTTTGAGTAACTGTTGCTTTCCTATTAGTTGAAGCAGTTTGACCATTTTGTTCTGACCTTCGGGATCAATTAAAGAATATTCTCCCACAAAACTGCTGCTCACTGAATATTTAATTTTTTCTGAGAATTCTCTGTAAACCACAGAGATGGTTGTGTGGGGAAAAGCAGATCAGCAGTTTCTGAAACACTCAGACCTGTCTGCGTCAAATTTGACCTAGAATGCCTTTGTTGCCTGAACTCCATGCATCTCAGAAATGTTCTTATGTCACTGTACAAAAAACTGCTTAGTAATAAAAAAACACATTTTTAAAATACATTCGCCCAGACCATTACTGTAACATGCACACTACAAGGCTCAAAAAGATTAAGGACTATTGGTGACAGTTATGAAACATGATGTAAAGACAATGCAAAGGCTTTGCAGAAAGAGTGGTTTGGCTGACCTTGTTTTATCACACAATCAGAGTGGCAGTGAGCCCCTCGAACTTCCTGTTGGCTTATATTTGTTTTATGATTTTTTTTCCACTTTTCTTAGAACGGCTTTGAATATGCAGATGAGGACTAAAACCTATACAAACCTTACACCTATTCTAGATACAAAGAGAGGCATCATCAAAACCTGTCAGACCTGTCAAACCAGCTGTGTCATGAAGCCCTTGAATCAGAATGTCAGTGCTGAAAACAGCAGTGAGATCAAGCAGGATTCAAATCTAAACTCTTAGTGAGTCACTGTTGATCTTTAGGTCAGTGATGACATTACAAAGAGTTGTTTCTGTGCTTAATTGGTTCTGAACCCTGACTGCTACAGTCATAACGACCGTGAGAAAAAAGGTATTTATTTTATTTGTCATAATACTGTTGTCAGATAGTTTACTGAGAAAAGATGATTATGTAATGCTCATCACTAAACTCTAAATTTAGTCTTTTTAAAGTTTCCATTTCAGATGATATTTTTACAGCTGATAACACTGCATACAACCTGATAAAGCATAGTGTTTAACTTGGTCTTTAATATTGTACTGTAATATATCCTTACATGTTCTACTTGTAACTATAGTGCAACATAGAAATTATTCATTTAGAGAAGTAGTTTTATGTCATTTACCATGGCACATTGTTTCATTATAACACAACTCCTGTTTGCCAACGTGTAACGATGCTGCACAGCAGGGTCATTCCATTTCATAAGCTGGTTTGCACTGAATTACATGATTTGTAGTATAAGTGGTGGGACTGCCACATAATAATGGGCCACGACTGATTAACACATGAAGCTATAGCATTACATCCAGCCTGTGGGCCTTGGGTTTAACATGTGTGGCATACACCGAAATAGCCTTATCACCTTTCTAAGCTTTGATGTTCACTAGTTTAACTGAAAGAACCCAGCATCCTCAGATGCCTTCAGATGAATTCACTGCTTCTGATGAGTCATTTCTGTCTTCTTGATGTATTTTTTCAGTGTGAACCAGCAGTTTCTATGATTTCTCAATTCTCAGACAATTTGGTCCGTGTTGACATCAGAGCATCACACAGTCGATCAGCTGCACATCCATGATGTGACTCATTTGTTCCACCACATCCCATATTCTGTGGTGTTTAAAAGATGGTCAGTTAGTAGCCAAAGTGGGGCCCAAAGTGTGCCAAGAAGATATCCCCCACACCAGCGGTCCCCAACCTTTTTTGCGCCACGGACCGGTTTATGCCCGACAATATTTTCATGGACCGGCCTTTAAGGTCCATCCATCCATCCATCCATCCATCCATCCATCCATCCATCCATCTTCATCCGCTTTATCCGAGGCTGGGTCGCGGGGGCAGCAGCCTAAGCAAAGAGGCCCAGACCTCCCTCTCCCCAGCCACCTCCTCCAGCTTATCCGGGGGAACACCAAGGCGTTCCCAGGCCAGCCGAGAGATATAATCTCTCCAGCGTGTCCTGGGTCTGCCGCGGGGCCTCCTCCCGGTGGGACATGCCTGGAACATCTCACCCAGGAGGCGCCCAGGGGGCATCCTTGTCAAATGCCCGAACCACCTCAGCTGGCTCCTTTCGATGTGAAGCAGCAGCGGCTCTACTCTGAGCCCCTCCTGGATGGCCGAACTTCTCACCCTATCTCTAAGGGAGAGGCCAGCCACCCTTCAGAGGAAGCTCATTTCTGCCGCTTGTATCCGCGATCTCGTTCTTTCGGTCACTACCCACAGCTCGTGGCCATAGGTGAGGGTAGGGACGTAGATCGACCGGTAAATTGAGAGCTTCGCTTTTACACTCAGCTCCCTCTTCACCACGACGGACCGGTGCAGCGTCCGCATTACTGCAGCCGCAGCCCCAATCCGTCTGTCGATCTCCGGCTCCCTTCTCCCATCACTCGCGAACAAGACCCCGAGATACTTGAACTCCTCCGCTTGGGGCAGGAACTCATCCCCGACCCGGAGTGGGCACTCCACCCTTTTCCGGCTGAGAACCATGGCCTCAGATTTGGAGGTGCTGATCCTCATTCCCGCTGCTTCACACTCGGCTGCGAACCGCTCCAGTGTGAGCTGGAGGCCCCCACCTGATGAAGCCAACAGAACCACATCATCCGCAAAAATCAGAGATGAAATTCTGAGGCCACCAAAGCGAAAGCCCTCCGCCACTTGGCTGCGCCTAGAAATCCTGTCCATAAAAATTATGAACAGAACCGGTGACAAAGGGCAGCCCTGGCGGAGCCCATCACCCACCGGGAACGAGTCCGACTTATTGCCGGCAATGCAAACCAAGCTCTTGCAACGGTTGTATAGGGATCGAATGGCCCGTAGCAATGGGCCAGACACCCCATACTCCCGCAACACCTCCCACAGGACACCCCGAGGGACACGGTCCAATGCCTTCTCCAAGTCCACAAAACACATGTAGACTGGTTGGGCAAACTCCCATGCACCCTCAAGTATCCTCGAGAGGATAAAGAGCTGGTCCAGTGTTCCGCAACCAGGACGAAAACCGCATTGTTCCTCCTGTATCCGAGGTTCGACTAGCGGACGAACTCTCCTTTCCAGCACCCTGGCATAGACTTTCCCAGGGAGGCTGAGGAGTGTGATCCCCCTGTAGTTGGAACACACCCTCCGGTCCCCCTTCTTAAAGATGGGGACCACCGCCTTTAAGGTGTCACGGATAAATACAACAAAATAAAACTAGTATCGGTATCGAAAAAAATATTCTTCATAACACACGTGAAAAGACCCAGGAAAACCGAGTAAACAATAAAAACGATAACAAAATAACGCTGAAAACCGATAAAACCCCTGAAAACTATACATTTCACACCTGAGCCTCAACTCTCGCAGCCCGGTACCAAACGACTCACGGACTGGTACTGGTTCGAGGCCCGGGGGTTGGGGACCGCTGCCCCACACTGTTACACCAGCAGCAGCCTGAACCATCGATATCAGGCAGGATGGAGCCATGCTTACATGCTGCTTACACTAAATTCTGACCCTACCATCTGATTGTCACAGCAGAGACTGAGACTCATCAGACCAGGTAACAAATTTTCACTCATCTATTTTGACATATGGTGCATTGAGAGATGCTCTTCTACATACATTGGCTACAATGTAACAAGTGGTCCTTTGAGTTACTGTTGCTTTGCTATTAGTTGAAGCAGTTTGACCATTTTGTTCTGACCTTTGGGATCTATTAAAGCATATTCTCCCACAAAACTGCTGCTCACTGAATATTTAATTTTTTCTGAGAATTCTCTGTAAACCACAGAGATGGTTGTGTGGGGAAACGCAGATCAGCAGTTTCTGAAACACTCAGACCTGTCTGCGTCAAATTTGACCTAGAATGCCTTTGTTGCTGGAACTCCATGCATCTCAGAAATGTTCTTATGTCACTGTACAAAAAAATGCTTAGTAATAAAAAACACATTTTTAAAATACATTTGCTTGTATGCGTTGCCTGATGATTCTCGCCCAGACCATTACTGAACCTGCACACTGCAAGGCTCAAAAAGATTAAGGACTATTGGTGACAGTTATGAAACAACATTAGAGGTTTAATGGTGGAAACATTATGACTATGTATGATGTAAAGACAATGCAAAGGCTTTGCAGAAAGAGTGGTTTGGCTGACCTTGTTTTATCACACGATCAGAGTGGTGGTGAGCCCCTCGAACTTCCTGTTGGCTTATATTTGTTTTATGATTTTTTTTCCACTTTTCTCAGAACGGCTTTGAATATGCAGATGAGGACGTGAGCATGTCAGACTTAAGCCGAGGGAAGCAGGACAAATCACTTCAGATAACATCATCACCAGCATCATCAGGTCTACAGCGAACATGAAGACTCTCAGCCTGACCGTGGGACTGCTGCTCGTGCTGTTCACTATTTACTACTGCGACGCCTCACGTAAGTCTGTTGGTCTACTTCCTGCATCACACTGGAGGGAATTTCAACTGTGAATATGAAATTCTTCATTTTTCTGTATTTTAAGTGATTAAAACAAAAATGAAACTAATTATTATCTCTTATTTGTCAAATGACAAATGATTGAAAGATTTTTATATTTTAAAAATTCCCCTCTTGCGGCCGTGGCGGTCTAAGCTCGGATCCTCTACCAGGACTGTGTTACATATATTTGTGTGTGCATGTGTATACAATTACATTTATAAATATGAAGCTATGTATAATCATATATACAATTTTTACATTTTTTGTTGGATGTTGAAGTTTCAAAAGATTATTTAAATATCCAGCACCTAACTTTGCCCTTACTGTCCAAGTGTAAAAAGGTATCATTAGCATAAGCTAAAATAAATTTAACCATTTTCTTTTAAAATCTGCTTTCACATAAAAATAATACAAAAAATATTTACATTTTAAATTATATTAAAAAAATTATATAATATAATAATATAACAAATAATATAATATTTTATATTGTAAAAAAATCCCAGAAAACTGTTTCTAAAACTTTAGCTTGCCTGGGGTAGCTGTACATCTTTAGCCAACGACTAATTTAAAAATATATATAAAATAATAATAATAATAATAATTATTATTATTATATATGGGCCATCAAACTCATTTATATTCATAAAGACCAATAATGATCTCAAGTTTCCCTGTAGCACCTGAAAAATGTGTTATCGCATATCAATCCAGGCGATTAACAGCATGAGAAATAAAAATTCATCAGACAAACATTTGCACTTTCTGCTCTTCTGCATTCTAAGCATCTACTATCATTTAATATTTTAAATTAAATATATATAATTTTACTTTACATGCTTACACACTAGTATCTGCACAACAGAAAAAGCCTTACCCAGTTTAAAAAATAAAAAATCTTACACATACATATCTTACAACTGTAAGTTTTGTTTAGATATAAATTGAAAACAAGTTGCGACATAGAGTCGTAGCACTAAAACCTACCCTGTGTTTTTCTCTTACAGCTTCTGGAATGGGTTTAGTGCCACCTGATCTTTGCTGTTTTAAATTCTTTGATAAAAGGATCCCAAAGGTGCACATCCTCTCCATCAGAAAAACTCACAGCAAATGTTTAACAGAAGCCTTTGTGTAAGTTTGTACTTCAACATCTCTTTGCTGCCCTCACTAATATTTGCAAAGCAATGCATTATCCTTCTTTTCTATGAAGAATAAAATCTGTGATCTGAGAACAAAATAATGACACTGATTTTTTTGCAGGATCAAGACGCCCAGAGGCGATTACTGCGTGAGACAGAGTGATGACTGGGCAATGGAAGAGTTCATCAAACGCCGCAATTAAGACATGAAGAATCTACCATGACCCCAATGACCGGCAACCAGCGCTGGCGTTTTAGCTCTTTGTACTTTGCCTGCTTAAGTAGTCTTACTATTATTAAAATGCGGATACTTTTATTTTGCATTTATCAGCTTAATTATCAGCATAAGTTTAGTAAAAAGTTGCATCTCTGAAAAGGGAATTTGAGTATTTGGTATTTGTTTGTCTCTCACTCACTTTGGCAGCAGGACTTTAAAGATCTAAAGAATGAAATTTAAAGGGATTTCCCTCAGGTGAGGACAAAGACAGCTGCAAACATCACACACCTGTTTAGTTAATGAATTCTCCTTGAATACTTGTTTTTTTTTGTAGTGCAGTGTTTCTGATACGAGTCCTAATCAGGACAAAAAAGTAGCAGGCACAGAAATGTGCTAATTTATGTCACTTTGATTCCTGCCGACCTGAGAACAGAGACTATGTCAAGTCTTGTTAAACCAGATTATCCCTGCAAGAGCTTCATGTGACGACGAACAATGAAGGAAAGTTCTTTCATAATAACACAAACAGTTATCCTGCTGCATTATGAATCGTTCTCCACAAAGATATAAATCACTGCTGGAGGACATCGCTGAAGAATGGAGGGCTGCTTCTCCTCAGTCAGGGTGTAGCTGATTTAGATCAGTCTGTCTTCTCACCACCGTGTTTCACTGTAGCTTCGATCCACTGTGGTATCCATCCCTCGCCTGTTTCTCTCCTTACATATGCCCTTATTTTCCTGCCGCTAATATCTAACTGTAATTATCATTAAAAACTATTTAAAATTATTTTGATGCCTTAGACATTTACATGATTTCCACATTCAGATAAAAATAGTGCACACAAAATCTAATGTCTCCAGTGATTTAACCATTTACTTTCACCGTGCCATTGTTATGCAGATACAGTGTGTCCAAAGCATTTATATATCCCTGTATATTGTTTTTCTTTATTCTTCATTAAAGTTGCGTTTCACAAAACTCATCGACTCTGTCTGACAGTGAATGTTCGACTGTGATTTTATGCCGTGGCCTTCTCTTTGAATTCATCAGAATAGTGAATAAAATCAATAAAATATCCTACATAAACTTTAAAATATGCTCACTTTCCTTTAAAATACAACAAATTTTAAACTATAAAAATGCTGGTGAAAACATTTGAGTAAAAATTGTTCGTCATTTTAGGAAAACTTTATAGCAACAATCACAAGGGTGCACCCAAGTTCAGGTATGCTTGTTGTATTTATGTAGGTGCTTGTTAGTGGTGAGCGCTGCACATTCGGGCCCGTGGGAATCATTGAGACACTCAGACACTGAGCCATGGCTCTGTGCTACATACAGAGATTTCTGCACCTCTTGGTATTTAGTGACACTTTGTATATAGTTTATTTTATGACAATGGCAATTTTATTTAGCCAGTACATTTCATTACAAGCCAACTCAATGTGCTTAACGCAGAAAAACATAAAAACCCATGTTGGTTTACAACGCCAAAGGCAGTGAAAACGGCAAAATACAATAAAACTGTTCTGTCGTGATGGGTCATTTATCTCAATAAATCATGTTTAAATTCTTCCAAGTGATCTTTCCTTATGAAATAGTTCTTAATGATAGAAAGCAATTCTCATAATCTTATTGCTGTGATTATCAAAACTAAGAATGATACCAATTCCTGACTTGCCGACTGTATCTTAGAGACAGAGGTGATAAATATGAAAAAAATTGCCTCTGACTTCCTGTAACAGCAACTAGTATTTTCTTTTCTCTGATCAGTTCTAATAAGTTTTGATACATCCAGCATGTAATCAGTTAGCACATTAATGTTCAAGGAACTGACCTCCCAGCCCATTGTTCCTACAGTGGTGGTAGTTTCAATCATTATGCAAATGCACTGTTTATAAGGTTGGGGAAACCTGCAGTCAGCTGAGACTGAAGAAGTCACTCGGATGAGTGACGAAACGTTTCTCCCACTGAAAACATTACGTCCAGATGAACAGAAGAATTTTGTAGGTTGTGTTTATAAGTTGATAAGTTTGTGAACAGAGGTTAGATCATCAGAGGAATGTGATAAGTACAACTGTGTATCATCTGCATAAGAATGGTAGGCTATATTACGATTCTTTATGGCCATACTGAGTGGAAACATGTAAAGGTTAAATAGTAATGGACCCAGGACAGACCCCTGAGGAACCCCTCGTTGAATTTTCATTTGTGCAGATCAGAAACTGCAAGTTGAGACATAAAAACTTAAAAACCCCTTAGATACAAAGAGAGGCATCATCAAAAACCGGACCTGTCAAACCAGCTGTGTCATGAAGCCCTTGAATCAGAATGTCAGTGCTGAAAACAGCAGTGAGATCAAGCAGGATTCAAATCTAAACTCTTAGTGAGTCACTGTTGATCTTTAGGTCAGTGATGACATTACAAAGAGTTGTTTCTGTGCTTAATTGGTTCTGAACCCTGACTGATACAGTCATAACGACTGTGAGAAAAAAGGTATTTATTTTATTTGTCATAATACTGTTGTCAGATAGTTTACTGAGAAAAGATGATTATGTAATGCTCATCACTAAACTCTAAATTTAGTCTTTTTAAAGTTTCCATTTCAGATGATATTTTTACAGCTGATAACACTGCATACAGCCTGATAAAGCATAGTGTTTAACTTGGTCTTTAATATTGCACTGTAATATATCCTTACATGTTCTACTTGTAACTATAGTGCAACATAGAAATTATTCATTTAGAGAAGTAGTTTTATGTCATTTACCATGGCACACTGTTTCATTACAACACAACTCCTGTTTGCCAACGTGTAACGATGCTGCACAGCAGGGTCATTGCATTTCATAAGCTGGTTTGCACTGAATTACATGATTTGTAGTACGAGTGGTGGGACTGCCACATAATAATGGGCCACGACTGATTAACACATGAAGCTATAGCATTACATCCAGCCTGTGGGCCTTGGGTTTAACATGTGTGGCATACACCGAAATAGCCTTATCACCTTTCTAAGCTTTGATCTTCACTAGTTTAACTGAAAGAACCCAGCATCCTCAGATGCCTTCAGATGAATTCACTGCTTCCGATGAGTCATTTCTGTCTTCTTGATTTGTGTTAAGCTGTATTTTTTCAGTGTGAACGACCTCAAAATGCTCTTCACACTTTGTACAGGAAAGGTTTTGTCTGCCACAGTTGTTGATATAATCTTGTTGAAGACAGTCAGAGCAGTTTTATTTTGTCACTGTGCTTATTTTTCTTAAATGAACTACAGTGTGAAGCACTCTGGAGCACAAACCTTCACTGAGGCAGCTGTTCTTTAGAAACGTACTATAAACAGTGTTGGGAAGGTTACTTTTAAAATGTATTCCATTACAGAATACAGAATACATGTCCCAAAATGTATTTTGTAACGTATTCAGAATACGTTACTCAATGAGAGTAACGTATTCTGAATACTTTGGATTACTTAATATATTATCATGCTGTTTACAACTACATGAATGTACTATTGCTGTGATTTATTACTGTTACTGAAGGTCCGCGGCTCCGAACCGTAGTAAAGGGACCTCTGGCTAATATGTCGGGTTCGTGTCGGGCTCGTAGCTGAAAACTAGCTTTACTTTGTTGTCTGGGTCAACTTTGCTTGCTAGAGACAGAGAGAGGTGTTGAAAGGCTGCTCCAAAGGAACTTATTGTTTTTGGAGGAAAACACGAACACAGTGTACAGTCGAGTCTTAATAGCTTACTTACAACTGGGCTCGTCAGGCACTCTTCTTGGCTGCAGTGGTTATTATTATATTTACATGCTTCCAGCTCCCGTTTTTGCTCGATGACAGCTCGTACTTTTCCTTTTTCTCCCTCCCTCGCTCACAGACACATAACGGGTATGGCAGTCCATTCTCCCTGCAGCACAGACTACACTGCCTATGATGCTACATTCTTTAGAGCTATACCTGTAGCATTCTGCCTATTAGCTTAGCACAACAACAACAAAAAGGCCTCTCTCACCCAGGAAACACACAGAGAGAGAGCGTCACCCTGTAACCATGGCAACCGTAACGCTGCCACCTGGAACAACAGAACGTAGCTGTCAAACAAAACCCAAACAGTCCTGACCCGCCACAATATGAAACAGGGAAGTACCACCGTGTAATCCATTTATTTCAACA